>NC_138889.1:72031249-72631249 GCF_965194825.1 Balaenoptera physalus | reverse complement strand
CCTCTTCCCGGACCAATACCCAGAGTCTGGTTCCCTGGGAGCCACTGCCCTGCAGTCCCCACCTCAAAAGGGCCAGCTCTTCCCAGGGTCACAGAGTATAAAGAACATGGGCTTTAGAAACCAGCCAGACGTGGGTTTGGATCCAAACTACACGTTCATGAGCTGAGGGAACACAATCTCTGAGTCTCAGTTTCCTCACCTGTAAAATGGAAAGGTTGTAGGGACTCGTGCTCCAGCCCCACTGACTTCTCCACACTGTGCACTGGGCAGCGTCTTTGGCCACGCTATCCCCTCCTGCTGGCGCGCCAGAGCTCTCTTCTCCACCAGACCATCATCTTCTTCAGGCCACTGATATTCAAAACCCCGGCAACTGGCATCACACCCGCCAAAATCAAAATAGCTACCATTTATTCAGTGCCTAGTGGGTGCCAGGCACCAGGTTACCGCAATCTATTTATCTCTGACAGCCCTGGGAGGTAGATTTCATCATGCGCATTTGATTGATGAAGAAACCACATCTCTGAGAAGTTAAGTAACTTGCCCAGGGAAACGTGTCCAAGTTCGTAGGTGGAAAAGCCTGAATTCCCATCCAGAAGAGCCTGACTCTCAAAGGCCACAGTTTTCCTGGAGCTGGGCTGCTTCACAACAAATGTGTGACGACGGAATGAATTAGTAGCGTGATGAGATGATGAGGGACTGAGTGAGCAGGCAAGGAAGCGAGTGAGTTGAAAGTAAGTGAACGACTGGATGACAGAGAAAGAAGAAACAGGTGACTGGGTGAATCTATGGCCACTCGAATGTCCCAAGCCCAACAGAGCTCGGGCATCACGCAGCAGGGCTAAGGATGGATGGGGTGTCTGGTGACCTGACTAGACTCACACTCTGCGGGGATCTGTGCGTGATTTAATGAACCACTTTAAGGTTGGAGGGAAGCGGTGGTGGGTAGCCGCATGACAGAAATGGATTTTAACCAAATCCAGCACATTTCTTGCTGCCAATTAATTATGGGAGCCTCAGGGAGGAGGCTAGGCCAGTAAATCAGGGGGAGGCTGGGACTTTGACATTATCTAAAGAGGGCACGAACTGTGCCGGGTGAGTGTGCAGCAGGCGAAAGCCCCAGGGCACCTGCTCCCCACCTCGCCTCTGCCTTGCCTGTCGTGCTGTGGCTTCTGCAAATCAGTCTGTCCCCGGATTTTTTCACCTTCCATCCTAAACATGGACAACGGCTGACCTCGCCAGAGCATCTGAGGCCAGCGCTCAGCAGCCGGATCACAGAGCCCACGTGGGCAGGACCTGGGGGAGGGACAGGTGATCCAGGCCCTCCTGGGTGTCTCTAGAACACCTCACAGCTTTGGAAGCAACATGATGTGGAGGAAAAGAGCATGGACCTTAGCCTCACGTATTGGAGTTGAGTCCTGGGTTGGCATAATGGTTCACAGCCCAGGCTGACTCTGGCTCAGCAGAGCTGGGATTAAATGATCTCCAGGCCATCTATTAGCTGTGTGCTCTTGAGCAAGTTGCTTCACTTCTCTGAGTCTCCCTTCCTTCTACAAACAACATGGATGATAACAGCACCAATGGATTAACGATTAAGTGACACCATGAAAGGTGGGGTTTAACAAAGTGCTTGTCCAAAGCAAGTATTCGATAAATGTTATTATCCTTTTAATCACTGTCATGATGTCCTTATTACCTGATAGAATAAGGGTCGATAAACATTTTCTGTAGAGGACCAGATAGTAAATGTTTTTGACTTTGTGGGCCTCATGGTCTCTTGCAATTATCTAATTATGCTGTTGTAGAGAAAAAGCAGACAGAGAGAACACCTAAACAAAGGAGTCTGGCAGTGATCCATTAAAACTTTATGGATCAAAACTTTGAATTTCACATAATTTTCATGTGACACAAAATCTTCTTCTTCTGATATTTTTACAGCCATTAAAAAATGAAAAAAAATTTCTTAACTCATGGGCTGTACGTGCCAAAAACAAGACAGCAGGATGACTTCGGCCCACAGGCTGTAACTTGCCACCCCCTGAGCTAAAACGTAAGCTCTAAGAGGACCAGGGGTTTTGCCTGTTTTGTTCACTGCTGTACTTCCAGCACATAAAACAATGCCTGGCAAAGAGCAGACAGTCGATTAATGTTTGCTGAATGAATGAATTACGAGCTGTGTGATTCTGTGCAGATGTCACTTCACATCTCTGGGCCTCGGTTTCTTTGTCTGTATAATGGGGATGCTTGTACACTCAAGGCAGATATCAAATGGAATCAGGCTGCCTGTGAAGACGCTTGGCAAGCTCTGTGACTGCAGAGCTGTAGTAGCTGTTTCCGACCACACGGGGGCTCCTTTCTGACAAGACTCCCTCCTGCTCACTGCTGGGCACAGAGTTATTTCAGAAGTATCTGTGTATGGAAAGTAATCTGACCTGGAGGAGGGGAAAGCCCAGAGACGGTGACCTTCTCCTGTACGAGTTGGGGGTGGGAGAATTAGGACTTTGGCCAGAAACAGCAAGGTGGTCCAGGTTTAGCTACAGAGATATTTTTTGGCAGTCTGAGAGTATCCATTAAACCAGTGAGTCAGTGAGGTCGACTGGGCATTAGACAAGCAGACGGGGTCCAAATCCTGGCTCCAAAACTTATTCTGTGATTTTAGGTGAGTCACTTACACTGGCTGAGACTCAATTCCTCATCTTCAAGGTGGAGATATGAATAATGCTTACCTCACGAGGTTCTGGTGGGTTAATGAAGGGAATGCGTGTAAGGGGCTAGCTCAGCACGGGGCGCTTAGTAAGCCCTCAGGCGCCAAGTGTCCCCCATCCTCTTGCTTAGTGGGTAGGGGCTGGGTCCCAGGCCAGTGGCCCATCTGGCCTGGGAAAGATGCATTGGCGCCCTCTGGCTTTGGAGCCCCGTGGGAGAAATTGCCTCCACAGCCTTCCCTGCTGCACAGGTTTTCACTCAGAGCAAAAAAAGCCCTGCTGTTTTCCTTCCCTGGATTGAGGTTTTCGTGCTCTGCAAACTCTCTAAAGCCAAGAAATACACTGCTTTTGGAGAACTGGCGATTCTAGTCCCTTCTGCCTTTTCCTCCCCTTCTTCCTGCCAACCAGCATGAAAGAAGATGAGAAACAAACGCGTATGGCCATTTCCCACTGTCTAAGGAAGAAGATTTTATGGGAGAAGAGAGGATTATTCAGCACATGAAGCTGCAAATGCTCAATGCATTTACTTCATGGAGTCTGTCTGTCTCGCCACTGCCTCTCTCCTCCATTTTACCACCTAAGCAAGCACACACATACAAAGGCTTCTGACCCCATGGGAAGGGGGCACTCTGTCCAGAGGGCTGGCACTAGCTCCTTCACCACTTTGCTGTGTGACCTCAGACAAATTACTTCCCCATTCTGAGCCATAGCCTTCTCATCTGTAAACTGAGCAGATTTCCCATGCACCCTCCATCCTCAGCTAAAAGCACCTCAGAGCCTGTGATCCTGTGACTCTGTCCCATAACCCGAGCAGATTTAGAAAGAGGCAAGGTAGAATGTAAAACGACCATCTGTCTAGGAGTCCAGACCAAAGTAAAGAAGCTGAGGGTAGGGTGGAGGTTTTCTGGGCAGCCAGGACCAGACTGTGGGACACGGATGCACAGGAAGGGGAGCAGTTTGCTTGTCCCATCCCCTTTTAGACCAGTCACGAGAACAGACTCAAGGTACCTACCCCTCACCCTGCAGGCACCACAATTGTCACCAGGTCATACCAGGCCTTTCTAGCTCTCTTCCATAAAAAAAATTCAGCATCTTTCCTTGAAATGTGGTTGAGAAATCCCCAAGTGTCAGCGCTAGCCTGCCAGCCCTCCTGCTAACAGCCCTGAGGACCCATCTGCAGGCTCAGACCCACTCAGGCACCAGCGTTGAAGCAGCCTCAGCCCTACAACCTGGGGTAACTGGGAGGTGGTAGCTGGGATCGGTCACGTTGCCCTAGGTTGGCCTGGAGCTAGGCACCTGGGACTGTCAAGTCACCACCTTCTCTCCAATCCTGGCCACCCCCAGTGGTGTTGACCCATCATGCGCTTGGACTCCAGTTTCCCTTTCCCTTACCCAGGCCGTCTTTGGGTGGGGCCCACCTGCTTGCCCAGGCACCCATGCCCACCCTGCTCATGCCTATCCTGTCCCCGGAGGAGCTGGATTCTCTTCCTTCTGCTGGGGTCCTGCCACGAGAGAAGGACCAACCGCCCTTAACCTCGACACCCCTCCCCACCTGACTTGCCTGCCTCCTGCTGTGTTCCCCCCCCACCTCCCACCCCGCCCCACCAACCAGGCTCTGTTGGCCACTCCACCCAGGAAGTGCTGAGTGTCCCTCTGGACCCTGCCTTTCCCGCTGAGCTCCTCAGTCTTGGCCCCCTTCATGTCTTCATCAACCACAGTCAAGATCCCAGCAGCCCCACATGAATGATGCCTGGGAACAGGAGGGACTCGGGAGACTTGCTCTTGCCAGACGTCCACCAGGAGGTCACTCTCCCCATTCACCCACCCGCTCAGGGACCTCAGGCCCCACCCAGCCAGCCAGCTGTGCCCTTACCTTCTCCAGCTGGTGGACACCCTCCTCCACGCAGCAGATGGAGGCCAGCGTGCGGAGCGCCTGGGGGTACAAGCACCGGAAACTGTCCTGCCGGCAGACCTTGAAGAGCGCCACGACCCCACCCTCCTGCCAAGAAAAAGAAAATGTCACGTGAACTCACCGTGTGAGCTCTCCAGGGGCTGACTCAAGAATTACTGATACCCCTCACTCAGCAGGTGTGTTTTGGGGTCTGTAGGGTGGCAGAATAGCCACCCCAAAATATGCTGCTTTAGTGTAAGGATTATTTTGATTTGAAGGCAATTAAGAAGAAGCAGATACAAAAAAAGATCTCTGTCCTCTCCCTATTTGACTAAAAGCAGGACATAAATTTAAAAAGATTATACCCTTTCCCCTCTCTACTAGGAAGAACAAGAGTTAATCGCTGGAGACAATATTAGACCCTTATCAGCCTGGATTCGGCACCAGAGGAATCCACATAGCAGACTTCAGTCTTCATCTACTATTAGTTTCCCGTATATGTGTCTTCCCACAATTTGCCACCCCTAGAGAGTCAAGGTTCTCTTCCTCTGTCTTACCACTTCTCTAAAAATGTACTGTTCCTTTGCTAAGATGCTACGTTAAGCCCAAGTTCTAACCAACCCTTTGAGTTACTCACCTCTGACCGTTCCCATGCATAAGTACAGTGCAAGTGCTAATAAACTTTTTTTTTTTTTTCTATTGTTAATCTGGCTTTTGTCAGCCCAATTTCCAGGGCCCCAGCCAGAGAACCCAGGAAGGTAGTAGTAAAAAAGAATGTTTCCTCCCCTCTGGTTTCTATACACACACACACACACACACACACACACACACACACACACACACACACACACACACACACACACTCCCAAGCTCCCACACATGTTACAGTGAAATGCCAGCTCCAGAAATAATGTCATTCTTGGTAATCTAAACTGGAGGTGAGGGGCCAGGGCAGGGCAGGCACACGTGCTGTGGCCAGGCTCAACCCCAGTTAACACTGCTCCCAGACTCCTGGCAAACCCCCTCAGCAGCCGCCATGGAATAAGCCTGGAGTTGTCAGAAACAGGTTCTAGAAACAAGTCTGAGGCAGATGGAGGGAACCGAAACCTAGATGCCTCGTGCTGGTTCTCACTATGCCAGTGACCCCCTGTTACTTCTCAGATGCTCCCACCACCATGGCAGGCACACAAAAAGGAGCTTTATTTACATCAGTACTATAATTCATTTCCATTTGGGGGAATGGGAAAAACTAAAGTCCAGATGGGTGAAATAATCACCCCAAATCCACACTGGTCTTGTTTTCACTCCTTCACTCCAATTTGTAAAAGGAAAAGAGGAAAAACCTTTAGGATTGATCAGCCGAGCTCTTGAATGTGAACCTGCACTTTTCCTTTCTGAGACCTTGTGGCGACCTCCCAGGAGAATTCTGAGAGGATTTCTGAGAAGAGTCTGGGAGTGAGGCGCTCAGCCTAACTGGACATCTTTATTCTGTAGAAAAACCACTGAAGCCGCCTTGGCTCCCAGAGCAAAGTGAGAGAGACCAACAGATCACAAAGGCGACTCACCACACGTCCAGCAAACTGGTGGCAACCCCACCGTGGACATCCACGTCCAAAGCAGGGGAAGCTGGCTATCCCACAACTGTCTTTGCCCTGTTTCCTCCCTCTCCCCTTCCCTGAGGGCTGGAGGGGTGCCTAGGAGTGGCAGCAGGAAAGAATGCATGAGCAAGTGGTCTGAACTTGGTCCTGAGGGGCACTTGCCTTTAACCGCACCACTCCTGGCTCTAACTATGCCCACTGCCCTCGGTTCCCCAAACTGAGAAAGATGTTACAGGAAGAAGGAGGTGGGTTCAGCAAAATTACCATCCCCAATCAGATTTTTCAGAACTCTCTCAACAAAAAATGTACTATGCACAAAACAGGCTCTGTTCTGTGTCCCCAGGGACGCAGCAGTGAATGACTGAAAGGATCACGTATGAGCAACCAGAAGAAGCAGCAATGACCACTACGGCCCAGCACAGCCTCGCTGAAATGTCACCCCAGATCTCCCCTTACCCGCACCCCACAATGACAAGCCCCGTCCCCTGTGCAGTCTAAGAGTTTGGCTACCCATCATTGCAGAGACCAAGATGAAAGTATCCAATTCTGGGGGAGTTCAGAATTTCTGACATTTTATAATATTCCTCCTTCCTTTCAGGGTAGTTTCTTTGGTGGGAAAGGGTCATATCTTAGGACTAGTAAATTTGTTCAGGCAGCACAAAAATATTAATGGTTTATTATATGCCAGACCCTCTGCTGGGCACTGCCTCAGTCCCCGTCCATGCTGAGCTCCTTGTCTGGCAGACAACGTTAAAAGCAGGAAGAAATCTGGGTAGCTGTGCATTGAAATGGGGAGGGGTTGCAGGGTTAAAAGAGCACAGAGTAGGAACTCCTGACATAATCTGAAGGGGGACAGTTATAGAAGGGTCAAAGGGTCACTTAAAATGATGTGATTTTAAATACACATCATTACTCCGATAAAAAATATGCTCTGGTATGGGGACAAGACACTTACCCCTCTGAATTCTTTCTCCACAGTCCTTTATCCCTGCCTGCCTACTTTCCCACGGTTCCTGGGACATCCGATAAGGGTTCCACATAAAGACCTTACCCAGAGAGTCACTGACATAAGATCAAATTACTCTTTAAAGTAAGAAGAAAGAACAGGAGTCCTAAAGTCTCCCTGGCCAGCCTTGTTGGCTATTAATGACCTCCCGCCAGATGTAAATATTTATATATGTATGCATGTTTATATGTGTGTGTATTTAATCATATATAGTACAAATCTTATTTATATATGTACAATGATAGATAGATAGATAGATATTTACGTCTGGAGCAGACAATGAAGAAACGATGCCAAAGAATGGGAGGCATAGAGCCAGGATCAGTGTGGCAGTCTTCCTTTGGCTCAGGAGACGCCAAGTCTAGCATAACTATATTTAAGCCTCTGCATCCATTTGCACTGGATTCTCATTACATCCTTTCCCAAGCCTGTGAAAAATGGTCTTCTTAGCATTTTTAGCTACTAGGAGAAGAAGGGGGGAATCCTGAACCCAGACTGAGGGGATTCTGGTTCAAATCCTGGCTCGGCTGCTGGCAATCTTTGGTTAACAATGGGGTCGTGACAGCTACATGACTCAGCTGCTGAAGGAGCAGTGAGTTAATGTTGTGAAAGGGCCGAGCACCCAGTGAGGGTGGACCTGGACAGCCAGGTTGGGATCAGGTCACAGAAGGCATCCTGGTTAGAAGGGTGTCTCATACCCTCGTGAAAGGTGTCCCAAGGGCTGGAATATGTGGGAGGGAGAGGAGATAGAAAGTGAGACGGAATGTGAAGCCCCCATCGAGGACCGAAAAGAAGCACTCAGCTTAGAGTGGGACCAGAAGCCGCCTGAGCTTGCAGAATCACACTTTTGGCTGGAGCTTGTTTAATTTTATAGAAAGCTCTGGGCTCAGAGCCCAGCTGTATAATGGTATGCATTACTCAGACAGGCTCAGGGTAAGCTGTCATAAAGCTGGAGGAGGCCACTTGCGGGGTGTGTAGGCTAGTGGTGGGGGGAGGATAATAGAGGAACTGGAGTGGCGAGGAGGGGGTAATTTCAACAGTGCACAGGGGAGTTTTCTGTGCTCTGCACTCAGGAAGGGATGGGATTATTTGCCACCACCGTCATAGGGAGGACTGGGTTTATTTCTTGGCCATCAGAGGAACCCAAGGGGATGAGAGGATAGACCTCAGACAGGTTGCCCAAATCATCTCATGGGGGTAGCTCAGATGGATGAAGGACCCAAGGACAGACCACACCAGGCTCCAAGGAGGTGAGTGAGGAAGGCCACTGGGGGAAGCTGCCCCACATTGGTCACCATATTGGGCATATTTCCTGAGCATCGGAGGTGAGGATGCTGTGCAGGGCATACCAGGAACTCCCAGCGCCTTTGTCACTGTCAGGACTGGAAACCCAAACATTGATTTTGCTGGAAGACCTAGTCTCGCCATCTTCCAGGCTGGGAAGATGGGAGTCATCATGGAATCACCTCTCTGCATCAACCCTCCGTCTACCCTCCCCCAAGGACTGGAGACAGAAGAAGGTTGAGATTAAAATTCTGGAGTCAACAGATCTAGTTAAAATCCCATCTGCATTTAATGTGCATGAACTTCTCTCTGAGCCTCTGTTCCCTTATCTTAAAAATGGGAATTATTATAACACATCATTAGATTATCGGGAGGATCAGATGAGATGATGAAGGGAAAGCTTAGTGCAGTGTTTGACATATAGAAAGGATGCAGTAGATAATAAAGGTTGTGGAGAGGGGAGGAGGGCAAGGGAGGATGGGGATGAGAAGGAGAAGGCAGACAGGAGGAAGAGGAGGGAGCCGGGCTGCTGAGAGGCAGATCAGGACAGCAAACAAGAGCATAGCCTTTGCTGTCAAACAGCCAGGTTCAAATTCACCTTGGCCACTTACTAGTGGAGATTTTTAAAGCTCCCTAGTGATGCTAATATGCCTACAGGGTTGAGAACTTCTGAGTCACACTTTGGCCCAAGAAGCTGAAGGGTCAAGGATTGAACCAGAAGTCACCACTGTGGGCTTTAGGATCATGAACTCTGAATTAAAGAGACTTGGGTTCTAATTCTGACTCCACTCTTTATCAGTTGTGTGACCTTGAGTAAGCCTCTCAAACCACTTCCTCAACTATAGATGGGAAAAACGTGGTAACTGCTTGTTAGGATGATTTTATGATTTTAAAGAAATAACGTTTGCGAGGCATTAAGCACAGTGGGGAGCACCATCAAGCGCTAGCTATCGCTGTTGCGCACAATTTACCTCTCCCGTGACCAGAGGTGACAAGCGTTTACCCACTCTTCCAGATTTCCTTAAAGGCTTAGATCAGTGATTCTGGGAGTGGCCATGCCTCAGAATCCCCTGTAGAGCTTATTAAAATGCGGATTCCCGGGTCTTACCCCAGGACCTCGGTAAATCTTGGAGGGCGGCAAACCATTTATGTTGTGTTTTCCAAAAACTCCCTGAGGGATTGTGATGCAGAGTTAGGACTGGGAACCCCAGAGCTGGAGCATCTTCTTGTGACTGGCATCTTAAGCCTATTGAAGGATATAACTTTGATTCCAGTTAGATCATTATTCTATCCCCAATGGTAATGTCACTTCTCAAGTTTAAAAAAAAAAAAGAGGCAAAAATAAAACAGAAGGCCTTAGCAAGCCCCCTAGGGAGCTACCAATTGCCTATATTTGTTCTAAATGTTTGGATCCAACACTTAGAAGGAGTGCAGGGGCAAACTGACCATGAAGCTAATGAATTACAACTCCCATGTAGTTCATGAAAACCACTGCCCTCAATTTTGTCTTTCCTTCATGTCATAGTGCAGTGACAGCAGGCATTTTTAAGATCCAGCCAAGAACCTAAGTTGGAAGATATGTTTAGTTTGGGTTTGGTGGGATATGTGAAGATGAGGGAGGAGGGTTGATATTTATAACAGCCACCACGTGAAGAAAGATGATAGAGGCTCCAGGGGCACCATCTTCTTGTCTCAAGTGGGAAATGAAATCAGAGGAGTTAGCCACTATTAAAGATGGAGACACCAAGGCCCAGAGAGGGGAGGTAACTCTTCCGAGATCACATAACAAGCAAATGCTAGAGCCAGGACAGGCTTCCTAAGCCAGCTGTCCCCGTCAAACTAGCTTCCTCACACTCTCCCCAGGCCCGTCACCTTGGCCCCCATCCATGAAGCTCACCTTGGCTATGATTCTGCACAAGGGAGCCCCCTCCTGGGTCAGGCTGAACAGGTTCCCTGTGGTGGATTCTGTGGTGTAGATATTGTCCGAGGCATCGATTTTTCTCACCAGTGCCTAAGAAAAGAGAGCAAAGTCTGATGGTTACTCACTCATCTACTTTCTCTTCATCTTCCTTAATGGAATATTCAAGAGTGTCCTGAAGTCTGTAACCCTGCCCCATCTCCACTACCCCATGATGGGGTAACTTAGGGAAAGACATGAGTCAGGATGAGGTCTGAGCTACATTTCAGAAATATGGGATAATTTCATACCCCTGGGGCATGGACAACCAATGCGCCCTGCTCTAGTCAATCAGAAAATCAGCTCTCATCACTGATGGGCTCAGCAAGCACCTTTTTGCTATTCTACTGGCTCCTGATAAGAACAGAAACCATCGGTGAAATAAACAAACCATCAAGTTGAAAACCAATGAGTTGCTACAGATATGACCAAAGAATTTGCTCATTTTGGATGGCCGTTAGCTAATGGCAAACTCCAGCTGGGTGATGGGTTCAGGAGATGAGTCAAGAGGAACATTCTACTCTGTAGTATCTTCCTGCTCAGAGGACATTTGCCTTAGGTGGACAGCCAGGCCAACACAGCAACCCAGAATCGTGTCAAAGAGTGGGTGGCTCAGTGAGGAATGCCACTAATTACAGCTGAAGGATCTAAGGCTGGTGGTGAGAGGTCCGGGAATGACCAAGCACAGGACCCTGGGAGGCTCAGGAAGAAGAGCAAATGGAAAATTCATCAACAAATGGGATATGAAGATTATTCCTAGAAGAGTTTAGCTTATTTCTGGGAAAAAGCTTTTCACATAACTTGAAACCACTTCATAATCAGCCATTTGTTTTGAAGGTTGTGATTCATCAATTATAGATGACTCCTACCTGCTAATTAATGTTCATTGCTTGAGTTTCTCCTGGGAGGTGTGGAGATGGAGACTGGGGAGACTTGCCTTTGGGGGCCTCGTGCGAGAAAGTAGGACCTCTGGGAAGCCACTTGTGCAATTTCAGTTGCCGTGTTTATTTTAAAATATTAAAATGGATTTGTTTCAAATTCATACTGGTGTTATGGAAAAGACACAAGGAAACTAGGAGATCTGAGTTCCAGTGCCAGCCTGCCTTTTTTAACACACTATATTGATGAGGAAGTATGTATATGGTTAAAAGTATGGACTCCAGAGCCAAACTGCCTGGGTTCAAATTCTGGCTCTGCCACTTCTAAGCTCCCTAGAGCAAGTAACTCAGCCCTTCTGCACCTCAGTTTCTTCATCTGTAAGACGGCAGAAGTAACAGTGTCTATCTCTTATGGTTGTTGTACCCATCTTTTAAAGTTGCTAATATATATAAAGAACTTCTAAAGGTATCTGGCACACAGAAGCAAAATAAAATTCTTAGCAGTTTTTATCTTGAGATCTTGGGCAATTGAGATAAACTCCCTAGGCCTCAGTTTCCCCATTTGTAAAATGTTTTAAATTAAAGGGGTTTGAGGCTCAAGGTAAATAGCTCTTCCATTTTTCTTCTTTATTCAAACTCAGAATTCTTCACACATAGCAATATGCCAATCTTCTACATATAGCAGTCTAAGATTGTGTGTAATTAATCAAACTATATTAAATATAAAAATTATTTCCTAAGATTGGATAGATGCCACTTGTAAGATATTTAACAAAAAGTAAAATTAATAACCAAGATTTGTCACTGCAAATCTGTATAATGAATGTACTTCTTAGAATCATTCCCTATCTTTGCTGTAAGCAGTTATATAAGTGATGTCAGTGCTAACATGAAAATGCAGATTTCATATACTTGGGTCCTGTACCTAAATGATAATTACCTAATGTTCCTGATTAGTGTTTGCACTTGAAGCAAATTAGCATTATGTTAAACTATTCAAACCCACTGTCTTTTGCAATCATTTGCTGCTATTAGACCACTTATGTCTGAGGATAATTTCTTGTTAACGTCTATACTCACATATACCATAATTACACTTCAGATTTGTCTCAGTGAGTCAGCTCTCTGACAATGAAAAGTTGTAAGCATCCTTTTCACAAGGATAACTTTGGAAATATAAGAGATCAAAAGCACCACGGAAATCATCAAGGCTCTAAGTATCACAATGCGTCAGAGCTGGAAGGCGTCAGAGCTAGAAGGGCTCTCAAAAGTTTTGTTCAAGATTTCCTTCCGAGTTGAGAAAACTGAGACACAGAAATCTGACCAAGGTTACACATACGTTACATGGTGGAGTTAGACATTAACCCCTGTGAATCTGACTCCCTATTTGCCAAAGTCAGTGAATCCATGTCCCTCAGTGCCGGCAGGACCTCCCAGGGACTAGTGGAGATGAAGTCTCAAGACAAGGAGGAAATCCAGCCTCATGAGCAGCTCTCACCACACTGGAGCACAGTTCTCCACCCTGGCTTCCATTAGCATCTACAATGTTCTACCCTGTGGCAGCCAGAGCTTCTGCTGCAGGGGGCAGAGCTGACTGAAAGCCCCACCTGGATCCACCACCAGGTTCCTACCGAGGCCACACTTCCCCTGAGCTACTCCCAGCTGTGACTTAGCACAGCAGGGGCACTGCTGTGAGTCCGTGACTGCAGGCAGGGGACTCCTCTCACAGGTGACTTTGGCTTGAAAATTCCATCTCTTCCTACTCAAGTCATCCCCCCCCTTTTCCTTCTCAGTTGTCAGCCCTGCAACATGGTTTTCCTACTGCCTTCTCCTGCTTCCTTCCCTTTATCCTTCATAGACGTTTCTTATCAAATCCTATCTTGGTATTAGTTTCAAATGAACACAGTCTCTAAAATCAAGTTTTTTCAGGTAATCGAGGAGGAATTGGTGAATTTTCAAAAATATGCTTCACCCTCTATCATGAGAAGAGTGGTGAAAGAATGGAAACAAAGTAAAGGAAGATAGACCGATTAAACTGAGTGACAGAATTTTTTTATGACAGACCAGGCAGATACGAAACCAAAAAAATAGGATCTTGAAGAACAGGAGAAAGGGATTTAAAAAAAGAAGAAAAAAAAGGGTTAAGGAGGTGCACACAATCTAACTACTCTAAATAAAGAATTTGAAAAGGGGAATATATTTTTGTTTCTCCATCAGAAAGAGTGACTGCAGCCCAGTGAAATTTATCAGCAGGGGTAAACTCTCAAACATCAACCTGGAATAAGTTGCTCAGAAGGAGGCAGGAAAATACTGTGAAGCCTCTTTCTAAAGCTTCAGATAGAGACTCCATAGTTAGATATAGTTAGGACAGCCCAGCCATGCAAAGGGATTACATATACATGGGTCGATTAAAGATGGCCACAGATTCTTCGCTACTCCTCCCATAGAGAGGTGGGTTCTAATTTCCCC
Source organism: Balaenoptera physalus (assembly GCF_965194825.1). Taxonomy (NCBI): domain Eukaryota; kingdom Metazoa; phylum Chordata; class Mammalia; order Artiodactyla; family Balaenopteridae; genus Balaenoptera; species Balaenoptera physalus. The sequence continues at coordinate 72,617,467 of NC_138889.1, read as the reverse complement.
TCTTTTGAATCTGGGCTGGCCTCAGTGACTTCCTTGACCAACAGAAGCCAGCACTCGGTAGAAGTAACGTTTCAGGACTTCCAAGGCTAGGTCATAAGAAACCTTGAAGTTGCCACCCAGGCTTCTTGGAACATTCTTTTCAGAGTCCTAAGCTACCAGATAAGAAGTTTGATAACTCTGAGACTGTCATGCTGGAGATGCCGTGTGCCATGTGTAGGACCCCTGATCAATTACTCTCAACTGAGACCAACTTTCCAGCCATCCCCTCCAAAGCACCATACATGTGATGAAGCTTTCTAAGACTCTCTAAACCATCTGCCAGCTGAATACCTCCAAGTGACCTCTGTTGATGCCACATGGAGCAGAAGAATTACTCAGCCAAGCCCTACTGAAATTCTCTACCCTTAACATTGTGAGATATAATATTCAAAATTGTTTTACGGTTGTTTGTTGTATTAATAGAGTTCTAGATACAGGACAAAATTACAGAGATCAGCATGAAATATTCAAAGGATTACTAGATAAATTTCAAGCGAAAAGGTTTTAACATAAGGATATAGTATCGCCTGTGTCCCAAGAGAACGTTTTGGAGAAATGCATGAATTAGGACTTGGAGAAAGGCTCAGAAAGACTAGACATAATAAAGAGGAGACAGACAAAATAATAACTGAATCCAGGCTTGGATTAGCTACTGGTCTGATGGGAAAATATCTCCTGGGTGGGAATATCCAATTTAGAGAGGCAAAAATGGATAAGATCACTTAGAACTAAAGGTTTAGGGCAGATCCAGACCTTAACTGATTTTATTTCTTCCAATAAGGGAAATCCTAAAATCTAAAAGATTACTTTTAGAAAACAAAAGAATGTGTCAGAAAGGAAAGAGGAGTCAAAGTGCGAATGCTGCTCAGATGAGTAAATAGCGCTCATTCTGTAAGTTAGATAAGGAAAGAGATCCACGTGAGAAGGAGGGCAAAAGGTGAGAAATTCAGCTGAGTCTCCCTGAAGGGAGTGGGGGATTAACAGAGGAGAGAGAAAACTGCAGACATAATTCATTACTGGAAAAAAAAAAAAAAGATGTAGCAGAAAAATGTTATTCAAGACTGAAATATTCAAAAGGTATGGGAAGACGGTGTTCTGAGAAGCACATGGCAGAGGGGCGGGTTCTCAGTAGGTGCATAAGGCAACAGACTTCAGGAGCATAACAAGAAAACCCTTCCTAGAAGACAGGGTCTTAAGGCCTAAGCAAACCTCAGCGAGAGGCAGAGACAACAGCCATATTATAGAACTAGAGTGCCTGTGTATCCTATGTCAATTTTTTTTTTCTCATTTAACCCTAAAAGAATTTTTTAAAATATATGACCCCTTGCACATTTTTAATTTGACAGGTAAAATTTTGCATCATAAGTTTAAAGAACAAAGTTGGAAAGGATGTAATTTCCAGCAGACTATAAATATTGACTAAAATAAAATGATTACATCACTCTTTTAGATGTATCCCATGAAATCTAAATACCAAAACAACTTGATACCATCATCATCCATTTAAAATTACATGAACAATCTCTTTAACATTTGAACATTTTGCATCTTTTCTTTTCATCTTTAAACTTACATTCCCATTTCCATTCTCCCTCAGAATTTTATCTTAATGTAATACATTTAAGTTTCAAAGTATTTTACTGATCACACTTAATCATGCTTATCATTGAAATTTGAAATTTTCTTTTATTTCCTGTGACTATAAGGCTCTAAGTGTTTAAAAATAATCTCTTCTTGCTCGAATTAGTGTTACAATTATCATCAGTACAATTGGTCAATACAACATAGATGATAAATTTTGATAATTATAAATCATAAAAATTAAAATTTTATCATAAATATATCTCCTAATGAGATGAATGAGGCTTTGTAAACTTTTCAGGTTTTCTAATTCATTTATCCATGATTGAATATTGGCTTAATGCTATATTTTTAGATGTAAATCCTGAAAAATCTTGTTCCCATAAATCCCGTGAAAAGAGGAATGGGAAGAGTATATATAGCCAAGTTGCTCACCCTTTGAGCACATTCTGAGCTATGTAATCACATAGTGATCTATCATCAAACACTATTTTTAATGGTCTGCCAGCTGATAACGCCTACAAATTGGTAGAAGCAAAGAATTGGAAACCATTTGACTTGCAAAACATTTGTCACCCAATCATTAGTCATTCATTCACTTATCTCCATTTCTGAGAAGAATTCCAGAAGTACTTTACCAAGACATATTAAGTAACTCTTAATTATACCCACTACTCTTTCACTTAGAGCACCTTGGATTATCCAAATTATTCAGAAAGGATTAAGAAAATCAAAATATTATTAATTTCATTAACAATACAATTTTAATAAAATATTTTTGTGTGTTTCAAATAAAAAAACTTGAAGCTATTTAATTTATGAAAAATTTAAGAAGCTAATTAATTTATTTAATTTATGGAAAATACCCACCCTATGACCTAATTGGCAAAGACTATTCTTCAAGCCAAGCCAATCAGCCAAGTCAACTTAGCTTTTTCTCAATATAGACCTGACTTCATTTTTAATTAAAAAAATTTTAATATGTATTCCAAGAAATGCTAAAAAATGCTGACAAATAATTTTGGAAATCATTCTGTAAGGAGAAATGCTAAAAACTGTCAATATTAAAATAATACAGACTTAAAATTTGATTTACTTGTGTATATTCCAAAGCCAAGATAAAACAATTTATTAAACTTTTCATAATGCAAAGTAATATATAGCTAACATCGTAAAGTAATTATAAATCTGGGAATATGATAAAAGCCACTGCATTCCTTCAGTAAATAGATGTGTATATGTATTGAACTTTGGTGTTTATTTCAGGAAATAATTAAATAAGGTCTGAGAATAAAAATATCTGAAATCATTCGACTGTTTTTTGTAGCTTTTTTTTTTTAAGGTATTTTTTTTGATGTGGACCATTTTTTAAAATTAATTAATTAATTAATTTATGTTTGGCTGCATTGGGTCTTCGTTGCTGTGCGCAGGCTTTCTCTAGCTGCGGCGAGTGGGGGCTACTCCACTGCTGTGCACGGGCTTCTTATTGTGGTGGCCTCTCTTATTTTGGAACACAGGCTCTAGGCACGCAGGCTTCAGTAGTTGTGGCACACGGGCTCAGTAGTTGTGGCTCACAGTCTCAGTAGTTGTGGTGCACGGGCTTAGTTGCTCCACGGCATGTGGGATCTTCCCGGACCAGTGATCAAACCCATGTCCCCTGCATTGGCAGGCGGATTCTTAACCACTGTGCCACCAGGGAAGCCCTTTTGCAGCTCTTATGATCAAACTTCACTACGTACTTAAAGGAGAAAAATATTTATGTTTAAATCTAATTAGTCCAGCTGCCAGCAATTAATTATATCTTTTGCTAACAGAAAGTAGAAATTAGTGTAAATATTTCATAAAATGTTGTGACAAAATAGTCTTTAACTGCTGCCTTAAATAATGTGCATCAAATCTGAAAAGAAAAATCATGCAAAACTTGTATCTGTGACTTTTACCCAGTATATCTTGAAAAATGTGGTCCTTCTCAAAAATATTCCAGTTACATTTAAAAGAATCATTGTCATTAACCTTTAGACATCACTTAGAGTTGAGCATAAGATACAGCTGAAAGGAATTGCTTGCATTTAAAAAGTGCTCCCCAAAAGCCATTTTGAGTGTTTGATTTGTCCCACCTGTGCTCTCTTTGCTTTGTCTAAGGAGAATGTCCCTCAAGAGCTATGCACGATTTGAGAATAAATGGAAATAGAAGGGATAAGATAAATTGGAAACTTTCACAACCAACCCTCCAACACACACACACACACAGACACACACACACACTACCATTCTACCACATTTTTAGATTCAGAAAATCTGCACACTGGACAAAATATACAATTTCTAATGCTTTTCTCAACAGAAATATTAAAAACATGGAAATACACGGAGGCCTAAAGGTTTATGGTTCATGAATGTAGGCTTCTTTTTTGTTTTATCTCCCCATTTGCACTCCAAGCTTTTTGCAAAAAAGGGCAATGCACTATAAGATTTGGGATGGGTGAGGAATATGCCATTCTTTTGGAAAAGAATAGAAGGACTAGTAAAAACTGTGTATTATTAGGAGGATTGTTTCTAGGAAAGAAAACAAATGAAAACTGAAGATCTGGAAACTTATTTCCTTAAAAGTATATGTGCTTGCATTTCTCCTAGGAAATCTTTTGGAACCCAGAGAATGCAATGCATCTGAAGCAGTAGACCACTGGCCCAAGTCACTTCAAGCAGCCCGGAATCAGTGTAGCCTGGGGCGGCAGAAATGCAAAGTTTGGAGGGGAGCTTGAAATTAAGAAATGTTGAAAATGCTGGATGGCAAAGAATGCAAATCAAACCAAGTCCTTGTGAAGGAATTACAAATGCCTGGCTTTTTGGGAAGAAGAAACGTATCACATGCCCTTCTATGAAAAAGGAGACATTTTTCTCCCATATATGGTAACCATCGTACCACATCTAACCTGTGGTGGATGGTTTCCCCCCGTGAATGTATGTTCACAAATCCTTGTGGACTGTGGACAACTGAAATAAACTGACATCCTGTTGCAGATGCAACCCAGACAGTATCTGTCACCCACCCTCTTTCTCTCAACTGCAGATGAGTGTCTGTTAAGGTCTTCAGCAACCCTAAAGACAGAGTCTTAGGAAGACATGTTGACTGGAATTCCTGCCCTAAGGATTAAGGATTGGCCTGTTTTAACTTTCTGTGAGTGTAGCAGTAGTGCTGTGATAATACTGTGTATCCAAGGTACTAACTCTTTGGACCCTTTCAAGTATCGTGGGGAAAGACCAGTACAAATTGAGAAGCCCTGAAGAAATCCCTCCCATTGCTGGAGAGACAGCCTGGGCTGTAGCTGCCCAAAGAAACATGACTCCACACACACACACTGGGATGAGACCCTCCTGGCTAAGATGAGCAGAGTAAGAAAATTAAAGAGAATTCTATTAACCTAAGAATCGGGGGCTTTGAGTTATTCCTAAGAGTAAAGGGATTCAGATTTGGGGTTTTTTTGTTTTGATTTTCTTTCACTTTATTTTCTCCCAGGGAACTTTAAAATGACATAGAAGACCATTTAAAAATTTTGAACATCTTTATATTTCTCATCCTGGCAAATATGTTTGGATTATCTTTATCTTGCTGTTTAATCACATTGCAGCCTCTGATTACCTATATTGGACAACATAGCTGAGCAAAATCTGAGAATGAGAAAAAGAACAGGAAAGCAAATTTTGAGCTTTAGTTACAAAATCTCCTTAGAGTCAATTTAATGAATGTAATATTTTGAGTCATTTCCAAGCCTTCTGGGAGCAAAGTCTAAATTGCCCACTGGGATTCCAGAAGGATCCACAAAGGAGTAGAGTTTGTTATTTGGGGGGGATGGCTTCCTGAAGGTGTGAAAAGTCTGCCTCACAGGCAGCTGACCTCCTCCTCCAAAGGGCCCAGCCACACCCCTGCCTGACCACAGCCAGATAGATGAGGCCAATAAGATAATAGGACAAGAACTGTGAACACGAAGGGGTAATACTTGGCCCCCACTCCTCCTGCTCCACTAGGGAGAGAGTTCAGCCGCACCACCTCTGCTGGCCTCAGTCCCCACCCCTCCACGTCACCCTGCCGAGAGGGTAAGGATGAGTTAGTGAGTCTGGAAGAAGGAACCGAGTATGTTTAGCTTAGCGCCTGCCTCTTTCCTCTTAGGACGTGTCCCTCTGGTCTGACCTCTGTCACAGGACAGGTGCTTGTGCCTCAGGTGAGGCCTGAGGTTGACCAGCTCTGTCTGGGACAGGGAGGGGAAATTTAGGGGTGAGATGAAGTTTTAACAAGTTCACTCAGCCAGAGAGCCAGAGATACAGTCCCTAACCAGTTTTATTAGAACAAAGGTGATATTTTAAACTAAAATAAATATTGATTGATGGAATGAACGGATGAATGCATATACAATCTATCCACATGAAGCGGAGTCGAGGATTCAGAGGTACAGGTGAGAGTTGATTTATTCAATAGAGAGTCCCCTAGAAGTCGTCTTCAAGTAAATCATCTTTCCTAAATCAAGTTTTTTCCTCTTACCTCCCACATGGCTAATCCTTTAATCTGAGAAAGTTTAATCCTTAATGTTCATTAATTTCCCATTGGTGGCTCCTAACGGTTAAGCCTTAAATTTCCAAACCCACCAAGTAGTCAAATTATCTCAATAAATAATTAGTAATTAGGTGATTAGGAGGCTCTTTTTAGCAAAGCTTGTTGTTAACTTCTCTTAAGGTAGCTCAGGTCTGTAGTGAATAAAGCCACTGACGCAATCAGAAGCATGCCAATTACTCCTGTGTTGTCTTATTTAATGCTAACAACAACCCACGGTAGAGGTGAGGAAACTGAGGAAATTAAGTAACTTGCCCAAGTTTGTAGATGCAGTAAGTAGCACATTCAGGATTTGAACCCTGATATGCCTCCAAATGCCATGCTCAATCCACTACCCCACAAGGCTCACATTCATAGAATTACATACTATCAAGATTGGAAGAAATCTTGCAAGTCACTCAGTCCAACCTCCATCTACTGCCGATGTCCTCCCAGGCATGACTTTCCCACCTCAATGATGGGGAGTTCCTAAGGCAGCCCCTTCTACTGCGGGGCAGCCCTATTGCTTTGCCAACCCCTTTTTCCATGGAATGTCCTATAGATTCACTTCACTGGCCCAAGGTCCTTCTTCCCTTAGGAGGTAGCAGAGTTTCCATTCTTAGATTAAACATCCCTGCTCCTCCAACTATTCCCCATGTACCTTAATCTTCGGCCCTTCCCCATCCTCCTAGGAAGCTCCTCTGAGCACAATCATTGTCTCAATAACACATCTGGGGTCTGGAGCTGGACATAACATTGCAGGATGGAGCAGACCACTGCAGAGTAGTGCTATATTATCACTGCCCTTCTTGTAAGCACCATTCCACCATGTACTGTGTTTTTGTGGTGGGCGTGGAGGGGGGATGGAAAGAGTACTGTTCCTCTGCTCAAGAGCCTACATGGCTCCCTAGTGCAAAAAAGGCTTTTCCCAACTTGCATTTCCTGAAACACCAGCATCCCAGAATAAATGAATGGGTGTTTTAAGAATAAAAAATATCTGTGACTAGGTAAGTTTGGAACACACTGCTTAACATTCATCCATTGATAAATCTTTATTGGATGCCTGCTGTATGCCAGGTACTGTTCTAGTCACTAGATATATATTCATGGACAAAAAAAAGCAAAACCCCTGTTTACGGAAACTATAGGTCAGACAAGAAATACTATGAATGTGTGAGGAACTTTTAGAAGATTTGTAACACACAATAACACATCATAAGAGAAATGCTGATGCAAAAAAAAATAAGCTTAATTTCATTTATGTCAAGATACCCCAAGTGTAGGATCCTTGTATAATTACTAACATCCTAGAGAAGAGGATTTGAGTTACCTGTTTAGGAAACACGTGCTCACAACACTGAACAGATTACCCTGCCTTCAGCCAGTGTATCTCTTTATGTCACCACTGTTTTGTATGGAAACTTTCTAATGTAAAAGGATGCTAAAGATCAGCCAAGAAATATTAAGAGCACAGCAAGCTCAGCCCAAAGGAGGGCTTAGAGGACGCCACTGGGCATGTGGGAGGGAAGGGGGGTTGTCAAGAAACTAACAAATACGCAGAGGAATGGAGGACAGACACTGCCTCTCCCACCGCGGGAGGGGGACCAATGGGGGACTCAATTCTAAGAGAGAAGCAGCTGATCCAACAGCTCCCAAGCTGAGCATCAATGACGCAGGTGGCCAGACTGGAAATGGGGCAGGATTTAGCCAGGGAAGTAGAAGCACCGGCTCAGGAATTCCACCCCAAACAAGGTCGGGATAAGGAAAAAACAGAATGCACCCAGTGCCCCCAGGAAATCAGATACATAGTCCACAAAGCCCAAGTAGGCTCCTGACAGCCCAAGGAGCTTTTCCCAGGATTCTGTGACGGGGAGCATCAAAAAGACAAGCTACCCTTTGCCCCTGGTAGAAAGAGCTAAGGACTACTTCCAAACCCAGCTGGCTTCCATTTACAATCCAACAGAACTCTTTTAAGCCCTTTTAAGTGAAGCTGGTACTGCCAGGCAAGAGGGCACCAAAATGGCCTAAAAAGCATCAGCGGGCACCTGTGCTCCTGCTCAAAAATTCCTCCAGGCTCCTCTCCTCCCCACCACTAACCTCAATACCCTCGCTCATCACTCCTTCAATTTCTTCACCCACTTCGGCCCCGTGTTCCACTGGGTCCCTCTGGGACTTGATGGTCCCATTTGGGACACTGGCCCTAGCTTGAACCACCACCTGCCGGTACGCGTGACTGTCAACATTTGCTCATCGTGTCGGCTCCAGGGCCCCAGCCCTGGCCCTTCCCTTCCCTTGTCCCAGACTCTCGGGGCAGGGAGAGTGAACTCCGCAGACCCTTCTGGGTTGGGAGGGTGAGGCTGCACAGGGCCAGCTGCCCTGACCAGCAAGTGAGCCAGGTCAGAAGGGCCTGTGCTGTGTACAAGACGAGCCAGACACATAGGAAAGAGAGAAAGGAAACTCTGGGATAGGTAGAAAGGCCAAGTTTGGAGAGAGGCCGATATGGGAAGGGATTTGTTATTTGTGGAAAGCTTTTATTTGGTGGTGGGAAAAGAATGGCAAATATGTAACACAATATTTCTGTAACTATAAATAACATGCAAATACCTTTCCTAATGAAAACCATATGGAATCAGCTTTTCTGGGAGGCTTTTAAAAATAGGAAAAGGCAAGAGAAGGAAATAATATGTATTTAACCCATACTATGTGCTAAGCAATTTTCATATGTTGTTTGCTTAGTCCTCTCACTTCTCTTCTGGGGAAGGTTTTCACTTTATATATGAGGAAAATGAGGCGATGGATTAAGGAATTTGACCAAGGTCCCGTGATAAACCACAATTTGAAAGTAGATCTGTCAGGTTCCAAAGCCCTCGTTCTTTCTGAAATCAAGCACCACCTTCCCTAGAGGCAGGGGCTGGACTAGCTGACCTTTCTAGATTCTTCTCTACTGCCAGGATATCCAGAATTGACTTGCTCCCAGCAGGTGCCCTAAGTCTTTCAGGAATATAAGGATCTGTTGTGTGCACTGTGAACAATAACTCAACAGAGAAGATTTAAGGTGGTGGTAGCAGCACTGAAAGTGCAATTGGGAGACGCTGGGCTCTGCCACTGCCTTGCTGTGTGACCTTAGGTCAGTATCTGCCCTCTCTGGGCTCTAGTTTTCACATCTGGAAAATGCAGAATTGGGCTAGATGGTCAGGAAGGCTCCGCTCAGCTCTGACAGTCCTGTCTCTCAGGTGTTGGAGTTCGCTTTGGTGGTCTGAGGAGGATGTCCCCCAAGAAAGCCCACTTTAGAGCTTCCCCGAGCCGGGCCCAGTCCCTCTGCCCACCTCCCCTGTCCAGCACACACTGACCTGCACCTCCCGGGTCAGGGCCAGCTCCAGCAGCTGGCCAAAGTGCTGGCCCAGCGTGCTCAGGGTCTCACTCACACAGGCCTTCATCGACTTCAGGATGTGCTCATTCTCAACCTGGAGGCACCTGGAGAAAGAAACCCTGGGTGGGCCACTGTAAGGGGCAGGCACTCAGCCCAGAACCATATTAGGGGGCAGATACGGGCCTGCAACAGGCCTGGTGGTGATGCAAGTGGCCTGGGAGGATGACATCAGCTCCTGGGGAGTCAGAGATGGAATATTCCAAGGCTGGCTTGTCCCCTGGCTTCCTAGTGTTCAAAGAAGTGCTGGCCTGAAATAGGAGCTAACAGTCTATGTTGCCAGGAAGAAAGGCCATCAGAAAGCAGCCAAATCCATACCTCTGGGCTTCTCCCTGGGAGAATCTGCCATCATTGAGGCCAGGGTCTAGGGATGGTGGATGGGAGTCGTAGAGGAGGGTTGCTGGTGTGCCAGGTATGCCGTGCTCACTCTAAAGGTATATGGCAATGCCTGTGACCCTTTAAGAAATAGCTGCCTAAAGCGTGCAGCCAGGAGCCTTGAGGATTTTCTCCTCACACAGGAAGATCAAGATCAAATCCACCCCTATGACCGGAGAATGTTTCACAATGGAAGGCCAAAGACCCCATGGCAGTCCTAGGAGTGTCAAGTTCCAGGTTTTTCTTCTAGGGCCTGGGGGCTGGAAGGGGTGAGGGAGAGTGTCAACACACACCCAGGTGGGCATACAGACAAGGTTGAGTGTGTGTACGTTTCTGAGTGTAGACGTATGTGTGTTTATGTATGTGAGATACGGAGAAGAGGGTGTGAGTGTATTTCTGTGATTGTGTGAGTGTATGTTTATATATCTGTGCATGTCTGTGAAATCCTTGTCAATGTGTATGTGAGTATAAAGGTGTGTCTGCTTTCACCTTGCCTTGACTTTGGAGATCAAGGGGCTTCCCAAAGCTGTGGGAAACTTTTTCCTTGTTACCAACCCTCAAGAATCCTCTTTCTTCCTATGCCCAGGCCTCTCCTCTGCCTTTTACATTCTCCCGGGCCTGAAAGTGGAGTAGAAAATCCCAAGGGAGTCTTTTAAGGTTACTGATGAAAGTCAGCAAAAGGAAACTCCCAGACCACCACCAGGCCTCCCCACTCCCACTGTCCCTGTGGGAGAAGATGCCAGCCCCTTCCCCTGCCTGAGGACGGGCTGGCAGACCCTGTCTAGATTCACCCAGAGGCCAGATTTACCTCTCTGTGACCGCTGACAGCTCTGAGCACTTCTCCATTAGCAGCTTTTCAATCTGCAGAAAAATAGATCAATTTTATTCAATTCAGTAAGCATTGGTCGAGGACCAACTGCTGAGCTGGGCCCTCTGGGGCATAAAGATGAAGAATCAAATCAGCCGATTTGGAAAACAGGCACATAAACTATAACACAGTGTGATATGGATGGCAAAAGAGATCATCCTCAGTTGCTTTGGGGGCTCAAAAAAAGAAAACTGAGCAATTAGTTATGCTGGGGGATCTGGGAAGCTTCGGAGAGGAAGGGGCATTTGAGCTGGGTTTTAAAGAATGAATAGAAGTTTCCTGTCTGCAAAGTGGAGCAAGGAAAAGGGTAGAGCACTAAGGTGCAAAGGGATGCCAGAAGAAAGAGAAATAAAGGGGGATTTTCAGTGGTTTGCTTTGGACTTGAAGGAGATTCAAAACCATGGGCTTTGGAATTACAAAGCCTTAGGTTGAATCCGGCTTATACCATTCACTGCCTAACTTTGGGCAAGTTACTTAGGCTTTCTGAGTTTCTGTTTCCTCATCTATAAAGTGAGGACAACAACACTAGCTAATATTTTTAGTTAATTTAATTTAATTAGGACTCAGTCCTCACAACAGATCTATGAAATAAATGCTATTATTATACTCATTAGGATGATGGAACTGGGGCACAGAGAAGTTAAGTAACTTGCCAAGGTCACACAGCAGACAGAGCTGACACTTGAGCAGGCAGGGGTGTATTTAACCATTGCACGGTGTCTCTCAGTGGTTATGTTGGCCTCAGAGGTTGTTCAAGGTAAATGAGATGTATGTAAAAACATCTAGCACAATTCCTAGAACAGAGCAGATACTCAGTAAAGGTCCTTACTGTCTTCCCTGCTTCACTGGAAGTGGAGAGAGGTCCCAGAGGCAGGAAGAGTTAGGACTCTACACAATTCAGACCCACTCTTCTAAAAGGCAACCCCATTCCAAGTGCCCACCCACGCCCATGCCAGGCAACCCACCTGGCCCATCTCCTGCGAGGAGCTCCTGCTGGCAGCGCTGTACTCGCTGACCATGGAGCGGGCGTGGCAGGTCAGTCGCACGCTCATGCTATGGACGCGCGCCCAGCGGTCCTGGGCCAGCTTCTGCCCGATCCTACGCAGCTCAGTGCTGATGACCCAGCCCCGCTTGAGCAGCAGCTGCAGGGGGTCTCCGGGGCCAGAACCGCCTGCCAGGATGAGGTCGCCCTGTGCGTCCTCCTCCAGGCTGATGGGCTTCGCCTGCAGGACACACATGCACTCACACTCCGTCATGAGCTTCAGGTCCTCCATCCAGCGCTGGACCGAGTCCACCTGCATCAGGTGCAGCCTGCAGCCGGGGAACAGTGCCATGAAGGCTAGTAACACTCCACAATTTCCAAAGGTTTCAATTCCAAGCCATCTGGTGTTTACTAAACACCTACTACATGCTCATCACTGTTTCTTGCGTTCGCTTACCTTAACCCTCTTATTTCTCATTATGTCCATCTTACAGACAGTAAGATGTTTTGAGGGCAGATGACCAGACAAATCAGGCAATGAAGTCTGACAGAGTAGCAGATTATCTTTACAATAAGAGGAAAATAGAAATAGCCTAAATATCAAATATTAGCTATGCCAAGTAAGCTATGGTACAGCTACATGGTTATATAATGTGCACTTATTTAAAATAATGCTTTCCAAAAGTTTATAGCAAAGAAAAATGTGTGCACTAATAAAATAAAAACACAGTATGCAAAGCAGTATGCAGAAATGTAAACACAATTATTATAACTATGTTTAAAAGCTATATCTAGAAAAAATATTTAAAAGAAATATTAAAATACTAGTGGTTCTTTATGGGTGGTGAAACAAAAAGATTTTTCATTTGTTTTCAACTTTTCTCTAATTTCCAAATTTACTTTCATAAGCATATATACTAATTTTGTAATGGAACAAAATTAACTCTATTTAGTACAACAGCATGAGAATATTGATTAGATCTTAAGATCTTTGTCAAATAAAATTCACTCCAAAATTCACTTAGTCAAATAACAGTAATATCAGATCATTAACAAAGCTTTGAACATTGCTTGAATGAATTATATTTAATATCACATAAGTGCCAGACACTGTGGGAAAAGTGGAGATCAACATGCCACGCCTCCCCTCTCATGGAGCTTTTGATCTGCCTAAAGAATCAAGACATAGTAATGAGAAGTTAAAAAACAATAGATTTCAACATCATTTGAAGGTTATGACAGAAGAAGACACACACACTTAACCTTTAAGGCTGGGCTCAAGTCCCTTTGCCTTGGCTTGTAACAGTGTTCTAACCAGTCTTTCTGTTGCTAATCTTACCTGCCTCCAGCCATTCTCCACCTGCCACTAGTCATTCACTCATTCCACAAAAAAGTATTCAGTGCCTACTACGTACCAAGTACTGTTCTAAGCCGGGATATAAGAGGAAGCAAGTAGATAAAAATCATTTCCCTTGTAAAGGTTACATTCAAGTGAGAGGACAGTCAACTTCCAAAGTAATTTCCAAAATAAATAAGCAATGCATACAATACGTTGGAGGTGGTCAGTGCTATGAAGGAAAAGAACAGGAAAAAAGGATAGAGAGTTGTGGGGGTGAAAGGGGGAGTAGGCATTGCAATGTAAAATAAGTGGATCAGAGAAGGCTCACTGAGGAAGGGACCTTTTGAGCCAAGACGTGAAGGACATGAGGGAGTGAGCCATGTAGATATCTGGGGGAAAATTGTTTCAGAGAGAGAGAACAGCAAGTGCAAAGGCCCTGAGGCACAAGTGTCCTTGAGATGTGTGAGAAAGACAAGAGTTAACCTGGCAGAGAGTGGGATGGAGGACTTGAGGTGAAAGCAGTGGAGGGTGGAGGTGAGCAGACCCTATGGAGCTGTGTGGGACAAGGTGAGGATTTGGCTTTTATTCTGAGTCAATACAGCACCCAGAAGGCATTGACGAGGCCAGGTAAGTAGGGCCAAGGTATCAAGCAAGACTGAAATGATAGCGGAATGCTCCAATTATCATGGTTAAAATCACGCCTTCATATTTACTGTTATTTAAAGAGGAGTAGGACTTTCTGAACAATGCAGCTGTTTGTCTATAAGGCTTTTAAATGTAATTTTTAACCCCAAAGCTTTTTATGCAAATTGTGCATGTGGTTTCTTATAGCTTTTTAAATTGTTAAAAATAAAAGCTTACCAATAACCTTTCTTTCTCCCTCTCCCTTCATGAAAAATAGCTATTATATTTTGTAAAGAATTTGAATAGATGATAGATGGATAGATAGATAGATAGATGAAAAATCACTTTGTGGATATACCACAATTTATTAAACCATTTTCCCATTGCTGGGAACTCACTTTGTTTCCACTTCTTGGCCACTATAAACACACTTACACATATGCCCTTACATAACCAGTATCTTCATTCTATGCCATAGACCCCCAGGAGTAGGAGTGCAATTCTATAGATGTTGCCATATTGGCTCCCCAAGGCAGCAATGCATCCCATTCCCCCAACAATGCAGGAGAACTTTCTATACATATATCTTGTTACTCCCCTGCGTGAGTCCTCAGTGTCCCCCCACTGACCACTCCCCCATAAGTTAAAATTCCTGAGGCTCAGATGGGGAGTTTCCAAGATCTGGCCCCAGCCTCCCTTCCCACACATCTCCCTTTTCCATCTTCCCTCATATCTTAGCACCCTCACCATAAACACACTACACTCCAGGCACACTCAACCTTCCTGTTTCCCAAGCGTGGCTCTCTTTTACAGTCTCCCCCATGGCCTTGCACAGACAATTCCTCTCTCAGATCGGAATCCCCTTTCCTTCTTCTCTACCTGGCAAGCTCCTATTAACCCTGCAATACCCAGCTCTCGTGTTACTTTCTCTGAAGAGCCTCAGTCAGAGCTTATCAGCTGCCCCCCAGGACCCCCACCTCTCTGTGCATCCTCCATTGGAGCACTAATAACGTTCTATTGCAATTTGTATGTTTGTCTGAACTCTCCAAGTCCTGTGAGGGACATCCCTCGTGTCTGGTTTATTACCAGTGCCTGACATATACCAGCTACACATCTGAACGAGCGGCAGGCATTTACTGCCATGCCTCTGCAGAAGACTCCACCTCCCCAGGGAGTACCCCAAGAACAATGTCAACTAAAACGAACGCACAACCTAAAAACTGAGAATTATGTTTTATTTGGCGGACAAAACTGAGGACTTCCAGTCTGGGAGGCAGCCTCTCAGAACAGCTCTGAGAGACTGCTCCAAAAAGGTAAAGGAGGAACCAGGATATATAGGATTTTTTGCAACAAAGACCAAATAGTCGGAACATCACAACATTACTGTTAAATAAAGAAAACCAGACATCTCAAGTTAATGAATTTAGCACTTTACTGTGTATGGGAAGATGCAAGAGTCTGGGCTCACTGAAATCATTCCTTTGATATGTACCTTAGCTATCTAGGGCCAGTATCCTGTGCTTTCCCATCCTGCGTCCCCTCAGGGTGGCTGCAGAGGCTGAGGGCTTGACTGCGGGCAGCCCATTTGTCTCCATCCTGAGTTCCCTCGGGGCTCACCTTTGCGGGCAGCTGTAGTGGCTTGATGGCTGCAACATCCTTCGTTTACTGATATGGCAGGCAACATTTTTCATTCACGACAACATGATTGGAAAGGTGATATAGAGGATGGAAAAGTCTATGACCCTCATGTTCTAGAGATACAGAACTGGGAGGCAAAGTGACCTAGGGGTTTTTAGGGGGCAACAAATGAACTAGCCACTCACTCACTGACTCATTCTCTCCATAAACACTTTGCAGTGGACATCTGTTGTTTTTTTCTTCCCAGCAACCTCCCTCCTTCTGCCATCAGTAGCAAAGACGAGTTATATTAGCTGCCTCTTGGGGCAACCTAGGCTTCAGCATTTCTCTCCTCTTTGGGGAAGGCCCCTCCTCCCAAACACAGAGTGGTCCCCCAGGAGAAATATCTGCACTGTGTGAAGACACCCGTGGCCATAGCTGGTGGTTAATCCATGGGTGGGCTCCTGAACTAAGCTGCATGAATCCAATTCCCTCTCCCCAAACTGTGAAACTTAGAACCAAGAGTTACACAGACTGGAGTTGTTGGACGCGGGTCACGTTCGTGACGGCAAATTCAGTTGTTCCACCAGGAACTCCAGCATCATTTGGGGACTGGGAAATAAGGCCAAGAGTTAACTTCTATTGCTTGCAACCAAAGGAAACTTTTCTAAAGCACAAGTTCACAAATAACTAAGCAGAGTTGAGTCGGTGCCATCCCTTAGAGAAAAGGTTTTCTGGGAATTCAAAGAAGGGAGCTACTCCTTTCAGTTGGAGATCAGGGGACGGTTCACGTAGAAAGTGGCATTAGAGCTGGGTAGGGTTCGGACACACGAAGACAGCGGGAGAATCTTCCAGGGTGCAGCAGACAACAGGACAATGAGTAGGTTAGTTGGGCTAGAGTTATATATTCTGGAAAAGAGGGAGCTGTGAAGGGCAAATCTGGAGAAGGGGGAAAGCCCTGATCTTGAAAAACTTTGAAGCCGGAGTAGGGGTTGGGCATTTATGCTGAAAGCCACAAGAAGCTATCCAAGAGCGGCAGGCAGGGCAACAGGGGTAGAGACCAGTGGAGTTGAAAGACTCCTACCTAAATCACAGCAGCTGGAGCCAGCACCCAGCACAAGGGGAACCCATGGTGCTGGGTTGGGCTCTTAGCGTGTCTCCCTGTGGAAGAGCTCTGGGGTCCTCACGGGGGAGTTACTCATACCCCCTTACTTCTGGCCTGGGTGGGAAAGGGCTGTGGAAGAACCAGGTAGAGAGAAAAAGGGAGTCAGAGCCACCACACGCCTCTGGTGTAAGCCCATCCCAGGAGGCCTGATTAGATCCCAAACCCATATTTTCATCACCTGCCTTCACCCCCAACTCACACGCAGGCATTACTCAGTTCTTGCTGTTTAAGATCTTTAAAAATTAAAAAGAAAGTGAGATTTTAGAAGCTGTGTTGATTAAAATCCTAGCTGATTTATCACTCTGCTGGTAAGAGAAATGGAATGACAAAACTTGATTTCCCCAGTGTTTGTGCATTTGTGCCCATGCGTGTCGTGTTTGCGGATATGAACTCATTCGGGTGTCTGTCTATATTGTCTGTGCGCCGGTGTCCGGGTGTCTGGGTGAGAGTTTGTGTATCTCTACCTGCGTAAATATTCAGATGAGTTTGTGTGTTTACTGGTCTTGCGCCAGAGAAACTCGATGATTAAAAACGGATGGGGTGGGGTGGGGCTTGAGCGTGGGCTGCGCTTAATCACTCAATTCCAAAGAAAAGAGTATACTAAGTGGAGAAAAAAAAGTAGCTTTGCAGTGGAGAAACCTGGCAAATACCACCTTAACCAAGAGTGAATCTCACTGCTGATAAGCCATGTTGATAGCACGTACCCCTGATACAACGTGATGAAGACACTTCACCGCTGCAGCGTTTTCCCTGAAACCCATAACTCAGTCTCATCATAGGAAAAACACTGGGGACCCAAACCAAGGGACGTTGTACAAAAGACTTGACCAGTACTCATCAAAACGGTCAGGGTCATCAAAAACAAGGGGAGACCGAGAAACTGTCACAGACCAGGGGAGACTAAGGAGACGTGATGATGATGACATGTAACAGGATGTCCTGGATGGAATCCTGAAACAAAAGAGGACGCTCGTGGAAAAACTAGTGAAATCCGAATAAAGTCTGGAAATTAGTCAATAGTAAAGCACCAACGCTGCTTCCTTAGTTGTGGCAAATGTACCAAGCCGCTATTAGACATTAATCAGAGGAACTGGGTATGGGGTATATAGAAACACCGTGCACTATCTTTGCAACTTTCTGTAAATCCAAAACTACTTACAAAATTTTTTTTAAGTTTCTTTTAAAAAGATGAGGTTCGGCAGGGAGGTGGAGTCCAGAAAACAAGCCTGATGGTTTTCTACCCCAACTCGCCAGAAAGAATCTCACATCACTTGCTTCTTCCCCAACCAGAAGCACGGGCTGAGACGGTCTGTCTCTCTGACTTTGTGTCGTGAGCCCCTCAGAAAGAAGTCTTAGAGCAGCGGTCCCCAACCTTTTGGGCACCAGGGACCGGTTTTGTGGAAGACAATTGTTCTAGGGACCGGTGGGGGCCGGGGTCGGTGTGTGGGGTCTGGTTCAGGCGGTAACGCGAGCGATGGAGAGCGGCAGATGAAGTTTCGCTCGCTCGCTGCTCACCTCCTGCTCTGCGGCCTGGTTCCTAACAGGCCGCGGACCAGTACTGGTCCACAGCCCGGGGCTTGGGGACCTCTGCCTTAGAGCATCAAAGCTCCAGTGGACGGGAAGGAGAAACCTGGCTAAGGAGCCTGAGGCGGAAGGACAGATGGTCCCCAGTTGGGCTAGGGGATGGAAGTTGTCCTCTCGGGGGAAGAAACAGTGCAAGCCTAGCTGGCTTTGCCTTCAGTCGACCCCATCAGCCGCCCTAGAGCCCAGCAAGGGCTGGATCCCAGGCCAGCCTCTTGGACCTGCGCCTTCTATGCTTAGCTACCTCAGGGAGGCCTCCCTCTGGCGGTCAGGCCCTCAGACTGGCTCAGGAAGATCCCGCTCCCTCCTTAATTGCCTGAACAGGCCTTGAACCAGAGCTTCCTCAGGACAGAACCGCTTATCCGGTAAAGGCCTTGCGCATAAGAGGAGCTTCCGCAGGCCCAGGCCAACAAGGTTTGCACGTCTGCACGTAGGGGTAGAAAGAGCTGGCTCTGCTGCTCATAATCTGTGTAATTGAAGGCAGGCTGCCACTGCTGCTGCCTTTTTTTTTCTCCTTTTTCTGATATTTTTATTGAAATAACATATGTATATAAAAGTGAACAAATCATAATATCAAGCTGCAGTTCGATGAATTTTCATAAGGTCAACACACCCTTGTATCCAGGAACCAGATAAAGAAATAGAATATTAGCAGCATCCCAGAAGTCTCCCTTGCACCCCCTTCTGGACACTCCCCAGCCAGAATAACCAGTATCCTGACTCTCACAACATACATTAGTCTTTTGAGTAAGTTTCTTAACCTCTCTGAGCTTCAATTTCTTCACCTGTAAAACAGAGATAATGATAGAACCTTCCACAATGAGTTGATGGAAGCATTAAATTAAATGGTGAACATAAAGGGCCTAGGACAGTGCATAGCACAAAGGAGCTGCTCAAAAATGTTCATTCTCTTTGCTGCCTTTCCCCATATGCAACACTTTAGCATCTCTAATAATTATAATAGAGGCTAGAATTTAGTGAGCACATTCCATGTGCTGAGCACTGTGCTAAGTGCTTTACATGAATTATTTGATCTACTCAGGACAACTGAGTTGGGTCTTATTATCATCCCCATTTTACAGATGAGGAAACTGAGAGGCAGAGAAGTAAAATCACCCAGGTAAAAAGCAGTAGCACTGAGATTGAAACCCTAGTCTCTCTGGTTCCAGAATCTACTCTTAACTGCTATGCTTTACTGCTTCTCATTCTGCCTGCCCCTCAAAAAAGATGAAGAAGAGCAGAGAGCAAGATAAGATGCCTTAACACAGGGAGATATGCAGGGCCATTTTCCCAAGAAAGAACTTCAGGGGCTGCTTATCAGCAACAGGAAGATGAAGGAAAGCTATGAGCCACTGGCTCTGCCTAAAGCTCTGGGTAGCAGCAGGACCAGGATCAAGGGCCCCAGAGATGTAATTGCTACTTTCAGGCCAAACCCACTCCCGGCCGTGCAGTTCCAGGAGCTGCCTTCCAGGGTGACAGCTTCAGAGATGAGGACAGACAAGGGGCGCCTGTGGGGAAAGCAGAATCTGGTTTTCTTTAAGAATGAGCTTAAAATAACTTCTATTTCTAGAGATTGTTTAAACAGTTACCTCCTCTTTCTCTCTCAGCAGCAACCAAACATACAGAGAAGAATAAACGAGCAGAGTAGTAAGCCCATGGACCCCCTGCCTCCTCCTGACCCCACTCAGTGGCTCATCCCACTTAGGTCCAAGGCCAGCTCTGACCAGGGAAGGGAGGACGTCGGAGGTTCTGGCCCACCAGCAGGTGGAGGGCAAAATGGGTTGATGCTCAAGGCATGTATATACCTATGAAGCCTGACTTTGCCCAGCTTGCTTTGCACCCAAGCTGCCCTAGTTACAACTAAACCATCGGGATAATAATATAATTGTGTTTAGCTAAAAAACAAATAAGTAATAGAGAATTGGATGAAAAGCAACTCTGAAGTCACAGGGAAAGGGAAAATAGACAAAATCCACCAGTAATAACAATTAATATTTATTGGACCCCAGGACTGTACAGATATCATGTAGTATTTTATTCTCACAGTAACCTGATTAAGTGAACACTCTTACTGTCTCCACTTTACGGGTGAGAATACAGAGGTACAGAAGGCTTACATGACTTAAGAGAGCCAGAACTCCATGTAGGCAGCCTGATTTCATAGACTATGTGCATATTGGCCATACGAAATGGTTTCTCCACCTGTCTCTCTCGTCCACCAGACTTTGAGATCTCCTCAAGGGCAGGCGCTGTCTGATTTATCTCAGCACCACCAGCACTCAGCACAGGGCCTGACATATAGCAGGTGTCAATATATACTTAATTGAATCAAGTAAGCCAGAGGCCACCTGGGAAACGGCTTGTGAGCCTTGCCATGCCAGATGAAAATATTCCCAGAACTTGCAGAGTGTCATGCAAGATGAGCATGAGTGCCCTGACCTGGCACATGGATTGGAATCCCTGAACTCACCCCTTCCTCTCTTCTGGGGCTATACTTCAGAAGATGTGGACTCTGTCTTTGGCTTGGATGTCAGAAAAAGCATAGGTCAGCTCCTTGCGATAATTTTTTCCCTGTGGTTAAAATTTGAGGTTGGGTAAGTAACTAGATACCACAAAAGACATGATAATAAATTTTTTTGTTTTGAATAGAAATACTTAAAGCAGGTGTCAGCAGAATCAGAGAGACCTTTGTAAAAGGCATTGTTCAAACATTCCTATATTCCACCAAGCAATGCTCTGGTTGGGTACAGCTTGGACCCTTAGCAACCATTATCCCAATTCTCAGAAATTTCAGGCAAATGGTTTTCCAGTGAGGTGTGGAGGTATATAGCTAAGCCTTGGAGAAGTGGCTGAAGGGAGGTCTGAGCTCCCATAGGAAGTGCCTGTCCCCACATGATGCCTGTAACATAAAATATTCTCAACCAGTTTGATAAGGTTTAAAACAATCCCTGGTCAATTCAATGAAACACTACAGATGCTGATCATGTGCCAGGCTTTGTGCTGGTGACCCTTGCCCTTAGGAAGCTCACACTGTCTAAGAGATAAACAGACATAAACAAATATAGCCCAACCTCATTCTCATCTTAACACAATGTACCATAGTGTCAAGTATTTCTAGGAGTTCCTAGAGTTCATCTCATATATATATTCCCCCCCCAAAAAAGACTGGTTCAGTCAACCACAAGGCAGCATTGGATAATTCTGTCATCTTTTCTTCCTTTAGCAGCCTTACACTAGGTATAATTCTAGTTGCCAGGTCCTGCCAGGTCCACCCAGCATGGCTGCCTTTCCTTCTGGGTAATATCATGCTGTCTGATCTCTACTAGACATCTCTGACTGTCATAGTCACTGCTTCTTCTCTTACTGCTGCATCTTCTAGGTACCACTGTGCCGGCATCAGAGCCAGGCATGACACTGGGTCTTCTGGGCATCATGTGGCTTCTGTTGGGTACCAGTGCTCCCCTCAGAGCATAACCCTGGAGCTAGATTGCCTGGATTAAATCCTAGTCTGCCACTTGCTAACTACAACTTTGGGAAAGCCTCTTTATATTTCAGTTTCCTCTTCCTCAATGGCAAAAGGGAATGATAATAGTACCTAACTCCTAGGCTTTTTGTGATTATTAAATGAAGTGAACATATGAATATGTGAATGTATATATTCACACACATACATATATATACAAATGTATGTAAATATTTGCTTAGAATAATGCCTGATAGACAATATTGTATGTGTTAGTTATTTCTGGAGTGATTTGAATTAAAGCAGCTGGTAACATCAGAACTTAGTTACTTAAAAGTGAGAGAAATAAGGAAGAATTCTGGAAAGATGAGAGTAGTGGCAGCATAGTTTTTCAATCACTCCAATTCCCCATATAAAAACTTACAGAGCAACTAGATAACAAGGCCAAAACCCCATGGATAATATTTACAGCAAAACTAGATGATAAAGCATTCCTACAAACCTCAAAATACAAGGGGTGGCGGGGGGGGGTGGGCAAACCACCTGCAGCTACAAGACTGCTCGGTATCATCTGTATGAGAGGAAGAAGAAGGAAACAATAAGGTGGCATCCGGAGAACATGGGAAAGGAGAACCCCAATGTAGCCACTGGGTATTTACTGGGAAGCACAGTGCGACAATTTGAGAATAGTAACTGAAATTAGCAGGGGTTTGCCTCTCCAATGAGGTGAGTGCAAGGCACGTACTCTGAACTCTCAAAACTGACCCAACAAGAATCTCTTCTACAGCAAAGCACCACATTAAGAAGAAACTTTTGTGAGTAAAATCGAAATTGAGAAGGACAGAGATAATAGAGACAGAAGGAAGAGATGTTCAGACCCATGTGAGGGACAGAACAGAGCTAGGAAACTTAGAAAGCAGATCATTATATTTTTGAACCCTACACAACAACAAAAGAAGACAGAGCTCTATGAAGTTAGAACAGATTTCCTGAACCCTACCTCCCTCTAAAAGTTTAGGCAAACTAATTTCACATACAAATGAGCAGAAAAAATTTATTGAAGTATCATCCCATGCATAGTTATTTTGGAAAGAGAATAAAGAGAAGAATAATATTGCTACGATGAGAAAATGCCAAGAGAATGTACTCAAAAACAGAAGGAAACTATAAATTACTGTTTCAATATTTCAATAACCATTAGAAATGAGCTTAAATTTTTAAGAAAAATGATATATACCGAGTATACTACCTATATGAAAACAAGCATACAAGGCGTATTCTAGTAAGATTATTGGACTTTTAAAAAGAAAAAAAGAAAATCCTTTGCACATCTAGAAATAAGTGCACGTTACTTATAAGGGACAGGAAATTATGCTATGATAACTTTCTTAGAGCAAACCTTTATACCAGAAAAAAAGTAGAGTAACACATTTAAAATATTCGATATGAAAAGAAACCAAGGATGTTCTATTCAGCCAAATGACGTTCAAGAATAAGAAGAGAAGGAGTCCTGATTTCTGTGGCAGCAGTGGTGTTGGAAGACAATCACTGAAGAATAATTAAGATAAAATCGATAGGACTTGGATACCAATTCAGATGGATGATGAACAATAGGGATTAGTGAAAGATGTGACCCAGATGTTTGACTTAAGCAGATGAATGGACAGGAGAAACCAGTTCAGAAGACAGGAAGGTGGGTTCAGCTTGAGACTTGTTGAGTCTGATGGACCCACTGTCTCTTCTTTTGAAGAAGGCCCATCCCTCTCACTGGACTGCCCTCCCATCGAACTTCATTCCCCAAACTTCCAGGCCCTCCCAGACTGCACGCAGAGTGTGTGACCCACATACCCTCACACATTCCACCCTGAATATTCATTCAGTCAATGTTTCCTTAGTGCCTACTTTGTGCCGGGAACTGTTCCAGCTGCTTGGGGTACAGAGTGAACAAAGCCAACAAACATCCCTGCCCCATGAAAGGTACATTACAGCAGGGAAAACAGACAATAGTAATAAACGTAATAGATTTAACAGTGCCTAGTATGTTAAAACCAGATAATTTCCATTCAAAAGAAGAGTTAGAGTAAGTGGGGACAAGACTGTTCATGTGAGAGGCAGGGAGGGAGAAGCCACTTCAAATAATGGGTCAGCGTAGGACTCATTGAGAAGGTAAGCTGTGAGGGAATGCTTCAGAGAAAACCAACCATGCTGATGTACGGGTACTGAGCGTTCGGGGCAGAGGGAAAAGATGGTGCAAAGGCCTTCTGTGGGAGTCAGCCCGGGTGCTGGAGAAACAGTATAGAGATAAGTGCGGCCAGAATGGAGTGGAGCAAGAGAAAGATCAGTAGGAGTGAGAAGGGACTCAGGCTAGATCCTAGAGGGCCCTGAAAGCCACTGCAGGCCCTCTGGGGTTTCATTCCGAGTAAACAGCAGGATGCCTCCCGAGACATCCGAGGGACCTTGTCATCAGCTGGGTCCACCTGGCCCCTACGCCATTCTACAACCCAACCTGGAAGGCTCTCTCACTAAGGGCTTTATAAATACTACACACAGATGAATTCAGAATGACTTAACCTCTGCTATGCAGTGAACTATAAACTGTTTATTGAACAGTTAATGTAAGCATAATTATTTATGCAACAAGCTATAAATAATTTACAGTATGGTTAGGAGATTAACTTCCCACCTCTCTTCACTAAGGCACTGGTGAACTGGTGAAACCCAGCCAGCTGAGACCAAAGGAAATGTTGCTTCTCTGATCATGTTCAAATCTTCCAGTGTTTTCATTGCCCTGCTTCTGAGCCACGCTGAGCTGCATTACAGGCCTTTTTATGCGTTGAGGCTTTTGTGAAAGGGGCAGACAGTTCTCCATCTCTGTCCCTCACCACTCGTAGCTCACATTTTAAGGGTAGAGCCTTCCCCAGCACATGGTGTTGGACAGCTCACCACAGCCTTGCTCCTAACTTGTGGCAGACCCATGCATGTCATGCCAGAACCAGGAAGGAAGGAATCTCTCCTTCGATGAACCTGCACGATATTTCCTGCATCACCTATTGTGCTGGGGATGGCCTCCGTCTCTCCGTGTTCCCTGCAGTGACCCTCTGCTCCAAGCTGCAGCACTGGAAAGAGTTTTCAGATCACTACCCAGAAATCCCCATTTTCATTATTCATCCTACCCCTTTTGACATATGTGTTCCATAACATTTTCGGTTAATTGAACTGTCCGGTATAACACGCTAAGAGAGATGCTCCTACTTTTCAGGTATTCCCAGGAGTGCTGGCCCACTAATACACCTCGAAGCTAATACCTGGGAGTAATTTGTGAAGGGGATATGGATTATCCCCTATGGATATAATGGCATTAGAGTCACTCTGTCCTGTCCATTTCTCCAGGTTTTGGCTTCCAGCAATCTATAGAAGGACTTGAAGGTAGGGAAGAGACTTGGAGACTCTAACAAATCAATATTTTAAAAATCTAGCATAGTTCCAAGCATGCTATAAAGGAAAAATTTTTTGAGTACCTTCTGCATGCCAGGCGCGTATCAAGTGCTTGCTGGTACAGTATCTGTCTTGCAGTTACAGAATGCTATCTATTATCCCCCGTCTTACAGGAAAAAGTGAGGCTCAGAAAGTTTCCTGCAGCTCACCAATGACTGGGTCTAGATCTCAATCCAGGTCCGCCTGCCTCCAGAGCCTGTGCCTTGGCTACCTCCCCAGACTGTCCAGCACCCATGAGTGCGCTGTCGTTTCTGTTTCAGAAGGACAGGGAACATGAATTTGGCTCCAGGTGATGGTTTCCAGTCCAGGGAGCCAATTTCATGTGCACATTTCACAGCTGCCTCCTCTCTGATGACTCAGGAGCAGCCCGTCTTGTTAACTTTATCAAACTCTGGCATTTTGAAGACACTATTAGTACTCCCTGGCCTTCCGTTAACTCAGGAAAAACTTACTTTTGAAACTCTAAAAAGGATACGTGTGTGTACGCGCATTGTCAGTATACATATGAGAGCCGGCATGATGCTACTCGCGGTAAGAACACCTGATGAGGATCCATCACTCTGTCCTCATCCCACTTTCACCTCTTAATAGCTGTGTGCCCTTGCATGTGACGCTTGCCCTCTCTGAGCCTCAGTTCCCTGACCTGCTCTCCCCCTCATTCCCAAACCATTGTCTCAGCCTCACCAAGTTCTTTCAAGTACCTCTGCTGAGACTTCCAGCCTCCCAGCCTTTGCAGATTCTGATCCCTCTCTCCCCATCTCCTCTTCACCTTGCTGATGCCTACGTATCCTTGGAATCTTGCACTAAATGTCTCTCCTGAAGTAGGTGTCTCTGACTCCTAGATGAGCTTACGTCCCATGTGTCCCATGTGTCTGGACCACCCTGTCTTTCCCCCATCATGACACAGGTCTCAATTATTTAACTACCTGTTTATCTGCTAGACCTTAAGCAGGGCAGGGCTTCTCTCTACCAGGCCTACCCTGCATCCTTCCCCTCGCACTGGGCCCGATACAGTGAAAATGCTCAGTGTCTATTTATGGAACTGAATTAAGTTTAAAAATCTATCAAATGGGAATAACAATGACCTGTACCGCTGTACCGTCTCATCGGGTTATTGTGATAAGCTCCATAATCATTACTGCTAACATTTATTGAGGCTGAGCCCTGTGCCAACTATCAAGGAGATGGCTTCATGCAGTTCTCACAGTGACCCTGAGAGCAGGGCACTATAATCATCTTATCTTTACAAATGAGGAAACTGAAGCTTACAGAGGTTTACATGAACTATCTGATATCACCCAGCTTGTAAGTGGCAAAGTTTGGCTCGGAACCCAGCCCATCAGACTCTAGACCCCTTGTCCTAAATGCCACTCTAAATTGCATTATGAAAGGCCGTGCTCTGCCCAGATGGCATGTTTAATACTGTCAGGTAAAGATATAAATGCATTCTCACATGCCTGAGCTGAGTCGTTGCTTGCCCTCAAGTTTCACGGCTGTAACACAGGACCTGATGTGTAGACTAAAGAGGGTTTAGCTTTGTCTTTCCTCTTTACTTTAAGGAGAGTATTTTCATTTGCCAAAGTGGAACATTTAGGAGAATTCACATATCCTACATGTCAGTCGCCATCCTGGTACCTCTGCGGGATTCTGGAAAAGGCAGGTGAGAGTCCAGAAGTCACCGCTAGAGGGTTTCCAAGAGCGGGTCTACACCGTTGCCATAGACTCCATCAGCCTCCAGCCCCCAGCACTTGGACCCCCTTCCTCTACCACACTCTCGCTCCATCCCCAGCCTCAGGCTCTGACCAAGAGTCCTCTATCCCCAGTTGTGGGCGGACTCCAGGCATCCTTAGGCTTTGGCTTCAAAAGAGCCCCAGATGCAGAGGCCAGAAGCGGCTTCCTGTTCCACCAGGTCCTGCAGCCAGTACATGCATCCTGATGTCCTGGTGTTTTCTGTGTGCATTCTCAGCACCAGCCTGTTCTAGAAGCTGAGGACAAACCTGAACAGTAGAAAATCCCAGTGCTCACACAGCTCAGGCAAGACCCCGAACAGGCAAGAAAGCACCAAGAATCCAATCTGGTCACAGTTACAACAGTAGCTGATGTGTTGAGTTCCAGCAATGAGCCAGGCAGTGTTCTAAGCCTTCTCAATATATTACTCCTTAATCCTCCCCACAGCCCTGGGAGAGAAGACTGTTATTACCCCCGTTTACAGACAAGGAGACTTCTGTCGGGAGAGGTCATATGGTGGGTAAGTGGTGGAGCCATCACTCAGACCCACGCTCTAGAGCCCAGAGCCTCTCCTCGTATCGACTAAACACCACGCTGCCAGCAAGAAGCTGTGAGCAGGAGAGTCTGGGATCACAGGAGACAGAGGGCCTGACTTCGCCTGGGAATATGTACACAAAGGAAATGACATTTGCCCTGGTTCTTAGAGGAGAGGAGTTGGCCAGGATGACAAGGACAGAAGGACTTCCACATAGATACAAAAATGCCTAGAGACATAAAAATAGTAATACAACCAGAAGTTTCACTGGAATCAAGCATCAGGGGCCTATGAGGGGTGGCCAGGAAGGGGCCTAAGGAGAGAGACAGGGACCAGTTGATCAAAGACCTTGAATACCATGATTAGGGATTTGGATTTAATCCTGAAGGCAATTTAGAGACACTCAAAACATTTTAGAGCAGGGCAGTGACACAACTGTGCAGAGACTCAGTAGAAAATGGACTGGAGTGAGTTAAATACCATACAGGAGGGTGACCTGTCGGGAAATGATGGTTATACAGCAGAGAGAGGACAGAAGGCTGAACTAAGGCAGTGACATGGGAAAGGAAGAAGTGGGTGGTCTGGGAGGGAGATGAGAAGATACGAGGGTGAAGGAGGAAAAGGAGCAAGGCTGGCTCCTGGGTCTCTGGTCTGTGTGACTGGTGCTGCCCTGACTGAGATAGGAAACCCATCCAGGAAGGAGTTAGTTTTCATTTTGCTTGGTTTCATGGTGATGCACGATGACAAGTGGGATACACGAGGCCACAGCGGAAGCGGGGTCTAGGCCCTACAGAGGGGTCCCTCAAAGAGGCCCCACACCTTCCCAGAGAGGAGAGCAGGCCTGGTGAACCCGGCACAGCCCTGCCACAAGCCGGTCCACTCCCAGCCGCCGTCACTGTGCCGCCACATAATGAGATGTTCTTCTCAGTTTTGGAGCCCGGGGACTGTGGCTCCTTACGGTTTGGACTGCGTTAGTGCTGAGCATCCCATAATTGCACAGCTCATCAGATTCTCTGTCATTAGCTCTCTGGTTCTCCGGGCTCCACCTTTCCTACTGCATTTGCTGGTTGACCCCAACATAAAATGTCTGGTTAAACAGGGCAGCTCTCTCTGTGCAGCAGGCTCTGCCTGCTGTCCCTGCACCTCGCAACTCCCAGTGGTTCAACCATCCTCAGCCGTGAACTTGGAGCTGCCATCTCACTATACATGAAATCTTTCCATTGCAAGTACAGATGATCTGATTTCTCATACAAAGGAAGGAACTGAAAACTGAGGTCAAAGCAGATGGACTGGCAGTGAGTCACACGCCCTTCATGGTGGAAACCACCACAGTCAGGAGCCTGTAGGGTCTCCAGCCAAGGAGCTGGAGGGGCCAGGGGCCAGGACCAGGGTTGGATTTCCTCTGTTTCCATGGTGAGCTGGAATCTGAGCCTGATGCTGGGAAGATGTCCCCTTGCCTGTGGGGCAGGGAGGGCATCCCAGACAGTGAATGGGGCTCACAGGAGCCCTGTCCAGTATCCAGAAGAGCCCCTGAGAGAAGTAGATGTCTACTCCCCAAGTCACCCTGCTCCTTGCTCCCTGATGGTGGCTTTCCTGGACATCTGGAAGGAGGTGACTAAGCCCCCAAATCTGGGTTTTCTGGAGCCTGGCAGATTCCAAACACAAAGCCAGATGTAACCACAATCATCTCCACATACCAGGAGACTGGTCAGATAAATTATTTTAAGCTGGAATTATCCAGGGTGGAGTTGGGGTGGGGGAAGGGAGGAGTATAGTCTTATACTAAGGTATTACAGTATGAAAAAAATGGGCTCCCTAAAATATGTCTAAAATCAGAAGGAATTAACTACCCACACAGAAAGCAGAGAGAATTACAAACAATAGAGCACCTCTGGGCACCAAGAACTCTCTCCTTCAGCCCTCACAGTGGTTTGATGGTTGGCGATTACCAACCCATTTTACAGATGTAGAAACTGAGGCTTAGAGGCATTACTTAACTTGTCTAAGACCTCATTGTTAATAGTCATAATAAAGTTAAAATTGATTGAGTGCTTATTACTTTCTGGACAATGTGCTAAATGCTAGAACGAATCTTAATGCTTACTTAACCCTCAAAACAATCCCATGAGGGTCACATAACTGAGATTTGGGAGGTGAAGTGACCTGGCCAAGGTCTCATGGTAGATAAGTAGAAACAAGAATCAATGCAGTCTGAGACCAGAACCTTGGTCTTACCTAAATGCTATGTTCTTTAATGGTCTTCAGCAATTTAGCTGATATTCACACCCTCAAATCCACAGCTGGGGCTCTTTCTCCTATGCTGGACTTCCCTTATCTGATTATCAATGTCTTTTTAAAGATGGTGATCATTTAAAGACTACAGTATGCCTAGTCATTTTTCAAACTCTTGCCTTATTTCTTTTGGGGAGAGAACAGGGTGTATGTTATTTAAATTCAGGACAGAACTACTGGCCCACTGGCCCCATCATCACAGATCTCTGACGAGTTTGCACCAGAAGTACTGCCAGAGTGGGAAGCCAGGGAGACCGTGCAGAGTGGGGAGTGACCCTCTCAGGACTCTGGCTGCGAAGGGTCCCCCCACCCCTTCACTGTCCCTGCCCTGCCTCGGCTCTTGCCACTTAGATTGCCCTCCTCATTCTTCAAAGCCCATCACTGGGGGAAGGTAACTGTGCCTGACCCTTCAGATGCCAAAGGGAACAATTCTTCCCAGTTCAGCAGACCCATGTCCTGGTCCCCAGTTGCTGGTACCAGTTCCTCATTGCCAGATAATCCTGCTGGCCTGGCATCCAGAGTTCCCCAAAACATTGGGGGTCATTAGTTTATGGAAATCTCTGCCTACATTACTGTTGGCTCATTTTAACTTCTTTTCACTCAGAATGAAACTTTAATTATTCCTTCAAAATCTGGAATTTGTATTTCTCTACCTTACTCTATTCCACCTGCTGTGTGAAGTGGAGAGTTTTCTGAAAGAATACATTTCTATGCCAAGAATACTTGGTAATGGCCTCCAAACTTTACTGAGCACCCCAGTGGGCCAAGGTATTGGGCTAGGTGTTGGGATTATAAAGGAGAGGTGGTAAGAATATGATCTCCAAGAGGGCAGGACCTTCTATTACAGTGAGACATAATCTCTCCACCTAGCACAGCACCTGACACATCATAGGCACTCAATAAACATTTACTGAATGAATAAATGAATGATTGTAAATAAGCAATTATGGTTCAGTATGCTCCATATGGCGTTTTGAAGTAAGAAGAAAGAATTTTGGGAGCACAGAAAGGATGTTCAACTCAAACTAGGGTATCTGAGAAAGCTTCCCACGCCAACACTGGAAGGATGCCTTCAAGTTCACCAGGAGAAGAAGCAGAGTTGGATAGGATTTCAGACAGAAGAAACAACATGTGCAAAGCAGTGGAGGCGAGGAGCCACATGTTGGGAAGATGGCAAGTTGCTAAGAGTAGTCAGAGGGGTGGAATGAATTCAGTCAAAACTAAGAACTTCAAATCAAGAAGCATGTTGGAGTGCTAGGTTTCGTGGATTTATCTGTATTATAACCTAGCAAAGCAGGGCGCTCTATCCCCTCCCCTGGAGAAGAGTCCTTCTCCAGGCTGTACCACGGGGCTTCCATAAAACCTGAATAGGGCACACCCTCAAATGCTGGAAGGGGCTCCCAAACTAAAATGTCTTACAATTTCCATCCCAGCTACAAGGCCAACACTAAACCTCTTCATGAGTTTCGTTGGAAGGAATAAGACCCTGTTTGTTTTGGTCAATGAGATTCTTTCATAGCCCTGAGGCACTGAAGTGGGATACTTTTGTCGAGAAAAGGGAAGACTATCCAAAAGTCACTCACAGACTTCTAGAAGTTAGAGCTAAAAGGGTCCCTGGGGAAACTTT
This sequence comes from Balaenoptera physalus, assembly GCF_965194825.1. Lineage (NCBI taxonomy): Eukaryota > Metazoa > Chordata > Mammalia > Artiodactyla > Balaenopteridae > Balaenoptera > Balaenoptera physalus. Next base: position 72,586,144 of record NC_138889.1, on the reverse strand, counting down.
TGCCTACCTCCTCATTCTCAGAGTAAGAAACTGAAGCTCAGAAAGGGAAAAGGATTGTCTGAGGACACACAGCATGTTAGCGTAGAGCCAGGGCTGGGAAGGAAGGAAGAGAGGAAGGAAGACAGGATGGAAGGAAGGCCAGCCTCTGGTCCCTGGTTGCTCCTCCCCACTACAGTGTGCTCTCCTGTAAGACATTTAATGACAAAATTGCAGAGACATTTTTTCCAATGAATTAAAACCGAAGATTAAAAATATTTCTGAATCACTATTCTTTAGAAGAAAAAATAATGTCTCTCCAACTGTCTGACTCCTTCCACCCATTAAATCTCTGGCTTCCATTCAGAAACAGTATTTAAATTAATCAAGGTAAAACTCTAGCTTATCCTTTCCCTCCAAGCGGCACTTTTCTACCATAAAGAATGAGAATAGCTTGCTGGAGACAAACAGAGGAGTGTCTTGGAGAAAGGAACAAAATCCAAGCTATGGAATTAAATTTCTCACAGTCACCTGAAACTCCTCAGCTGCTAGTCAGTTTTCAAACATTTATTAAACATTTATTCATTCAACAACCAGTTTTTGAGTTCCTTTTGTGTGCATTTTAACCAAAGGAGCACAAATATGAATCAGAAATGACTTTGGCCCTCAGGACATTTATTACTGAGCAGGAAGGTTGACATTTACATAACTCATTATAGTACTACTCACAGCCTGGCCCAGAGTAAGTTCTTAGCCTGAAGTAAATTTCATTCAAATGAACGAGTGAATGAATGAAATTGATATCTATTACAGATCATTGCTAACGAGAAGATTCCACTGGGGCTAGGACACAGAGCTGCCAGAATTTACTGGAGGCTAGGAGGGAGATTAAACTTAAGAAACAGAGCCCAGGAAAGGCAGGACTCCGCAAAGGGCAGGAAGGGGCCTGAAGAGTATTATGGCAGCTCCATTTCCCTCTCTGCGCCTCAATTTCCCTATCTTATAATGCAGGGAGCTCTGAGGAAACTTCCAGCAACAACATTGAATACCTCTATGATCCCAGTTCCTGGCACCATAAGGGAATTTAAATCCAACCTCTCCTCTTAAAAATATCTATTGAATCATTGTCCCTCTGCCTTTACAAGGTCACGCCCTGTGTTTCTGTGGATTTCTCTTGGGAGATGGGAGAAGGAAGGGAATTTGATTCTAGCTTTGATTAGCCTTCCTTTCGCTTTAAACAACAGAAAAATATCCAATTATCCCATTGACAATTACAGTCTGCACATTTCACCGCAGGCGCAGAAAGCAGCCCAGCAGCAGAAAACCAGCCACAGACCAAGGGTGTACACATGCAAGCCATTATCTACTTGGAGACGGGCTGGGCTGCAATGGCCCCACTGGCTCAGGGAAGCTGGGTGGGTCCTCGCCAGCAGGCCAGGGGCAACCCAGGAGGCCGCCTGCCACTAGCTGCAGCTGCATCCAGCCCTGGCTCGTCTCAGACTCCAGGCTGAACAGAAACATTGTGAGAAAGCGATTCCCTCAAGTGAGACACCCCAAATAAAAGCCTCAGGTTGTATACTTGCTACAAAACCAGGCCTGATCAAGTCAAGAGATAAAGTAGTGAGTTCCACAAGGGAAGGGACCACACCGCATTTGGTCACAATCATGTCCTTAAGCACACAAGCCCCATACAAAGCACATGATCTGCACTCAATACATATTTTGAGAAATTATGTGGAAGGCTAGCAAATAAACGACTACCTGAATGAGTGAATGATTTGCTTGTGCAATGCTCTCAAGAACATCGTGGAAAAGACAGCCAGGATAGAATGCTGGCCGGCACTCATGTTCAAGCACCGTCTGGGAACGTGTATCTCTGCTCTGATCCTTGTCAGCCTTTCCTGGACAAGTAGGTGACTTAACCTCCTCAAGCCTCATTTCCTCATGGGATGGGTGTTGTATGTGCCCCTCAGATTCCCCCTCAAGGAAGGACTTGCTGTCCCCAGCGGGCAGGTCCCCCAGATACTGCCTCAGAGCCACCTCACCTGAGGTCATGCCTGCCCACACACTCCAATGACAGATCAAGGTGGGATATGAAGGTTCTGGCCAATGAACAACTCTGATCCCAAAGGTCCCTGTGAGGTCAGCTGAGTCGTCATCAAGCAGGCAGCACAGCTCCCCAGCTCCCCAGCTCCCCCTGCCCAGGCCTGCTTCCTTCCTCTCCCTTCCACAGGTGTTGATCCCAAAGGCACTCCCTAATAACCATCTTGAAATCTCAACTCCACCTCAATGGCTGCTTCCCAGAGGACCTAAACTATGGCTCCCTCATTAGCAAAATAGAGATAATAATACACAAGGGCTATCGTGAGGACTGAGTTGCTATGTGTAAAAGCATCCAGCTTTTAGCAAATGCTGGATGAGAGTGAGCCAACTTTGTCATGGGGGTTAGTGAAGCCCAGCCCTTTCATCAGTATTCCCACCCTCACTGGCAGGAAACCAGAGAGAAAATGTCAGTGTCCCAGCTTGATCTGTGGGTAAGAGAAGTAGTGGAAGAAAGGAGAGAAGGAAGGAAGGAAGGAAGGGAGGGAGGGAGGGAGGGAGAGGGAGGACATGTCTGGATGTGGCCCTGCGTGCATCCTTCAGACTGGCCTCCAGCCCACCCTGCAGGAATCTCTCCATAGAGAGAGTCAGATCAAAGGACTGGGCCATCAGGATCCCTGCAGAAGATGAGGGCTACGCTGCGATGGTGGAAAGCACAACCCCGGGAGCAGGCCGACAGGTGACAACACCCAGACCACCATGGCTGGGTCCCAGCACCACTACCACCCAGCCCAGAGCCAATGGAGGGAATCAGTGTACCAGACACAAAGATGGGAGCCCAGAGACGCAAGAAGAAAGCAAAGATCAGCTAGAGACACAGCAGCTACAGTCTGCTGCTACCCGGAGTGCTGATCCCCTGTCCCCTTCAATCCCACCAATAAGTCCGTGAACCTCCAGGGGAGTATCTGAACCTGAGCTTGCGAGGGTTTCCACTGCTGAGGGAGGGAGGGAGGGAGGAGGGGTGTATTAGTGTTACAGGCATGGCCTGGTGATGTGTGGGTTGGCACCCCGAGGCCTAGAGAGACCTTCCTTCCTGGACCCCAGCACTTACATGACCTTTTAAAGCACTTATGACTGACACCCTGTTACAGACAATAAAGCTGGTGCTCAGACAGGTTAGGCGGCAGCCAAAGTCACACAGCTGATAGGAAGGGGAGCTGGGATTTGAGCCCAAGTCTGATTCCAAGGCCTATATGCTTTCAACGACTTAGAGTTCCCACATTAAAGTTTCCACGAGTAGGGTTTTGTTCTTTGGCTTGTCTGTTTTATTATTTTTAAATACGAAAACCTCGCAGGAGATTCAGACACAGTCAGTGTTGAGAGACCTATCACACACCCTCCTGTCGCCCACACCAATTCAGCTCAGGATCCCAACGCCTGGCCTCAGACTCAGTTGCCCCCTGCCCTCTGTTCTCTTCCAGGAGCCTGCACCTAGAAAAGCCCTATTTGATGTTATTTACCCGTAAGGATCTCAAATACCAAAGGCCTAACCCACATGATTCACCCAGGCTGTGAGATGATCCCACACAACTTGATCATATTTATTTATTTTGTACATTGAGATGAACAATGGCACTCCAGAGTGAAATTCAGCCTCAGTGGAACACAAAGGAAAGAAGTCAATTATCCAGCATTAATTATTTATCTGGAGACAATAACCACGGTGCTATTCCCCACGAGAGAGGCCTCTACAGCTTGGAACAAGAGGAAAGAAGAGGTGGCTGCTATTGTCTGCCCATAATGTGGCATCAGATTGGACAAATGAACCCCTCTGACATCCTGTAAATACACATGAGCCTCCGCTGTGAACGTCGCTCATGCACATGCCTCTAGAACACAGACGATTAATAGGGTGGTAGAGGATTAATAGGATTCTATTCCCCCAATGTCCTGGGGAGGTCTGCCCTGCCAATGCCAGGCTATGACTATATTAAAGGAAATACCACCTTCTCTCTGCAGCCTGCCCTGCTCTAACAGAATTGTAAGGTTGAAGACATTCTAAACAAACATTTTTTTTGCAGGTTGCAGTGTTTGTGGAATCATATTAGTCTGGTGTTTTCCTCCCAAGGTATTTACTGTACAATATCAGTTAGAAAACCTGTCCTGACTCCAAAAGGATAATGATCTGATTCCTAAATCATTTTTATGTAATTTAACTTTCTTTTATCTTCAAAAATTCTGAGGAGCTTGGAAGAGAGAGATCAGTGGTTCCCAGGGGCTGAAAGAGTGTCAGGATGTGATCTACCTTGGCTCCGTATTCTCTAGTCCGGGGACGTACTCTTTATTTAAAGAAGAAGTTAACGTTGATTGAGCAGTTTCTATGTTTCAGGCAGGTGATTTATATATCTTTATACGTCTTTATAAAGCCTCATCACAACCTGATGATGTAAGTATAAATATCTCCATTTCATAGATCAATAAACTGAAGCCTGAGGTCACAGCTAATAAGTAGCAGAACCAAGAATCAAGTTTGGGTAGAGGAGTGGGTCCCAACTCCTAACCACTGTCCTAAACAGCCCTGTGATGACAGCTTCCCCACCCCCAGCACAGCCTCTGGTCTGACCATCCCAACACCCATGAGTTCTGTGGAGGTGTCCCAAAGCCCTACTGCCACAGCTGCTGCTGCCCATCTGGATACACAGTTTCCAACCTACTACCTGGGCAGGACAGGCGATGGAAAGACTAAGATTCCTCTTCATCTAGAACGGTTCCACTCTTTTCTGATTATAAAATAATACTCAAAGCTCAAACAAACAATGTAGAAACGCATGACGTAAATAAGTTGAAACCCCCTGCAATTCAGGTGAGGGGTTAGTAGAGATGAGATGGTAGTGGTACCATAATATATTTAAAGCAAAACACTACAGAACAGAACAACGATTTAACGGCCTTACAAGGGCTACTTGGATTCTGCTGCCTCGAAACATCCCCATCAAAATGTCTGAGCAAGAAAAGAAGGGCTAAGTTTGAGCCTTGAGCACTCAAACTGCAAAGTTCCTCCATAGATCAAACCTGCATTAGAGTGACCAACCATCCCAGTTTGCCCAGGACCGAGGAGTTTCCAGGCACACAAGAATCTCAGTGCCAAAATCAGACAGTCCCAGGCAAACCGGGACAGTTGGTCCTCATAGATTTGCTGCCCTGGTGCCTCCACCTTAGCTTCTGTCTCGGGCCTCCAGGACCACTCATGTCAGATCTACACCTGCTTCCCCATCCCTTTCACCTGTGTGAAGGCAGCTCTAGAGCCTCAGGTCTTTGCTTCTCAGCTCATCATCCGGGCCTCACCTGCTGTTCAGTGTTATTCCTCCCTCCCCCTCCCCACACTGCCCAGCTCAGGGCAACAAGTGTTTGCCAAGGATCAGCTCTGTGCCCACTCCTCTCCCTGGTGCTCTGAGAGAAAGCCACCTAATGGTAGGCTGACCTCTTCCAAGAGGCTCAGAGAGGCCACTTCCCCCAGTGGCTCCAGCCTCCTGGCCCTGGCAGGATCCAGAGCTGCCTCTGGGGTCCCCTATCTTAGCAGCACACTTCACTTGACTCTTTGTTTCATTGTCTGCCTGGATCTTAAACTAGCTCCTTGGGGTAGGATGTGGCTGACTCCTCTGTGCCCCAGGGCCCAGTTCCATTTGTATTTGCTGAGTGACTGTGGCATCCCCGATACCTTGTCCTAAGCCTCCTCCCCAGCACAGTGCACAGAGAGAAGGGGCCACCTGCAAACCTCAGGATCCTGGGGCTGGGCCTCAGCCAGAGTCCAGATGGGGCAGGCCTGGCCCTGAGACACAGCAATGGGACTTACCGCTGACCCGGCAGGGGCACGGAGTCCAGGTGGCGGCCTCCAGGCAGCGCCATCATGTTGACGCCAATCTGCAGCAAAGCCTGCCCACAGCGGTCGGGGCCCTGGAAAGAGAAGGCAGGATGGGGTCAACGAGGGCCCCCCGAGTGAGGAGGTGCAATCATTTTCTCTCCCAAATCCTGGCCACAGGGAGTCATCTTAGGTGTGGAGGGAAGGCCCCCGGCCCTCCTCTGCTGTTTGAACCAGTTTATACTCCATTATCCTCACACAAGCGATGCAGGACTCAGATCTGATCTTGATTCTAAGCCCCTAGCCCACTATGAACCCCTAGAATCTTTTCTTATGTCTCATGGCCCAACACGTACCTAATCCATTTTGCTTTGCACCAAATATTGGGACACATAGACTAGCAAATATTGCATAGGACATACTTATACTTAAAAAGTTTAGAGTTTACCTGAAATTCACATTTTACTGGGCATCCTGTATTATTAGCTAAATCTGGCAACTCTCTATGCTAATTCCCTAACTATCAATATATACTGTCATAGTACTAGGTTCTTCACTTTGCTTATGCCTGGGAAATGTGACCCTGTAATGGGCATGGTGGTTGCTTCCCCAAATCCATTCCACTTTATATGATGTAATTTCACCCAAACTGCCAGGAATTGGTTTAGGAATAGGCATGTAACTCAATTAAAGCCAATGAGCCATGACAGAATTGCTTCTAGGAAAAGTTAACTTTGTCCTTAACTGCAAGCCAGCCACAAGATGAGATCGTATCCCTCCCATTGGACCTGAACAAGGAACCACGTTGCTCCATTGCTGCTAGAGACCACCTTGCAATCAAGAGGGGACCCAGCTGGAGAAGAAAGCAGGCACACAGAGGAAAAAAACCTACATTCTTTTTTTTTTTTTTTTTAACATCCTTATTGAAGTATAATTGCCTTACAATGGTGTGTTAGCTTCCGCTTTATAACAAAGTGGATCAGTTATACATATACAATATGTTCCCATTTCTCTTCCCTCTTGCATCTCCCTCCCTCCAACCCTCCCCATCCCACCCCTCTAGGTGGTCACAAAGCACCGAGCTGATCTCCCTGTGCTATGCGGCTGCTTCCCACTAGTTATCTATTTTACATTTGGTAGTGTATATATGTCCATGACACTCTCTTACCCTGTCACATCTCACCCCACCCCCTCCCCATATCCTCAAGTCCATTCTCTAGTAGGTCTGTGTCTTTATTCCCATCTTGCCACTAGGTTCTTCATGGCCTTTTTTTTTTTTTTTCCTTTAGATTCCGTATATATGTGTTAGCATACTGTATTTGTTTTTATCTTTCTGACTTACTTCACTCTGTATGACAGACTCTAACTCCATCCACCTCATTACAAATACCTCCATTTCATTTCTTTTTATGGCTGAGTAATATTCCATTGTATATATGTGCCACATCTTCTTTATCCATTCATCTGTCGATGGACATTTAGGTTGCTTCCATGTCCTGGCTATTGTAAATAGAGCTGCAATGAACATTTTGGTACATGACTCTTTTTGACCTATGGTTTTCTCAGGGTATATGCCCAGTATTGGGATTGCTGGGTCGTATGGTAGTTCTTTTTGTAGTTTTTTAAGGAACCTCCATACTGTTCTCCATAGTGGCTGTATCAATTTACATTCCCACCAACAGTGCAAGAGTGTTCCCTTTCCTCCACACCCTCTCCAGCATTTATTGTTTCTAGATTTTTTGATTATGGCCATTCTGACCGGTGTGAGATGATATCTCATTGTAGTTTTGATTTGCATTTCTCTAATGATAATGATGTTGAGCATTCTTTCATGTGTCTGTGGGCCATCTATATATCTTCTTTGGAGAAATGTCTATTTAGGTCTTCGGCCCATTTTTGGATTGGGTTGTTCGTTTTTTTGTTATTGAGCTGCATGAGCTGCTTGTAAATCTTGGAGATTAATCCTTTGTCAGTTGCTTCATTTGCAAATATTTTCTCCCATTCTGAGGGTTGTCTTTTGGTCTTGTTTATGGTTTCCTTTGCTGTGCAAAAGCTTTTAAGTTTCATTAGGTCCCATTTGTTTATTTGTGTTCTTATTTCCATTTCTCTGGGAGCTGGGTCAAAAAGAATCTTGCTGTGATGTATGTCATAGAGTGTTCTGCCTATGTTTTCCTCTAAGAGTTTGATAGTGTCTGCCCTTACACTTAAAAACCTGCATTCTTGATCACTGAGCCACTGAATCAACCAGTGCTGAGTCTGGCCCACCTCTGGGCTTCCTAGTATGTAAAATAATAAAGTTCTTGTCTAAGTGAGGATTTTGGTTTAGCATACCCAAAAGCAGCCTAACTGATAAAGGTGATCCAGGTTCCGGGGCCTCCAGTCCCAGCACTGAGCACCTATTGGCTTGCCTGTGCCTCATAGGTTAGACCAAGACAACAGTGTTCTTCTTCCTCCATGAAATCAGCTGCACACCTGTTTGTCTCCTGCCTCCCCATCCCATCCCCATTCTTCCCTCTCTGCCACCTCTTTCCCCAAGCCAATGAAGAAGCCCTCCTTGAAGAAAATGGAGATTCTGTCACCTTTGCCTGGGTAAAGCAATAGTCAAGAGATGGTTGTCTGTCACTTGTCATATCCTGAGTTTGAGGACAGCAGATTTCAAGACATTCAGAGAAACCACAAGTATGAACTTGTGGGAGGATACAGCTGAGGAGGGCAGCAATTCAAGCCCAGAAAAATTAAACTCTTACACTATGATTAAAAGTGACCCTTATGAGAAAAGAACGGAGGAGGACTTTAATTAATAGTGATGTGGCTGGACATAAAGTACCCCTTGTGATGCTTGGAATAAAAGACAAAAAAAAGTGAATCTCAAAAGTATAGGGAGGAAGAAGCCCAGAATAAACTAGGGGTTTAGATCATTCCAGAGACTCACTGTCACTTCCTGTTCCCTGCTCTGCAGACCCCACTAGACTGTGAGACCCTGGAGGGCGGGGACCACTTGGTTCCAAGGGCTGGGCACTTAGCAAACACTAGATATGTCTATAGAAATAATGAGTGGAATGAATTTTTAATACATTTATGTTGAGCCCTAATTCTTCATCTGCAACTGAGAATAATAGTATCTGTTTTACAGGGCTATTATAACAATGACATAAGATCAGGAATGCAGAAGTGTCAGGCCAGATTGAGAGCTAAATAAATAGTTATTATTATGTCCTGAGAGTCTGCGGTGTGTTCAGCCCCGTGGTCAGCTTTGCCAGGGGACATGCAGAAAATTAGATACAGCATATAAAGCACCTAGCACAATAACAGTGCCCCACGAGGCCTCTTTATCATCAGGAGTATCACGATTTTTATTACTTTCATTACTTTCATTATTGAGAAGGTATATTTTTGGAACCCAGTGAGTCAGCAGCCTGAAAAGAATGGCACAAAAGAAAAAAGCTAGAAACAACAAGATGAGGTATTTGTTCCGTTTTCAATGTGTTTGATGAAAGAACCAAAAAGGGAAATACCACCATCTCAGAGTGAATGCTTTGACGTGATCAGAGCTCAGTGAGCAAGCAGATCTTATTTTAGCTCCATCTTCATCATGGAGAAGAAAGGGGGCAGAGCAAAAAGGTTGAAGAGGGAATAAGCTTAAGGCAAGTGACAGTAAGGAAAGTTTAAGGACACAGGAAGTTCCAAGGCCCTTTAAAGTGTGAACAAGTTAGCATTCTGTGAGCACACCCTAGAATATTGGAGGACCTCCTGGATCTGATCAAGTCGTATCTGAGGGACCCCGAGAAAGGGTCCCTGAATGCAGGAGAATATCCTGATTTTCCAAGAGGTAGATTCCAGAAACACATCTTGGTGACCACGAAATCCTAGAACAGATTCCTAATCACTGGCCTGTGAGCCCGTCAGGGAGAAGCCAGCTAGAACCCAGATGGAACAAATCATGCTCAAACAATTTCTTCCTTTTCATTAGCAACCGCTGGGCTCTCAGCTGAGGGGGGTGCAATAAACCTAATATATCTTGATTTTGTTAAAACATCCGGCTGAGATGTCCTCATTCCTCCATTTCATCCACAGCTTCCCAGCAGTTAGGCCAGTTGGAGGCTGCCTGCTAACAAAACCTTGGTTCATGTGATTGCAAGTGTTCCCAGAGGCTGGAGAGCCCTCTTGGGGACATCTGGGTTGCACGTGTATCACTGCCCTAGGCACAGACTGTATTATTTATGCCTCTTTCCCTCAATGGGACAAAATCCTGGATGTCTGAAACCCCATCTTGCTCAGTGTGGGACTGTGCACCTACATGGCTGAAGCTGGGATTGTGAATCAGATTAGCTCTCAGAGGAGCCACAGCTCCTATTCACTGGGCATGGGGAACAGGTAAGAGAGAAAATCTGGAAGGTGAGATAGGGCCTACCAAGAGTTAATCTGGCTGATGTTATAAAAGTACAAAGAATAATAATAATAATAATTGCTAATATTTTTTGAGTGTGTACTATGTGCCAGGCACTGTTCTAAATGCTTCATGTAGTATTAACTCATTTAATACTATCATCATCCCCTTGTTGCAGATGAGACCTCTGAAATTCAGTGGAACTACGTGCACTGCCCCAGATCACACAGCTAGTAGGTGACAGAGGACTGGTATCCAGGTTTTATGATCAGAGGGGAGATGAGGTGCTGGTGAAGATGATAAGAGCAACAGAAGTGACACAGGTCCAGCATTTGCTAACAGGAAGCCTGACTCCATTCCATGGGGGCAACACACAGCCTCTACCCTTCACACACAGCTGAGCCCTCTTCCCTCTCACCAGCGCCTCCCACTGCTCCCACCTCCGAAACCACGAGTCCTCCAGCTTCATTAAGTGTCGGACCTCAGTGACACGGCCAGAGGACAGAACAGTGCTCAAAAAATGAAGCATCCAAACACTGCACCCAAATGGTGGGAGGAAGAGGGGCACAGACAGTGGGGACATCTCTCCTGTTGCTCATTGGTTGGTTCCTTTGGTGAGTCGTAAGGACAGAGTTATGGGTCCTAAAGGGATCAGGGGATGGGAAGCCACAGTCCCAGCTAAAGCCTGAAGTGTCACCAGCTTTCGAAGTGAGAGAGCGGCATGGACATATATACACTACACAATGGACAATAGCTAGCTAGTGGGAAGCAGCCACATAGCACAGGGAGATCAGCTCGGTGCTTTGTGACCACCTAGAGGGGTGGGATGGGGAGGGTGGGAGGGAGACGCAAGAGGGAGGAGATATGGGGATATATGTATATGTAGAGCTGATTTACTTTATTATAAAGCAGAAACTAACACTCCATCGTAAAGCAATTATACTCCAGTAAAGATGTTAAAAATAAATAAATAAATAAAGTGTCACCAGCTTTGTAGAGAGACCTGTTTCAAGCGTGCTGGGTGGCTGCCCCCTCCCACTGCCCTAAGCCAGACTCATCCTATTGAGCAGAGAGAGTAGAACCCCTCCAAAGCTGCTCAGCATGTCAGGAAACCAAGAATGAATTCAAGGTAACCCCTCTGCCCCATGCCATCTGTCCTCGCTGGTATTGCAGAATGAACTTGAATTTTGGAGTCTGGTAGATCTGGATTCAAATCCTGATTCTGTGCCTGATAAGTACATGACCCTAGGAGAAACATCAACCCTCATGAATGTGGTTTCTCTGATTATACCTGCCTCCTAGGAGCCTCATGAGCATTAAATGAGATCACTCATAAAACTCCCTTATAGATTAATATAATATAATATAATATAATATAATATAATATAATATAATATAATTCAATGTAATATATCATGCACTTGGCACGTGCTAGCCTCAAAGTGGGAGTATACTTCCTCATGGAAGGAAGAGCTGAGAAATATGTCTCAGGCAGAGATGCTACCTTGCCCCTGAGAGAGGTGAAAAGGACACCTGCAGGAGTAGCAGGAAAGAGGAAACTCCATCACCTCCACCCACAGCCCAAGGGCCTTCCTAATTCATTGGAAATCCTACCCCGGAGTTGGCAGCCTGGGTTCTGCAGGGCTCTCGGCTGTGTCTCCCCACCAGGAGTGGCTCGTTTACAAGAAGGACTTGAGGCCTTAAGTGTCTCTGATTTAATTCAATGCCTGCTGGGACAACTGCTCATTTCTGCCCCTGCATCCCATTAGAGGCAGCCCTTGCTCACCTCCGTTTGGCTAAGGAGCCAGCTTGGGCTTTGGTGGAAATGAAGGCTATTTACAGTAAATTATTCAATTAGAACCAAGAGCAAGGGCAGCTTCTGCCGTTGTCTAATGGGCCAATCCGAGTACAGCTCAAGGCAGGGCTGGGATTGTTTCATCTGGAGAATCCATTAGGGCTGTCAACGGGAGCAGAACAGCAAATATTGTGGAAAGCAGTTAAGCTCCAGCAGCAGCAATAGAGAGAGGAATGGGAGCTGGGGAAGGGGGGTGGGGGGGAGGGTAGGAGAGGCACTGACCCAGGGATTCAGTCAAGTCCCTCATCATACAATACCCTACCCCCTCATTATTTCTCCTCCATGGAATTTATCACAGTTATAATTAAACAATTCACTGTGAAATTAGTGCTTAACGTCTTTCTCCCTTGAGGATCATCCCAGGGGTGGGCACTAGGTCTGACCTGCTCACGGCTGTATCTCCTCCCCACTCCCACCACCCCACCCGCTTCCTGACACAGTGCCTGGTACATAACAATCAGATCAATTAACACTTGTTGATTGACTAGGTGAGTTCTTACTGAAGGAACTTCAGCTTCCGCACTGGTAAACCGGAGACAAAGGTACCTATTTCCACCACGCTGTTGAGAGAATTCAGTGAGACAACAGTTGGAGGGCCTTTTGCAACCATACACACTGCGTGGAAAGGGCTCTGCTTCCTAACACCCGTGAGACAAAGCCACCTGCCCCTCCTGAGTTTTTGCAGTCCTCCCTGTCTGGTGGTACCCCTGGGCAGTCTCCCTCCCTGCCCCCAGCTCCATGCTCATCAGGTTCTCCAGACAGACAGGTGTACCAACAGACAGTCCCAAAGCTGCACGAAAACTACAACAACAGGTAACCAAGGGGATGCTAAGGGAGGTCCAGAGGGCCTCCAAGCAGTAGTAGGTGAGAATGGAAGGTGGTGGGAGGGGTCATGGAAGGTTTCTCAGGACATGCTCCCAAAGCTGAGAGAAGAATGTGGGAATAAGGGAAGGAGAAGGGGTGGGAAGGAAGTATGTGCGGGCAGAGGGAAGCGCGCGTGAAAGGCACCGAATCCTGAGCATGGTAAGGTTAGGGAACTGCAAGTGTTTCTAGAAGGCTGGAGCCCTCTGGGCTGGTGGTAGAGTTCAGAGAAAGCTATCCCAGTGGCATGGAAATACAGAAAAAGTAGTGGTCACTTTTAGCTGGGGAATAGGCCAGACTTCTTAGAGGAGGTGAGTCTTAAATGCAGGGTGGGATTTTGCCAGGTGAAGATGGGACAAAGACATTCAGTGTCAGGAGAGCAGTGTGAGCCATAGCAAGGAGACCAGAAAATGGAGCAGGTATTAGGGACTCTCCCAGGGGCTGGAGGGAAGGTGCCTCTATAGTCCTACATACGAAAGGAACTGATTCTTTAGATTCTATCCTGTGGATGATGGGAGCCACTGAAGGTGTTTGAACAGGAGAGTGAAATAATCAGAGTGGAATTTCAGCTCCCATGGTGAACAGTGGAGTGGATGGGCCTCAGGGAATGAGACCAGCAGCCGGAGTTCATTTACAAATACAATCTCCCAGGGGACCCCCCCCCAAAGCCCTAGGGCTGGAGAGGTGGGGACCTGGGGGTGGAAAGGAGGGATGCAATGAGCTTTGTGAAGTAACGACAATGGGCCTCCCTCCTCACTCCCTCTCCGGGCCTCTGTGTGACCTGTCTACCATGGGTGGCAATAGTCATCAGAGATACTTCAGTACTGATAGCTGCGGTGGCCAGCCTCCTGCAGCGATCAGATACTTTAAAAACGCTTATTCCCAGGGGAGATGCAAGAAACCAAGCAAGCTGCCACCCAGGCCTGCTGAATGGACCGAGCCTCATGAAATATAGAGAGCGCTGGCTCCCTGGAGGAGGCCCCGAGGGCCCCTCACAGCTGTCAGACGAAGGAGCCCAGCAAGTAGGTAGAACAGACCTCAGGGCTCACAGAGCCAGCCTTGTCCCCTCAGGCCCTGAAAAGCCTGGATGGGCAGCCCAGAAAGACTGTGCATCAGGTAGAGGGGGCCCACCCAGACCTCAGCCCTGCTCCTCAATTCTGGGGCCAGAATAGTTTCAGTAAAGCACAGACAAGATCCCATGCCTCCACCTGATTAACTGGATACATCTACTTTCTAGTCCCTACCTGGAAAGTAACAGGAATCCCATATGCACAAATATGTCCATGAACTTGACAGGAGTTAGGCCATAGCTGCCAGCCAAAATCCAGGCAGCCTTCTTGGAGGAGCTCACATCATAATCTTAGAGTATTAGAACTAATAGGAAGCATTAGCGATTACCCCCTTGTAATAATAATAATAATAATAATAATACAAAAATGAGGAGGAGTAGAGGGAGAAACACTTATTAGGTGCTGTGTGTCAGGCACTGTTCTAAATGCTTTACAGTTAATCCTCAAAATAACTCTATGAAGTAAGTTACTATTATTGTCCCCAGTTTTCAGATGAGGAAACAGAAGCACAGAGAGGTCAGCATGAACAGATAGAGAGACATTCAGAGAGGGGAAGAAATCTGCTTGAGGTCACACAGTAAGCTGAGCTACACCTGGGGCCTGCACCCAGGTCTCCTCACTCCCATAAACTCCTCCCATGGGAAATCCAAAGAAGGCTTTGCCTGTTAAGGGTCCGAAGAGACCCATCCAGGTTCAGCGCGATTTACCCTAGGAAATCAATGGTGCCACAGTTCCCCATCTGTAAAACAGGGATAATTACACCTGCTCTCTCTCCTTTGCTATGATTACCAAGCACAGGGGAATGGACGGTGGACAGGGTAGTTCCAGGGGTTCCTAGTCTGATTCAGCTCAGCCTTGGAATGGGACAGGCAGGTTGACTCAGAGGTACCCATGAGTCCCCAAAGGTTGGAGGAAAAAGAGCCCGGTCAAGCTTTCCTGGCTGAGGCCCATGTGTCCCAGTCCCTGATTAACATGACCACCCATCCCCCAAATGGTTCCAACTTGCCAAAGCCAACCCTCAGCAGCCTCCCCTGAAGGAGCGTGAGAAACAATCCTGTAGGGAGGTCCAGGCTCCTGGATGCAGGAAAGCCATGGATGCCCCCATCCTGTGACTCAGGGTGGGCCCTTCCCAGCACCAGGGCTCTGACACTCCACATGCCCATGAGAGGAGCACCAAGCCCTGAGCCACACAAGGAAACTGCAGTTACTGGCATCTGTGAGCTGGCCCTGAGCTGGTGATTTTCTAAGGGTCATAAGTGAGAAAATGGTGCCCCAGACCTCCAAGACCTTAGGTGGTATGCAGTCCCTGAGGGAGGCTTGGCTGGGCCTTTGGGCCACCACCATCCAGAGCTCTGTTGGTTAAGAATGCAGACTGCCCAGGTTCAAATCCCAGCTCCATCAGTTATTAGCTGTGTGACCTTGGGTAGTAGGTTTCCTTATCTGTAAAGCGGGGTTCCTATATCATAAGGATGAAATGGAAGTGATGGTTCCTTCCTCATGGCACTGCTGTGCAGATCGGTAAGATCACATATATGAAGTACCCTGCACCCAGGGGTGCTTGATATAAAGATTGGTTCCATTTCTCTTCTGATGAAAACAGTACCCGTAGAGAGGCAGCCAAACGGAGGCCATTCTGCCACCTCCTGAACTATGTCCAGCTAGTCAACTGCTTCTTACTCATTAACTTTTTAACTATCCCTTCTTACTTTCTAACTTTTCCTGATGTAAATGTCAGCGAACTGCTCGAATGTTCTTTAGCTTCAATTCGCAAAAGCAAGAGTCCTCTCTCACTGGGCCCAGGGCCCAGGATGCTAAAATTAACAATCAGTATACTTTAAGCTAATGACTTACTGGTCGTGGCTGCCACGAATAGACATAACTCTCAGATAAAGGCCATTAGAGAAAATTGAGTAGCTCCAATGTGGTGAAAATTTGGATACATCCTGTTTCATAAATCACGCTCAGAGGTCACGCTGGGCAAGCTATTTCCCTCTCTGAGTCATGATGAGGACCCAGCTTGAGGGTGTCTATATACCCTTGGGAAAGAGGACAGAAGAGAGGAAACGGTACACTCTTTTGCAGTTTCACAAATGTCATTTTCTCTTACTTCTAAAGCCATAAGCAGACCATAGTGCTACATCAACAACCATGATAGTCCGACCTTCTCTGATTTAATTTCTTTCTCAAATCCTCCAAACTGGAGGTTACTCAGTAACATCTGGAAAGTAGCATGATGAGGTTATGGAAATCCAAAAGCTCGGGATTGGAATCCCAATCCCAGTTTTGTCTCTTACTAGGGCTCTCTGACCTTCAGCCTCTTCATCTGGAAAATGGGAATTGAATCTATTTTCAGGGTTGTTGTAAGAATCACATAAGATCATGTACCCTGCATGATGCTTATAAGAGCAAGTGAAATAACAGTACCATAACTACTTTGACCCAGGGAGACAAGTTAAAGGTGTCACAAGGGAAGTCTCATGATATCTATCTTTGTGCCTAAGGAAAGATCCTACCCAGACCTCGGGCCCAGAGAGCTCCTTCACACTAAAGGGGATTAAAAAGCAGGATATATTACATATATTGAGAAGAAGAAAAGCCTCAAATGGAGGAGATTTGATAAAGACCTCATACATAGAGACCATGCTTTGAATAAGCACAAACAACGACACTAAGACATTTTCTATAATCAGTAACATTGGCCATGAAGAAACAATTAACATCCCAGTTCATACCCTATGTGACCCAAGTAGTGTGGGGCATTTGAAGGAGAGTCCAGACTGAACCAGAACTTTGGCTCAGCCTCAATGGCAAAGGGTTCTCAGCAGCTCACTAACGAAAAGGAACAAAAGACAGGGAATCGGAACCCATTCTAGGGCCATTGACTGTAAATAGAATAACCCAGAGTGAGAGCACAACACAGTCATTCTCAACAAATCCTACTGTCATTATCATAACGTCCTCAGATGAAGAATCCTCTATGTGAGGGTGCAGTGTCAGGTACTTGGACCACATGTTCCAAATATGATTATCTGAGTTAATTAGTTGGGGCACGGAGTGGGTCAAACATGAAAAACAGCCCATTCATAGAATGCTGTCTTATTGAGGCTCAATTATGTTTAGGAAGCCATATATCACAGTAGCACCTGAACAGTACTTTACACAGTGTCTAGCACAGAGTAGGAGCTCAATAAATGTTAGTCATTCCCCAAGAGAGTGTTTCATGGTTCTCCAAAAACATCTTACTCTTCTGTAATTCTACGCATTGGTCATGCCACTCCAGCACATCCAGACTGAAATCTCCTCAACTCTCTTTTTCTATCTCTAAGTAATATCAATGTTTCAGGACTCAGCTTTAATCCTACTTCATCTGGGAGGCCTCCAACCACCCTAACCTATAGTAATTTCTTCCTCCAACAAGTTACCTAGGAATAAATCAAACTCTGATGTCTTAAATTTTTTTTTAATTATATTGTAATGAAAGGTATGCTTTCTTCCTGGTCCTCTCTCTTCCCCTTTCTGTCTCCTGAGTGATGCCAGAGCATCTGGAAAGGCCAATATGGCAAAGCCAAAAGATGGAAAAGATGAGTCCTGAATCACAGTTTGAAGCAGAGTCACCCAACCCATATCAGTCTGTGTAGTAAGCAAGAAATAAACATAATGTGCTAAGTCACTAATATCTGGGGGGTCGTTTGTTGCACCAACTAATCTCAATTAACCTAATTGTGAAAATTAAAGTAAATATGATATTTAAGTCACTCATAAGTGTGCTAGGCACAGAGATCTCTCAATAAATACGTTTTTCCCCTTCCTCTTCAGTCTTGGAGAAGATGGTAGAATATTGTGTTTGTCTACTGACAATTAGCCTTCTGGACACGGACTCTAATTCATGCACAATACAGCCAGAGTCCAGAAGTTGATGAGGTAATGGTAGAATGGAATAAATATCTACAAACATTTAAAGTCCTATCAATTGAGACTAAGGTTCCATTTCTCAATCACTGTAGTCTTTGCTTATATGTATCCATTCATAATAATAGCCAAAATTTAGTATTGTCAGATGGTTCTAAGATGCATTTTTTTCATATTTTAACATATGAAATTGGGATGTAATTTCAGTCAATGGCATCTTTGCATTGTGTCATAGTTTAATTGAAAGCATGTTTTCTTTTTTATGAAGTCACAGGGCATCTTACAATCTGTGGCATCTTAAATTTAATGAAATATGGTATTGGGCACTTAACTGTATGTCAAGTACACTTCTAGGTTCTTTTTATAAGTTAATTTATTTCCAAAAAAAATTTCAGAATAATTAGTACTACTATTATCCCCATTTTGAAGACATGGAAATGAAGATCCAGAGATTCAATAATTTGCTACTGTACATAGCTAGTAAGTTGAGTGAGGGTAATGACTGTACCCTCTCTTTAAGGAAATCCATACTATGCCACTATGTTTTAGCATCTGATTTTTACTTGAAAATTGATTTCTTTTCTTATAGAGAAAGTTCACACAGGAATTTTATGTACAGCAATATGGTACAACATATATCTTAAAATACTTCTTCATAAGAAGAATTTTAAAGGATTGATAAAGATGTTTTAATGTTTTTAAAATGTATCACTTAGCTGGCAAAAATGTAGGAAATCTGGAGAAACCAAAAGGAAAGCAAAAGCAGGAACCAATAATAACAAGCAAGAGTTGAAGGCAGTTTTTGTCCTGAGAATATCTGCTGAATGCTGTATTCCCTAAGCTTCTTTTCCATGTATGTACGGGGTAGGGCAGACAAGGGACAAATCCTAGGGGCTAGGGAAACAATAAAATAGTGGTCTAGAAGGTCAGAAACCCAATGCAAAGGTGAATGAGAAATAAATCTCCTATTCAGAAGGTGCAAGAAAAGTTGTCTTTCCCAACTTTGATGCTGGGTTAAAGGGAAGTAAAGTCTCTCCTGTGATTAATGACCACAATATGACCTTCAGAAAGGTTTGTAGCCTGAATTCACATTATCTATGAAGGGAAAAAACTCGATTAGAGAATTTAGCTTCAAGAAATAAAAGACAGTCTTGGAAACATTTTCAAGGAACAGAGGCTATAAAATATGATCAAGCAGATTTCAGAAAGAACCAGATAGAACTTATATAAATTTGAAATATAATAATTAAAGTGAAAAACTCACTGGACAGATTAATCACAGCTAAAGATTGGATTGGTGTATTAAAAGACAAAACAAATGAAATAATCTAAAATGCAGCCCGGAGAGAGAAAGAGACAAAAAATACGAGAGAACTAAAGCTAAGGAATAGAAAGTAAAATAGCCTCACAAGTATTTACTCAGATTTCTAAAGGGAGATAAGAGAGAGAATAGGGGGAAAAGTGATATCCAAAAAATAGTGGCTGAAACATTTCTCAAAATTTTTGAAAGACAAAACAACTTTCAAATCCAGAAATCCCAATGAATCCCAAGCAGGAAAAATGCAAAAGATATACATACCCTAGATAACTCATAAGACTAAGGAGCACAAAAGACAGAGAAGTTTTGAAAGCATCCAAAGGTAAAAAGAGAGACAGAGACAGAGAGACAGACAGAGAAAGAGAGAAATTAGATTTACAGGTGACCATTAAATAACAATGATGAAAGTCAGGAGAGAGTGGAAAAATATCTGATTACAGAAAATAATTATCCTAAAATTCTATCCCAAAAAAACTCTCTTTCAAGAATAAGAAGGAAATAAGTACATTTTCAAACAAGTAAAAATCCCACACCAAAGGAAATTCTAAAGGAATTATTTCAGGCAGAAAGAATGTAATGTCAGAAGGAAGGTTTGAAATATAAGAAAGAATGATGAGTAAACTTACGTTTACTATGTGAGTAAATACAAACAAACCTTGACTGTAAGAAACAATAATAATACCTCATTTGTGGGATATGGAAAGAAAGAGAAATCTCAAATATGTATATGTAAATTCAGAAGGGGATGACTAAAGTAAGTTAAAGTGTTCTAATTTTCTTTTATTTGGGAGGAGGAAAATAGAAATGTAAATTAACTTTAGCCTTATTAGGTTATTATTAATGCTATAATATTTAGGGTAACCAACCAAAAGAATACACATAGAGGTAGAGATAGATATTACCCTTCAAATATGTAGATGGGGAAAAAAAACAAGTAATAAAAAAAATCCAAAAGAGGAAAGAAGTGTGGGGTGGGGGTGGGGGTGTATCAGTGAATAATAGTAATGACAGTAAGGAGAGAGAAACTAAACTAGCCACTTGTAAGCAAAGATTATAAAGCATGCATTACAGACAGAGAGAGAGAAAGAGAAAAAACAGAGGGAGGGAGAGAGAGAGAGAGAGAAGGAAAGAGAGAAAGTGTGCTATGTGCTGGCTACAAGGAATATCCCTAAAACAAAAACACCCGAAACAGCTTTAAGTTAAAGACAACAAATGATATACCATAGAAATATTTACCTAAAGAATTCTGGTGTTAATGTATTCATATGATACAAAACAAAGTTTAAGATAATAAGCATTATAGAAGTAAAGAGATGCACTACATAAAAATAAAAAGTTCAGCCTATCAAGAAGATATAATAATGATGCACATAATGATACAGATATACAAAATAAAAACTGATAAAATTTCAAGGAGAAATGAACGAGTTCAGAATCACAGATGGAGATTCCAACACAATTCTGTCATTGATTGACAGCTCAAGCCAAAAAAATATCAGTAAAGATACAGAAGATTTGAATGTCACAATTAAGTTAGAGTTAATGTTTATGAACAGAACACTGCATTCAACTTATCAGGAATACACATTCTTTTCAAGGATTCATGAGTCATGATTTTTTTTTAATGACTAGTGACTGGATCTTAAAGCAAGTTTCAGCAATTTTCAAATGACTGGTATCCTACAGATTGTAATCTCTGCCCCAATATGAAGACCTCCATATGTTTGGATATTTTAAACACACAAGTCATAGGTCAAAGGAGAAATTATAACAGAAATTAGAAAATAAACATGAATGCTTATGAAAACATACATATAAAAATCATATAGTATAGGGGCTTCCCTGGTGGCACAGTGGTTAAGAATCCGCCTGCCAATGCAGGGGACACGGGTTCAACCCCTGGTCCGGGAAGATCCCACGTGCTGTGGAGCAACTAAGCCCATGCACCACAACTACTGAGCCTGCATTCTAGAGCCCACAAGCCACAACTACTGAGCCCACATGCCACAACTACTGAGCCCACATGCCACAACTACTGAGCCCACATGCCACAACAACTGAAGCCCACGTGCCTAGAGCTCATGCTCCTCAACAAGAGAAGCCACTGCAATGAGAAGCCCGTGCACAGCAACAAAGAGTAGCCCTCGCTCAACCACAACTAGAGAAAACCCATGCACAGCAATGAAGGCCCAATGCAGCCCAAAATAAATAAATAAAAATAAATAAATTTTTTTAAAGTACTAAAAAATTTTAAAAAATAAATCGTATAGTATACTGATAAGTAAAATTAAGAGCAAAAATTGCATGCTTAAATTAGAAAATATGAAAATTGGAAGAATTCTAACTTCTAACAACATGAGAAATTTTGAAAAGAAGAGAATAATTTCAAAGAAAGTAGCAAGAGAAAAATAGTTAAGATAGAAGCAAACATTAAGCAAAACACAACAAAAACACAAAACAAAACATAAACACAAATGAAATGACCAATAGCGTTCGTTTTCAAAAACAAATAAAATAGATGAACTACTGGTAAGATCAGAAAAAAGAAAGGAAGCACAAAAAATCAATATTAGCAATAAAAGCGAGTCTATTACAAATGCAGCAGAAATAAAAGAATATGGTGGATAATATTATATGGACAAGAATATTCTGCAATATCACTGAAATCATAAATAAACTAGATAAATTCCTATAAAAATACAATTTACCAAAAATGACTC
The DNA here is from genome assembly GCF_965194825.1 of Balaenoptera physalus. Lineage (NCBI taxonomy): Eukaryota > Metazoa > Chordata > Mammalia > Artiodactyla > Balaenopteridae > Balaenoptera > Balaenoptera physalus. The sequence continues at coordinate 72,564,149 of NC_138889.1, read as the reverse complement.
AAGAAGAAATAGATCTATACCTACTGAATAAATTAATCAATAGTTAAAACTCTTCCCTTAAGGAAAACACCAGGCACAGAGAAATTCACAGATGAGTTTCTATCATTCAAAGGAAAGATAACTCTTCCTTTGTCAAGATCTTCCGAAGAATAAGAATAAAAGAAAACATACTTCATTTTATAAGACTGACATAATTTTGATACTGAAACTAAAGAACACAAGATAGGAAATCTTTAGGACAACCTCATGTATAGACATAGACAAAAATATAATAAATAAAATATTAGTAAACAGAATCCAGCTATATATATAAAAAGAATAATAAATCATGACCAAGTTGGGTTTAGCCTAAAAATACATGGCTTCTTTAACATTAGAAAATAGATTAATGAAACTCACTACATTAATAGGTAAAAGAAGAAAAACCTTATGATCATCTCAATAGATGGAGAAGAATAATTTTATAAAATTCAACAGCTGTTCATAACAAAACCTTTAGAAAACTAGGAGTAAAAGAGACCTTCCTTAAACTAATTAAAGGGCATCTATTGAGAAAAAAATATACAGGAACAACATATTTAATGTTGAAAGCATTTCCTGTGAGGTCAGAAACAAAATTAAAATGCCACCTCCCACCAACTTCTATTCATTATTGTATTAAAATCTTAGCTAGTGTAGAAAAAAAGAAAATGTATAAAAATGGAAAGAAACAAAACCATCATTATTCACAGTTGATATGACTTTCCACAGGGCTTCCGCAACAGCACACAGCCAAGGGGGTGAGTGGAGGCTGAAGTTGGCCTCTGCTGTGACCACTCAGCCACACTCCCTACACAGGGCTGAGTCCACCAGACACAGACCTGCAGTTCACATGGCAAGCCAAGTCTCCATGGGTCTATGTCTTCCCAGACATGGTATCTTTCCCTAATTCCTATAAAAATGTACCATGAACTAGCAAGTTACCCTACCAATGTGGAAAGACCAAAAGTATCTACAAAGAAATTATTTTAATTCATGTAAAGGCTTAGAAAGGTGGCTAAAATATATATACACAAAAGTCAATTATAGTCCTAGACACCAGTACAAAAATAAAATGAAATAGAAGAGAGGGCATTAACAAAAGCAACAAAGATATATAAGGTATACAAAAATTAATCTTAAAATGTGCAAGTCCCTTATTGAGAAAATGATAAAATATTGTTAAAAGATATTAAAGAAGGCCAAAATAAATGAAGAGGTATCTCATGTATATAGACAGGAAAATGTCAATTCGCCATAAATTGACCTATAGATTCCATGCAATCCCAATCAAATCCCCACAATGTTCTTTCCTAGCACTTGATGAGTAAACCCAAGACTACTACTGAAAAAATAAAGAAATTGGGAGGACTTTTCCTGCCAGATAGTAAGATTTATTTTCAAACAGTAAATACAATGTGATATTGACCCTGGAATAAACTTAGAGAATTGAATAGCAAGCCCCAAAATAGACCAAAGCAAGCGTGGAAACTTGATTAATGAGAGAGGAGAGGGAAACAGGAGAGACAGAGTGAAAGCACATACGTACATCCCAAAGCATAAGCAGAAAGTGAATTGGGAGGGGTTGGGGGTGATTCCCACTGTTGCTCCTGCCTGGTATATGAGGGGAGAGCTCCTTCTTGCCCACACTTATTGCCCCTGAGCCTCCCTCTTGCCCCAGAGCAAAGACTGAGCTGGTTTGGGCAAGAGAGAAACAGCTAAGAGGGTTGCTCTCAGAACCCCATTCTGCAGACAGAAAAGCCCAGCCCATCTCCAGGAAAAGCATATGAGAAAGCTTCTGAAAATGAGAAATGGAAGGTTAATTAAGAAGACCTGGTATATGATTCTTTTAATGTGCTATTAAATTCAGTTTGAATAATCAAGTGGGATTTATCCTGAGATGTAAGGAGGGTTCAACATACACATATCAATAAATATAATATACCACATTAATAGAAAAAAGGATAAAAACCATATGTTCCTCTCAATAGATGCAGAAGAAGCATTTGACAAAATCTGACGCCCTCTCATGAGAAAAGCTCTCAACAAATTGAGTATAGAAGGTGCATACGTCAACATAATAAAGGCCAGATATGACAAACTCACAGTTAACATCATATTCAATGGTGAAAGTTTGAAAGCTTTTCCTCTAAGATCAAGAACAAGACAAGGGTGCCCACTGTCACCACTCCTATTCAACATGGTACTAAAAGTCCTAGCCAGAACAATTAAGCAAGAAAAAAATAAAAGACATTCAAATCAGAAAGGAGAAGTGAAACTGTCTCTGTTTGCAGATGACATAATCTTACATATAGAAAACCCTGAAGACTCCAAAAAGCTGTTAGAACTAATAAATGAATTCACTAATTTTTTTTTGTTTCAGGATACAAAATCAACATGCAAAAATCAGTTGTATTTTTATACACTAACTACAGACTATTTGAAAAATAAAGAAAACTATCCCATTTACAATAGCATCAAAAAGAATAAATTACTTAGGAATAAATTTAGCCAAAGAAGTGAAATATCTGTACACTGACAAATAAGACATGGATGAAAGAAACTAAAGAAGACACAAATAAATGGAAGCATAGCCCATGTTCATGGAGGAGAAGAATTAATATTGTTAAAATGTTCATACTACCCAAAGCTATCTACAGACTCAATGTAATCCCCATCAAAAATCTAATGGCGGGCTTCCCTGGTGGCACAGTGGTTGAGAATCTGCCTGCCAATGCGGGGGACACGGGTTCGAGCCCTGGTCTGGGAGGATCCCATGTGCCGCGGAGCAACTGGGCCCGTGAGCCACAACTGCTGAGCCTGTGCGTCTGGAGCTTGTGCTCCACAACGGGAGAGGCTGCTATGGTGAGAGGCCCGCGCACTGCGATGAAGAGTGGCTCCCACTTGCCACGACTAGAGAAAGCCCTCGCACAGAAGCGAGGACCCAGCACAGCCAGAAATAGGTATGAATAAATAAATAAATTAAATTTAAAAAAAAATCTAATGGCATTTTTAACAGAAATTTTTTTAAAAATCCTAACATTCATATAACACTACAAAAGACACCAAATAGCCAAAGCAATATTGAGAAAGAAGAACAAAGCTGGAAGCATCACACTTTCAGATTTCCAACTATACTACAAAGCTATAGCATCAAAACCATATGGGACTAGCATAAAAACAGACACATAGACCAATGGAAAAGAATCAAGAACCCAGAAATAAACCCCTGCATATATGGTCAACTAATATTTGACAAGGAAGCCAAGAATACTCAAACGAGAAAAGAGAGTTTCTTCAATAAATGGTACTGGGAAAACTGGATATTCATATGCAAGAGAATGAAATTGGACCCCTACATTTTACCACTCACAAAAATTAACTCAAAATGAATTAAAAATTTAAATGTCTCGTAAAGCAATTATACTCCAATAAAGATGTTAAAAAAAAAATTTAAATGTCAGTCCTAAAACTCTAAACCTCCTAGGATAAAAGTCCCTTGACACTGGTCTTGGCAATGACTTTTTGGATCTGACACCAAAAGCATAAGCAACAGAAGTAAAAATAAACAAGTGGGACTATATCAAACAAAAAATTTCTGAACAGCAAAAGAAACAAGTGAAAGGCAACCTACAGGAAACTGGGAAAAATATTTGCAAACCATTTAACTGCTAAGGGGTTAATATCCAAAATATATAAGAAGCTCATACAGCTCAATAACAAAACAAAACAAAAAACTAATTGAAAAAATGGTCAGAGGGCTTGAATAGACATTTTTCCAAAGAAGACATACAAATGACCAACAAGTATATGAAAGGTATTTAACGCCAATCATCAGGAAGTGCAAATCAAAATCACGATGAGATATCACCTCATACCTGTTAGAATGGTTATTATCAAAAAGACAAGATACAAGCGCTGGTGAGGATGTGGAGAAAAGGGAACCACTGTGCACTATTAGTGGAAATGTAAGTTGGTGTAGCCACTATGGAAAACAGTATGAAGTTTTCTCAAAAAAATTCAAAATTGAACTACCATGTGATCCAGCAATTCCACTTCTAGGTATGTCTGAAGGAGATGAAATCACTATCTCCAAGAGATATCTGCACCCCTATATTCCTTGCAGCATTATTCGCCATAGCTAAGACATGGAAACAACCTAAGTGTCCTTCAATGAATGAATGGATAAAGAAAGAAAGAAAAAGAAAAGAAAAAATATATATATAATACACATATATATCACAATGGGATATTATTCAGCCATAAAAAAAGAAGGAAATCCTGCCATTTGTGACAACATAGATAGCCCCTGAGAGCATTATGCAAAGTGTCATATAGAGAAAGACAAACACTGTATAACCTCATTTATATGTAGAATCTAAAAAAGCTGAACTATAGAAACAGAAAGTAGATTGGTGGTTGCCCGGGGCTGAGGGTTAGTGCATATGGGGAGATATTGATTGACGGGTACAAATTCTCAGTTATAATATGATTAAGTTCTGGAGAGTTAATGTATGCATGGTGACTATAGTTTACAATACTGTATTGTATATTTGAAAGTTGCTAAGAAAGTATTGAATAGATCTTCAAAGTTTTCACCACATGAATAAAAAGGTAACCATGTGTGGTGATAGATGCATAACTAACCCTATTGTGGTAATCACTTCACAATAAATATGTATATCAACTGATCACATTATACACCTTAAACTTATAAAATGCTATATGTCAATTACAGCTCAATAAAGCTGGGAGAAAAAGAAAAAAAAAAAAAAAAAAAAGAAAGACCTGGGCTTTGCCGGATACCCACCACCCTGCTAAAATAGTCTACGGCAGACAAGAACACAGGATCATCAGTGAGAAAGCTGCTGCAGAGGGCCTGCTTTTTGCCCTGACCTGCCTTTGCATAAGCAGGCAGAGCGGCCAGCACAGCCCTTCACTACTGTGCCTGGGTTGGGTGGGCTGCCCCAGGCTAAGAACACTTCAGCCTACGTGGTACAGGTATGCGGGGGCAGATGCTGTCATCCTGGTACTTGTGCCACCTCATGAACACTACAACCCCCATCCCATGCAGCCTTTAGAACTCCCTTTCCAAACCCAAAGGGTAGCACAAAAGAACATAAGCCAACAGCCAAGAAACCTGCAGCCTCACCTCAGCTCTGCCAGCAACTAACTTTGTGAAATTCATCAAACTACTTAACCTCTCTGGGCCTCTTTTTTCAAATGCAAACTGGAAATAATATATCTTTGATTACCTGGCACAGTTGTTATAAAGGCTGAAATACAACTAGAAGATTACACTGCTTTGTATCCCTATACAAGGTCATAAAAATAAGAGGGATTTTGTTAGTCAATATGGAAATAAGAGCCTCTTAAAAGAACCAAAGGCGGAATTTCAGGCAAAGTAAAAGAGACCTGGGCGAGGATAGAAATCTCAAAGTTAGGGTCTTAACCAAAATTCCTTTTAGTATTACGTAAGCAAGAAACATGGAATATCATAGGACAGGTCTTCAGGAACCCAGTTTTACAACCCTGTGGTTCATGAAAAGGAAACTGAGGTTCAGAGCGGGCAAAAGACTTGCCCAAGTCACAGAGTAAATTTGTAGCTGAACCCAGACTAGAATCTAAGTTCCTTCTTCCCTTCCTCTCAGGTTCTGTTCAAAACCTGGCCTAGTCCACGATGCTACCTTCGAGAGGGTGATGACCACCTGAAGAAAACCCCACTGCCTCCCCCAGGACATTCACTGAGGGATGCCAAACTCAGGACACTTATTTTCCTGGGTCTACAGGTTCAGTGTGCTGATGCGTATAACTCATTCCGCTCTGGAAATTCCTCTGCCAGCGCCATAGTGCAAGACAAACAGATTGTGTTGACCAAGAGCTTAAGAACCAATTACTCATCCAGCACAGATGCAGGGGTCTGGGCTGGCAGGAGCTATAGCTTGAATCCCTCTGACTTTTCAGGAAACTGTCTCCAGCTCAGCACCCCCACCCCCTGACTAGGATCCTGAATGTGAGGATGGAAGCACAGCAAAGGACAATTCCATCTGAAATCCTGCTGTTAAGTCATAGAATTCTGCATGCTGTGGGGAAAGAACAGGACCTCTTCTTAAAACTGTGGCCTTCAGCTCCTTGGGACAGCAGGGTTGGGCTGAAAACAAGTGGGTTTGGTGAAATCCCTGGGGGCCCAGCTGCAGGCCAGACCAAGCACTGCACTTTCACCCCAAACATGCATCCCAGGTGCCCAGCTAGCGGCTGTGAAACCCCCTGTGGGCTGCTCTCTCAAGCTGGGCAGGGCCTCTCTCTCTTGCAGTGGCCTCAGGCCCAGAACACCCAGCCCCTCACCACACCTGTCACCTCTCCCTCTGGCAGGCACCCTTGTGACAGCAGCCCCCACACTCTCTCACATCCATGGTCCCTTTGCCGAGGGCTGTGAGTATGACTGAGGTAGAGATGGTCGCAGGCCAGGCCACATGAGTGCGTGAGGGAGATCCAAAGCCCGGCTCTCCCCCACTCACAGGCAGCTCCTGCTCCCACATCTGAGACCAGTCTAACATCAGCCTCGGTCCAGGTCAAGAGAGCATCTGCTCTGCATCAGGCTGCAGCTAGATGATAGAGAAGTCAATGAATAAAACAATTTCCTTTTTCTTAGAATTTCCTCTTCCACTGAAAGATTTATATATAAATGTGTAATTAAATAAGACATAGTAATTCCTCCAAGATGAGTTCAAATAAGATGCTTGACCTTTCTCTGCCACACATGCTCTATATGGCCTTGGACAATTTATGCCCCTTTTCTGGGCTTCCAATTTCCCATCTGTGAGAGGAGAGGGCTGGATTAGATAAGCTCTCCTCTGAACCAAATGTTCCTACAATCCAAGGACCCCCTCCCCAGAAGCTTCTAAAATAGTCATTTGTGGCCAGAGATGGGACCCAAACTCTTTTCTCCAGCTTGCTCTGCCCCAGAACCCAGGCTGCTCTGTGTTCTTTGCTCAAAGACAGCTTTGAGTTACAGGAGACATCTAGGGTTTTGTCCCAATGATGACCACTCACATCACCTGCTGCTCTGTCGGCCATTATAGCCCCTACATCACTGTATCCTTGCCTGCTGTGCATCTGGGGCCACCCAGCGTTCCCCCCAGCCTCAGGGTCCTTGGTGGCCATAAGGCCAAGCAGGCTCACCCAAGGCGATTGTCTTCTTGCTGGCTGCCCAGTCCCCAGCCTATTCTAATATTAGTTTCAGCCGCTTAAAACACAGCTCTCATTGTGACATCTCGCTGAAAATCTATTATGTCTCCCCAGTGTCCCTCAACTCAGGTCTGAACTCCTTAGCCTGGCACTCATGACTCTCCAGACCCTGTTTCCAGCCTACCCTGCCTCTTTGGGCCTCACCAAACTGTCCTTCCCAACATGTCCCTTATGTTCACGCTTCAAGGCAAGTTCCCTGCTATTCTTCAGGACTGACTTGCTGTCCCCACACATCAAGATTCAGCTTAAACGCGGCCTCCCCCTAGACGCTTACTCTGACCCCCCAGACCACAGGGCACCCAGAATCCTGAAGTGCTCCTTCCCCCAGTATTCACATAGCTTGCCCTTCCACTGCCTCCTGGCCTCTGTTTAAATATCTGCATATCAGAGAGAACCTCTTGACCCGGTATAAATGTACAAGTCCCCTCCTACCCTTGGAACCCCCTTACCATTCTTTATATTTCTCCACAGCACTCAGCACCACTTTGCATATATCAACCTGTTTACTATCTTCCCACATCAGAAAGCAATTCTACTCGGGCATATGTTTTGCTCACTGCTGTATCTCCAGTGCCTAGAACAATGCCTGGCACAGAGTAGGTGCTAAGTAGATCGTTGTTGAATGAATGACTGAGAGAGGGAATGAGTGAATGAGTCTGTAACTTAGATCCTGGGCATCTTCGGGCACTTTTCCAAGGTGCTCTTATCTGATGTGGCTGCCATTGTCCTATGTCTGCTCAGCCCCAACCCTGTCTGATGTCACGGCAGATGGACAGCGCCCATTCTGTGGGGCTCTTTGTAAATGACAAACCTCAGAGAACTGAAAGAGCAGCTTCCGGAGGGGTGGGGCCAGGATTAGTCTACTGCCTGGTTTCTAAATGCCACGTTTTAAATCCCACTGTCCCGCCCTCCCCCCAGCCTCTCTGCAAATTCCACAGGGTTAAAAGGGCAATCCTGGTAGAAAATGAAGAAGAAAACAAAAGTGTCCTCTTCTCCATGGTGGGGCTCATGGGCAGCTGTGTCTCTCTTTCCCTTTCAAGCCTGAGCCCCAAGTATCTCTGCAGAGCCCAGCTACCACCTTCTACCTCTCTGATCAAGGGGCTTAATTCCTAAGCTCTCATCACCATTGAAAGAGGGGACGGGACACTAGAAAAGCAGGAGGTGAAATAAGAGGAGCAGTTGGTGTGGTGGCATCTCCCTCTCTTCCTGGTAACACCCTGCAAGCACACATGGCCTTCGACCAGTAAAGTGACACCTCCCCACCCTGACGTCTCCTCATCTGGGCTCCCGGGCTGTGAGGACCATATGAAAGAGGGATGAAGGAGAGGGCGGGGAGGGTGACTCATCAGCCTTGAGTCCTGCTACAGATCCAACATAAACTCTTGTTTGTGGATGGATACATGTGGTTGGGCGGGTAAGTGACTGAGTGAAGGCGAAACAGATATTGAACGAGTGAGTGAGGAATGCAGGAGTGAGTGAGCTGGAGTGACTACTGGCATCTTTGCAAGGAGAGCTCACTGGACTTAGTAAGACCCTCTCTGAATTCTCTTTTAGGCCTATATCTAGTGCAGTCTCAGGGGTGGGGAGAAGGTTGGCAATTCCTGACCCATGTGAATCATGCACGTAACTCTCAAGTTCCAAGGAGCCTTCATAAATGCTTGTTAAATCCTTCGTAGCAGCCAAGGAGCCAGGTCAAACCACCTGGAGGCCCCTCAGATCTCCTGTATCCTCTACAAACCAGAAAGGGGGGTACAGCTCAGGGATGCCATGTGATTTAGCTATCTTCTCCAGGAGCTCCTTAGAATTGCCCAGGAATTAGCTGTCACCTATCACCAGTCCCCTCAAAGCTCTTGAATGACAGTCTAATTTGTTTGCCCAGAAGACGGTAAGATGTTTGGGGGGGGCAGACGTGGTTGAGAGGTACCTCAAATGTAACATGTCCTAAAATGAATTATCTTTCTCCCCAAATCTACTTCTCCCCTAGAATTTTTATTCTACTGAATGGCACCACCAGCTGGTTGCTCAGCTGATAAAACTTCATTCATTCATTCATTCATCCATCCAACATATATTTGTGACATGTGTCAGTAACATGCTAACTACTAGGATAAAGCAATGAGCAAAACTCATCATCAAATAGGAAAAGTAAACATTAATTATCATGAAAACATTGTAAATAAATGTAAAATCACAACTATGATAAAGCCTTGAAGGTGGTACATGGTGTTGTAAAGCCCTATAAAATGGGATTTGACCTAATCATGGAAGTGACAGCTGAGCTGAGAGCTGAGATATAAGTAGGAATTCAGTAGGTGAAGACACGAAGGAAGAGTGTTCTAAGCAGAAGAACAGCAAATGCAAAGGCCTGTGGCCTTGCCAACTGACAAGCCCAAGGGACTGAGACAAGGCCAGGAGAGAGGGTGAAGAAAGAGCTGGGTGAGAGGGTATAGGAGTGGAGGCAGGGGTCAGACAAATTAGACTTTGTAGGCTTATTAAAGAGGTTGATCTTTAGCTTAAGATCAATAGGAAGCAACTGAAGTATTTTTAAGGAGGGAAATGACCTGAGTTGTGTTTTTTTTTTTAAAAAAACTTTTTTTAAAAAATTAATTTATTTTATTTATTTTTGGCTGTGTTGGGTCTTTGTTGCTGCGCTCGGGCTTTCTCTAGCTGCGGCGAGCGGGGGCTACTCTTCGTTGTGGTGCACAGGCTTCTCATTGCTGTGACTTCTCTTGTTGCAGAGCCCGGGCTCTAAGTGAGCAGGCTTCAGTAGTTGTGGCACACGGGCTTAGCTGCTCCGTGGCATGTGGGATCTTCCCAGACCGGGGCTCGAACCCGTGTCCCCTGCATTGGCAGGTGGATTCTTAACCACTGCACCACCAGGGAAGCCCATGAGCTGTGTTTTAAAATACATTTGGCTGCTGTGTGACAACAAATTGGAGGGAGTATAAGTAGACCAGTTAGGAAGTTCTCACAGTAGTCTGGTAAGATGAAAATGGTGCCTTGAACTAGAGTGATACTGGTGGAGACGGAGAGAAGTGACGGATTGGGGAGAGATTTTCAAGAGAACATCAACAGACTTGGTGGTGGATTGTATATGAGCTTTGAGAGAGAAAGGTGTTGAAGATGATTGCCAGCTCTCTCTGACTTGTGCAGCTGTATAGATGAAGGAGCCATTCAATGAGATCTGAAATACCTGGAGAGGACCACATATGAATAGGACACTGCCGAGCAAGAATGCAGAAATTCCGTTTTGGACACACTCAGCTTGACAGACCTTGGAGATGTCTATCTCCCTCCTTCGTCTCCCTCACCTTCTGCATTCAACCAGCTACCTGATTCTACTTCCTCTCTTGCCTGTCTATTTCAGGTCCTTGTAATTATTTCCTAGATAATTGAAAGAATCTCCAGGCTCTCTCTCCTTCTAATCCATCCTTTCCACACTGTAGGTCTTTCTAAATACCGCCGCCTCGAACAGTCCCTCCCTCACCACCCATCTAAACCACACTATCCTCTCACTCTCTGTCTCAATCACTTGAGTTTTTCTTTCTAAAAACCTATAATAATTTGTTTTATTTTTTTATTAAAGAAATAAATATGGACATATAAGTATATACCCTAGCTCTGTTTGCTAAGAGGGCATAAATGCAATGACACACCAGTAACAGGGAGCACATGTAGCCCCAGGTCTTGGTTTCTAATACTATTCTTCACTAAAAGGATCCAGGGCTCCTTGGAGAAATGACTAATTCCAGGGCTGGAGCAAGGAAAGAACAAAATGAGCCTGGAACATCTTGCTAGAGCAACAGTAACCAAATGCTCAGAGAATCATGGGGAAAAGTCAAAAGAAACAAGAGCCAGTCTGAGAACCTCCCACTGATCAAATCTTGTACATTTCGAACATCAAAATAAAATATACAAATTGATTAAACCCATTGAATAAATTAATTAAGAATTTATGAGTTCATAGTAATGAAGGAAGGGAGGAAAGGAGGGAGGGAGGAAGGGAGGAGAGAGATAAAGAGAAAGAGAGAAAGAAAGGGAGAAGGGAAAGATCTTTCCTACAGAAAAATGCCAACTAATAAATACAGAAGAAATGATGGATTCAAAAGTATCAATGATGATAAAATTAGTGATTAAACGTTTGATGAGGAACAGGATGTTTACAAAACCTCGAAGTATCTCTCCACAAATTACTTATTGATTACTAAGGGAAAAACAGTAATTTCACAGGAGAAACTGGTGAACGTCACCTCAAGCAAGTGACGAAAGTTTCCATCACCAGCACTGGGACAGTCCCCGCAGCCTGTGCTTGCTGGTATGCTAACCTCATTTCATGGTACTCCTGCCCAACATGCATAGCTTGAATCCAGTCATGTAGAACCATCAGATAAACCCAAATGGAGGGATATTCAACATAATAACTGGCCTATACCATTCAAAACACAAAGGTCAAGAAAGATAAAGCAGAGGAATTGCTCTGGATTAAAGAAGACTGAGGAGACATGATAACAAAATGCCATCTGTGGCTTGGACCCTGAACGGGGCGAGGGAGACAGGAGAGCTATAGAGACATTATTGGGACACAACTGTATTGTAGTAAGAGTATATCTTTTTTTTAAGGAAATACACACTTAAGTATTTACGGGCGAAGAGGCACCATGTCTCCGATTTACTCTTAAATTGATCAGAAATATGAATATTTTATATGTATTCATATACATGTATGTATTCATATATACATATACATAAAACCATAAATATATAATTATAATAAATGAACAATAAAGTATAAATTATACAGATAATTGAAATATACATAAATAATAAAAAATAATGTATTTTTATATTGTTGGAGAGAGAAGGAATGAAAAAAAATGAAGTAAATGCAGTGTCTTGTAATCAATTAAGGGATACAGATAAAGATGGATTTCTTTTACCAGTCTTGCAAATTTTCATTAATTTGATATGATATCAAAATTAAAGCTGACATAAAATTGTTTGTTTTTATGTTTGCTGAATGAATAAGTGAGCCCATATCCAACCATGACCCTCCCCTGCTTAAAATACCTCAGGGGCTTCCCACAACTGTCATGATAAAAATCAAAACACCTCAGCACAGCCACCAAGGCCTGACACTCGACAGCCCTTTGTAAAGTCTCCCATCTCTCTCTCATCAATACTGACCAGTACCCTCACTGCCTCAAGTCCCCCAAGCTTACCACACGAGGCAACATTTCTGTGCCTTCGCATGTGCTGGTCTCTCAGCCTAGAAAACCCTCCTCTTATCCTCCTGGAATCTTCCTGTTATCTTTCCAGATCCAGACCAGGAATTTTCACCTCTGGTAAGTCCTCCCTGATTGCCGCAGTTAGGGGTGACACTTCCTCTTCTGATACACTAATACCTGCCATGATCATGTCCCACAGACAGGCTTGTCACTGTTTGTTCACAATCCTGTCTTGAGGACTGGGATATTCCCAACACCTGTATACCCAGTGCTCTGCATGGGCCCTGGCACATGACAGGATCTCAGTTAATACTGCAGCATGGATACATGAAAAATAGTGACTAAACTTTCTGCATCCTCCAAGAGAGCTCTCTGGCTTCAGTCTCTTTCACGATCCTCAAAAAATACAGAAGAATAAGGGAAATTAGTTCTTCTAATTTTATGCATGAGGAAAGTGAGGCCCAGAGAGGGTAAGAGAAAACAATGTACCCAGAGGCTGAGCTAGAGCTGGAATCCAGATCTCTTGCCATCAGCCCAGTGTTCTTTCCGAGAAGGTAGGTGGGACAAGAAGGAAGAATATGTCATTTACAGTTGACCTGTTCTATGCTGGACACTACACTTCAATAAACTTTCCAGTGCTAGCATCGCCACTGCATCATATGGAACCCCTTTTTACAGACGTGGAAACAGGCTCCGAGTCAGATCTGTCTGACGGCAAATCCCGTGCTCTTTTCTCTGCACATTGCCAGTATATACAGCCCACCTCTGACCTTCCATCAGAGGCAACAAGATGGCCTGAGTCAATCGTTCTGTCCCTCGACCATGTCTTTTAAACCAGCACCACACACAGACCCACAATGCAGCCCACACCCCCAGACGACAGGCTGCATTTCACATGGTTTCCAAACCCAGGATATTTGGTTTGTAAGACAAAACCTCCGTTTCTCCAGCAGAAAGTGAACACTATACACAATTACCCAGCCAAATTGCTGACGCCTAGACACTGCCTCACGCCGAACAGGGTCTGGTCTGCCCAGAGACATCCTCAGAGGATCCAGGACTCCCCCAGAGCTTGGCACTGAGGGCACCATGTAGCAGGAAGAGAGGAGACTGGGCTGGCTGGATCACAGTGTCTGGGTGTAGGCTCAGTCCCCAGAGATTGCTCCAGGGAAGAAGTGAAGACACAGAAGCCCACCCCAAGGGAGTGGTTGGCAGAGAGGGGGCGGGCTTGGCAAGGGTATCCCTGCCCGGCCTGGGAGGCCTTCCTCACCCCACCCCTGCTTCCCACAGAGCAGCAGTCTCCATCTGAGGCTGGAAAGGCCAGTGATGCTGATGATATTCAGGTCCTAGAGCCAGAGAAGGCAAGCCCTCAGCTCTTCCCCAGTTGGCCCAAAGGCCTGGACTTCCCTGCTTTCAGGGCCTTTGAACTGGGGAGTGGTCAGTGGACCACAGACCACAGTCTTCACCACAGACTCCAGCATCAGACAGACCTGGGATGAAATTGTTGCTGGCTCTGACCTAATCAGACCTAATGGGCTAATCATTTAACCTTGCTGTGCTTCAGTTTCCCTATCTTTAAAATAGCAGCGCCTGTCTCCCAGCATTGTTCCAGAGGTTTCCTGAAACAAAAGATGCAAAGAGCCTAACAAGGGGGTTGGCCCTTAGTAGACACTAAAACATGCGAGTAACCGTGAGTAAGCCTTCCCCCACAGAAGTTCTGACCGCCTCACCCAGTGCTCTCTTGCTGGATTTTAAACCTGCTTTCACTTGGTTGAGCTTAAAGTCCAGGGAACACCCAGAATCCTCAGCAGAGATGCAATCAAGTCTTAGTCTTACCTTTTTGAGGTGGCATTTACCTGGGAAGGTACAAACCCGTCACCCGCACCAACCCACCAGCACACCACCCGGTGCCAGGCATCTCCTGGGGCCTCAGGCCAACGATTTCTCCTCCCCTTTGTAACCAAGTGTTTCTGGGAGGATTAATCTTGAACATGGGAAACAGCTGCCAGCATCGGGTGACTTAATGCATACTGAGAAGCAAGATCTCAACACAACGCCTGAAAGCCCACCACGAGAGTCCTGGTAAGTAATCTTTAGTGCTAAGCATTGCCCCCCACTCCTCCCCTCTCCAAATACTAATAGCCTTGGGCAGGCTAAAAGAATCAGTCTTAGAGTAAATTAGTTAGGGGTCTCGCCAACTTTGCAGTGTGGCTAGAGCCCTGTCCTGCATTCAGATGACCATGATGACACACATCTCTTGCAGATAAGAGGTGACAATTGACTTTCTGACCACGTGGCAGACTTGAGAGCCCCTCATGGGGAAAAGGAAAAACTGAGCACTAGCCTATAGCCTCACAGATCCAGGGGAGGGGGCAGAAGGGCCCTTCGTGTGTGCCCATGCTCCTCATCCTGAGCTCCGGCTCCAAAAGGGCCATCCCTGATCACAGACCATGTGGTCCACGTGGTCTCCTCTGAGGGAGGCAGAGCTTAGGTCCAAGAGACACAGACCTCTCAGCAGAGCCCTGAGCCTAGGCGGGGTCACATGAGGAAGGGGTGGCCATAGGGCCAGGGCCAGGCATAGGGCAGGGGTCAAACTCCTTCGGGCACCCAGACACTCATGCTTTTGAGACAGGGAGAAGCTGGCAGTTGAAGCAGTCAGAGGAGGGGACGTTTATCAATGGCCCAATTCATTCACAACAATCCCCATTGTCTGAGCCAGCACAGAGATGGGCATTTTCTCCCAGAGCTGCTGGGAAGAAAAGCCCCAAGACATGGTCACAAATCAGAGCCCCAAAATACAGAAGCCAAAATTGAGACATATGGTTTGAAAACCAGATGAAATATTTGAAATTGGAGATGTCCCCCCAAAATCCGTGCAACATGGTTCTCATCCTCAGAGACCAATAGAATGCTTAATTGCTGATTGTTCATTTATTTATTCTGATCTCTTTCTATGAAGGATGTAGGAGTTTACAGTTAAAGATGGGTATACTATAAAGTTATTAAAGCAGAAATTAAAAGTCAAAGCCATGGTTCCAAAGAACACATTTACTAGGATGAACCAATAAGATGACCTAAGAGCTTCCTGGCAGCCAGAGTAAGAAGGGAAACACACAGGTGATGTCATGAGCTCAGCAGTCACACAGACCTGTAGAAATCCCTTGAGCACTCTAAGCTTCAATTTCCTTGTCAGAGGAAAAAAAAAAAAAAAATGGGACTATTAACCTAATAAGGTTGCTGTGAAAAGTAAATGAAATAAAGCATGTATTATAGATTCAATAAATAGTGGTTGTCATTACTACCATTTTGGGGGTTGTCTGATTTCTCTTTTAAATTGGAACTATGTTACCTTAATAGGGTTGCCTTGATGCTCTATGAGTCCTAACTGTTGCTCTGAAATTCTGATTGGTAGGTATATGTATTTGATGAACTAAAACTGGGGAACCAGCCTGGGATTCACAGTGGGTACCTCATTTTTCCACTGGAAAGGAGCAAAGCAAAGGCTCTCCCTTTCAGCCTCGTCTGCAGATGGGAGACTCAAAACAGGGTTGACTAAAACCAAAAAAGAGAAGAAATCAGCCCAGCTCAACTCACTTCTCCTCCCTGTCAGATGACTGTCTGGGCCCAGCCCACAGAAGGCTCACTGCTTTTCTGCTGCAGGGGGAATCCAGAGAATAAACTAGAGCGTGGAGCAAATTACAGGTGCTGAGCTCTGCCTCAGATCCCGGACTGGCCCTGCTTGCCTTGCCGGACGGTCCTTTTCACTCCTAAAAAGGTAAGACTACTCCAAGAGCACCCTCAGTTCCAGATCAAATGGGACGCCCTGAAGGCACTGTATCAACATCTGCCCTGACCCCCAGCCAAAGCCCCCGGCTTAAGATATTTCCTACTAAGCCAGTTTCTTAGATTTGTCCAAGGTGCCACATGTAGGCTAAAGGGCACCGAAAAGGGGGCCTAAAAGGCTGAGAGTGGGTCAAGCCAGGGGTGCATGTGTGTGCATATGCGTTTTGCCCACGGAGATACCTTTTGGATATGTGTCACTGACCTCAGATGTACATACGGAAAGCAGGTGAGTGTTTACACGGCCCTCCTGAGATACAACGTGTGCAAGACTGGTGTGGGTGGCGGGAAGTTGTGCACACATGAGCAGCTGTGAGGGTGTGGGTGTGGGTGCCCTGTGAGTGTCTGTGTGTGGGCATGGCTGAGTGGTCCTCCCACCTCCCCCTGGAGAGACAGTGGGGCTGTCTCCAAGCTGTCTCCCCAACCCTGGCCAGTCAGCTAGGCTGGCTCAGACCCCCATTCACTCCAGTGTCGGCGCTGAACTCCTGCCCCGCTCAGAGTCTTGAGAAACCAAAGCCGAGTGACCCACAGAGAAGGCACCCCAGCTGGGGACAAGTCGGGTCACCCTAGAAAGTCTGAGTTCAGATAACACTCCTTATCCCCAGCTTGTCTTCATCTGCTCACTCACACGCATCCAGCCATCGGCTCATGCACCCACTCAGCCCCATGGAGCCTGCCTACCACGCTCACGAATGCATATCCAGCGTACAGACACGGGGCAGCAGGGGCCACACAGACACACGTGCCACCTATGGGCGCACTCCAGGCCCACCTACACAGAAGTTCCCACACACACTGACACACTCACACCCTGGGACATATGCTAGAAAGTTCCCTATGCTCACATACCAGCCCAGACACACGTCCTCCCACTGGCGCTCGCTCCCACTCACAGGCACTCACACTGATACACTTACACCTACTATCCAAATAGTCACAAGCATGCTCTCTCCCGGACCGGGCTGGGCACCGAATCCAGCCCGGGGAGCGCCGCCTACTTACTCCGAGCGAGTGAGAGCGCGTGTGCGCGGCTGCATGCAGCGGCCAGGCCAGCGGCGGCAGGCACAGCTGGGGCTGCAGAGGCTGCGAGCAAGTGACCTGCTCGGTGGCCCAGCCCGAGGGCCGCCGGCTGCCCGCGCCCCACCCCGCTCTGCCCCCGCCCGCCGCTCCCGCCCGCCGCCGCAGGACCTCTGGCAACAGTCCGCTCGCTGCCAAACCTCTGCCCCGCGTCAGCCACCGCTGCCTGCAGTCCCAGCCGGGCTGCGAGGCTCTTTTGGTGCCCCTGGCAGTGCAAACTTTGTGCTCTCAGCTGTGGGGAGCCCTGGAATGGGGACGCGGTCAAGTCTAATTAGAGACCTGGCTCACACGGGGCCGGGCGGGAGTCACGGCGGGTAAGCATCCCGGACCCTCGGAGCCGTCCCGGCCCTGATGCCCACATGTGCCCCACATGCCAACATCTGGAGAGGAAAGGGAGTGCGTTGGAACTGAAACAAAACAAGGAGGGGTTTGGGTGCGGTTCACAGGCTCTGCGGAGGGAGCGCTGAACTTTGAGCAGCCCCCAAACGCCCGGAATGCCACTTGGTTTATTGACCTCAGGTGCTTCCCTTTGGAACCTAAGTCGCTCACGTAAGATCGCTGACCTGCCAGAAAGGACAGAAGATGGTTGCAGAGACTCGTTTTAACTTGGGGCACATCAAACTTCCGCTCTGGACTTAGTGTCAGATGGCTAAGTCTAGAGAAGAAGGCTGATTCCTACCCCAAAGCTCAGGAATGTCGCATTCCATCCAACCCCCTCCACCCTGCCATGAGTCATTCCCCACCAGGGGCCTGGAGTTCCTCTACCCACTCTGGGGGGTGGGCCACCAAGGAAGAGCAGAGCCTAGCCTCCCTTGGGCACTGTTTCCAATTTTGAACCCACTCATTGGCAGGAAGTTCTCCTTGGCATCTAACCTAAATCCCTCATGTGCAACTACTGTATGTCAATATGCTCACACTTTGTGTTCAGGGACAGGAAAACCAGCTCTGTCTCCAAGACACAATGACCACTCCAAGGTCCCATCTCAACCTCTCTTCCTTGACACTAATACCCGTGTTCCCCTTTTCGGGCCCTGGCTAAAAGTGATGATTGCTCCCTGGCCCTGGACACATTGCAGCTCCTGACATTAACTCAACTGCCTCAGCTCTCTGGGGACCCCAGACTCTGTAGATGCCCAAGTCATCCTCCTCAGACAATCCAGCTTTGACTGCAGCCTCCATCCATTGGAGACACCCTGATTCTACTCCCCAGACCCTTGAGAGGGGCTTCAGTTCCTATCTCAGCAAAGGCTGTCTCAGGGCCTGGGGACAGAGCTTGAAGGCCCAGCCATTCACCTGGCCATGCATTAACACTGAAGCCACAGCCTTCCTCAAATGGGCAGTTTCCTGAATCTTTGAGTCCATTTCTGGTAGATCAGGTAGTGTAAAAAAAAAAAAAAAAGAAAAAATAGCCTGGACTTTATCCTCAAAGAAACCTAACCTTGCACACTGCCTCAACTACATTCTAGCTATGCGTCCTTGGACAAGTCACTTAAACTCTCTGAGGCTCAGTTTTCCCATATTTACAATGGGGATCATAATAATCTCTGCCTAGCTCGTACGTTGTTGAAAGTATGAGATGAGCTCAGGAATGTAAAAGTACTTGAATAGCTAAGATGTTTTTTAGTATGTTAGAAATGGAATGAGGCTTAGATCATGAACAGGATAAATATTAACAAAAAGCCTCAGAAACATTTCATTCCCAGATACAAACTCTGGGTCTGAGTTTCAGGTAAAGAGAGGAACAGACTTGGTTTTTTAGATATTCCCTTAGGACACTTGGTATGTATGTTCCCCACCTGCATTCCCAAACACACACACACACACACACACACACACACACACACACACACACAGATACACACACATCCACGTTCCCAGATACATACAGCACAGCCCAGCTTCCTGGGCTCATGTCGGCCCCATAGGCCCCAGCCTCTTATACCCTCGCTGGCCGTCTCTCCATTCCCAGGGGGCCTCCTCATGGCTCCAGTCTTGGCTGCAGCAACTCCAAGTCTCTTTACAGGGGCCCCGGCGGGCAACTCGTCTCTCCTTGCCCATCCTTCTGGGCCATGGCCCCTGCAGGCCTGAGACTCCAGGCAAAGGTGGCAGAGGCCTTCTCCAGGGCAGCTCAGAACTGAGGCTGCGGGGGGGGCTCAGAATTGGAGCATCGTCCCCCTCAGCCTCCTCCCCTCCGCCTGCCTGGCTTCCAGTGCTGTCCTGCTTAATTCTTAATGGAAATTCCATCCCCGGCGCCGGCCCTGGCTGCCTCAGGGAGTCCAGGCTTGGGCCAACAGCAAACTCCACCCAGAGACAGGAGGCCTGCTGGGCCATATAAACACAGATACACACATATTCACATACATACATACACACTCAGCAGACAGACATGCCCAGAGTCATTCACAAACTCGGAGAGTCTCACCCAGACACATACCCCGAAGGATAATAAATATTATAATCACTAGCATTTATTGCATGGTGCTAAGTTTTTTATAGGTATCAGCTTTCCTAATCCTCACGATTACACTGGGTTCGTGGACGACTTAGCTGTTATCCCTAATTTACACATGGGGAAACTGAGGCACAGGGAGTAATAACTTGTATTAGTAATAATAGCCTAATACGTGAGCACCAGGAACCATGCTCAGGGCCTTATGTGCATTGTTTCATTTTGCCACCATAGTAACATTTTGTAGAAGTTATTTTTATTCCCATTATACAGACAAGGAGAATGGAGGCCAGATGGTTTAAATCATATGCCTGTAGCCTCACAGCTTGTGAGATGAAGGGAGACTCTATATAGATATGTGTGGGAGCCCTCATGGATGAAAAGGGAGACATACAGGTAAACAGATACATGCAGACTCTCAGGGGCACAACCAAAAATAGGTCCCTCTACCAAAGGAGAAGCCACAGAAATGGTTCAGAGCTGCATCAGGCAAAGGTCCCCTCTCGCCTGACGCCATGTTCTTCTTCCCTCCCAAAAGGCCCATCCCAGCTCCACCAACTTCAGGAGTCACTTCAGGAAGGACAAGTTAGACCTAAATGGAGGGCAGATTTCAGGTTTACAGTTCAGTCAGCCAGCCTGAACTACAGTCAACCCACAGCCTCAGCTCCAAATCTAGTTTGCCCAGCACACCCCACATGGTCACTGGAAGAAGTCTCAGGTGCTCTCTTCTGAAGGGATCATGAACGAAGCTCATGCAGGTAGCACCTCAAAGACTCTGGCACTGTCAGGGGCTGGCCAAGGAGGGCTCCTGGCCCCCAGACCCAGATGAGGCTGCACAGGACCCACGGGACAAGGCATGGCACCAGAGCCCAGGCCTCAGGCAGAACAGAGCATGGGCTGCCCGAGGGAGCTGGTGCCAGCTCCAGTTTTGCAGAGAAGTGGCAAGACTTTGGTGGGAGGAGGGTGGGCACAGGAGGGGCAGGGCTATGATATAGGACAAGTCACAAAGTCCAGAGCCCTGGGAGTTGGGAGAACAGGACTGGAAAAGAAGAGAACAGAAGAATTTAGCAGTCCAGGAACTTGTCCACTGCTGGAAATTTCCAGGCTAAGTTAGACATCTCCAAGCAGGGGCTGTGCTGGCACTGGTACTCGTTGCCAGCAGCCCCAGTAGAGTGCTCAAGAAGGCCTACCATGGCCAGTGTGATCTCTATTGTCTCTCGTCATTTCCTACTCCGTTCCCCTCCCAGAATTCCTCGACTGTTCCTGCTCACAAGCCCATCCACTCTGTGGTCGGAGAACAGCCCAGCATGGCAGCCTTGTGGGGCATCTACTTTGGAAAGGGGTTTTTCCAGAGAGGCATGCACAATTTAACCTGGAATCATGTAGCCAGGCAATGGCTCTAAGAGGAGGAGACATTCAGAGCCCAAGAATCTGCATTTCTAAAAGGTTCCCAGCTGATGTGGATGGTACTGGTCTGGGGGCGTCACGCTCTGAGAACCACTGCTTTATAGAATAAGAGACAGTCAGAGGTCATTCCAGCTCAAAACTAAGGTGCAGCCTAACTTTAGAGGGGCAAATGGTTTCTTCTGAAAGGCCCCTAAAGAAAGAATTTCCATTCCTGTCAGTAGTCTGTACTTTCCTTTCCCCAGCCTCCATCTCCCCAGCTTCTGCGCTGGCCCTGCCCTCTGTTGGTCAGTCTCCCTTGGACTTTGTGATGGCTTTCTCTGCCTCAGTCCATCTCAAGTAAGACACAGCATCCTCCACTCTGTCCTCCACCTACTCAGAAAAGGTTATCAAGATGAGGAACCTGCACAAAAATAGCTGATGACCAGACAGGCTCTCATTTCCGAGGACTGAGATATCAGATCAGAAGGTCATGATGATCACAGCTGAAATGCCAGCCCACCCAGAGATATGAGCGATGGGCAAGGATCCCAGCACCCATGGCTGTGACCTTAAGTCCTGCAGTCCCCTCCTGCAGCCTTGAGACATGCCCATGGAGATGCTGTCCTGCCTCCAGGGGTGATGGTGGGATAGGCCACTCAAGAAGGACTGGGAGAGGGGAATCTGGCCATAGGCCGGTGTGGACACCCCATGGACTCACTTGGGCCGTCTATCTCTCTCCAGGCCTTCCTCTACAATGCTCTCAAAAGGGGAAATTTCCCTCAACTCCCAGAACCAGTGTGAGAACCTGTAATGTAACTAGGATGAAGGACGTAAGGACCAGAAAGGCCCTCAGCGATCTCTGGGAGCAGGGATTCTGAAATTTTATTACCCACCAGAATCACTGGGCGGGGGAGGGGAGTGAAATGCAGGTTCCCAGGCCTCCCTCAGAGGTTCTGATTCAGTGGGTTGGTGGTGAGCTGAAGCCTGGGTATCTCTCTCTTCCCAATCCATGTTCAGTGACTTCATGCTGGTAATTTGAAATTGGCCATAATGGAAGTATTTATTTACACCACAGAAATTGGGCAAATACTACAAATCAGGGCATTTTGTTTTGTTTCACTTTGGTTTGCTTTGGAAAGCCTGTTGTGGACAACTTCCCAGCCCACTGTGGGGCATGTGCGTCTCTATATTCAAGCATCCCAAGCAATTATGATGCAGGGCTTTTTGAGAAAAAATTGATCTAGCAATTAGGTTCTAACTCAAACCCTTCATTTGACAGGGAAACTAAGGCCCAGTGAGGGAAAGAATCTTGGTCGAGGTCACCGTAGTAGGCCCCTTGTGGGATCACTGCTGCTCAGTTCAGGACAGCGGGGGCAGGCAGGCAGCCCTGCATTTTTCTTGGCCCTCTCCTGCAGCCTCTCCACCACACACCAGCTGTGGCTCATTGGCTAAGAGAGGCACGGCAGGAAGGTCTCGCCCCTTGTAAGCCAATCAGATTGACTTTCATCAGCATTTAGAATTTTAATAAGTTGGACTAGAGGTTATTAGTGGCCAGATCACCTGACTGGAGTGCCCTGGCCAGCAGTGCCCTCAGCACATGAACTCCAGCTGCTGATGGCCCCAGGACTACCCTGCCCATCCCAAGCCTTCACTGCTCAACTCTTCATTAAATTCAGAGAAGAGTTGAATTTCCTCCCAACAAATTCCCTTACTTAAAGTAACAAGATATTTCCCATTACTTACAAGCAAAACCATCTTGAGAAACATAGCCACAGAGTAAGTTAGTGAAAATAAGAGCCCGAGATTCCTGCCCCTTTGTCTTTCCCCTATTTCCCACCCTCAGACAGGATGCAAAAGGAGAGTGTGTAAATATGCAATTCTCCAGGGTGGTGGTTTTCCAAGAGTGGTCCTAGACCAACAGCATCAGCAATTCCTGGCATCGTGTAGGAAAGGTAAAGTCTCAGACCTCCTCCAACAACTACTGAATCAGAAGCTCTGGGGCTAGGGTCCAGCAAGCTGTGTTTTAACAAGCCTTCCAGGTGATTAGTATGCCCGTTACACTCTGAGGACCACCATCTTAGCAGGAGGGGCTGTAGCTTCTGCCTTCCTAACAATGAATTGAAGGCTGTTGAGCCCAGGGAGGAAAAGCGATCAGGGTGCCAACTGTGTGGCCAGCCACACTCCCTCCTGGCTAGCATCCTTGTCCCCACACTCCTGGGCAATCTCAGGCATCCGAGCTGTGGCCCTGCATCCCAAGCTAAGACAGAGGCCCTCTTTCCAAAGTCTAAGGGGTAACCCCTTTCCAACAACAGCAGGACAGCCTCAGCAGAGACACGGCAGAAAAATGCTACTTCTGTCACTGTTTTGGTGCCTAATTAAGGGAGTGACTTAGTGGACATTCCTTGGCCCTTTGGATCTCAGAGGATTGCTCTGGACAGCTGGGGGACAGCTTCAGATGTCCTTCTGGAAGGAAGCCTGCTGAGGGCCTGGCTCTAGAAACCACTTTGGCTTCTCCAGCATGAATCTACTGTTTCCTCTGCTTCCTGTGCTCCGCGGGTTCAGGGAGAAAGATGAGCTTCGAGGGTAACTGGAGAAGTGAGGTCTTGGGAAAAGGAGCAAAATAATAATAATAAAACTACTATGGGCTTCCCTGGTGGCGCAGTGGTTAAGAATCCACCTGCCAATGTAGGGGACATGGGTTCGAGCCCTGGTCCGGGAAGATCCCACATGCCGCGGAGCAACCAAGCCCATGCACCACAACCACTGAAGCCCGCGCACCTGCAGCCTGTGCTCCGTAACAAGAGAAGCCACCGTAATGAGAAGTCCGCGCACCACAACCAAGAGTAGTCCCTGCTCACGGCGACTAGAGAAAGCCCGCACACAGCAACGAAGACCCAACGCAGCCATAAATAAATTAAAAAAAAAAAAAAACTACTATTATTACATAAGAAGTCAGTCACTGACTTCTTCCCGTATACAGACCTGCTGTAGTAAGCACTTTCCATGATTTACCTTGTTTGTGTCTCACCACGATCCAGTGACGTAGTTATTACTATCCCCTCTTTAGAGGTGAGGAACCGAGGGCAAGAGAGGTTAAGTAGCTCTCCTGAGATCATACAACCAGTGGGTGGAAGATCAAAGCTTCAGACCCAGGTCCGTCTGAGCGTAGGTCCACGAGTTTCCCAGGGTGCAGTGCAAGAACACAAGTGCAGAGGTGCACCTGCCGCTGAGAGGGAAGGCCAGGTGCTAGCTCTGATAGGCTGGGGGAGGGGCAGGGCAGGGGCCTTTTCTACAGTGGGAGGCCAGGTGAGTTGTGGCAAATAAAGGGGCAGAAATGGGGGTAGGGGCTTGAGGAGTCAAAGAAGGGACAGCCCAGCTCCCCTGGGAAGTAGGAGAAGGAGCAGATTAGGAATGACAATCGTAGCCAGACTAGAGTTGAAAAACACACATTTTACAAGGAGCCAGTGAGAGCAATCACACAAGGCAGACTTAGTGACTCCAGATCTGAGTCTGGGGACACGGGCTGACCCCACGTCTGAGAGGTGTTCCAAGGCAGGGATTGCAGGGAGCTTACCATCTATCGTGAGAGGGGAAACAGCTGGGACGCCACCTCACACCGCGTGGGGCTGCCCTGAAGGACTTCCCTCCCAGCCCCGGCAGAACATGGCCCCGATTCCTGAACACAATGGGGCCCGTGGACCGAGGTGGCCGGGGTGAGCACTGGGAGTCACTGAGGAAGCTGTGAGCTGGTGAAGAAGGACCTTTCCCCACCTGCAGAATGGGGGGCTCTGGAGCTGCCTGTGGGTTGAAATCAAGGCATGTCATTAAACGGTACCGCCTCTTCCCAGCTGATCAAAACAAAGACCTGAGTCAATTTTTATTCCTCTTACCTCACCAGCCCCCTGGCCCCAACATCCAACCAGTCTGTCCTGTCTGCTCTACCTCCATGTTGAAACCCTGACCATCTAAAACCCCTTAACCACAAAGTTGCCAGAGTCATCCTTTAGCAATGTGAATGAGATCATATCCTCCTCCAACCTAAAACTCTTCAACCGCTTTTTTTTTTTTTTTTTTTTAATTTATTTTTGGCTGCACTGGGTCTTCATTGCTGTGCAGGGGCTTTTTCTAATTGCGGTGAGCGGGGGCTACTCTTCATGCTGTGCGCAGGCTTCTCATTGTGGTGGCTTCTCTTGTTGCAGGCTCTAGGCACACAGGCTTCAGTAGTCGTGGCTCGTGGGGTCTAGAGCGCAGGCTCAGTAGTTGTGGCTCACGGGCTTAGTTGCTCCGCGGCATGTGGGATCTTCCCGGACGAGGGCTCGAACCCGTGTCCCCTGAATTGGCAGGTGGATTCTTTTTTTTTTTTTAACATCTTTATTGGAGTATAATTGCTTTACAATGGTGTTAGTTTCTACTTTATAACAAAGTGAATCAGCTCTACATATACATATATACCCATACCTCTTCCCTCTTGCGTCTCCCTCCCTCCCACCCTCCCTATCCCACCCCTCTAGGTGATCACAAAGCACTGAGCTGATCTCCCTGTGCTATGCAGCTGCTTCCCACTTTTACATTTAGTGGTGCATATATGTACATGGCAGTTTTACGTTTAGTAGTGCATATATGTACATGGCAGGAGGATTCTTAACAACTGTGCCACCAGGGAAGCCCAACAGCTTCTTATTATTGCACTTAGAATAAAAGTTCTAGACCCTTTCTCTGGCTCACAAAATTCTACCTGATTCTTCTCTCCACCAGGATATCAGGTCACATCATCTTCCTAAGAGGGCTCTTCCCTGACCACCCAAATTAAAAGGGCCTTCCCCTGTTAATACCACTTATCACGCTCTGAAACTTCCTTGTTTATTTATTTGTTTGTTTATTTGTTTATTATCTGTCTCCCCAGTGCCCCACTCCACAAGAACGGAGGCCCTACCTTCCAGTGCAGTGTCTGGCACATGGTAGATATTCAGCAAACTTCTGTGGAATGGTCTGAGCATGGTGGTGGAAGTAGCTGTCCCATGTGGCAGAGCACAGAAGATGGCCAAGACCATCCAGGAACCAGATGCCAAGAAGATAAAGGGAGCCAGACAGAAAACCCAGCCACTGAAAGGAAAAGGACTTAGGTTTCCAAGAATCTTCCCTACGAAGGGTGTTTGCACCCCTGGTTCGTGAGGCCCAACAGCTTCCCTGTCCTGGAGGTTTCACAAGACACCCCTACACTCTAACAACATTTTTCCTATTTCTCTTAAACTGGCTTGAGTTTTTTTTCTTTTGCTTACAATTCTAAAAGTCCTAATGTACCACCCCTCCCCATGTCTCCTTGGTGAAGGCAGCACCGAGAGAAGCCCAGCTGTTAGTGGGAAGGGCACAGCACAGGGGATAAGAATCAGAGGCTTCTCTCTTACCTCTGTGACCCTAAGGAAGTGTCTTTCCTTTTCTGAGTCACAGAGAGTCACCTGAGACCTAGTGCAAGAGTGCTCTCAGGTGTATCTGACAAGGACTCTGAGCCCATAAAGTAAAGAAAGGAGCCATCTTCCAGGCAGAATGCGTATTCTGTATATTTTTGTTTCCCAGTCAGGTCCCAGCAGGAAAAGAAGTCCACTTAGGTGGGACTTGGAGACCTGAAAGGCTATTTATGGTCAGGGATAAGAGAATAACAACTGGTTTGAGGCACCCAGGTACTGACAACTGTGGGAAGATGCCACCACCTCTAAGTCTAGGGGCGAGGGG
Source organism: Balaenoptera physalus (assembly GCF_965194825.1). NCBI lineage: Eukaryota > Metazoa > Chordata > Mammalia > Artiodactyla > Balaenopteridae > Balaenoptera > Balaenoptera physalus. The sequence continues at coordinate 72,537,176 of NC_138889.1, read as the reverse complement.
GGAAATGGCTTACAGGAGCTCTGGTGCAACCATGGAAGAGGTCGTCTCAGAACCATGGCACCAAAGTGAGAAAGAAATTCTCTAACCTCTCCTGCTCCTCCCTTTGACCTCCAGCCAGTACCTCCATTGACAAAACCCAACCAGATAACCCAGGGGCTGTGATCTGAGGACCAGCTCCTCTGGACACAGAGCAGAGCAGAGAAGGATGGAGAAGCTATGGGGGAGGGTGTACAGTACAAATGGATAGTTACTGGAACCCAGAGAAAAGCCAAGACCTACAAACTCTTTCAATCCCCACAGCCTCCCACGCATTTAAATCTCTGTAAAAGCGCTACAACTCTCAAGAAGGTCAGTGAATTGTTATAATGGTCTTGATGGGCTCAGATTTACAGCCCTTGCCTAAGGGCCTGCCAAAGACAAAGGCAAGAGCTTTAGCTTTGCCCCTGAGCACATGCAACAGCTGCCATGAGAGCTTCCAGAAAAGTTTCACCAGGAGATAAAAATTCTGACAATTTGAATAACTGAAAAGCCTTAATGCCAACTCCCAGATACATTATTGAGGATGGATGGGTAATTGCTCAGAAAGGATTCTTCTAATAGAAACCATGCCTAGCCAGGACTGTAGGAAAGAAAAAATGGATCTATTTTAAATTCCTTGCAATTAATACCCACCTATGGTTTAAAAGATCTGGTCTCAGACATACCCATTCCTGGAGGGAAATCCTCCAAAACCCATACATGCCTAAGCCATATTAGGAAAGCTGGGAGAGTGGGGAGGACAGGTTTTAATCCAGAAGACTAAGACCCTTCTAAGAGTGAGAGCATTCCCAAAGAAAGAATGTGCTACTTCAGAAGATAGTGACCTCACCAATGCTGAAGGAAGTTTAGTCCAGTAAAAAATGAATAAAGGCCAGTCCTGTGCACATCGCTCAGAATATAAATGATCAAGGCAATCTCTGACCTTGGGATGCTCACAGTCTAATAATGCATAAAGAGATATAAATAGACCATCTCATGCTAGGAGATAATTAATAAGAGAGGCGTGTTAAAATGTCCCACCAGAATTGTGGATTTAGGCTTTATACTACTTTGGGGCTGTTATTAGGTGCATATACATTTAGAATTATTACATACTGTTGGAAATTTTTAAATTTTGCAATTATAAGGTGGCCTTCATTATCTCAATGATGCTTTTTGCCTTAAAGTCAGTTTTATTCAAAATTAATACAGCTACACTACCATTATTTTGGCTACTGTTTGCATGGAAAATTGTTCATTCTTTTACTTTGGCCCTTTCTGTATTCTTATGTTTTAGATACCTCTTGTAAAGAGCCTATAGTTAGACTGGTCTTTTAATTCAGTCCATGTAAATAGAGGTAAAGGAGTTATGTGTTATGCAGATGGTTATCTGTGAGAAGAGCTTTCCAAAGAAAGGAAACAGTCAAAGCAAAGGCTCTAAGGCAAGAGTGTGCCTGGTGTTTTGGAGCAAAAGGAAGGAGACTAGTGAAGTGGAGCGGTGCGAAGAAGGGAGGGGGAGTAGGAGGAGATGAGGGTGGGGATAGTAGAGAAGCGTTGGAGCAATGCCCTAGTAGTGAAACGGGGATGGGGCCCAGTGCATAAATGGAAGAAATGGCTCTAGCTTGGAGCACGGAAAGTTCACCTACGGAGACTAGCGGGAGACGAGGACCTGGGAGCAGATACCAGTAGTGTACAGGTGTTCTGGTGGAGTCTGGGGAGGCTCTCTTCTGATTGATGTCATTTTATCAGTAAAGTAAGAAGCACAGTCAGGGGCTGAGAATAAGGACGGTGGAGGAAGTGTCGAGGTTTCAAGGAGAAGGTGTGAGTAATGATCTAGAAGTAAATGGGAGAGTGAATGGACTAAGGACATACAATTTCCTGGCAGCAATAAAGGCTTAATTAAGGCTCATGGATTTAAATTGAGGCAATCAATCAATATGGTTGTGTGATTTTCTCCAGCTGTTAAAGGTCCTTGATCCAGACGCTAAGTTGCTGAAGCCTCCTGTACCACATTCTGCTGAATGGCCATCTGGTCTCTCCTTGAACACTTGCAGTGACAGGGAGCCCATCACCTCCCAAGAAGCCCCTGCTATCATTAGACAGCTCCCAATGCCAGAAAGTGTCTCCCCATATTGAGCTGGCATTTCTCTTCCCATTTGTTCCTCCTATGTGTGAGCCTCTGGGTCTGTTTCTGTTTTCTGTTGTTTATGTTGCTCTGTGTCCCCCTGTGTCTGGTCATCCAGAAATTTGATAACATAGCCAGTTGGTAAGGCTGGGAGAAACAAGAACTCTTACACATGGCTGGGGGGGATGAAAAATGGTAGATTACCTATACTTAGCAAAATTACATATGCATTTACTCTCTGACTCTACAATCCCACTGCTAGAAAGAATAAAAAATGGTATCGCATTAGATTAAAATTAGATTAACGTGATCCTAGATTGTGCTCATGCACATTTCCCCTAAGGAGATAAATGTGAATAGTTTATGAAATTTAGTTCCAAAGTTGATTGTTACAGCATTTTTACAAGAATAAAAATCTGGAAATAATTTACATGTATATAAGGGATTGATTAAATAAACTCTGGCACATTTATTCAATGGAATGTGAAATGGACATGAAAAATGATACAGTAGAAGAACATGGAGTGGCATGGAAAGATGGACCCTGAAAAAGGCAGGTTTCAGAGAAGTTTGGTGTGATACAATTTTATAAATATGCACATAAGATACAAAAAAAAAAAAAAAAAAAAACACACACCAACCTACTAACGGTGGATTTCTCTGGATGATGAGATATCTAAGAAACATACTATTCCCCCCACCTTTTGTTGTTGTTGTTGTCTTTCCTGTAGTTGCTAAATTTTCCATATTGAGTATTTTAATTTCATAATTAGGAAAAAGTTATTTAATTTTTAATTAAAAAACAAACCCTACTAGACTTTCATCATTGAGTCCAAGACCCAGCCATCCATAAAAACCTCCCTTATTTTGTCTTCACTCATCCCCCACAGGAGCAGTCCTGTGTCAAAATGCAGAGATCTCTGTTCATTCCCTTAATGCCCCTCCCACTCCCGCCACTCTTCCATCTCTGCCCCAGCCTTTGTGCTTTGAGGGAAGTCAAGAAGGCAACAAAATGGGTCTCACTATGGCTGCTCTTTTCGCAAGGTCCCTCAGACAAGAGGAAGCTTCAGCCTCCCTCCTCCCTAAGGACTACCATCTGCCCCTGGAATCCTGAGTACCTTTGGTAGGACGTTGCCTCACACCTGCGAGGGAGGAGTCATTATTCCAAATATAGGGGCCAGAAAGCCAAGGCTATGAGAGCAGGGAGACGTGAATCTGGGAGACCAGCTTGGGACCAGACTGGGAAGAGGGGATCCTGGCAGAGCTAGCTTAAGCGCCTTCTTGGTGCGCCCTCTGGTGGAGAAGGGGCTGCTTTGCACCCAGAGGGAGGGACTGGTGGGAGACTGGGTATTTTAAGATGCTGCCAGCCCCTCTACTTTTATTTTTGACATCCTCACCCCACATCACGTTAAAAAGCACCTGCATCTCCATTAAACACTATTTCTATACAACTACATAAGAGTTGAGTTGGAGTGGACCAATGGACATGTAGATACTTAAATAAACATACAAATAAACAATTTTGTAAGACCCACACTACCTGATTACCATGTTTACTTTAACACCACAGTGTGTCTAAGTATATCAAGACAATGTGGTATTCAAGGGGGAAAGGGGGAGAGGGATAAATTGGGAGATTGGGATTAACACATATGCACAAATATGTATAAAATAGATAACTAATAAGAACCAAAAAAAAAAAAAAAAAAAAAAGAACCTACTGTAGAGCACAGGGAACCCTACTCCATACTCTGTAAAGACCTATCTGGGAATAGAATCTAAGAAAGAGTGGATATATGTATATGTATAACCGATTCACTTTGCTGTACGGCAGAAGCTAACACAATATTGTAAATCAACTATACTCCAATAAAAATTAATTTTAAAAAAAGACAGTGTGGTATTGGAAAAAGAATAACTACATTGATCAATGAGACAGAATTGGAAGTCCAGAAATCACATGCACAAATATTATCAATTGATTTTCAACCAAGGTGCAAAGGCAATTAAATGGTTAAGTAATAGTCTTTTCAACAACTGGAACAATTGGGCATCTATAGGCAAAGAAATTAGTCTCGACCTACACCTCTCACCTTATACAGAAATTAACTCAAAATGGATCCTAGACCTAAATGTAAAACATAAAACTAAAAATCTTTTAGGAAAAAGTATAGTCCAAAGCCACTGTGACCTTGTGATCTGGGGTTGGGCAAAGAGTTCTTAGACAAGACACGACACCAAAGCACAACCCATTTAAAAAATGATAAATTAGACTTCAGCAAAATTTAAAACTTTTGCTAAGAAAATGAAAATGCAATCCACAGATTGGGGAAAACATTATCAGATATTACATCTCTGATAATAATTTTGCATCCACAATATGTAAAAAACTCTCAAAATTCAACAATAATAAAACAAGCAATCCACTACAAAATGAGCAAAAGGTTTGGACAAACACTTCAACAAAAGGGAAAAACGATAGAAAATAAGCACAGGAAAAGATGCTCAATGTCACTAGTCATTAGGGAAATTTAAATTAAAACCACAATTATATACTATTATATACACATTAGTGGAGTTACTAGAACACTCATACGTGCCTGGTGGAAATGCAAAATGGTACAGCCACTTCAGGAAATATTTTGGCAGTTTCTTATAAAGTTAAATATATATTAACCATAATGAATATGGTAGATATTAATCCAGCTATATTAATAATCACTTTGATGTCAAGTCTAAAAGTACCAGTTAAAAAACATGGATTGTCAGAGTGGAACAAGAACAAAACCCAACTATATGTTGTCTATAAGCAACCCACTTTAAATATAAAGATGCATACAAATTAAAAGAAACAAATGGTTCTAATGTATAGCATGGCAACTATAATTAATAGTACTGTATTGCATATTTGAAAGTTGTTAAGAGAGTAGATCTTTAAATCCCTCATTACAAGAAAAAAATTCTGTGACTATGTATGGTGACAGATGTTAACTAGAAGTAAGTAATCATTTTCTATTATATACAAATATCAAATCATTATGTTGTATACCTGAAACTAATAATTTTGTATATCAGTTATACCACAATTTAAAAAGTAAATGCTAACACTAATCAAAAGAAAGCAGGGCTAGATATATTAATTTCAGACAGAGCAGACTTCAAAGATAGGAAAATTATCAGAGATAAAGAAGAGCTAAATAAATGGAGAGATGTTCCATATTCGTGACTCAATATTATTAATATGCCAGTTCTTCTCAAATTTATCTATAGATTCAGTGTAATCCCAATCAAAATCCTAGCAAGATATTTTATGGATGTTGACAAACTGATTCTAAAGTTCATATGGAGAGGCAAAAGACTCAAAACAGCCAACAATCTTGAAGGAGAAGAACAAAATTGGAGGACTGACACTACTCAATTTCAAGACTTACTATAAATCTATAGTAATCAAGATAGTGAGGTATTGTTGAAAGAATAGACGAATAGATCAATGGAACAGAATAGAGAGCCCAGAAATAGAACCCCACAAAAACAGTCAACTGATCTTTGACAAAAAGGCAATACAATGGAGTAAAGATAGTTTCTTCAACAAATGGTGCTGGAACAACTGGACATCAACATGCTAAAAAATTATTCTAGACACAGACCTTTCACAAAAATTAGCTCAAAATGGATCATAGGCCAAAATGTAACATGCAAAACTATAAAACTCCTAGAAGATTATATAGGAGAAAACCTACATGACCTTGGGTAAGGTGATGTTGTTTTAGATACAACACCAAAGACATGATCCATGAAAGAAGTAATTGATTAAGTTGGACTTCATTAAATTGAAACCTTTGCTCTGCAAAAAACAGTGTCAAGAGAATTAGAAGACAAGCCACAGGCTGGGAGATGATATTTGGAAAAGGCACATCTGATAAAGGCCTATTCTCCAAAATATACAAAGAACTCTTAAAACTTTGAAAATGGGCCAAAGACCCTAACAGAAACCTCACCAAAGAAGATATACAGATGACAAATAAGCATATGAAAAGATGATCCAAGTCATATGTCATCAGGAAAATGTAAATTAAAACAGCAGTGAGACACCACTACACACCTATTAGAATGGACAAAATCCAGAACACTGACAACATCAAGTACTGGCGAGAATGTGAAGTAACGGAACACTCATCATTGCTGGTGGGAATGCAAATGCTACCAGCCACTTTGGAAGCCTGTCTAGTAGTTTCTTACAAAACTAAACATACACTTTGCATATGATCCAGCAGTCGCGGTCCTTGGTATTTACCCAAACTAGTTGAAAACATATGTCCACATAAAAACCTGCATACAGATATTTATAGACGCTTGATTTATAATTGCCAAAACTTGGAAGCAAACAACATGTCCTTCAGTAGATGAATGGATAAACTGTGGTACATTCAGACAATGGAATACCATTCAGTGCTAAAAAGAAATGAGCTACCAAGCCATGAAAAGACATGGAGGAAATGTAAGTGCATGTTACGAAGGGAAAGAAGCCAATCTCAAAAGGCCGCGTATTGTATGATTCCAACTATGTGACACTCTGGAAAAGGCGAAACCAGTGTTTGCCAGGGGAGTCATGGGGAGTATTGAACAGGCAGAGCACAAAAGATTTTTAGAGCAGTGAAATACTCCACATGCTATTATAATGATGGATATATATCATTATACTTTTGCCCAAATCCATAGAATGTACAATACCAAGAGTGAACTCTAAGGTATACTATGGACTTTGGGTGATTGTCATGTGTCAGTGTAGGTTCATCCTTGGTTAAAAAAAAAATATATATATATATATATATATATATGTACATATATATATTGTTCTGGTGAATGATGTTGATAATGGGGGAAGCTGTGCATGTGTGAGGGCAGAGGGTATAGGAAAATCTCTGTCCCTTCCTCTCAACTTTTTGCAAACCTAAAACTGCTCTTAAAAAAAGTTTTTATTTAAAAATATAACATAATATATAGTTTAGAACTATGTAAAATATGCATATAAAAGGAAGACAATAAAAACAAATCACAGTGGTTGAATTAAGCTTACTGAAATCTTTTTTCATATATTGATTTTTCAAAGTTTCTGAAATTAGTTTTTCTTACTTTACTTAAGCAATACAATTATGTTTATCATACTGAATGCAGTAACAAGCAAAATACACAATACCATGTGTAAACTATTTGGTAGTAATTATCAAGAATGTAAATGTATATGGACAAAGATTAGAAGGTAATTGTAAAAGTAAAAGACTTCTTAAGGAAAAAAATATAGACACTTGCCAAATGACTCACCAATCCCACTCCAAGGTATTTACCCAAAATAAATGGAATGTATTGTATTAGTTTCCCAGGGATGCCATAACAAATTACCGCAAACTCAGTGGCTTCAAACAACAGAAATTTATTCTCTCATTCCAAAATCTAGGTGACAGAGAGCTGCACTCCCTCCAGAGACCCTGCAGGAGAATCCACTCCATGCCTCTTCTAGCTTCTGAGAGCTGCTGGCTGATTTGGCTTCCTCGGTTTATGACTCTCCCTACCTCTGTATTCACATCATCTTCTCTTCTGTGTATCTTCTTCTTTGTGTATCTCTTATAAGAACACATCATTGGATTTAAGACTGACTTGGATAATCCAGGATGAGCTCATTTTAAGATCCTAATTTAATTACATCAGCAAAGATCCTTTTTCCAGATAAGGTAACATTCACAGTTTCCAGGGTTGAAGACTTGGGCATATCTTCTTGGGGGCCCCAGTTTGGCCCACTACACTTATCTTCACACAAAAATCTATACACAAAATTTATAGCAGCTCTATTCATAAATGCCAAAAACTGGAAACAACCCAGGCGTCCTTCAATGGATAAATGGATTAACAAACTGTAGTACATCCCTGCAATGTAATACTGCCCAACAATAAAAAGAAACAAACTATATACATGCAACAATATGGATAAATCTCAAATGCATTAGGTTAAGTAAAAGAAAATTCAGACAAAGTTACATATTGATTCCATGTATATGACATTCTGGAAAAGGCAGAAGAATTTGATTAGATGTTTTCCAAAGAAGACATACAAATGGCCAACAGGTACATGAAAAGGTGTTCAACGTCACTAATCATCAGGGAAATATAAATCAAAACCACGATGACATATCACCTCACACCTGTTAGAATGGCTATTATGAAAAAGACAAGAAATAACAAACGTCGGCAAGGATGTGGAAAAAAGGCAACACTTGTGCACTGTTGGTGGGAATGTAAATTGGTGCAGCCACTATGGAAAATAGTGTGGAGTTTCCTCAAAAAATTAAAAATAAAACTACTATATGATCTAGCAATTCCATTCCTGGGTATTTATCTGAAGGAAACGAAATCGTTGTCTTGGAAAGATATCTGCACCCTCATGTTCATAGCAGCACATGGAAACTAAGTGTGCATTGATGGATGACTAGATAAAGAAAATGTGATATATGGGTAGATATAGATATGGATACATAGACATTGGTGTATATAGAGAGTTTTATATATAATGGAATGTTATTCACTGTTAAAAAATGGAAATCCTGCCATTTCTTACAACATGGATGGACCTTGAGGGCATTATGCTAAGTGAAATAAGTCAGACAGAGAAAGACAAATTTACTGTATGATATCACTTACGTATGAAAAAAAAAACGAACTCATAGAAACAGAGAACAGATTTGTGGTTGCCAGAGGTGAGGGTAGGCAGCTGCAAATGGGTAAAGGCAGTCAAGAAGTACAAACTTCCAGTTATAAGATAAAGAAGTCCTGGGGAGGTAATGCACAGCATGGTGACTATAGTTAACACTACTCTATTATCTATCTGAAAGTTGCTAAGAGAGTAAATCTTAAAGTTCTCATCACAAGAAAAAACATTGTAACTGTGTGTAGTGATGGATGAACTTACTGTGGTGATCATTTCACAATATATGCATATATCAAATCATTACATTGGACACCTAAAACTAATACAATGTCATATGTTAATTATATATCAATTTTAAAAGGTAAATATTTTTAAAAACTATACAGTTGTTATCAGGGTTTAAAGACTGAGGGGGCAACTGACTGCAAAGGAGAAATGGGGGACTTCTGAGGAGTGATGAAACTGTCTTGTGCCTTTATTGTGATGGTGATTACATGACTCAAATGTACTGTCAAAACCCATTGAACTGTATGCCAGAAAAATGGCTTTTCTCTATAAAAATGTAAAAATATATGCTTATAAAGAGATAATGAGGCTGGAACTCTGCAAACCACATTTTTCTTTGTCAGGTGGATCCCTGCCAATTGGAGGTTCTCAAAGGAGACAAGAAGGCATGAAGAAGAAACTTGCTCCTTCTTATTTTGATTTCTGTCTCTGTCAGCATCACCCCCAGTTTCTTTATTCTGCCAGGGAAGTTGGTTCCTGTTTGCAATTTTGTGTGCTTTTCTACACTCATAGAACAGTCTTGTTGCACCCCTTCAATGCGTGCTGCTGTTGCTTCGATGGATGCTGGTGCTTCAATACCAGCATCAGATGACCTCCCTTCTCAATGGTCTGAGAATTCTTCTTTAAGTTCCTAGATTCTAATTCCCCCACCACTTCCCCTCATTTTCCCAGCCCTGTGGATGGTAGCTGCTTCCTTTGGTTTTAATCTCTGTACTATTTCTTGTTTTCTTTTGCCTTTTCAGTACTCTATTGCCTACTTAGTCAACGTCTTAGAGCATACTTTCTGTTAAAATCACTGATGTGGGGCTTCCCTGGTGGCGCAGTGGTTGAGAGTCTGCCTGCCAATGCAGGGGACACGGGTTCGAACCCGGGTCTGGGAAGATCCCACATGCCGCGGAGCAACTGGGCCCGTGAGCCACAATTACTGAGCCTGCGAGTCTGGGGCCTGTGCTCCGCAGCAGGAGAGGCCGCGATAGTGAGAGGCCCGCGCACTGCAATGAAGAGTGGCCCCCGCTTGCCACAGCTAGAGAAAGCCCTCGCACAGAAACGAAGACCCAACACAGCCATAAAAATAAATTAATTAAAAAAAAAAAATCACTGATGTGGTTTCTGTTCTATGGACTAGAAATTGACTGATAGAAAGCCTGGGTCTTTCCTGTGCCCTACAAAGTCCTACATGATCTGTCTTCCTCATTACATCTCTGACCTCATCTTCCACTTTTCTTTCCCCTTTCCCATTCTCACTCACAAGAAATACAATTGATAAAGGAGCATGTTAAACCTCACCAGAAGGGTGTAGTCATCAAAATTCAGAATATGGGAAACACCATTAGACAAATAACTTAGTCTCTCCAACAAATAAATTGCAGGAGGGAAAAAAAAGGTAGAGGTGAAACCTCTAGATGGGAAGTGCCACATCAACAGCAGCAAAGTGAAGACCTAATTTAAGCCCTGCTTTATATTTATATATTTATATACATAATATATATAATTTATATAAGATTAATATATATGATATCATATATCTAATATATAAGGTAATTGAGGGATTTGAACTATTTAATTGTTAAATGGAATTTTGGTTATATTTAAAAGTCCTTCCCATTTGGGGATACAAGGGGAAATATTTATGGATATATTGGGTGGTAGGGGAGGTCTGGGGGAAGTAGATGGCTCATAGATGTAATAACATTGGCCGCAAATTGATCCTTGTTGAAGCCAAATGTCTTAGTCCATTCAGGCTACTGTAACAAAATACCACAAACTGGGTGGCTTATAAACAACAAATATTTAGTTCTTACAGTTCTGGAGGCTGGGAAGTCCAAGACCAGGGTACCTGCAGATTCAATATCTGGTGGGGTACCACTTCCTCATTCACAGCAAATTTCTCATTGTAAATTTATATGTAGAAGGAGAAAGGGAGTTCCCTCAGGCCACCTTTATAAGGGCACTAATCCCATTCATGAGGGGACTAACCTTGTGACCTAATCACCTCCCCAAGGCCCCACCTCCTAACTTTGGGAGTTAGGTTTCAACATATAAATTTGGGGAGGGACACAAACATGCAGCCTATAGCACCAAGTAATGGGTAGAAGGGATTCATTTTATTATATAAAGACTAGGTTGTTTGTATGTTTTAAATTTTCCATTTGTCTTCAAAAATCTGAGGGTCTACCGTGTGAGGCAGCTACGTCAAAGAATGGCTCACAGGTCTCTGGAAAACATCAGGAGCCATTGTTGAAAAGCATACACTGCAGTGGTTTCAACTGTAAGCTCTGGAAATCAGCACCTGTGTTTGCCACTGTCTATTTGTATGACCTTGGACTTCAGTTCTCCATGCCTCTGTTTCCCCACATGTAAAGTGGAAATGATAATGGGGTCTAGCCCTGTGGAGTTGTCCTGAAGAGTAACTGAATTAATAGGCATAAAGCACTACCTTAGAACATCATCTGGCCCATAGTCATCCCTCAAAATATGTCTATTATTATTATTATTGTTATCAAATAGGAAGACAATTTGAAATGAACCAATAGGGTCTTGAAACAAGTGTATCCAAAATATGTTTTTAATCTTAATGAAGTTCACAAATGGCACAATATTGACATTTCCTTAAACAAATTATACAATCATGTTCTTAGACAATAAAGCATAGCATCACCATTACCATGTGTCCCCAGAGGCCATAGAGGCAGTGATTTAATGTCCCCCTAAGATTTGGCAGAGCTGCCATGGTCAACAGGACAGCTTTCAAAGAACCAATTTGCTACCAGATAAGCTAATGAGAGATGCCATCACATTTACTGCACATAGAATCAAATATAAAAAAGATGCACAAGAAATATGGAATTAGCTTATTTTGCATTCAGTTTCATTCCTTTCAAGTGACAAAGGTGCTTTTTCTCGATATCTATTAGGATGCAAACATGTATATCTTCCTTGGGGCCTCCTCACCAAGTTGTTGTCAACGGAAGTTAATAGAAGTGGTGAGTTCAGCTTCATGGTAACCTGAGATGAAAAAGAAATGAAATAAAAGAAGAGGAGGAAAGAGGAAAAGAAGAAGAAAGAGAACTAGGAGAATCAGAAGGACAAGAAGAAAATAATCACAATTATTACTGAAAGAACACAAATTTATAGAAGTGCTTCTTCAACTGAACACTATTTATAAATTATGGATATGAGATGTAAGCAAGCTTTGAAGGCAAATGATGAGCAAACCATTCAATGGTCACTATTAATATTAGCAGTAGTATTATGATTATAGTCCTCTGGTCTGAATCTGTGAATACTGATCAAGAGTAGAGGGCTTTCTGAAACTGGGTTCATTAATGACAAGTGGCCCAGGTTAAGATTTGCAAGGCCCTACATTTCTAAATACAGCAAGTTTTTTTTTTTCTCTCTTCTCAGAAAGATGACACTGCATCTCTGCAGCCTGTCCTAGTGCTCTGATTTCAAGCTGAGTTGTAGGAGGAACTCACTAACTCAAGAAGAATAATGTAATTGGAGAGAAGGAATCTGCAGCCAGGTCCAGTGGGTTTCAAAATGTGGGTCCTAACCTCCAAATCCCTTCCCCTCCCATCTGACAGTACAAGGCAATCACCTTCTTCCCGGAGTCATTTCACTGCTCAGGCCTGAAGGTCCCTGCGGCGCCGGCGCCGGCCAAAGGCTTCAGACCCCACATTGGTGGGCACGAAGTTGCTCTTCACCACACCCCCAGATCTGCTCAGCAAGCCTGCCAGCCGATGGGTCACACAGGTGGCAGTGTTGCAGGACCTCTTCTGGGCAGTGATGCTGATTTGCAGGATGGAGAAAAAGAGAAGGCCTGTCAGTGAGAGGCTGGGGCAGGAGTCTACCCCATAAGGCCTTCATAAAGAGAATTGTAGCTCTTTGACACACCACTTAAGAATAAGTGTTTCTCCTAAATGCAATTATCAAAGCTGTTAGGGGAAATGGCCTGCAGGCCTTTGCTAGAAGCCCTGCCCAAAGATTTTCACAAAAAAATCCAGTTCTAAGCCATGTGGCAAGTGCTAAAACCCTATACTTATCACCCCTTAGATACACCCACCCCAACATGTAAGGAGCATATAGAAGTCATACCCTAGCCACGAGCACCAACAAAACCACTTTCCACAGAAAAATGAAAATTCCCTGAAGTCTTACCTGGAAGAGGCTCAGAGCACAGGGTCTGCAGCATCCTCCCCCAGAAGTGCTTACCTGCTCCTCAGCACACCTGTTCTCATTGCTGGAGCTGGTTCACAGGGACCCTCACCAAGCCCTGCATCCTACTACCATAAGGCTAGGGCTACTTTCAAGCATAGGCCCTGGGCACTCTCAGGCCTGGGACAGGGACCAGAATAATGACCACCAAAGTGCAAATCCTTTTAGAAAATAGGTTTATTCATCAATGATGAGGCATGAGGGATGAAGCAGGAATTGGACGGCTCTGCCATGACATTCTCTGGGATCTCAGAAGCTTCCCTCACTCTCTTATCTCTAACCTTGCCTGTGAGTCCTGCTCTCTTTCTTTCCATCCTGAGGTCCCCAGCATTCTCTGTCATAAGCAAAGCTACCAATACCAGCTTGAAGAGCAATCCAGGTAAAATCTGCATGCATTAACTTCATCCATGGGAGCAAGAAAGGAAATCAGGAAGGAGAGGAAGGAGTTCACTTGGCATCTTGGGGCACCCCAAAATGGGAGGAGCGGTCCCTCTCCAAGCTGCTGGCTATGTCACTTTTCTTGCCAGGTGTTTCAGGCCCGAAGCCCATGCCAGAGAATCTATGAAAGTTGTTCAGGTCCTTCCAGTACGCGCTCAGCACACAGGTACTCAGATTACTGCACCGCTTAGCTCTGGAGCCATCCAGGCTGCAGGGAAAAGACATGCCAGACAATACCATGCACCAGGGCTGCCCCTGAGGGCAGTCATGCAGAAGGTTAGACCCAGGAGGGGGCGCCTGGAGCAGAGAGACGAGAGGGGCAGGCAGGGGGGTGGCTCACGCATCCTCCATTAGGAGAACTCAGAGGTTCGCTGAGCCAGGGCAGTGTGGGGAAGGGCTGCAGGGGGAAGGGGTGACCTTTTCTGGCATTCCACATGCTGCTCAGTCCTTCATGCTCTGCAGAGAGGTTCTCAGGGTGAATGCAGGTGCAACACGTGACTCTGCTGGTGTGAGCTCCAAGCTCAGGGTGCACAGGGAGGTGGGGCTGGGGAGCGGTGTCTGGCCCCATGAGAACATGCACATCTCCACAGATTCTACACATCTAAAGTCTCCGGACCTACCTCAGACACTGCTCTACCTGACCCCACCCTCTGCAAGGCCTTTGGCTTCACCTTGCAAATGTGCAATGAAGGTGCCTTGCAGGTGTGAGAGAACAACATACACAGGTTAAATTTCTAAGACATCCTGAGCTATAACAGCCCATCCCCTGCCTTCACACTCACCGGTCCTAACTCATCCAGGGCTGGGTGTTCTCCTCAGTCGGACAAGACCAATTCCCAGAGTAAGTGATTCCACACCTCCCCATTTCATTTCCTAACAGCTTTCAGGAATGGATCTTTTTAATGTGTCTAACCACAGTCCCTCCAGCTGCATGTGGACCTCTGTCTTCCATGTAGGCTGAGAATGGCTGAGTCCCAGGTCCTGGCGAACAGGGACAATCTGCTGAACTCTTGGCTAGATGTGGTCTTTCCTACCTCTCTGGGGTATGTCCTCCTGAATATGCCAGGGCTGGGTGGGGAGCCTTACCTGGAGCCCTCTGTCTCCTGCTCCTGCTCCTGCTCCAGCTCACGGGTCTTGCTCTGCACATAGGCCTTCACCAGTGCAGCCAGCAGGAGGCGCCCTTCCTTCTCGCTGAGTGCCCCGGGATCGGGGAGGGTCTCCAAAGCAGACCTGGAGAGAGGAAGCAAACCCAACACAGACTCTAAGCCCCTGCCTGCCTCCTTCCCAGGATAAGCAGCCAGGCTTCCTGGTCTCCGCGGCTTTCCCTGAGGATGTGGCTCTCCTGACTGCCAGCCCACAGGGCTCAAGGCCAGTGTACACCTGAGGGTGTTGATTCACTGGGAGTCTCCCACTGCTGTGACCTCAGAGGCACAGAACTGCCTGATCCCAGGGGCAGTGGAAGGGGAACGCTCTCGTGGCTTCAGGCTGTCTCACCTGAGTGGTGTCGCCTGGAGACTGCCTGCCTGGCACAGGACCAAGATGCTGAAAGCCAGGAAGGGGGAGGACTTCCCGAAGCCCATGATGCTTCTCTGTAAAGGGAGAATGACGTTACCGCTGCACCAAGACCAAGCACCGCCTGGAGCCCACAGACCCAAGTTCCAGTCCGGCCTCTGCCACGACTGCCTTGAGAATTCGGGCAGGTTACCCCGCCTCCCCACGGCTCGGTTGGGTTCATTTGCCAGATGGGCTGCTTTGAATCTCAAAATATACATTACACTGAATCGCATGGTACAACAGAAACAGGTGTCCTGGGGTGAGGGCGGGGGGTTCCGGTTTTGTCCCGTGGAAAGCCAGGAAGAAGCCACACACATGCACATAAATCCACACCTTCTGCCCTATGCAGAAACCAAGCAAGAACCCACCCTTGCTGTAGACTGTGCCTGTCTTCATAGGGACTGAGAAGTCTAGGACCACCTTCACCTCCTCTGGACTTCGCCACCAACAGTTGGGAGAGGAAGGCAGTAAGGGCAAACTGGAAAGGAGCGCTAATCTCTCAGTCTGTGGGTTTGGGTTGGGGATAATTTAACATGCCGGTTACTGGCGTCTCTCGGCTCTGCCCGAACAGCCAGCCTCTGCTGAAGTGCAGTTTAGCAGCAGGTGCTGGGCGCCAGCTCAATGTTCTGGCCGGCTGACTGCACTGCCCCAAGTCCGTGCCAGTGCCCCAGGGACGCTCGCAGGCTGGAGGCGCCTCAGAGGAAGTTTCAGGGCTCAACCGTCCCGAGAACCAAACGTGATCGCTCCTCGGGACACAGACTGCTCAGGGCGCTCCCAGACCAAACTCGGGAAGAATCCTGCACGCAAAGGACCGGCACAAATGCAGGGGCCGCAGACCCAGGAAGGCTCGGAAGCTAGGGCTGGGCTCACGGAGCTTCCAGCGCCCAGGCGAAGCCCTGGGGATGCTTGCGGTTCCACTGGAGCTGGTTAGAAGAAAATGAGCTGACAGCCCCAATCTCCTGCCTTCTTCCAAGGGGACAGACGGCTAGCAGCACCTGGCTATAGGTGGGCCGGGATGGCCGTGAGAAGCAAAGAGAGGCAGGCAGGCAGAGGGGGCAAATTAGATGAACTATGCAGAGGCTGGTAATTAAGAGTGAGCAGAGTGGGAAGTTCTCACCTGGCGACTCGAGTTTCAGGAGAGCGCGAGCTGCGGGTCCACCGGGATAGACAAAACGCCTGCTGTGGGCGTCTTCCCCGCGGAGCTCTCTGCTCTTATGCCAGCGATAGGGGGCGGGGAGGTCCCCACGAGCCCGCGCGGCCAATCCAAAGTGGCCAGGAGCGACCCAGCTCCGATTGCGTCATTGCTCGCGCTCCGCACACCAGTCCACTAGGGAGGGGAACCATCCGCTCTGGCTGTCACTCGCAATGAGGTCATTGCTTGGGCAGCGGGAGGGCTCGGAGAGAGCGGAGAGCCTTCGACGTCCAGAAAGTGGGAGTAAATTGTGTAGAGTTTGGTGTCACCGATAGTGAGGGGCCAGAGTTTCCCTTTCTTTGTGCCTGAACTCCGGCCTTGCACTCCCTCCAGCCACGCCAGTAGGGACTCCGGCCTGGTCCCTTAGATTCTGAAGGGATCTCAGATGAAATAGGCCACGGTGGAAGAAGGGGATGGTGGGGGGGAAAGGGTCCTTGAAAAACTGATCTCTCTGGACCACCTGGGGTGATCTGGGATATCCTCCGCTCCCTCCTCTCCTTCAGCCGCGCCCTGGCGCCCAGGGCCCCGCAAAGTTGGTTTTCTGCCAGTCTGGCAACCTAGCCTCTTTCTTCTCGCTTCTCTGGGACGGGTAGGAGTGAAAGAGAGTGGCACTGTCTGCGCAGAGGGCTAGGCATTCCTCTCGTGCTCCCGAATTCTCGACTGCGGGTTCTGCCTCCCCCACTCTAACTGGGGATCCTGCGCTGCGGCGTTGGAGTTGGTTTACACAGCTGTCTGGCGCCTCTGCTTTCCGTCTTCCAAGCTGCTGGGCCAGGACGCCTGTGTCCGGGTTTCTACCTGTCTCGCCCTACACCCCAGCCCCACTTCCCTGAAGCCCTTGATTGCAGAGCTGTCCGGGGTCAGCGCCTACCAACGGGGCAACCTTTGGACTTTCACACACGCGCCACTCGCAGCCACAGGCCGGCGGGTGCGCGCGCTCACGCCTCCCGCAGGGTGCACGTCCAGCGGTCACCTACCTGGACCCCGGCCACACGCCCTCCTTTCGCACTCACACACAGACACTCCGCAGATCGCCGGCACTCGCTGCAGCAGACGCGCCCTCACCAGCTGTTCGCAAAGGAGGGAGCTCGCATCAACCCATACCGACCTCGCCCAGATCCGAAAGCGGCCCCCCGAGTTTCTGCTTTCGGAAACAGGCAAGTTTTATATGCACAGGGGTACACACTGTCCCCCAAGCACGGACATAGACACAAGCACAGGCACGCGAACAGGACTCTGCCTTTCCCTTTTTCCTTACGGAAAGCCGGGTCTGGAGTCCGCGCGGCGGGCGCCCGCGACACCAGGGCGCTGGGAGAAGATCCCAGCTCTGGCCGAAGGGGCGTAGAGTGTCTGGGGGGCAGAGGCAGTGCGGAATAAGTGAAGGAGCGCAACCACCTTCAGGCCCTCAGGCTAGCCCTGCTGAACGTGGTAGCTGCGACCCCAAGGGCTCCCGCCGGGCCCTCCTGAGCTCGCGAAGCCTCTCCGGAAGCCTCGCCCAGGGGTGCGGGGGCAGGGAGCGAAGCCAGAGGCTGGCGGAATGTCCGCAGCTGGTGACGACCGTTTCTGCAGGTCAGAAGGAGCTCAGCGGACGTCTGTCTAGGCCCTCCGGGTCTTATTTTCTGTGGCAGAACCCCTCTTGCGGGCCGAAGACGGGTCGCCCTCCAGCACCTGGGCAACCGAAACTCCAGGTAACAGCCCCAAAGAATCCGGGCCGCCAGACCGGGCGACTCTTGCCGGGCCTGCTACCCCGGCGGGCAGAAGGCACAGAGGCTGCTTGACCCGGAGTCTCCTCTACCCCCGGGAACGCTGCGCCGCGCCGAGAAGGTGGCTGCGGGCTCTGACGGCAGAAAGCAGGGCAGCAGGACTCCCAGGACCCCTGTAATCCCACACCAGGAAGCGCTGCTCTCGAAGCGGTTCCGCCGTAGTAGCGCGACTGTCTCTCTGCGCCCCAATGGTAGGGCTCGCTTCCGGATGCGACCGGTGACACCGAAGCGGCCTTTACTTGGGGGTCCTTCTCCCAGAGCCCTGCAAATGTGAGGGGACACTTCTGCGTCCCTTTCCCGGATTCTGGCCGGGGAAAGGGGCTGCCGGGTGGAAAGGCGCAGCTGGGAGCTGACTAACGCCTCCGCCCTCTTCGCCGCCTCTTCCCGGACCACTGCCACCGTCCCAGAGGTCTGGCAAGGAGTAGAGCCCGCCCCAGCAGCTCCGGGCAGCGCCGCTCCCCAGAGAGGGCCAGCGCAGGGGGCGGGGTAGGAGAGAAGGTCCGGAAGGCCCCAGACCTTGGGCCCCAGGCTCCCTAGCCTCCTCCAAGTTATCTGCGGCGAGCTGAGCGGGGAAGCCCGCAGAGAGCGCAGGAGGAATCGCGTTTGGGGTTTGGCCTCCCAAGAGGCCCCAAAATATGAATTTAGGGGGAACTGAACTCTTGGGGCTAAGGACTGAAAAGCTGACAGCCTCTCCAGAGACTCTGTCTGTGTCACTAGGACTTTTCTGAAGTGTTAGGACCGACAGCCTTGCTGCCACCTCTAGCGGGGCACAATCCCCGGCGGCGCCTTCCACTCCAAAGGCACGCGATGCGTAGCCCACAATCCGAGCAGAGCTCCTGCCTGGGGTAAAGTCGGTGAAAGTTTCTATAAAAGCTGCAGAGACTCGGATCCTTGCGCTCTGACAAGAAAGAGGAGTGCGCACCCGGACCAGGAAGCCCATCTTCACACAAATTGTCCTGGTACGGCGCTTTCCATGTCTTCTTGGATACCCCGATGGGACCGGCTATTTTAGCACTGAGCACCCAGAATTATTTGACCTAATCTTCCTCCACTAGTGTCTTTGCACAGTGTTTGGAGCATAGTAGGTGCACAGCAAATGTTCGGTGACGGGGGAGTGAGCGAGGGGATGATGAATGAACAGTTCCAAGGGTTCATTCCCGTTAAGAGTCAGCAGTAAATTCGCAGCCAAGGTGAACTGCACCCAGTTTAGATCCGTTAGATGGAAAAGCAGATTGTTGATCCAAAGACGCACCTCTTTTTATTTCATAAAAGGAATCAGTGTCATGGTGAAAACTTTCTGGAATCTAACGTGAGAGGAAGGGCTTCTCTTCCGAACTCCAGCTTGAAAAGCAAAATAAGGCATTTTTCCTCAACCCATCCTTTATTATATTTGTGAGATAATGGAAGAAAAAGTCAATAAAATGCCTTGCTTTCTAAATCGAGAAAATTACATTTGGATTTTCCTGGAACTGTTCTGAGCTTCAAGGCATCCCCAGTCAAACTAACTAGCATGAGGATTTACAGCGAATGGTTTCCCAGGAATATCTTTTGCTTTCAAATTGTCTCAAATGTTTCGATGCTTGGTTTAACTATTTTATGTAATTACCTTTAAATTTTGAAAATGATAGTCATTAAATTGTAGAGAGAAACAGATTCCATGTACTGTAGCTTCTGACGTTTATTGTTATGTGCTTTAACTTACTCTCTGCTTTCTTTACAAATTTCTTTGGAGAAATATTCCTTAGGGGAAAGATTTAGTCACTCAACAAATATTTATTGAGGACCTACTATGTGCCAGGTGTTGTTCTAGGCACTAGCAACTCACAGTGAATGAAACAAAACCCCTGCCCTCCTGATGCTTATATTACAGTGGTGTATTTAACAAGAGTCCTTGTATATCACCCTCCACCCAAATAAAACACATACCTATCCTCGCATATAGTAATATCAATATAGTAATATCATCTATTTGTTTGTCAGATAGATATTCAGTGTTTATATTATGAAGACCATGTACAGACTAGCTGAGCCACATATTGTACTTTGATTACATTTCTTTGTATGTTTTATTTTTAGTTAGTAATTCCCTCTCTTTTCATTTGTTTAATTTTCTTTCTGCCCATCACCTGTTTATTCCTTTTCCTAGGTCCTACTTGTCCCTAATTCTTGGTTTACTACCTCACTTTGGTGGAGCAAACTCATCATTATATGATAGATTTTTCCAGAAATAGAATTCGAAGTTGGAAATCATTTGCATTCAGAATTGTGAAAGTATTCTCTATTTGTCTTCTATTTCCAGTGTGACTATTGAGAAATCCATTTCTATTTTTTTATAAGGTCTCTTCCTCTCTCTCTTTCTCTCTCTCCCTCTCCTTCCCTCCCTCTCCCTCTCTTTCTCTCTGTTGCAGTCTTCTAAAATACCATGATGTTTTGCCTTGGTGTGGACTATTTTTATTTATTGTTCTAAGTACTGGGAGAACACTTGCAATAAGAAAATTCGTGTTCTTCAATTCAAGGAAATTTTCTTGCTTTATTTCTTTGATAATTTTCTCTCTCTCTCTCAGTTCAACTTTCTGGGAGGTTTTTTTTTTCAAATTTACATTGTTTTTAAATTCTTTTGATCATATTTTTTAACTTCCAATAGCTTTTAAAAAATTCTGTGTTACTTTTTACATCCTCCTGTTTTTATTTAATGGGTGCAACATTGTCTTCTAGCTCTCTGAAGCTGTTAAGCATAGGTTGTTTGTTTTGTTCTTCTCACTTTAGAGACTACCCTCACATTTCTAGTTCTCCCTAGCTGCTGATTTATATTTAAGAGGGAAGTAGTAACATGCTAATCAGAAGATGAGGATGGCAGAGTTGTCCATTGATGGACCTGAATACAGAGTGACTAGATGAGAAGCAACCTTGTCATTTTATTGGGGGAGGGGGGGCTAAACTATGAAATGAATAACTGTAAGTCTTTTCCTTTGGCTTTTCATTTGTCCTAAGAGGACTCCTGCAAGGGTCAGCGGGATGGGGGTTGGGGGGTGGAGTATAAGCCAATAAGTAATAAAGGAGGCTGGGAGTTTTACCATTCATTGTGGTAATCCTGCAGTCTTTTCTGACACCTAGTCATCTAACTACATAGGATATAGAAGGAAATCTTGGGTCTAACTACTCCTTTTAAAGGCTTGCAATCACTCCAATTTTCAGCCCACCGTATAACACCACCGACAGAAGCAACCAAGTCCTCAGAGCCCTGTGCTTGTCTGGGGTCCTTGCTTCTTGATGGCTTTCCCTGCCCTACTAGAGTTTGCACTAGAAATGTATGTCTCTACACAGCTTTCTCTTCTGCTAAACCAGTTAAGAAGACCGGCTGAAGGGTAGGAGATACAGACAGTCATTGCAGAACCCTCAAATTAGATTCAATCCACTGGACGCTTGACTCAACTGAGTCCCACTCCCCATCACAGGCCACCAGCCAGGAAGCTTCTTCCTCCAAACCCCAGAGAAATAGAGATGCCAACATCTAACCCACAGAAGTCCCTTCTTAGAGAATATTTTTAGAGTCGTCTGTGCCTTGCAGAGAATGAGCAAAGCATGGTGGCCCAGATCCAAGCTGGTCACTCTGAGAGATGGACAGTGAATGACGTCAAGGAATTACTCAGGTTGGGTTTCTCTCAGATGATTAAAATTCTTTCTTGGCTCAGACTCACAGGACCCAAATTGACTCTCTCCTCCCTGTCTGAGAGCTTTGTTCCATACTGCAAAGAAAGTAGAAATACAGGTCCTTAAAACTTTCTTATAAAACTAATTAGAGTAAAATCTCCTGCATTCAACACTCTCAGAATAATGAGAGTTTTAGCTAAAGTAAATTCCCAGGTAACTGAAACATACTCTAAATGGAAAACACACATTTTTTAAAGCCATTTTGGATGGAAACCCTTTTAAAATGCATGACATTCTCCTCTTAACCTTCTCTGGATGACTCACAGCCGTCATCAAGAGAACATCAGTCACAGTGTTGCATCCTATGTAAGGGCCTGAATTAGTTGGACTGTTTACCTCCACACCTGCTGACCCCAACTTCTGTGCTTTTGAGCTCTTGGTCCATTGTTTTCAGTTAGCATATTAGTTATTCATATTCAGTTGACTATGAGATCCTCTTAGTCAGAATCTCAGGATCACATTTTTGGGTTGTGATGGTTTCTTCTGGTCCTCGTTAATATATCTGCCTCTAGCCCCAGGCCCAGTCTACCTGAATTTTCACCTGCTAATTCAACATCATCAGGAAAACGATAGACTCATGTTCAGTAGAACCGGCTGGAGCAAGTCAGAAGGAGGAGGGTTAAGAGAAGGATCTGAGTGTCTCTCTTATGAGTAATGGCAAAGAGCTCTAATGCATTTTCCTGACCCTTTTTCTGGCCCTCAACTATGTCTTCTATAGAGGGTGTTTCTGGATAAGTGAGTGTTTCTATAATGTTAAGGAAGTTTGAGACAGACCATAAGTTTAAAAGAAGGTCTTGTATAACAGTGCTGTCCAACAGAACTTCTGGCAACACTGGGAATATTCCAAATCTGTGCTGTCCAAGACAATAGCCACAAGCCACATGTGGCTCTTGAGCACATGAAATATAACCAGTGCAACCAAAGAGCTGAATTTTAATTTAATTTATTTTAATTAATTTAAATGTAAATAGCCACATTTAGCCAGTGGCTACAGTATTGGATGACAACCTATAGTACAGACTAGTGGATAAATGCATAGATTCTGGAGCCAGACTGCCTGTTGTCCAAATTCTGGCTCTCCCACTTATTAGCTGGTTCACCATAGACAAATAGTTCAAACTTTCTGCACCTCAGGATCCTCCTTTGTAAAATGAGTATAACCATATTGCTTATTTAATGGGGCTTAGTGAGGGTTAAACAGGTAATAAACATAAGTGCTTAGAACCGTGTATGGCAACTAGTAAGTGCTACATACACGTTAACCATTGTCTTACATTGGGTTTCTTCAGAGGCAGAACCCAAGACAAGAATTTGGGTACAAACCATTTATTTGGGAGTTGTACCAGTAAGGGAACAGGGAAATGAGACAGGGAAGGGAAGATAACCATTATAGAGTAGGATAATAAGCAGGTTACTGCTGCAGGTCACTGAGGCTTTATCCTGCTGGAGATCCTCTGGAACACTTTAGAGAGAGAGCCTCAGAATGATTGCACCCCAAAAAATGATGTTATTTATCCACCAACTCCAGTCCATCACCAGTTTAGGGGTGCTCCCACAGGTGCTAACCCCCCGGCACATCTGGCCAGTCCTGCATGGCCAGGCTTCTGTGGCCAGAGAAAACTCCCAGGCATAGAGTCATAGGTGCTTGCAGTAGGTGGGATAGGGAGGGTGGGAGGGAGGGAGATGCAAGAGGGAAGAGATATGGGAACGTATGTATACGTATAGCTGATTCACTTTGTTATAAAGCAGAAACTAACACACCATTGTAAAGCAATTATACTCCAATAAAGATGTTAAAAAAAAAAAGAAATAATGGAGTTAAGATGAAAATATAATGATGGACATTAAAAATGGACAGCAAAAAGGAAATAATGCAGGAAATGGAGTATACATGTTGGACTTAATTATGTGCTCCTAGAAACCTGAAGAAAAGACAATCTTTAAAATATTTAATCCCTTTTACATTTTTTACTTAATTGTTTTTGTATCTTTTCCTGCAAAACATGAAAAAATGGAAAATAAATTTTAAATAATCACCCAAAAAAAAAAAAATGATGAGTCATAGGTGCTTGCAGTAGAAAGCTATAGGTACAAATGGGAATAGTAAAGACTGATGAGGTGCTAAGACCGTCTGCTATAGCCCATTTTATTATTATAAAGAGTCTGCCACTGCTTAATGACCCTCCCTAGAAATAGGCAAGAAAAAGTTTCCCATCCATACTGTGTTGTGATAGATTAGCAAACAGGCTGTGATATGCTGATGTCACTTCGTCAACTATTCCCACCTATCTGACTCATAAGGTCTTTGCTCAGAGTATTTAGAAAGCCTTTCATGGTGCCTGAGTCTTAGGGTCCATTAACTTCAGTGCCTATTTCATCAGTAAGCAAACACCAGAAAAACCAGTACCCTCTAGTCTCTTGCAGCAATAACTCAAACACACACAGAAGCCCTTCCGCTCAAAAGAAAACATAAAGGACACGCTGCCAAAGACTCATTAATGCTGGATGAGCTTGGGGCAGTGGGGGGAGGGGAGATTCCAATCCTGATTTATTAGTTTTCGTGACTTGGTTTGTTATTTCTTGTTGAACAGACCCTATTTTCTCATACCTAGCATCTTAGAAATTTCCTTGGCCAAGAAATTACTGGGGCATATCTTCTGTTTATCGTTGAAGATAATTATATCAGGCTTTTTTCGTGTATGGGTGTTCTCAGCTCTCTATCTTGATGGGTTAAAATTAAATGTTCATACTCACTCCTGAAAGGATGGAGGACTATGGGAGATGGCAGAATGTCTCTTAGCAATAATGCTAAGTGTTAACATTTGACACTTTATTCATCAGGGTGCTTAGTTGTATATAACAGAATTCTCCAAGCTAATTTAAACAGGACAGTACTTGTTACAAGGTATTGAGCAGCTTACAGAATTTTTTAAAAGGCCAGAGAATCAGGTCCAGATGCCACACACCCAAGAATAATACATCCAGGAGAAACTAATCATCCCACGGAAATGTAGTGGGAAGTCCATTGCTGCTCACCTGTATCAGTTTTGAGTCCAGGGAATTCCATGGTTGCCCCAGAATATCCAGTTTCCTCTCATACAGCCAACATCTTAAAATGTTCACTTTTGCCCTCCAAGTCTTTATGAATGCCTCTGATTGCCAGTGCCTAAATTTTGTGTGGAATTCTAGCTCCAAGAGGACCTGAGAAGAAATGTTTTTAATTTTCTAACCTCTGTAAAAAGGCTTGCAAGAAGGGGTTCGATGGGAATTGAGTAAATCACATATACCTTCATTTGGATGTCTAATAAGCCTCTCTATCTAACCATGTCCAAAAAGAATTTTGGGGGTTTTTTTCTGTCCAGATCTGTTCTTCCCTCACTTTTACCCATCATAGTAAACGGCAGCACAAATAACTCAGTGGATTCAGCTCAAAATGTAGGTATCATTCTTAATTCCTCCTTTTCCTTCATCTATGTCTAATCCAGCGATTAGATATATTAACTATTACTCTACTCCTATTTACTCTCCCACCCTAAAAACATCCCAAATCCATCCATTTATCTGTCTCCACCAATATCTTAGTCCATTCAGGCAGTTGTAACAAAATAACACAGACTAAGTAGCTTATAAACAACAGAAATTTATTTCTCACAGTTCTGGAGGCTGAAATCTGAGATCACAGTGCCAACATGGTCAGGGGATGACCCTCTTCCAGGTTGCAGACTTCTCATTGTATCCTCACATGGAAGAAGCGGGCAAGGGAACTCTCTGAGGTCTCTTTTATGGGCACATTGATTTCATTCATGAAGGCTCTGCCCTCATGAGCTAATCACCTTCCAAAGTCCCCAACTCCTAATACTATCTCATTGAGCATTAGAATTTCAACATATGAATTGAGGAGAGGGGAGAGATACAAACATTCAGACCATGGCAACAAGGGACCATAGTCCAAGCCACCATCATCTGTTGCCTGAACAATTCCAGTAGTTTCCTAACTAGTCTCCTGGATTTGACTGTTGCCTCTGTAATTCCTTCTCCACATAACTCTCAGAGTGATGTTTTAAAAGCATAGATCGTACTGGGTCACTCCTCTTCCTACAACTCTCCAGTATAGTTAGGATAAAAAATTTAAATGCTTTTCCATAGCTTTAAGACAGACATGGTCTAGCTCCTATCCATCTTGCCAGCACCCTCTTGTACCAGTCTCCCCTCACCTGTATACCCACACTGGACTTTCTGGAAGTCTTAGAACTAACACACCAAGACCTTTTCCACTCCAGAGCTTTTGCACTTGATGGTTTCTCTGCCTAGAAAAGTCTTCCTTATCTGTCAATCCTCCCCTTCTATGACACCACACAATACACACACACGCGCGCACACACACACACATCACCATCACTACTACCACCACCACCACCACTTTTGATGGCTGGCTTCTTATCACTCCAGTTTTCAACTTAAAATCAAATGTCACCTACTTAAAAAAGACCTTCCACAACCAACCTGTCTAAAGAAGTCCCTCCAGTCTCTTTATGACATCAACCTGTATAACTTCCTTTATAGAACTTACCACTCTCTGAAATTATTTCTGTAATCTACTTATTGGTATATTACTGTCTTCTTTCACTAGAAAGTAAGGTTTTTGAGAGCAGTCTCCTTGAATATCTTGTTCACCACTGTATCTCCAGTACCTGGAACAGTGCCCAGCACAAAGGCTGGATGTGATAAACATCTGAAGAATCATGGAAGTATGTGAATGCTTACTCTGCAACACTTAGCAGTATGCTAAGAGCTCTACTTAGATCATTTTACATAATCCTTATGTATTAATCTGGCTTCTCCAGAGAAATAAAATCAATAGGCAATTACATAAATAACATATTTACTATAAGAAATTGACTCACATGATTAGGGAGTCTGAGAAGTCCAAGATCTACAGTCGGGAAGCTGGAGACCCAGGAGAACAGATAATAGAGTTCCAGTCTGAGTCTGAGTCTGAAGGCAGAAGACTAATGTCCCAGCTCACAGACAGCCAGACAGAAAGAAAGAATTCTTTCTTATTCAGCCTTTTATTCTTTCCGGGCTTCAATGGATCAGGTGAAGCCCACTCACACTGGGGAGGGCAATATATTTTACTCAGTCTATGAATTCAAATGTTGATCTCATCCTCACAGACACACCCATAAGTAATCTATAACAAATATCTGGAAACCCTGTAGCCCAGTCAAGTTGATACATAAAATTAACCATCACACCTAATAACAACCCTATGAAGTAGATACTGTTATCCTTGCTACCCATTTGAAAAAAACAAGGATGGAAAAATTAAGTACTAGCCCAATGTCACATCTAGTAAGCTTAAGGGCAGGATTTAAGCATAGACAGTCTGACTCCAGAGCCCACATTTTAAATATTTATGTTTATTTGCCTCTCTCATAGCAATTATAGATATTTAAGGAGAAGCAGGAAGCTCTTGATAAATGGTCTCCTGAGATCACCCATGTCAAACAGGCCTGGAGAGTAGAGTGAACTGTAGGCAGCCCCAGCCATCTCCCCCAGGTACCCAGCCATAATTGTTATAGAAGGCTCTTGGGGGACCGTGTTAACTCCCTTATAGACCATCACATTCCTTTGATCATTTCTTTTCATCCCTTCAGTATATCTGAAGACCATAACAGCACCCTACTACTTTTCAGAGAGGGTGCCTCCAGTCCCAAGACCAGAGCCCAGTCTCTCCTTAGTTGACTACTTCTCCACAGTGAGTAAACTGCATAGGTCAGAGGTGATGTCTGTCTTCCAGAATTGAATGAATGACTGGACTATCAGGTGCATGAATCAGAGTTGACCAAAACTCTTGACCTAAGGGCAGCAAATGTGATATTCTGAAACCAGGTACCAATCCTGAGAAGGCAGAGATGACATACTGTACAAATTTCTGTTTAGAAATGGACAGTGCTTAGAACAGTGCCCAGCACCTAGTAGCCACTCAGCACATATTTGTTAAATGAATAATAGTGGAATAACTACTCTTTTTGCTTTTTCGTTAGTTTGTTCTGTTATTTCATTATCACCACTGTCTTGTTAGATCGTCGATGTTTTTGGACATCCAAGTTTGTGATCTGGAGTTAAGGAAAATTGCATTGTTTTATATAATAGAGGGATAAATAAATTAAAGTTCCCTTAGGGCAGTCTGGAAGCAATGAGTGAAAGGAGAATGAGGAAACAGCTGAAGCCCCAGAACTCACAAGGGTGAAGAGCAAGGGAGAAACTCTTCTTGGTAGTTAAGGGCTGAGGTGAGGGACAAAAGAATTGAAGACAACAAAAATGCCTAATATGAAAATTTAGCTTATTTACCTATCAAGCTGTGATGTGACTTATTCTTTTACCCCCATATCTTTAATAAAATTGATTATAATCTTTTCTGTTTTGTTGGTCTGGATTTTTTTGAGGAAATCAAGGAAGGTATTGAGTTTTTATCTCAGAGTCCACATGAGGCAGAATCAAAGACAGCACACACAGAAGCTGGAACCGAGAGATAATAAGGCATGAAATAAGGGTTTGAGCTGACTATCTTGTAAGGGGTTGTAAGGGGTTGGTAGACCTCAGCTCAGATCTGGGCTACACCAGCATTGGGACAGCCACTCAGTGAATGGATTTCTCTAGATTATTGCCTTCCATCAGTAGAAATGGGAGTCTTCCTCTACCCTTCTGCCTCATGAGATCCCACTGGAAGTTGTTCACTGAAAAATCTTCATGCCATTGCATCAACCCCCTTGAACTCACTGTGCCTGGCCCCAGCTCAGCTGTGACTCACCAGTAGCTCATAGCAAAAGAAATCCAGTAGAGGGCAAAGCTCTCACCTTCCCTTCCTTATTAAGAGCTTCTATGTTATCATGTGTCATTT
Organism: Balaenoptera physalus; assembly: GCF_965194825.1. Taxonomy (NCBI): domain Eukaryota; kingdom Metazoa; phylum Chordata; class Mammalia; order Artiodactyla; family Balaenopteridae; genus Balaenoptera; species Balaenoptera physalus. The sequence goes on along the minus strand of NC_138889.1, from coordinate 72,508,274 downwards.
GGTAATTGAGATTGTCAATTAGTCACCTCATCTCTGGTTCTCATTTTCCTTTCTTCTAACTAAACTCAACCGTCAGCCCACACGATGGAAGTCAACAAAATGAGGTAACAGCTTTCTATGTGAGTCACCATGGGTGACTCTGAGAGCACTGTGGGGCAAGTAGCCAGAGTCCAGGCAAGCGTTTCAGCCATCCAAGAACTGGCACGTGGCCCAAGAAACACTCTCACCTGATGACGGACTGGTGGGATGAGTCTTGGAGGAAATAGTTCCCAACAGCAGGAGAAAGAGTCTCTTGGCTCACGCACAGCAACGCTCTTCTCGATTAAAAATGTTGTCATCATTCACACTGCAATGTAAAATCCCTTTTACATCATGCTCACATTTCTACAAGTTTCCATCTACTCTGCATATTAAAGACAGGACCCTTCCATGAAAAGGTGGCATATCTAAGTTACTGTTTGGCCCAAACAGCTCTATATAATGGACAGAAAATGGTTTGCTGTCCCTCAAAGGGTAAATGCAAGGAGGGAGATTTCCATGAGCTATTTCTCTTTGCTGAGCACTCAGAGGAAAATTATAAATGGTTGGAAGAAGGCTTTGTTCTCCAAAAGACTTTTAGTTATTCCTGAGAAATCCCTCTGCTTATTCCCAGAGAGAAGTCATCTCTTATATGCTGTAAGGCATCAGCAACCAAGGAGAGGTGCTCAGGGAGATTTCCAACTAATGCAGCCAGAGGAAAACTGCCAAAGAAGCAGGGCTCCTTAGGATAAAGAAATTGAAGGATATTTGGGGGATAAAAATAAATCCTTTTTGAAAATGAAGGGATGCTGTACATACAAATTGCCCTGTACATCAAATTCTGAACAATGGTGTCATCAGGGCTGGCCGTGCAGACCAATGACACAAAGATCTTCTCAGATATGCTTGCTGGCCCTTTCCTCCAAAGGTATCTATCCTGTTTCCATCTCATTCTCATAGGATTTTCCTTAGGGGGCTCATAAAGATTTCACTTTAGTCATAATCCTGATGGACCTGGGTTGGACCTTTGGGATAGAAGACCTTTGTATAGGGATTGGAGTAATACAACCTTTAGTTTGTATTCAGAGACTGGCAGAAGAAAACTAGGTTGTCCAGCCTGGTAGTGTCTGAGAGGGCAGATATTTAATTCCAGAAGCAATCAGCACTGAGTGTCAGATCTCATTGGTGAAACACAGTGATCAGGACTCCACAAGGGGAGGGATCACTCAAGAGTCTGAGTCATACTTCAAGTCATAGGGTCTGGATCTCACCCCAACACCCAACCAGAAAATTGGGGGAACTGGAAGCCAAAATCCCCCCCTCCCACTCTGAAGGCACTGAAATGAGGTCAAGAGCTAGTAGCTGATTTGTGGGGACCAACACATTTCAGGACTAAGTGTTGCGTCATAAGAGAAGTAGGGAGACCACTAATTGGTACTAGATGAAACAGGGGTTCCTAGTTATAAGTATTAGCAAAAAAAAAATTATGGTCTGCAGGGAGAGGATCTAAAAGGACCCTAATTGGAGTTGAGCAGCTGGCAAGTGGTCTGAGGAGCATGACAATTCCAGGCCCTCTAAGACGGTAGGACAGCCACTATTAAGATAAATTCTGTTTCTGACTTACTTCACTCCGTATGACAGGCTCTAGGTCCATCACATCTCTACAAGTGACCCAATTTCAATCCTTTTTATGGCTGAGTAATATTCCATTGTATATATGTACCACATCTTCTTTATCCATTCCTCTGTTGATGGACAGTAGAAACTAACACAACATTGGAAAGCAACCATACTTCAATAAAAATTAATTTTAAAAAAAGATAAATTCTGCCATGGTGAGACTATCCTACTATGGAAGATTTGCAATTAAAATAGGCAGCCAGGGACTTCCCTGGGGGTCCAATGCTTAAGAATCTGCACTCCCAAGGCAGGGGACATGGGTTCAATTCCTGGTCAGGGAACTAAGATCCCACATGCTGCACGGTGGGGCCAAAAAAAATAGGCAGCCGGCAAATACAAGACAGGGGTTTGGCAATGGTTTTGTTGCAATTCTTAAAGAACTCTAGAACAAAACCCAAGAGACCCAAAAGACTAGAGTTCGTGGTTGAATTTTAGATAGTTAAACAGGCAGTCAGGAGTTTTTGTTAAGTTTTGTAAGTCTTGTCCACCCTTTCCTGTTCCATCCCCAATCTCACCCATTCTGTCTACCAATAATGCACTTTAGTCCCTGCGCTTGGCACAGTTATATGTGTGTATTCACTTCAGAACAGGTAGTTCAACAGCAAAGCCAGAGGACAGCCTCACTCAGCTATTTCCCTGGGCAGGCAGTTCCTTTTGAGGTAGGGGCACTTATTATACCAATAACAATAGTAATAATATTAATAATATTGATAGCAACAATAGAAGATAACATTATTTCATGATTTCATACATCTAGGCTAAGTGCTAGCATTTGTTATCTATTGTTTTAATCTTCACAGCATGTGTTATCTATTTTATAAATCTTCACAACAACTCTATGAGATATGGTCCGTTACCAGTTCCATTTTACAATTGAAAAAATTGAGACTCAGAAAGATTAAGCAATTTCCCCAAGTTTCGATGGCTAGTAATTGGGATGTAACATATAAAGAAAACTGGCTCATTCAACACTCACTCCAATTCATCTCTGGTATAACATGCATCACAGAGGCTGGAAAATTAGAAACAGCACTACCCAGGCACCCTCGGAACTGGACTCCAGGTACAGCCTAGGGTCTCACGAGCAACACCTGGAGGCAGAAATGACTAGGAGGAGCCTCCCTGTGTGGAGAGTGTCTGTGGTTTCCTCATGTGTTTCTTCTGGAGCAGCTGTGTGGGAATTCAGTCTCTGGTCCCCAACGTCACAGGTGCAGCAGCAGTAGAGGCAGTGGCATCCCCTGGAACAGACTTGCAGTGTGCTTGAGTGTTTCCCCAAGTTGTGTTCTTAGCTGGGCAGTAACCAGGCGTGCGGCTCCTTGGCCTCCCCAGTGTCTTCAGCTTACCTAATCTCCCGTAACAAACACGTTTCTGCTTAGAGTTACAGTGAATTTTGTTGTCTACAACCAAAACCCCTGAAAACTCACTGTGAGAGCAAGGATTCAAACCCCGGCCTGTCTGACTTGGAGCCCAGCACTTAACATGGGTTTTTTTTGGGGAGACAGGGACAATCTTAAATAAAGGGGATTCTTTCAGGCAACAATTAAGCCAACGTAGTTTAATCACTTGAGTCTCTGAGAACACTAAAACGTTCCACATCTAGCTAACCTCTTTACATTCTTCCCTCACATATCACACACAGGTCCTCCTGCACAGAAGCGTACCATGATGCCCCCCCAAACTGTTATTTAACCCCAAGGCACCCTATAGTTCCCTAAGCCCAGCATTCAGGACTGTAACAGCTTATTAAATTGTCCCTAATGCCTATTAAAGTGTGGGGTCTGAGAGGCCAGGGTCCAGACCCGTCTTAACTCCCCTCTGTATTCCCAGCACCTGTCACGACTCCTGGCACAAAGTGAGCACTCAGTGAATATGTGTTTAATTCTCAAGCCTTGCCCCAAATAAATAAATATATAAATATGTGAGGTAATGGGTGCGTGAATTAACCAGATGAAGGAAATCCTTTCACAATGTATATGTATATCGAATCACCATGATATACCCTTTAAATATCTCACAATTTTGTCAGTTATACCTCAATAAAGCTGAAAAATATATAAATAAGTAAATAAGTGTTAAAAAGATGAATTGTGGAAACAATTCCCTCAGTGGTAGCACATAGCAAAGGGCATTTCTCAGGCATTTGAAGCGAAGTATATCCAAAGTCCCATCTCCTGTACTGCAGAAGTTTGTTGCTGATAAACTCTGCATCAGGGCTGGAACTTGAGGCAACTGCAGGCAGACAGGCTGAGAGTCCTCAGTAATAAGTCGGTTATCAATAGTGCCAAGAAGTACACAGTTTAGGAAGATCAGTCTGGGTGATAGAGCATGGGATGGAGATTCTTAGTTGGTAAAAAAAAAAAAAAAAAAAAAGGTTAGAAAGGATCTACAATTCTGGTTAAGGGCTTCTTCAATTCCCTGATGGGAAGGTATTGGTGGTTACCCTCGATACACACTGTAGGAGTGTCTAAATAGTCTGTACAATAAGACAATATTGGAAATATACACAGTATATGTTATCTATAATATAAACTACATATAGCATATATCATAAAGCATATATTGGCACTGTTTAAACTATCTCAGTGATTAATGGTTTTTATTTATTATATTGATATATGAATTCTTGAAGGATATAACTTACTGGCATGGGGTGAATTTCACATAATGATAGTTCAAGCACCTGAAATATTGATTGAGAAAACTAATTTACCAATGCTGATAAGAAATCTTAGTATCTTAACTGGTTGTAATATAGGATTCCCTGATTGGAAAAAAGAAAGAACAAGCAAAAAGCCTTCTCCATTTCCAAATACCAATCAATGTATCTCTAGACTTCCTTGGGTTTCCTCTTACCTTCTACCACCCACCCATCCCCTTTCTTCCCCACAAACTAAACATAAAATGTACCACTAAACATATAATCTAAGCTAATGGGTATTCCTTCTTGTTTTAAGTTCAGAATTAAATAGCTTTGAATTATAAAAAGGCATAAGAATTCAAATGTCTCGTCCTACTAAGAAAAATAGTTTAAATGCCTGTGTGTTCAAAGAGAAAAAAAAATAGTAAAGTTGTTCAAGAAAGGATAAAAATCATTTCTAGTAGGTTGAGATTTAAGTTATAGAAATGACCCAGGTACTTAAATTAAATGTCAGAAATAGGGTTTTTTTTTCATATTCTTGCTAATATGTACACTTTGTGAGAAGCTAATTACATAGACGAGTGCGGTAATTTGTCTTTTGGGTCCGTCAGACACTGGAGATGGCTTTGTAAGAACTGTAGGGCTTCTAAAGCCAAATCGCCCAGAGCCTTTTCTGTGGCAGGTACTTTGCTAGGTGCCCTAGGGAAAGCAAGAAGATAAATTTTTTATAGAAATTCATGCTGGAAATGTATTCTTGATTACTCCTGTGGAATTTTCCAGGCAGAGAAGGGTCCATTAAGGTATCCGTCTGGGGAAAATCACTATTTTCTGAACACACCTATACCAGACCCAGTTCATGCAATATCTCCGATTCTTATGGCCACACCTACTTTTCATTACTTGTGCCCCAACCAAGCAGCCTTAACACAATTCCCATGGTCACAGAGCAGGTCAATGAAGCTGCCCCTTTCTACCACCACACACACCGATCAAGTAGCCCCAGACATAGGGCTGATAGAGAAGGAGGGATCTGCAGAAGCTCTGCTTCTCCCAACAGCTACCTGTTGCAGGAGGTAGTAATGCCACCTGGGATGGGCTTAAACCCATGGGAGAAGCTGGGAGGAAGCAAACGAATTGATCCCCGTCTCCCCTTTCCTCCTCCACCCCCTTCAAGTCCCCACACGGACTGTTTCAAAGGTGCAGCAAGAGCTTACTTGGCCCCTCTGTGAGGCCAAGCAATCCATCGGATTTGTTATCCATGAGGTAGTGGCCAACTCAGTTGCACATCCCTGTGTGTCTGTCTTCCCTCCTTCCCTTGCCTCATTTCTTGTTTTCCTTCACTTCTACTATCCTGGGATTAAACTCTCCTCTAAAATGTTAGGATGTTAAGTTTCTGCCACAGATCTTGTTTTCTAGGAAACCCTTGCTAAGATAGTCCCAGCAGTGACCCTGGGAAAGCAAACCTCATAGTGGGATTTGGAGTTGGATTATTCACTGATCCAAAGGCAACAGGAACTCTACTGTGGTGGTAAACAGAGTGGTGATGACCCTTGATAGGTAGGCCATCCAAATTACTGAGGCTGTCTTCCACCTGTGATTAACTAAGATGCAGAACAGCAGGAAATTGGATATGGAGATGATCAAGTGTCTACTTCAGTTTACTGGTTTAATCTTACAGGTTTAACCTGTTTTAGGGTCCAGAGAACACTCCATACACCCTACAGGGGGTAGTTATTTGTCCTTATCACAATTGATACGTATTATGGATATGCGTTTGCCCTCCCTGCTCAGCATCACTTCTCATGGACTTAAGAATGCCTGATCTATTGATATTGTGTCCCACACAATATTGGCTGGGACAAAGATAGCCATGTTACCTCAAAGAAAGTGCAGCGATTGGCTTTCCACATGCCCATCCCCAGAAGTATCATTTACAAAATGGTGGAATGACCTGATGAAGACTCAGATAAGGCACCATCAAAGGGACATCTGCCACTTTGGGTGCTGTCCTCCAGAATGCAACATATGTATTAAACCAACAATTTAAACATTGTGCTGTGTCCTCATTAGCTAGAAAATGCAGCTAAGCAGTAGAAATAAGATTGGACCTCTTGCCATTATTCCCAGTGACCTACTTGTAAAATTTTGCTTCATGTTTCTGTTGTGGATCGCATGAAATGCTGAAGAATAAAAACTAGATATTTGAACTGTCAGAAGGACAACTGGTTAAATGGCAAAATCTGAAGGTTACTGATTGATTGACATCAAGCTGGAGAGAAATTTGTGGTGACATGCCATAAAGGTGTCATGAGCATTTGAATCTATGACTTTGGTATATCTATTGAACAACTTACTCAACAGAAATACTTAAGTATTCAGAGGACTCTAGTTCTCAAAGGGATGGACATTTATCACCAGATAACAGATGACACTGGAACCAGAATGAACTTTAGCTTGACATTTTGGAGACAGTATGGTGAACAACCTGAGATCCAGCGCTTCAGTCAACATGTTTATATTTAAGGATATTTTGGGCACCCCAATTTTTGGCTGTTTGGAATATTCATTCTTAAATTCTGTCTTTTTGTGCTTTAAACACTTCACTATTTTATTATTTGAGGAATTATTATTTTTGTAGAGTTATTTTATGTCAATAATACATAGAGGGGACACCATTGACATCTCTACTTAGAGAAAATTTATGGACGTTATACCTATAAATTCCTAGGATATCTGAAAGATGGTCTCTGGCAAGAGTTATAAGGGAAAAAAACATAAATCTAGTAACAACAAAGAACAGGGAAGTTGTTTAAAATAAAAGGAGAGTTTGAAAAGTGTTACTAGCAAACATTCACTAATGAAATATTCATAAAGTCAGCTGTTCTAAGGACAAAGTTCTGTTTAAAGTTAGAGGATTATATTAATTCTTGACATTCAATGGAACTTGTACCCTGAAGAATTACAGAAAATAAACCTACAATAAGATTCTGTTAAAAGAAAGGAAAATTTTTAAAAGACCCAGCAAAAAAATGAATCAAGAATGTCTGTATTAAATGAGTTAGTAGCCAAAAAACTACCAGGATGTCTAATCTGCAATATGAATGAATGAATGAAATACTTTCTACTTAAGCTGCCTCAAAGTTTTCAGCCAGAATCTTCTCTCAGAACACAGTTTTTAAGTTCAAATAATAACTGGGCTTGGAGAGACAGGTCCTGTTAGGCTCAGTGTTGTAACTGTATTGTGTATAACCTTCCACTCAGAGGAGGAATATATAACTATTCAAAGTTTTTTAGAAGCTTTCTTAAAGCTTCTAAAAACCTTCACTGGTTCTTGGTATAAAATGTGTCCCACTAAAACTGGACTTTTGTGCAGTCTCTTTGGAGAGGTGAGATGCAGCAGATGAAGAAATTAAATGGAGATCCTGAGAATACAATTCTATTTTGTGCCCTGTAGCATTCTGACAGAGTTACTGTGTCTGCTGCCAAATATTCTATTCATGGGGCAGAGCTGTTCTGTGAGCTTGGCAGGGGGAGATAGCTCTGTGTATATGAAGATGACACAATGGCTGGCTGGTGGCAACTGACATGCCCATTCAGACTTGCCAAGTGAGAAGGTATAGGAGACATGGATACACTGGCTGGAAATTCAAGCAAGGTTTCACTGTGGTCAGTATACCTGTATACTGTATAGTGTACAGATGTACAGGTGTAGTCTCTATATACATGCTCTAATTCTAAGCTTTGAAGTTTAGAAACTCAAATTTTTTTCAGTTTACTCAGAATTGACCAGGCTTGGGGAACTGACCCTGAACCCCCATGAATTAAATTCATCAAAGGCTGATGCATGTAATTTACAATGAAAGATAATGCCTTCCTCTTTCCAAGGACCAGAATTTTATGTCACTCTCTGGAGCTCACTCTTCCTCATTAAGACACCTGAGGAACTAAATTAGTTATCAGAATCTTTCTTAGTCAGCAGAAAAAACTGAGGTGCAAAAATTTGATACCCAACAGGGATATTTCATCTCATCACTGGCAAAGCCTGGTAAGATCCTGCTCTACAAAAAAGGTTACTCCTTTGGTCAGGACCCTCTGCCAGATACAGTCTTTGTGCCCCTTGGGTAATGCCGAACTGATGCTGACAAATTCATATCTTCCTGTTTTCCTTTTTACAGACTTCATGTGGAATAATCCTACAAAACACAACTTCAAACAGACTGCAAATTTTATGCTTATTTATGCAAATATTTATTTATTGCAAATATTATGTTTTCTCCTCCCAAAAACCTGGGTAGTACTGTTAGTCAAAAATCACAATACTTGGTGATAAGTAAGTGGTGGTTGTCTAATAGGGTAAATTCTAAAATAATCCCCCAGGTACAAGGTAGAACAGGTTTTTAAATTACTTATGTGGGTTGGGGAGAGGGCAAAGATGACTTAATGAGATAGTCAATTACTTTTGCTGTGAAGCGTCAAATTCAAGAGGTCATGTGTCTTTTGGACTTGTGGCCATATTTTCCCACACGTTTTGACACTCAAAATGCTGTTAATACTGAATGTTTGTATCCTCCCAAAATTCACATGTTGAAGCTCTAACCCCCAGTGTGTTGGTATTGGAGGTGGGGCCTTTGGGAGGGAATTAGGTTTAGGTGAGGTCATGAGGATGGGGCTCCCATGATAGGATTAGTGTCCTTATAAGAAGAGAGAACAGTGCTTTCTCTCTCCACACACTAAGAGGCCATGTGAGCACACAGCAAGATGGTGGCTTCCTAAAAGCCAAGAGAAAAGGCATCAGAATGAAATCTATGTTGCCAGCACCTTGATCTTGGACTTCCCATCCCCCAGGATGTGAGAAGTAAATTTTTATTGTTTAAGCCACCCAGTCTATGTTATTTTGTTATGGCAGCCCAAACAGACTAAGACAAATGCCATCTGCAATAAGATCACACACATTGTTATATCCACCTTTCCTGAGCAGTTTTTGCAGAATTTTTTGCTGGCCCCTCTGGAACAAGCAGATCAATTCTTAACCACTATTCCTTGGCATGGTGAGTTGGGGGAGGGTAATGCTTAAATCCACCAATAAGTAACTGGAAATCTCTTTAATGGCATCTTGGAAATCTTCCAAGAAGAAGCATAAATGCCCTGGGTTCATTTATAGGTCATAATTTGTAATTTGTCTCCAGGGTTTTTAAAAAGAAGTATGTATTTATATGCAGATTGATGGTTCAGCATCTTTAACCCTGACTAAATAGGTTTGGGACAATGTATAGGCTACTAAAATTCCTGTGGTGGACATATTTCCTGAAAGCCTCTTCAAGCTCACTACTCTTAGGGGCTTCACAGAGTAAATCATTGGCTCTATGGAAATTTCATCAAAAAGATCAGGTCACAGATAGATCTGTGGGCACCTGTGTTATAGCTGAAATATGAGATATTGTTTCTATGATCCCATGACAGGTGTTTGTTTCCTAAAACATGCCAGGCGTTTTGCAGGACTCTTCACCTCCTTTAATGTCCAAAGTAAGACTTTGCAGTAGGTAGTATCGTATCTATTTTATAGCTTGAAATATCCAAACTGAAAGACAGTAATTAACTTTCCAAAGGTATATATCTAGTACAGACTAAAGGCAAGATAGGAACTCTTCATCTTTACATTTCATTTTCATTCCCTTTTCACCAAATCCAGCTGCTTCGTAAATCAACCAAAGGTTTAAAACATAGAAGTAGCCAACTGATTATGTATTAAAAAGTATCCACTAAATCTAAGAGTTACCCCAGCACTACTAATTAACAGAAAAGTTTCCCAAAAGATAAGCTTCTTCCTCACCTACTTACCTGAATCTGCTTGAAAAGACCCCTATAAAAAAGGGTGGAGGACATTTTGGTAGGGAAATGGGTCTATTTCAGTGCCCAAGAAAACCCAACACATAGTGCTAGAAAGAGCTGCTTGATTTTTTTCTAAAACCTTGAATTTGTAATTGATCCTAGAAAGAGACTGCAATAGCTCTCTATATCTCTCTCAGAAGACCACTCTTTCCATTTTTAGAAATCCCTAATGTTTGCTCAGTTATTCCAAGTCTACAGCATGGAATAGCATCTGGTACAGTGCATGCTGTTAATGTTCTTTTCGGAGATCAAATTGTGGTTGCTGGCTTTCTGGGTGCACCTCAATGGTTCAGATCTCCAAGGTTCCCTTCATTTCACGCTTATGTCAACAGCAGGAGCACATGATGTTTGCTTGGGGCCCTTTTTCAAATGTCTGGAAATTTCTTGGCCTATGGACAGTTTGTGGGGAAACTGCTATCCTCAAAGAAAAAGAGTACTACTTTCCCAGTGGCTCCAGGCAAACTCCCAGGCACAGCTCTCATTGTACTGGCTTAAGTCACATGTCTATCTTGGAACAATCACTGTTTTAAGAGGGACAGGCACTCCTATTGGTCAGGCCTAAGTTCACGCCTCCTCCATAACTGAGATGTGAGGTTAGTTTAAAAGACTAATATTTTAAAACTTTTTATTGCTGTGTAACGTTCATTTCTAAAAATTCATGAATCTGATGTTAAACTAGATCTGAATACACACCATTTCTTTGCTCCTCTTCTCTTCAGCCTCCATACTCCCTCCTTCCTTCCCTTCCTCCCCAACTTGCCCCTCTGCATCATGAGAAATCAGCTTCCACCTTCCCAAACAGCAGTGTGTATAGACTATAAAAGAAACTTCATAAGATCAGCAAACATTAAAAATAAAGCTTTTCAACACAAATCAATTCCCTTGCAAGCCCTGCTATACAATGTCTGAACCTGAATTCCCACTTTGATTTCCATTTAGGATTTCACACATGTAACTCATGCTGCACAGACTCTTTACCTGCTAATGGACAACCTCTTCTGCCTCAACAATGTCTGCCCTGAGCATGGTACTGCTGGGACTCTGGGGTGGAGTGTTTCTCATGAATGCTCACAAATAAGGCATTGGTAACAACAGGGCATTCACCATCAATCCCCTATGTCACCCACCCGGTGATGTATAATACTGCTGCCAATGCCCACAGACGAGCCTCATCCAACGGGAACCATCACCTTCTATCTAGCTCTTTGGGGAACCACCTCTGCTCCATTTTCAGTCCACATGTAGTTTGGAGAACTGACCTCACATCTTGTTTGTGGAGGAGGCATACAACTCAGGCCTAACTAATAGGAGTCCCCATCCCTCTTCAAACAGTGATTGCTTCAGAGATGGGCATGTGACTTAAGCCAGTACAATGAGAGCCATGCCTGGGAGTTTGCCTGGAGCCACTGGGAAAGTAGTGCTCTTTTTCTTTGGGATTGTTAGCTAAAAGGAAAATGTATACCTAGGGCTGCTGGCATACATTTTTGCCACCACACTGGGAAAAAGTCTGCTGAGAAATGAGCTAAAATAGAGAGAAGCAGAATCAAGTAGAGAAATGGAGTCAATCCAATGACATTGCTTCAATCCTCAATCTAGCCATACCTGAAGGCAGGAATGCCTTCAATTCCCAGTGAGTCAATAAATCTTTTCCTTTAAACTACCCTGTCACTTATTTAAAAAAAGACTCCTCACTAATGCACTTAAATGGTTGTACCACTTTTGGCTTTTAAAGTCTGAAATCTAATACAAAACGTGAACCTTCCTAATTAATACCTACAACTCTATAAGAAATGAAATTTATTATTTTTTGAGACCAAAATAACCTCCTGAAATATCTGTCTCATCCTCAAACTTCCCTCTATTTGAGAATCTGTCCTAGATCAAAAATGATTCCTCCTTTCTGGACCTGACTACACTTTGATTTGTTAAATTTCTTTGAGATGGAAATCTCAGGCCACTACAAAAAAAAAAAAAAAAAATACAAGGCAGAGGGTTTCACGTGCCTTTTTATTCCATATTAAATATAATGCTCAATAATCCTTCGTATCACCTTCTTAGCATTCAGCACACTGCCTGGAGGCAGAAAATGTCAATTATTCAGGAAGTCTAACCCCCAGGCTGGTTTGCTCATTTATGCTGGGGACAGATAACATTGGGTGGAGTGTCTGAAGCCTACAGCTGAGCCTCTACAGGAAATTTCTGAGTCATTTCTACAGCACTGTAAAAGTGGTGCTCTGACCTTTTATTACATTCCCTGAGATTGAAAACAGAAGATAAATTCTACCCATAAACTCTCCTAAATTTAATCCCATCGAAACCTTGTTTGGTTGAAATTCTCATTAGGGGAATCCAATTTGACCTTACACAAAGGGACTCACTTCCCCTAAATATATTAAGGCAACCATTCCCAATCCTCCTCAGAATTACCTAGGGCATGTTGTTGTTGTTTTCAATACTTTCAAAAATGAATTTGTCCAATTGATACCTCTTTTTTGGGGAGGGGGTGGATTCTTTTGGTTCTTTGTTCATTTGGATTTTTTCTTGTTCTTTTTTAATAATTTTAGACTTACAAGAAGTTGCAAAAACAGTACAGAGAATTCCCTTGTACTCTTCACCAGCTTCCCCCAATGATCAAACCAGGACATTAATATAGGTGCAATACTATTAACTAAACTACAGACCTTATTCAATTTCACCAGTTGTAACATGTACTCATTTCACCCAGGGTATTTTCTAAAAAACACAGACATCTGCTACCACCTTATATTTTGATTCAATTGGTCTGAGGTGGAGCTTGGGCACGAATATTTTATAAAAATTTTCCCAGGTGACTCTGCAGCCAGGGTTGGGAACCACTGTGTTAGACAGAGATACACATTCAATAAGGTAAGCTAGCAAAATTCCTAAAAAAAGAATGGAATTAGGATATGTTATTTATTTTCTCTCAGAGCAATCAGACAGATATTTTACCATGACATTTGTCCTATGATTTTAGGCCCTCCATAATCTAAGAATAATGATAATATATTAACAATCTACCTCCCCTTGAGAAGAAAAAAGTCATTATGTGGCAGAGCAATATGATATTCAAACCCCCAAGGTGAAGATTGCTCAGAAATTCCCATGTGACATCATTATGTGATTATATTGCCAAGGTCAGAATGAATTGGACCAGAAGTCAACAGTAAACTGGATTTTCTTCTGAGGATCTGAAGTAGTGCAAAAAGGTGACTATTTAAAAAAAAAAAAGGAAAGCTTAGGAGCTATGGTGTAGTCATTTTAGCCATATGGACTGGACACCAGGAGCAAGCACATGGAGAGAAGTTGCCTGGGTTTCAATCCGTTTTCCAGTTCCTGGTCCAGGCCTTCCTGGGGCCCAGCTGCACTTTTGCCCTTGGTTTCCTTTTGTCAGTCTATATCCTTTTAAGAAAATCATTTTTGTTTAAGCCTGATCAACTTAGTTTCTAATGCTTGAGCCAAAGAATACTGACTAATATACAGGATTTCCCAAATGCCGAATTAATCACCATTTCTCAACAACACTGTTCACTTCACTCTTCTGCACCTTTTGCCCAAGCTCTTTCTTTGGGCCTGGAAGTCAGCTTTTCAAGGGGGAGGGGCCATGTTCATTCATCTCTGATTTCCTAGAGCCTAGGGTAGTGTCAGAAACAAAGCAGGTGCCCACATGCTGTGGTAAACTGAATAATGGCTTCCCAAAGACATCCCCAGAACCTGTGAATATGTTATCTTACATGGCAAAAGGGACTTTGCAGACGTGATTAAATTAAGGATCTTGAGGTGGGGCAATTATCCTGGGTTATCTGGGTGAGCCCAATGTAATCACAAGGGTCTTTATAAGAAGGAGGCAAGATATTGAGAGAAAAAGAGATGTGACCATAGAACCAGATGTTGGCGTGATGTGCTCTGAAGACAGAGGGAGAGGCACAAGCCAAGGAATGCAGTTTACCTCTAGAAAGAAGTCAGAAAAGGCAAGAAAACAGATTCTTCCCTAAAGCCTCCGGAAGAAACGCAGCCCTTCCAACACCTTGATTTTAGACTTCTTACCACCAAAATTGTGAAAGAATAGATTTGTGTTGTTCTAAACCATTACTTCTGTGGTCATCTGTTATAGCAGCAATAGGGAACTAGTATGCTTACTATTCACTGGCTGGTTGATTGAATGGTTGAATGAATGAATGCATATCCAATGCTTTCTATAGACAATTTTCCTGCTTTTATCACTGATATAAACTGAGCTACCTATTGGCTTCCTGCCTGAGCCTCAGTGGCTGATGTCTGATAGAGTTCAACTGACCCTTCAACACCTGCAAAGAGCCAATGGGCTCCCACTTTGGGGTAGGAAATTGGGCCACCTGCCACTTCCACCTTGGAAAGAGCTCTTTAGCTGCATCCAGACCATCATCAGGTAGTCTTTGGCAGGCTGAAAAATAAATATCAGCTCTTTCTTTTAAGACATAGGATAAACTGAGCTCAAATTGTGGTTATCTCTGAGAGGTGGGATTTTAGGTGGGATTTTTACTTTCACATTTTGCTTCTCTGTATTTTTATAATTTTTTACACTAAATGCATAATTTTGTAATGAGGAAAACAGGTAACATAATTTCAATTATGGGAAAAAAATCCTCTCTTACCTAAGCTTTCAAAATACAATTCCACATTCAATGACAGTCTTGTTTCTGGAAAACAAGTCAACAATTTACAAGAACCATCTTCTTTCCAAAGGAAATGCATATTAAGATAAGAATGGAGTGTTATATGGGATTAGGCTAAATGTTTGTCTCCTCTGATTGCAGTCAGCACCCACTGTCACAAGACGGCTCTGCACTGTTGTGAGATGGGCAGACAGGTACTGACCAAGTGATGCGGGACCCTGGCCTTACCAAGGATGCCTGCAGCATTATTTTTGTATTAGTTTATTTAAGGAGTCAGCAGACATTTTTCTGCAAAGGGCAGATAGTAAATATTTTAGGCTTTGCAGGCTGTACAATCTCTGTCATAGCTACTCAACTCTGTCATTATAGTGTGAAGGTAGCCATTCCCAACATGTAACAGTGTGGCTGTGTTCCAATAAAATTTTATTTATAGACAGAGCAATTTGCATTACACCTAATTTTCATGTGTCACAAAATATCATTCATCTTTTGCCAATCTCTAGTTTATGTCATTTTACAGAGTTCAAAGAGTAGATTTTTATTCTCAATTAACTATGAAACATGGAGTTTTCCTTATAAAAAAATACAGCTCCATTGTTTTTAGAAACACATATGAAAGCCAGTGCTTAGGTTGTTATTGTACATATATCAATACTATGATTATGCCCAAATATTTAAAATCTTGACATGATTGAAAGTCACTGATTGCCACTTCCAAGTTCTGGTTCAGCATAAAAGGAGCTTGGAAGTTGCCACTCCATCCTAACAAGTAAAAATCTGAACAGACTGAAAAATCAACAACTTTTCTAAGATCCATAAGGTAGTTGAGGACAAGGGCAAACTGCTGCCTCCAAATTGGAGAGGCAGACAGGCAGGCAGGGAGTCATGGCTTACCGAAACAGAGACTAAGAAGTGGAAACCTCTTTGGGAACCAGTGCTGGGGCAGGAAAACCTAAACTACAATTGACCAGTTACCAGAGGCTCCACGTAGACAACTCTAAAATATCCAGGGGGACTCAGGCATGGAGGAGGAGTCATGGAACTCAGTTTTGTGAGATTTACCTCCAGGAGTTTGACCAGGCTCTCACAGTAAATATCGGAGAAAAATATTCCCTTGTGCTTTCAGCAGGGGAAGGAGAAAAGGAAATTTTTTCTTTTTTTTTTGCTAATAATTTATTTTTAACATTTTATTGGGGTATTATTGCTTTACAATGGCATGTTAGTTTCTGCTTTATAACAAAGTGAATCAGCTATACATATACTTATATCCCCATATCCCCTCCCTCTTGTGTCTCCCTCCCACCCTCCCTATCCCACCCCTATAGGTGGTCACAAAGCACTGAGCTGATCTCCCTGTGCTATGTGGCTGCTTCCCACTAGCTATCTATTTTACATTTGGTAGTGTATATATGTCAGTGCCACTCTCTCACTTCATCCCAGCTTACCCTTCCCCCTCCCCGTGTCCTCAAGTCCATTCTCTACATCTGCGTCTTTATTCCTGTCCTGCCCCTAGGTTCTTCAGAACCATTTTTTTTTTTTTTTTTTTTTTTTTTTAGATTCCATGTGTATGTGTTAGCCTACGGTATTTGTTTTTCTCTTTCTGACTTACTTCACTCTGTATGACAGACTCTAGGTCCATCCACCTCACTACAAATAACTCAATTTCATTTCTTTTTATGGCTGAGTAATATTCCATTGCATACATGTGCCACATCTTCTTTATCCATTCATCTGTCGATGGACACTTAGGTTGCTTCCATGTCCTGGTTACTGTAATGGAATCATTTTTAAATACAATAGCTCATTCTGTTTTTCTTAACAAGGCCACCCTCAGGAGAAACTGGTTAACCAGAGCCTAGTCTGCTGAGGTATTATCATGACCTAAGTGTCCTGGGAGAAGGGGAATATCCAACTACAGTCAACTCTAGCCTTCAACTCTAGCCATTCTCTACCATCTGAGAGGGGAGAAAAAAACTGAGAAGCACTTGTGAAGTTCACAACCCAGAGGCATAGGCTCACTAAAAGACTGAGACCTAATTATAGGACTGTGGAATGCTTCCCCTAGCCCCACACCTCACCACCACATTACTAAAGGCCTATTTATAGCAGTTCCTTTTCCCTGCTACAACATGTTCAGGTATCAAGAAAAAATTAAAAGGCATTCTAAAAGACAAAAACCACAATATGAATATACAGAGCAAGCATCAGAAGCAGACATGGCAGGGATGTTGGAATTTAAACAACTATGGATAATATGCTAAGGGCTCTAATGGATAAAGTAGATAACATGCAAGCATAGATGAGAAATTTAAGTAGAGAGATGAAAATCCTAAGAAAGAACCAAAAAGAAATGCTAGAGATCAAAAACACTGTAATAAAATGAAGAATGCCTTTAATGAACTTAGTAAACTGGATATGGCTGAGAAAAGAATCTTAGAACTTGAGGATATGTCAACAGAAACCTCCAAAACAGAAAGGCGAAGAAAATAAAGACTTGAAAAGACAAAAGTGAATATCCAAGGACAATGGGACAGCTACAAAAGGTGTAACATATGTGTAATAAAAATACTAGAAGAAGAGAAAGAGAAAGGAACAAAAGATATATTTGAAACAATATTGACTGAGAATTTCTCCAAATTAATGTCAGACACCAAACCACAGATCCATGAAACTAACAGAACATCAAGCAGGATAAATGCAAAAAACAAAAACCAACCAAAGAAACAAAAAAACCCCCTATACATAGACATATAATTTTCAAACTACAGTAAATCAAAGATAAAGAAAGAAGCCAGAGTTTAAAAAGCACCTTACCTATAGAGGAACAAAGATAAAAATTACATCTGACTTTTCCTCAGAACCCATGCAAACAAGAAGAGAGGGAAACAAAATATTTAGTGTTAAGAAAAAAAAAAAATCCCATCAACCTAGAATTCTGTACCCTTTGAAATTATTCTCCAAAAGTGAAGGAGATATAAAATCTTTCTCAGACAAATTAAAATTGAGGAAATTTGTTGCCAATAGACCTGCTTTATAAGAAATGTTAAAAGAAGTTCTTTAGAGAGAAGCAACTCAGATCTACGTAAAGGAAAAAAACATCAAGGAATGAATAAGTGAAGATAAAGTAAAAGTTACTGATTGCCAAAAAAGATTTTCTTAATTATTAAAATATCATATTTTACCTAATAAGGTCCTGTATAGAGAGCTTATAAATATCTATTCGAAATAATATTTGCTACAAATCAATTTTCACTGCAAAGTAAAGGAGCTGTTACAGTGGAGGATTACTGGACTGAATGTCAATATTATGACATAGTATGAGTGTGTTTCGTGTTTGGTAATTGCAATCATTGCTTTTGTTGTGGTCATCCATTTACAATGCTTGGTGTCAGTTTATTTATGTCTTGTAAAAATAAAAAATAAAAAAAAGAAATAATATTTGCTATATATGATGTGTTTGATGTGACATAAGTGAATCCAAATGTTCAGCTTGCCATTTAGCTATGCAACTATTGTCCACATATGAATGAACGTGAAATGGTAAAACAAGAATGCCCCCACGTGGCAGCAGCCATGGGAGATCGAATAGCAACCAAGAATCGACTCTTCCCACGAAAGCATGCAGAACTGAATCCCTGTGCTGTCACAAGGGCAGAACGCTGATCATCCAGATACAAAAGACAGAGTGCTCAAATTAGAGAAGGGCAGGAAGCAACAGGACCTGGCAAGTGGAGAGATAGGTCATCCCTAGGGCAACTAGAAATTATACCTTGCAAAGTATACTGAAGGTAACAATACTCGTTAGAAGTATAGTTGATAAATACCAGACTCTAAGTGAACTTTGAGCAGGTTCATAAGCAGATTAAGAATGGATGCCCTGATACAAGGAAGGAAAAACCCAGGGAAATAATAATCATAGTTAACATGTTCTGAGAGTCCAAAATGCATGGACTCTGGAGCCAGATTGCCTGGAATTGAACCTCAACTCTGCTACCTGCTAACTGTGTAACTTAAACTTTCATGCCATCATAAGGTAATAGTATCTGCCTTTTGTGAGTGATAAAATGAATTTATATGTATATAAATAGAATAAAATAGTATATAGTACCTGGCATAAAATGAAGGTTATATAAGTGGTAGCTACTGCTATTATTACTTAAAATTTTTTCTTTTGAATACTTATTTCATGCCAGGCTCACTGCCAAGATAGTGAGAGATATGAACTCATTTCATTCTAACAACAATCCTATGAGTTACACAAGTATCTCCCATTTACTGATGACAAAATTAAGCCACAGAGAGGTTAAATAATTGCCCAAGAGCACAGAGCTAGTGAGTCTTAGAGCCAGATTTGAGGTCAGGTAATCAAACTATAGACCCAACCCTTCTCACTGCCTCCCAGTGAGAAAATATCATTCAAGATAAGCACGACCTGAAAAGGAAAAATTCATGTCAAGCTTTCTATCTTAACACCAGACTTCCTCCTCGGCGTCTCTACAGACATCTAATAGGCCTTGCAGACTTAACAGGTTCAAAGCAAGCGCCCATAGTTTCCCCAAAACCTGCTCCTCCCATGGTCTTTCCATCTTAGTTAATGACAACTCCATCCTTCCAGTTGCTCAGCCAGAAAACCTTGGAGTCAGCCTGGAATTCTCTCTCTCACATACCATATATCCAATCCATCAACAAGTGTTCTGGTTGACTCTGCCTCCTAGATATATCCTGAATCTGCCATGTCCCTCCCCTTCCATTGCTACCACTTGCTCTCACCACCTCCTGCCGTGATTACTGCAATAACCTCTACCATCCCTCCCTGCATCTGCCCTCACACCCTCTGCAGGGCCCCCCAACAGCCTATTTTCAACGCTGCAGCTGGAATGTCCTCTTTCCCTGCCTCATCCTCTCTTAGTAGCACTTATCACCTTCCATTCTCTAGATTTTACTTATTTATTTTGTTATTGTCTGCCTCTCTACTAGAATAAAAGTTTCATGAGGGTAGGAATTTTGTCCGTTCTGTGCATTGTCAAAATGTAGAGGATATCACATCACTCCTCTGCTCAAAACCCTCCAGAGGTTCCCTTTGCACTCAAAGTGTCAAAGTTCTTACCAGACACATTGGCCATCTCCACAAGCTCCCACCTCCACCCTGTGCACATCGTGGCCATTCCACCTGGCACTCTTCCCCCAGGCAGCCTCAGGCCTTGCTCTTTCTTTTCCTTCAGTCCTTTACCATTTCAGTGACATCTTGTCTGACCAGACAATGCAAAATTCAACCCCATCCCACTCACAATACTTCTTAGATTTTTTCTCCATTTTTTTCTCAGGAGCATTTATCACCACCTATATTTTATATTTTACACACTTCGATGTTTTATTTGTTTATATTGTTTATGGTCTGACTTCCCTACTAGGATATAAGTCTTTATGGAGGCCAGGATTTTAGTCTTTTTTGTGCACTCTGTAGCTACAGCACCTAAGAGAGTTCCCAGCACATAATAAATATGGAGTAATAAATGTCCAGAATGAATGAATGGGAGAATTACTTAGTGATCAATCAAAGGCTAAAGAAATGAAAATTAATATTGGAATCTCATCTTAGAGTAGCCATTGTTATAGATTAATGTTAGAGCTAAATCAAGATATCAATTAGCTTTTTTAAAAGACTGAAGAAAGTGGTTTAGACCGGAGGGCAAATTGGACTTTCTTCCTGAATTGGAGATGAAGGATTAACCTGACTCAACTGTCCAGGCACAGATGAAGAAACCAAAACCCAGAGAGCAGAAGTCCTTCCCCAGAGAGGGCTCAGCACCCTTTCCACATGCTGACTCTGTATCAGTAAGGAGCCCAAGAGAGGGAGAGAGACAAACCTGCTTTTTATTGCAAAGATCCTGCCCCTATTAACGTAGTCTGACTACTATTATATTCCCCTAGATTACATCCATCAGACAATTCACTCCCCCTGTTGTGGGAAGGAGTAAGTAAAAAGGAGGAGAGAGAGGGCAAGGCTCCATCTTTCCTGAGAAGATACATGGGTAATAATAAATTAAATTTAAAATAATAATAATAAAAATAAATCATCCTGAAGTCATTCATATAATTAAAATCACTCCAGTTTCCCATTCCATAATGTGGGCTCAGATATTCTCAGTTTAGCCTGTTTTATTATTCTATAATCCTGAGTTAAAGTATGCTTCCAGACATTATTATAAATAGATTTATGGACTGGCTGGACCCAAACAACAATTGCAGTCAAGATTCTGGTCCTTAAAATGAGTAATAATAATAATAAGAATATCATGTACATTAATTAAACATTTACTATATGCCTGGCACCATTCTAAGATCATCATAAATTGAATCATTTAAACCTTACTTGGACTTAGAAGGTTAAGGAACTTATTCAAAGCTGCACAGCTAGTAAGTAATGCAACATGAACTGAAGCCAATTCTACCTCCTGCCAAAGTCTATATCAGATCATGAGACCTTAAAAACTTTCCCAATGTGGCAGGCGCCTTAATGTTTATAAAGTTTTATCTCCCACATCTGGAGCACATATGTCTTAACATAGGCATTGGAGTATTTACTATTTCCTGCCCATCAGGGCCAAATAACATGATGTCACCAATATATCAAACCAATGTGATCTTCTGCAGAATGTCCAGATGATCAAACTCTCTTCAGACTCCTGTACTGTGACAGAGGGCGGTCACAGACCATAGAGTAAATTCATAAATGTGAACTGTTTGCTCATCCCAAATGAATGAAAACTGCTTCTGATACTCCTTACTTATGGGCATTGAAAACACTGCATTTGCTAAATCAATAACTACCTAACAAGTATCAGAACTGCATTTCCTTGTAGTTTTGATTTGCATTACTCTAATAATTAGTGATGTTGAGCATCTTTTCATGTGCTTTTTGGCCATCTGTATGTCTTCTTTGGAGAAATGTCTATTTAGATCTTCTGCCCATCAAAAAAATATACAAACAATAAATGCTGGAGAGGGTGTGGAGAAAAGGCAACCCTCCTACACTGTTGGTGGGAATGTAAATTGGTATAGCCACTATGGAGAACAGTATGGAGGTTCCTTAAAAAGCTAAAAATAGAGTTACCATATGATCCAGCAATCCCACTGCTGGGCATATATCCAGAGAAAACCTTAATTCGAAAATATACATGCACCCCAATGTTCATTGCAGCACTATTTACAATAGCCAGGACATGGAAGTAACCTAAATGTCCATTAACAGAGGAATGGATGAAGATGATGTGGTACATATATACAATGGATATTACTCAACCATAAAAAGGAATGAAATAATGCCATTTGCAGCAACATGGATGGACCTAGAGATTGTCATACTGAGTGAAGTAAGTCAGACAGAGAAAGACATATATTATGTGATATCACTTATATGTGGAATCTAAAAAAAGGGTACAACTGAACCCATCTACAAAACAAAAATAGAGTTACAGATGTAGAAAACAAACTTCTGGTTACCAGGGGGGAAGGGGGAAGGATAAATTGGAAGCTTGGGATTGAAATATACACACTACTATATACAAAATAGATAACTAATAAGGACGTACTGTATAGCACAGGGAGCTCTACTCAATACTCTTTAATGATCTATATGGGAAAAGAATGTAAAAAAGAGTGGATATATGTATATCTATAACTGATTCTCTTTGCTATGCACCTGAAACTAACACAGTGTTGTAAATCAACTATACTCCAGTAAAAAATTTTTTAATTAATTAATTTTTTAAAAAAGGAACTGTATCTCTTCATCCTTGAGAGTCTATATAAGATATATTTTGAAGAAAAAATTCCACAGCCTTAAAAATATTTAAAATCAGTATATTAGATTAAGCTTGTTAATTATATGGTTAAGATCGTCTATGGATTTTTCTTTTTTTTTTTTTTTTTAAGATTTTTAGAAATTTCATGTAATGTCTGAAACATTTATATTAACATATTTCCATACATATTTCCATACACATACAAATATAAGATTTTTAGGAATTTCATGTAATGTCTGAAACATTTATATTAACATATTTCCATACAAATAACCCAATGAAAGTTTAGTATTAGTTGTTTTGTTTGTTTTTTTATACTGCAGGTTCTTATTAGGCATCAACTTTATACATATCAGTGTATACATGTCAATCCCAATCGCCCAATTCAGCACACCACCATCCCCACCTCACCGCAGTTTTCCCCCCTTGGTGTCCATATGTCCATTCTCTACATCTGTGTCTCAACTTCTGCCCTGCAAACTGGCTCATCTGTACCATTTTTCTAGGTTCCACATACATGCATTAATATATGATATTTGTTTTTCTCTTTCTGACCCACTTCACTCCGTATGACAGTCTCCAGATCCATCCACGTCTCAACAAATGACTCAATTTCGTTCCTTTTTATGGCTGAGTAATATTCCATTGTATATATGTACCACAACTTCTTTATCCATTCGTCTGTTGATGGGCATTTAGGTTGCTTCCATGACCTGGCTATTGTAAATAGTGCTGCAATGAACATTCGGGTGCATGTGTCTTTTTGAATTACAGTTTTCTCTGGGTATATGCCCAGTAGTGGGATTGCTGGGTCATATGGTAATTCTATTTTTAGTTTTTTAAGGAACCTCCATATTGTTCTCCATAGTGGCTGTATCAATTTACATTCCCACCAACAGTGCAAGAGGGTTCCCTTTTCTCCACACCCTCTCCAGCATTTGTTGTTTGTAGATTTTCTGATGATCCCCATTCTAACAGGAGTGAGGTGATACCTCATTGTAGTTTTGATTTGCATTTCTCTAATAATTAGTGATGTTGAGCATCTTTTCATGTGCTTCATGGCCGTCTGTATGTCTTCTTTGGAGAAATGTCTATTTAGGTCTTCTGCCCATTTTTGGATTGGGGTGTTTGTTTCTTTGATATTGAGCTGAATGAGCTGTTTATATATTTTGGAGATTAATCCTTTGTCCGTTGATTCATTTGCAAATATTTTCTCCCATTCTGAGGGTTGTCTTTTCGTCTTGTTTATGGTTTCCTTTGCTGTGCAAAAGCTTTGAAGTTTCATTAGGTCCCACTTGTTTATTTTTGTTTTTATTTCCATTACTCTAGGAGGTGGATCAAAAAAGATCTTGCTGTGATTTATGTCAAAGAGTGTTCTTCCTATGTTTTCCTCTAAGAGTTTTATAGTGTCCAGTCTTATATTTAGGTCTCTAATCCATTTTGAGTTTATTTTTGTGTATGGTGTTAGGGAGTATTCTAATTTCATTCTTTTACATGTAGCTGTCCAGTTTTCCCAGCACCACTTATTGAAGAGACTGTCTTTTCTCCATTGTATATCTTTGCCTCCTTTGTCATAGATTAGTTGACCATAGGTGCATGGGTTAATCTCTGGGCTTTCTATCTTGTTCCATTGATCTATGTTTCTGTTTTTGTGCCAGTACCATATTGTCTTGATTACTGTAGCTTTGTAGTATAGTCTGAAGTCAGGGAGTCTGATTCCTCCAGCTCCATTTTTTTGCCTCAAGACTGCTTTGGCTATTCGGGGTCTTTTGTGTCTCCATACAAATTTTAAGATGATTTGTTCTAGCTCCGTAAAAAATGCCATTGGTAATTTGATAGGGATTGCATTGAATCTGTAGATTGCTTTGGGTAGTATACTCATTTTCACAATGTTGATTCTTCCAATCCAAGAACATGGTATATCTCTCCATCTGTTGGTATCATCTTTAATTTCTTTCATCAGTGTCTTATAGTTTTCTGCATACAGGTCTTTTGTCTCCCTAGGTAGGTTTATTCCTAGGTATTTTATTCTTTTTGTTGCAATGGTAAATGGGAGTGTTTCCATAATTTCTCTTTCAGATTTTTCATCATTAGTGTATAGGAATGCAAGAGATTTCTGTGCATTAATTTTGTATCCTGCAACTTTACCATATTCATTAATTAGCTCTAGCAGTTTTCTGGTGGCAGTTTTAGGATTCTCTATGTATAGTATCATGTCATCCGCAAACAGTGACAGTTTTACTTCCTCTTTTCCAATTTGTATTCCTTTTATTTCTTTTTCTTATCTGATTGCCGTGGCTAGGACTTCCAGAACTATGTTGAATAATAGTGGTGAGAGTGGACATCCTTGTCTCGTTCCTGATCTTAGAGGAAATGCTTTCAGTTTTTCACCATTGAGAATGATGTTTGCTGTGGGTTTGTCATATATGGCCTTAATTATGTTGAGGTAGGTTCCCTCTATGCCCACTTTCTGGAGAGTTTTTATCATAAATGGGTGTTGAATTTTGTCAAAAGCTTTTTCTGCATCTATTGAGATGATCATATGGTTTTTCTTCTTCAATTTGTTAATATGGTGTATCACATTGATTGATTTGCGTATATTGAAGAATCCTTGCATCCCTGGGATAAATCCCACTTGATCGTGGTGTATGATCCTTTTAATGTGTTGTTGGATTCTGTTTGCTAGTATTTTGTTGAGGATTTTTGCATCTATATTCATCAGTGATATTGGTCTGTAATTTTCTTTTTTTGTAGTGTCTTTGTCTGGTTTTGGTATCAGGGTGATGGTGGCCTCATAGAATGAGTTTGGGAGTGTTCCTTCCTCTGCAATTTTTTGGAAGAGTTTGAGAAGGATGGGTGTTAGCTCTTCTCTAAATGTTTGATAGAATTCACCTGTGAAGCCATCTGGTCCTGGACTTTTGTTTGTTGGAAGATTTTTAATCACATTTTCAATTTCATTACTTGTGATTGGTCTGTTCATATTTTCTGTTTCTTCCTGATTCAGTCTTGGAAGGTTATACCTTTCTAAGAATTTGTCCATTTCTTCCAGGTTGTCCATTTTATTGGCATAAAGTTGCTTATAGTAGTCTCTTAGGATGTTTTGTATTTCTGCAGTGTCTGTTGTAACTTCTCCTTTTTCATTTCTGATTTTATTGATTTGAGTCCTCTCCCTCTTTTTCTTGATGAGTCTGGCTAATGGCTTATCAATTTTGTTTATCTTCTCAAAGAACCAACTTTTAGTTTTATTGATCTTTGCTATTGTTTTCTTTGTTTCTATCTCATTTATTTCTGCTCTGATCTTTATGATTTCTTTCCTTCTGCTAACTTTGGGTTTTGTTTGTTCTTCTTTCTCTAGTTTCTTTAGGTGTAAGGTTAGATTGTTTACTTGAGATTTTTCTTGTTTCTTTAGGTAGGCTTGTATAGCTATAAACTTCCCTCTTAGAACCGCTTTTGCTGCATCCCATAGGTTTTGGGTCGTCGTGTTTTCATTGTCATTTGTCGCTAGGTATTTTTTTATTTCCTCTTTGATTTCTTCAGTGATCTTTTGGTTATTTAGTAACGTATTGTTTAGCCTCCATGTGTTTGTCTTTTTTACGTTTTTTTCCCTGTAATTCATTTCTAATCTCATAGTGTTGTGGTCAGAAAAGATGCTTGGTATGATTTCAATTTTCTTAAATTTACTGAGGCTTGATTTGTGACCCAAGATGTGATCTATCCTGGAGAGTGTTCCGTGCGCACTTGAGAAGAATGTGTAATCTGCTGTTTTTGGATGGAATGTCCTATATATATCAATTAAATCTATCTGGTCTATTGTGTCATTTAAAGCTTCTGTTTCCTTATTTATTTTCATTTTGGATGATCTGTCCATTGGTGTAAGTGAAGTGTTAAAGTCCCCCACTATTATTGTGTTACTGTCGATTTCCTCTTTTATAGCTGTTAGCAGTTGCCTTATGTATTGAGGTGCTCCTATGTTGGGTGCATATATATTTATAATTGTTATATCTTCTTCTTGGATTGATCCCTGGATCATTATGTAGTGTCCTTCCTTGTCTCTTGTAACATTCTTTATTTTAAAGTCTATTTTATCTGATATGAGTATAGCTACTCCAGCTTTCTTTTGATTTCCATTTGCATGGAATATCTTTTTCCATCCCCTAACTTTCAGTCTGTATGTGTCCCTAGGTCTAAAGTGGGTCTCTTGTAGACAGCATATATATGGGTCCTGTTTTTGTATCCATTCAGCCAGTCTATGTCTTTTGGTTGGGGCATTTAATCCATTCACGTTTAAGGTAATTATCGATATCTATGTTCCTATGACCATTTTCTTAATTGTTTTGGGTTTGTTTTTGTAGGTCCTTTTCTTCTCTTGTGTTTCCCACTTAGAGAAGTTCCTTTAGCATTTGTTGTAGAGCTGGTTTGGTGGTGCTGAATTCTCTTAGCTTTTGCTTGTCTGTAAAGCTTTTGATTTCTCCATCAAATCTAAATGAGATCCTTGCCGGGTAGAGTAATCTTGGTTGTAGGTTCTTCCCTTTCATCCCTTTAAGTATATCATGCCACTCCCTTCTGGCTTGCAGAGTTTCTGCTGAGAAATCAGCTGTTAACCTTATGGGAGTTCCCTTGTATGTTATTTGTCGTTTTTCCCTTGCTGCTTTCAATAATTTTTCTTTGTCTTTAATTTTTGCCACTTTGATTACTATGTGTCTCGGCGTATTTCTCCTTGTGTTTATTCTGTATGGGACTCTCTGCGCTTCCTGGACTTGGGTGGCTATCTCCTTTCCCATGTTAGGGAAGTTTTCGACTATAATCTCTTCAAATATTTTCTCTGGTCCTTTCTCTCTCTCTTCTCCTTCTGGGACCCCTATAACGCGAATGTTGTTGCGTTTAATGTTGTCCCAGAGGTCTCTTAGGCTGTCTTCATTTCTTTTCATTCTTTTTTCTTTAGTCTGTTCCGCAGCAGTGAATTCCACCATTCTGTCTTCCAGGTCACTTATCCGTTCTTCTGCCTCAGTTATTCTGCTATTGATTCCTTCTAGTGTAGTTTTCATTTCAGTTATTGTATTGGTCATCTCTGTTTGTTTGTTCTTTAATTCTTCTAGGTCTTTGTTAATCATTTCTTGCATCTTCTCAATCTTTGCCTCCATTCTTATTCCGAGGTCCTGGATCATCTTCACTATCATTATTCTGAATTCTTTCTCTGGAAGGTTGCCTATCTCCACTTCATTTAGTTGTTTTTCTGGGGTTTTTTCTTGTTCCTTCATCTGGTATATAGCCCTCTGCCTTTTCATCTTCTCTATCTTTCTGTAACTGTGGTTTTTGGTCCGCAGGCTGCAGGATTGTAGTTTTTCTTGCTTCTGCTCTCTGCCCTCTGGTGGTTGAGGCTATCTAAGAGGCTTGATGGTAGGCTCTCTGGATTTTTCTTAATTACAAAATCTGTCAAGGACTAAGATGTGTTGAAGTCTCTTATTACTATTGTGTTATCAGCTTCTGTCACTTTCTCAGAGATTCTAATTAAATAGATATGAGGTGGAAACTAGATTTATGTATTTTTAAATAGCTTCCTATATAATCCTAATGATCACTCTTTACTACTATGGCACACCATCATGGATGAAATTGATTATTCATTCAACAAATATTTATTGAGTACCTACTAGTCCCAGTGTTCTAGACACATTATCAGTAATACACGTGTTAACAATTTACATAAACATAGTACAATTATCAATTATTATACCAATTAACAATGGTATAATATTATTTGTCTAGAAGGTGATCTTTATCTTCCTTTTCTTCTTATCTTAGTTTTTCTAGTAGCTCTTTCATTTCACTCTACTGTACAATTTCCTGCTTGAATCCATAAGCACAAAATGGTTATAGCTGAAATTTTCTGTTTCCTAGAGTAAATGTCCCAAATTGTTATTTTCATCCTTTTGCAATAAAATGTCCCCTTAATCCTTTTCGCTATAAAATGTTTATTTGCATGCTGGTGTTTTCCTGCACAATTTATCTCATAATGTAAGTCTAATATTTGTTCCAGATTAGTGTGAACAGAATCTACTTGACTCTCCTTCCTGTTTACTCAATCATTATACTAATCTTTCCATTAGCATTAGAGCTAAAGGGATGGATTTTACAGTAAATATTCCCTCTTCTACTACCTAGCTACCTATGGCAGGTGGGGGTGGGGGTGGATAGGGAGCTGTGTCCATGTAAAATTATAGTCTGGGAAATTTGACTCTGTATTTTCTTTCTGAATATATTAAAAATCTTTCATTATCATCCATTTTGCACTAACCCCCATTCTATGGAGGACACCACTAAAACGTGGGTTTACTTTACTGCTTCTGATATAGAATCTATTTTCAACATTGAGACTTCTCTTTAAAGGATTACTGCACACTTAAATTTGTGGGTCAATACTATTCTTCTGGTCCACAGCTTCAACGATAGTTCATCTGTAGATCTCTAGTGCTTAGGAAGTTAGGCCAGAGAAACAGAATGGTACTATTTAGCCATACAGTTTCTCTTCCAGCATCCCCTCCACTTCAAAAAAATGTTTGCTGCCCTTCCTGCAGCCCACTCATACCACAGGTATCTGCTCTTCTAGTGAGAAGTACCACTGGGGTTCTTCTGCATCATCTCCATCCACTTCCCAGAGCCCAGCCCACCATGCTCATGAGCAGGAAAATCATATTCCTTCCTTGGCATCCTTTACCTAGACATTGTATTATGAATATGAAGTCTGCTCTAGTTTCAGCATTAATGAAGTTTTCTTTTTCTTAACTGGTTCTTTTGCTTCCTTTCAGTAAACATTAGGCATGGATAAATGTGCACTTAGACCACCATCTTTCCCATTAATCCCATTACTTTTATAATCAGAAACAAACAAAAAGTGTTTTTCATTTTTGAAAATAAAATCCATTAAAAAATATAATTCCAATTCCAAGAAATGGGTTTTTCCACTGAACAATATGGTTTTCTTCTGAATGTGTAATTAATGGGCTATTATCATTTTTATCACATCTAGATATAATGAGATACCCAAAGCTTCTTGCTGATATGAAGCTTTTTCTGCCATTAACCTTCCCGTACATCATATGCCAAGCATTCAATAAAAAGAGCACCCCAAAGCTTCCTGATTGTTGCAACCCACTCTGTACTGGATTCTCATCCTGTTTATTAACTGTTTAAAATTAAAAGCTATTTACAGGTGTATCATTAGCTCCAACATAGTTTTTCATAGCCAGAGTTCAGTTTATGGATAATCTGTTATGATCAATACAGCTTAAGCCAGATTTGCAGTTGAGTTAAGCCTGAGAACAATCTTCAAAACATTTTTACTCATTGATCCTAATTCCCCTAATCAAACCACTTAGAGTATTAACAACAGCAATAAAGTTTCTAAAGTTCATTCAAGATAAATGTTTGAAATCTGAGAATTTTAAACTGGAATTTATAAAGCAGAAATACAATTCTCCTCCGTGAAATGCATACCATATTGAATCATCTATGCATATATAAATATCAGTTTAGGCATTAGATTTTCATGGATGGGGTGGAGATAAAACCGTACATCTGGACATAGGGATCTTTTTCTAGTTTTTGTTTTGTTTTTAGCAAGGAGCTAACAATAAAGACTACTCTTCACTCTTCCAAGAATCTGGTTTATCTGTAGGTCAGAGGACCACTTTGGAGGTGGGTGTAAGTGAATTCACCTGGGGTTAAGAACTAGTTGCTTAGGCAGAGTCTCATGAAATAGCATCATTGTCCAAGGTTGTGGTCTCCTTTCCTGGTTTAATTTTATCCATGAATCCAAGCTGGTGGACCTCAAATTCTATTTTTTTTTTTTGATGTGGACCATTTTTAAAGTCTTTTATTGAATTTGTTACAATATTCCTTCTGTTTTTCTGTTTTTTTGTTTTGGTTTTTTGGCCCTGAGGCATGTGGCATCTTAGCTCCCCAACCAGGGAGCGAACCCAAACCCCCTGCATTGGAAGGCGAAGTCTTAACCACTGGACCGCCAGGGAAGTCCCTCAAATTCTTAATAAATGATACATAAACCAGAAGGTCAAATTTACTAATTTAGAGTAGAAAACCATGGCTATGAAGCACAATCAGATCTTCTAACTCCATGAAAATATATTAATTTACAATAGATGGTATACCTCCACCATGAATAGTTTACTTGTGTCTGCTTCTTAGCAGCTGGTTAATCAAGAGGCAAATTTAGAAATTAAAAATTATGTGGCAAGCACAGAAACTGTATAAACAGGAGAGAGATTTCATTCAAGTCATGGTAAAACTTAATTTTAAAAATGAAACTAGATCACTATCACACAAAAATTAACTCCAAATGGATTAAAGACTTGAATGTAAGACCTGAAGCCATAAACTCCTAGAAGAAAACATACACAGTACACTCTTTGGCATGGGTCTTAGCAATATGCTTCTAGATATGTCTCCTCAGGCAAGAGAAACAAAAGCAAAAATAAACAAATGGGACTATGTCATATTAAAAAGCTTCTGCACAGCAAAGGAAACCAACAAAACAAAAAGACAACCTCCCCAATGGGAGAAGATATTTGCAAATGATATATTTGATAAGGAGTTTATATCCAAACTATATAAAGAATTAATACAACTCAGCAACAAAAAAACAACAATTGATTCAAAAATGGGCAGAGGAGCTGAATAGATATTTTTCCAAAGAAGACATACAGATGATCAACAGGCACATGAAAAGATGTTCAGTTATTAGGGAAATGTAAATCAAAACCACAATTAGATATCACCTCACACCTGTTAGAATGGTTATTATCAAAAAGGTAAGAAATAACAAGTGTTGGTGAGTGTGTGGAGAAAAGATAGTCCTCATACACTGTTGATAGGCATGTAAATTGGTGCAGCCACTATAGAAAACAGTATGGAGATTCCTCAAAAAATTAAGACTAGAACTACCATATGATTCAGCTATCCCACTTCTGAATATTTATCTAAAGAATACAAAGACACTAATTCAAAAAGATACATGTGCCCCCATGTTCATCATGACATTATTTACAATAGCCAAGATATGAAAACAACCTAAGTGCCCATCAACAGATGAATGGATAAAGAAGATGTGGTATATATATATATATATATATATATATATATATATATATATATATATATACACAATGGAATACTACTCAGCCATAAAAAAGATGAAATCTTGCCATTTGTGACAGCATGGATGGACCTTGAGGGTATTATGCTAAACGAAATAAGTCAAATGGAGAAAGACAAACTTCATATGATTTAACTCATATGTGGGATATAAAAAACAAACAAAAACCAAAATAAATGAACAAAACAAACATGTAGATACAGAGAACAGAGTAGTGGTTACAAGAGGGGAAGGGGGTGGGGGGTGGGCAAAGTGGGTAAAGAGGATCAACTGGTATGGTGATGGATGGAAATGAAATTTTTGGTGGTAAGCACACTGTAAGGTATACAGAAGTAGAAATTTAATGTTGTACTCATGACCATGTATAATGTTTTAAACCAGTGTTACCTCAATAATCTTATGACCACTATATACCACCAAGATAGCCAGCACCATTCACTAGTTTTAACTACCTCTTTTTAGGACACAACTTGGCTAATGGGTCACTGTGGGTCTTGCCCTCACATATTAGCATTGTGTAAAGGAAGTGGCAAAAGATGGAGCTTGATCTTTTCTTTTCCCACTGCTGATTCTATATGTCCTAGGATTCCAGGGTCTCCTGAGATTATTAAGCAATCACAGATTTCTGAGGACAGGTTATAGGAGCTTTTGAAATCTTCCTCTTTGTGGGCTGTTCTTGTACTACTACCATGGAAACAGACATCTCATTATTTTTGAACTCGTCAGTTTCACTTTAAATTAACTGCCATAAAAAAGAAGAAATTCTTTTTTGTGTGAACATAGCAAAATAATGTGACTTTCAGTCAAATTAAATTTTATTCACAACCAAAGGTCATGATAAAATTCTTAAAATTTTCAAATTGTCCTGGATCACACAGCTTGCAGAGTATCATTTATATCCTAATAACTAGTATATATCAATAGTATGTGAAGCCCAGATACCACACCCACCCTTGCAAAAAAAAAAAAAAGCCAACAGAATCTTGGATTTGCCATCTCTTCTGATGAAAGCACACAGTAAATAAAGCTGAATATTGTAAATAGCTCTAAGCAGTGATTCCGAGTCTTTCCAAATATTTTTTGTTCTGTTTTTTTCCCGCAGCTTTTAAAACAGTCCCTGGGACCTGATAGGTCATCAATATATACTGAATGGATGAATGCATAAATGAATGAACATTTCAATGGATACTTACATGATAGCAGTGGCAATATTACTGATTTCATCTTAAACAATTAATGAAGCACATATGGATTCCTGAACCCTCTGAAATAATTCCTTGGATCCCTTGTGGTCTGCAGCCCAAAGAGTGGAAACCACTGGTATCAAGGGTGTCCTTATTCTCATATAATATCAAGACTGGAAAGTTATCTAAATGTATCTAAATATCTATTCTCACTCAGATCTGGCCATTTTCAAACAACTCAAATAAATCATGTATTTCCACAATTTCTTTCCACTGGGCCCAGAAAGAATTTTCTGAGGATGGAATGTTTCAAGTGGTAGTTAAATTCTCAATGGGACTCTAGTTGCTCTGAGGGCAGAGACATCTCTCTTCATTGCTAAAACACTGGTTCCTAGTATAGTGGTCGGCACATAGTAGGTACACAATGACTATCTGTTGAATAACTGTTGAACTCCTGGATGTGTCAAGAATATGCCAGATATCTACTAGGCAGGTATCCTAGAGATATTTAGGCATTGAAAGCATGTTAAACTTCGGATAATTTTTAAGGGCCTTTGAAATAGTATAAAACAAACCTAACAGACATATATCAGGCTATCACTGTCCCAGTGGAGCCTCCTCTTCTCTAAATTAAATTTCCAGTTCCTTCAACCTTCTTTTATATGATGTGACTTGGAATCTCTTCACCCTCCAGAATCAATATAATGCTACAGTTCAGAATAAAATGTGAATATCATTTATCTTGCCCTAAATACTTATAGTCCTAAATATTGTAGACTAAGATTGCATTAGTTCCTTTGAAAACAGCATTTAGTCTCAACTTTGGTTGCAAGTGATGGAAAGTCAAGTGAAGTGAGCTTGAGCAAAAAGAAATTTATTGCAAAGATAAGGAATTTTGAAGGAAGTTTGTATAGAGGACAATAACTGGGATTAAATATCTTATTTAACCACACTGAGAGGTCACAAAGTCCCAAGGGACAACTAAAACAAAGACTAGCTCCTTATAGGACTGAATCCTTCCAAAACTCTTGTGCCAGGAAATACAGGGACTGTCAGGTGCTATATCTCATATTTCAATAACAGAAACCACTGTCTCTTCTCATAGTACCAGGTGACAAATCCTGGAAACAGACTTTGGCTGGTCAGTCTTTGTCAGGTGCCACCAGGGCCAATCGATTGTGGGTAATTCATTTCAACACAACCAACCTAGGTTTAACCCTATGTATTATTGCTGCTCTCAGAGAATAGAGGGAACATTCAGACAGTCACCCTAGCTGAAATCTACTACACAGTCACATTGCCAGCATATCTTAAAATCAAGAGTAATTAAAACTACTAAACATTTTTCACAAATGCATCTATGGAGCCAAGTCACTCTCAACCTTTCTACATAGGCTTGCGTAGCTTTTGGAGACCAAACTACAAAGTGTTACATTTATTTGTCTTATGTTTGATTTATTAGAGATAATTTGTCTCTCAAGGCTCTATTCACGTTCATTTTGCCTGAGGCCTGATCAAGAAATGCCAGTTCTCAAAGTGTTGCTTGAGAGGGAATATATTATCAATACATGAATATGGAGAGAAAAGGCATTTTGTAAAAGATTCAATATGTAAAATATATAATTACATGATTGAAGACCTTCAAGATGGTGGAGGAGTAAGAAGTGGAGATCACCTTCCTCCCCACAAATACATCAAAAATACATCTACATGTGGAACAACTCCTACAGAACACCTACTGAACACTGGCAGAAGACCTCAGACTTCCCAAAAGGCAAGAAACTCCCCACGTCTGGGTAGGGCAAAAGAAAAAAGAAAAAACAGACACAAAAGAATAGGGATGGGACCTGCACCAGTGGGAGGGAGCTGGGAAGGAGGAAAGGTTTCCACACACTAGGAAGGCCCTTCACTGGCAGAGACGGGGGGGTGGGAAGCTTCAGAGCCACAGAGGAGAGCGCAGCAACAGGGGTGCAAAGGGCAGAGCAAAGAGATTCCTGCACAGAGGATCGGTGCTGACCAGCACTCACCAGCCTAAGACACTCGTCTGCTCACCCGCCGGGGCATGTGTGGGCTGGGAGCTGAGGCTTGGGCTTCAGAGGTCAGACCCCAGGGAGAGGACTGGGGTTGGCTGCATGAAGACAGCCTGAAGGGGGCTAGTGCACCACAGCTAACTGGGAGGGAGTCTGGGGAAATGTCTGGAACTGCCTTAGAGGCAAGAGACCATCGTTTTGGGGTGCACGAGGAGAGGGGCTTCCTGTTCTGTGTGCCCACAGATGGCAGAGCACCACCTAAGCAATCTCCAGAGATGGGCACAAGCCACAACTATCATCTTGGACCCCAGAGACGGGCATGGGCTGCTACCACTGCTTTTGCTGCCACCAAGAATCCTGTGTGCAAGCACAGGTCACTACTCACATCCCCCCCGCCCCAGGAGCCTGTGCAGCATGCCACTGCCAGGGTCCCATGAACCAGGGACAACTTCCTTGGAAGAACACATGGCGCACCTGAGGCTGTTGCAATGTCACGCCAGCCTCTGTCACTGCAGGCTCGCCCCGCATTTCAATTATGACTACTGTACCCCTCCCTCTCCCTGGCCTGAGTGAGCAAGAGAGCCCTAATCAGCCACTGCTTTAACCCCTCCTGCCTGGGCAGGGAACAGATACCTGAGGGCAGCCTACACGCAGAGGGAGGGCCAAAACCAAAGCTGAACCCCAGGAGCTGTGCAAATAAAGAAGAGAAAGGGAAATTTCTCCTTGCAGCCTCAGGAGCAGTAGATTAAACACCCACAATCAGCTTGATAAACCCTGCATCAGTGGAATAACTGAATAGACAACGAATATTCCCAAAACTGAGGTGGTGAACTTTGGGAGCAAATGTAGACTTGGGGTTTGCTTTCTGCGTTTGATTTGTTTTAGATTTTATGTTTACCTTAGTTTAGTTTTTAGTGCTTGTTTTCATTGGTGGGTTTATTTACTGGTTTGGTTGCTCTCTTCCTTTTTATTTTCGTCTCTTTTTGTGAGTGCGTGTGTGTATGTTTCTTTGTGTGATTTTGCCTGTTTAGTTTTGCTTTTACCATTTGTTTTTGGTTTCTGTCTGTTCAGTTTTTGTTTATTTGTTTGTTGGTTTTTTCTTTTTTTTTCTTCCTTCTCTTCCATGCTGTGTGGCTGGCAGGGTCTTGGTGCTCTGTCTGAGTGTTGGGCCTGAGCCTCAGAGGTGGGAGAGCCAAGTCCAGGACATTGCACTACCAGAGACCTCCCGGCCCCACATAATATTAATTGTCTACAGCTCTCCCAGATATCTCCATCTCAATACTAAGACCCAGCTCCACCCAACGGCCAGCAAGCTCCAGTGCTGGACACCCCATACCAAACAACTAGCAAGACAGGAACACAACCCCACCCATTAGCAGAGAGACTGCCTAAAGTCATACTAAGCTCACAGACACCCCAAAACACACCACCTGATGCGGCCCTGCCCACCAGAGGGACAAGATACAGCCACACTCACCAGAACACAGGCACCAGTCCCCCCAACCAGGAAGCCTGAACAAGCCACTGAACCAACCTCAACCACTGTGGGCAGACACCAAAAATAAGAGGAATTAAGAATCTGCAGCCTGAGAAAAGGAGACCCTGAACACAGTAAGTGAAACAAAATGAGAAGACAGAGAAATATGCAGCAGATGAAGGAGTAAGGTAAAAACCCATCAGACCAAACAAATGAAGAGGAAATAGGCAGTCTACTTGAAAAGAATCCAGAGTAATGATAGTAAAGATGATCCAAAATCGGGGAAATAGAATGAAGAAAATCCAAGAAACGTTTAACAAGGACCTAGAAGAACTAAAGAGCAAACAAACAATGATGAACAATAAATGAAATTTAAAACACTCTAGAAGGAATCAATAGCAGAATAACAGAGGCAGAAGAACAGATAACTGTCCTGGAAGATAGAATAGTGGAAATAACTGCTGCAGAGCAGAATAAAGAAAAAAGAATGAAAAGAATTGAGGACAGTCTCAGAGACCTTTGGGACAACATTAAAATCACCAACATTTGAATTATAGGGATCCCAGAAGAAGAGAAAAAGAAAGGGTTTCAGAAAATATTTGAAGAGATTATAGTCGAAAACTTCCCTAACATGGGAAAGGAAATAATAAATCAAGTCCAGGAAGCGCAGAGAGTCCCATACAGGATAAATCCAAGGAGAAACACGCCAACACACATATTAATCAAACTATCAAAAATTAAATTCAAAGAAAAAATACTAAAAGCAGCAAGGGAAAAGCAACAAATAACATACAAGGGAATCCCCATAAGGTTAACAGCTGATCTTTCAGCAGAAACTCTGCAAGCCAGAAGGGAGTGGCAAGAGATATTTAAAGTGATGAAAGGGAAAAACCCGCAACCAAGATTACTCTACCCAGCAAGGATCTCATTCCGATTCAGAGGAGAAAGTAAAACCTTTACAGACAAGGAAAAGTTAAGAGAATTCAGCACCACCAAACCAGCTTTACAACAAATGCTAAAGGAACTTCTCTAAGGACAAAACACAAGAGAAGGAAAAGATCTACAGAAACAAACCCAAAACAATTAAGAAAATGGTAATAGGATCATACATATTGATAATTACCTTAAATGTAAATGGATTAAATGCTCCAACCAAAAGACATAGACTGATGAATGGATACAAAAACAAGACCCATATATATGCTGTCCAAAAGAGACCCACTTCAGACCTAGGGACACATACAGACTGAAAGTGAGGGGATGGAAAAAGATATTTCATGCAAATGGAAACTGAAAGAAAGCTGGAGTAGCAATACTTATATCAGACAAAATAGACTTTAAAATAAAGATTACGACAAGAGACAAAGAAGAACACTACATAATGATCAAGGGATCAATCCAAGAAGAAGATATAACAATTGTAAATATTTATGCACCCAACATAGGAGCACCTCAATACATAAGACAAATGCTAAGAGCCATAAAAGGGGAACTCAACAATAACACTATAATAGTAGGGGACTTTAACACCCACTTTCACCAATGGATAGATCATCCAAAAGGAAAATAAATAAGGAAACACAAGCTTTAAATGACACATTAAACCAGATGGACTTAATTGATATTTATAGGACATTCCATCCAAAAACAACAGAATACACTTTCTTCTCAAGTGCACATGGAACATTCTCCAGGATAGATCATATCCTGGGTCACAAATCAGGCCTTGGTAAATTTAAGAAAATTGAAATCGTATCAAGTATCTTTTCTGACCACAACGCTATGAGACTAGATATCAATAAGGGGAAAAAAACTGTAAAAAATACAAACACATGAACGTTAAACAATACGCTACTAAATAACCAAGAGATCACTGAAGAGATCAAAGAGGAAGTCAAAAAACACCTAGAAACAAATGACAATTAAAACACGATGACCCACAACCTATGGGATGCAGCAAAAGCAGTTCTAAGAGGGAAGTTTATAGCAATACAATCCTACCTCAAGAAACATGAAAAATGTCAAATAGCAGCCTAACCTTACACCTAAAGCAATTAGAGAAAGAACAACAACAACAAAAAAAAAAACCCCAAAGTTAGCAGAAGTAAAGAAACCATAAAGATCAGATCAGAAATAATGAAAAAAAAAAAAAGAAGGAAACAATATCAAAGAAAAATAAAACTAAAAGCTGGCTCTTTGAGAAGATAAACAAAATTGGTAAACCATTAGCCACATTCATCAAGAAAAAAAGGGAAAAGACTCAAATCAACAGATTAGAAATGAAGAAGGAGAAGTAACTGACACTGTAGAAATACAAAGGATCATGAAAGACTAGTACAAGCAACTATATGACAATAAAATGAACAACCAGGAAGAAATGGACAAATTCTTAGAAAAGTACAACCTTCCAAGACTGAACCAGGAAGAAATAGAAAATATGAACAGACCAATCACAAACACTGAAATTGAAACTGTGATTAAAAATCTTCAAGCTATCCCCTCTGGTAACCGTAAGTTTGTTATCTATGTCTGTGAGTCTATTTCTGTTTTGTAAATAAGTTCATGTGTATCAGTTTTTAAGATTCCACTTATAAATGATGTTATATGATAAAAAAAAAAACAAACCTTCCAACAAACAAAAGCCCAGGACCAGATGGCTTCACAGGTGAATTCTAGCAAACATTTAGAAAAGAACTAACACCTATCCTTCTCAAACTCTTCCAAAATATAGCAGAGGGAGGAACACTCCAAAACTCATTCTATGAGGCCACCATCACCCTGATACCAAAACCAGACACAGATGTCACCAAAAACGAAAACTACAGACCAATATCACTGATGAACATACATGCAAAAACCCTCAACAAAGTCCAAGCAAACAGAATCCAAGAGCACATTAAAAGGATCATACACCATGACCAAGTAGGGTTTATCCCAGTAATGCAAGGATTCTTCAATATACACAAATCAATCAATGTGATACACCATATTAACAAATTGAAGAATAAAAACCATATGATCATCTCAATAGATGCAGAGAAAGCTTTCAACAAAATTCAACACCCATTTACGATAAAATCTCTCCAGAAAATGGGCATAGAGGGAACCTACCTCAACATAATTAAGGCCATATATGACAAACCCACAGCCAACATCATTCTCAATGGTGAAAAACTGCAACAATTTCCTCTAAGATCAGGAACAACACAAGGTTGCCCACTCTCACTGTTATTATTCAACATAGTTTTGGGAGTTTTAGCCACAGCAATCAGAGAAGAAAAAGAAATAAAAGGAACCCAAATTGGAAAAGAAGAAGTAAAATTGTCACTGTTTGCAGATGACATGATACTATACATAGAGAATCCTAAAGATGTTACCAGAAAACTACTAGAGTTAATCAATGAATTTGGTAAAGTAGCAGGATACAAAATTAATGCACAGAAATCTCTTGCATTCCTATACACTAATGATGAAAAATCTGAAAGAGAAATTAAGGAAATACTCCCATTTACCACTGCAACAGAAAGAATAACATACCTAGGAATAAACCTACCTAAGGAGACAAAAGACCTGTATGCAGAAAACTATAAGACACTGATGAAAGAAATCAAAGACGATACAAAGAGATGGAGAGATATACCATGTTCTTGAATTGGAAGAATCAACATTATGAAGATGACTATACTACCCAAAGCAATCTACAGATTCAATGCAATCCCTATCAAACTACCAAGGGCATTTTTCACAGAACTAGAACAAAAAATTTTACAATTTGTATGGAAACAAAAAAGACCCCAAATAGCCAAAGCAATCTTGAGAAAGAAAAATGGAGCTGGAGGAATCAGGCTCCCTGACTGCAGACTATACTATAAAGCTATCGTAATCAAGACAGTATGGTACTGGCACAAAAACAGAAATATAGATCAATGGAACAGGATAGAAAGCCCAGAGATAAACCTACACACATATGGTTGCCTTATCTTTGACCAAGGAGGCAAGAATAGACAATGGAGAAAATACAGCCTCTTCAATAAGTGGTGCTGGGAAAACTGGACAGCTACATGTAAAAGAATGAAATTAGAATACTCCCTAACACCATACACAAAAATAAACTCAAAATGGATGAGAGACCTAAATGTAAGACCGGACACTATAAAACTCTTAGAGGAAAACATAGGAAGAACACTCTTTGACATAAATCACAGCAAGATCTTTTTTGATCCACCTCCTAGAGTAATGGAAATAAAAACAAAAATAAACAAATGGGACCTAATGAAACTTAAAAGCTTTTGCACAGCAAAGGAAACCATAAACAAGATGAAAAGACAACCTTCAGAATGGGAGAAAATATTTGCAAACGAAGCAACGGACAAAGGATTAATCTCCAAAATATATAAACAGCTCATTCAGCTCAATATTAAAGAAACAAACACCCCAATCCAAAAATGGGCAGAAGACCTAAATAGACATTTCTCCAAAGAAGACATACAGACGGCCACGAAGCACATGAAAAGATGCTCAACATCACTAATTATTAGAGAAATGCAAATCAGAACTACAATGAGGTATCACCTCACACCAGTTAGAATGGGCATCATCAGAAAATCTACAAACAACAAATGCTGGAGAGGGTGTGGAGAAAAGGGAACCCTCTTGCACTGTTGGTGGGAATGTAAATTGATACAGCCACTATGGAGAACAGTATGGAGGTTCCTTAAAAAACTAAAAATAGAATTACCATATGACCCAGCAATCCCACTACTGGGCATATACCCAGAGAAAACCGTAATTCAAAAAGACACATGCACCCGAATGTTCATTGCAGCACTATTTACAATAGCCAGGTCATGGAAGCAACCTAAATGCCCATCAACAGACGAATGGATAAAGAAGTTGTGGTACATATATACAATGGAATATTACTCAGCCATAAAAAGGAACGATATTGAGTCATTTGCTGAGACATGGATGGATCTAGAGACTGTCATACAGAGTGAAGTAAGTCAGAAAGAGAAAAACAAATATCGTATATTAACGCATGTATGTGGAACCTAGAAAAATGGTACAGATGAGCCGGTTTGCAGGGCAGAAGTTGAGACACAGATATAGAGAACAGACATATGGACATCAAGGGTGGAAAACTGCGGTGGGGTGGGGATGGTGGTGTGCTGAATTGGGCAATTGGGATTGACATGTATACACTAATGTGTATAAAATTGATGACTAATAAGAACCTGCAGTATAAACAAACAAACAAACAAAACAACAAATACTAAACTTTCATTGGGTTATTTGTATGGAAATATGTTAATATAAATGTTTCAGATATTACATGAAATTTCTAAAAATCTTAAAAAAAAAAAAAAAGAATGAAATTAGAACACTCCCTAACACCATACACAAAAATAAACTCAAAATGGATTAAAGACCTAAATGTAAGCCCAGACACTATAAAAGTCTTAGAGGAAAACAGGCAGAACACTCTATGACATAAATCACAGCAAAATCCTTTTTGACTCACCTCCTAGAGTAATGGAAATAAAAACAAAAATAAACAAATGGGACCTAATGAAACTTCAAAGCTTTTACACAGCAAAGGAAACCATAAAAAAGATGAAAAGACAACCCTCAGAATGGGAGAAAATGTTTGCAAACGAAGCAACTGACAAAGGATTAATCTCCAAAATATACAAGCAGCTCATGCAGCTCAATATCAAAAAAACAAACAACCCAATCCAAAAATGGGTAGAAGACCTAAATAGACATTTCTCCAAAGAAGATATACAGATTGCCAACAAACACATGAAAGGATGCTCAACATCACTAATCATTAGGGAAATGCAAATCAAAACCAAAATGAGGTATCACCTCACACCGGTCAAAATGGCCATCATCAAAAAATCTACAAACAATAACTGGAGAGGGTGTGGAGAAAAGGGAACCCTCTTGCACTGTTGGTGGGAATGTACATTGATACAGCCACTATGGAGAACAGTATGGAGGTTCCTTAAAAAACTAAAAATAGAACTACCATATGACCCAGCAATTCCACTACTGGGCATATACCCTGAGAAAACCATAATTCAAAAACAGTCATGTACCACAATATTCATTGCAGCACTATTTACAATAGCCAGGACATGGAAGCATCCTAGGTGTTCATCGACAGATGAATGGATAAAGAATATATGACACATATATACAATGGAATAATACTCGGCCATAAAAAGAAACAAAATTGAGTTATTTGTAGTGAGGTGGATGGACCTAGAGCCTGTCATGCAGAGTGAAGTAAGTCAGAAAGAGAAAAACAAATAACGTATGCTAACACATATACATGGAATCTAAAAAAAAAAAAAAAAGGTTCTGATGAACCTGGGGCAGGACAGGAATAAAGATGCAGATGTAGAGAATGGACTTGAGGACACGCGGAGGGGGAAGGGTAAGCTGGGACAAAGTGAGAGAGAAGCTTTGACATATATACACTACCAAATGTAAAGAGATAGCTAGTGGGAAGCAGCTTCATAGCACAGGGAGATCAGCTTGGTGCTTTGTGACCACCTAGAGGGGTGGGATAGGGCGGGTGGAAGGGAGACACAAGAGGGAGGGGATATGGGGATATATGTATACATATAGCTGATTCACTTTGTTATACAGCAGAAACTAACACAACATTGTAAAGCAATTATACTCCAATAAAGCTGTTTAAAAAAACATTAAAAAAATAAAACAATAAAAAGTGTTGTTATGAAAAAATACAACCCCCCCACCCCCCAAAAATAAAAACTAAAAATAGAACTGACATATGACTCAGCAATCCCACTACTGGACATATACCCTGAGAAGAGCATAATTCAAAAAGAGACATGTACCACAATGTCCATTGCAGCACTATTTACAATAGCCAGGACATGGAAGCAACCTAAGTGTCCATCAACAGATAAATGGATAAAGAAGATGTGGTATGTATGTACAATGGAATATTACTCAGCCATAAAAAGAAAAGAAATTGAGTTATTTGTAGTGAGGTGGATAGACCTAGAGTCTGTCATACAGAGTGAAGTAAGTCAGAAAGAGAAAAACAAATACTGTATGCTAACACATATATATGGAATCTGAAAAAAAATGTTTCTGTTGAACCTAGAGGCAGGACAGGAATAAAGACGCAGATGTAGAGAATGGACTGGAGGACACGGGGTAGGGGAGGGGAAGCTGGGACGAAGTGAGAGAGTGGCATGGACATATATACTCTACCAAACGTAAAATAGATAGCTAGTGGGAAGCAGCTGCATAGCACAGGGAGATCAGCTCGGTGCTTTGTGACCACCTAGAGGGGTGGGACAGGGAGGGTGGGAGGGAGGTGCAAGAGGGAGGGGATATCGGGCTATATATGTATACATATAGCTGATTCACTTTGTTATACAGCAGAAACTAACACAACATTGTAAAGCAATTATACTCCAATAAAGATGTAAAAGAAATATATATATATAATTTTATGATTGTACAGTATTGGGTATATTTCACATGCTGTGTTGTATGGTACAAATAGAATAAACTGATGCAGTAGATAGAGGTGATTTAACTTAAGAAGCATGAAAAATATATCTCAGTCAGCAAGACACTTGAAAGCAAACCATGAGAAAAAGAGACCACACTTTTAATATGTTTCTATTATGAGAGAGTACAGATTTGATGTGTTTTGAAAGAAGTGTGTGCAAAGGACAGTGACTGGGATTTTTAAAAGAATGGTTACAGTGGTAGATAAATGAGGATTTTATTTGATGAGAATTTCTGGGGCATTATGTCTACCTGTTGTTTCTTCTACTGGCATGGTCATCACCAACATGAATAAGACAAATATTTGTGAATCCTCATTGGTTTTCTTGTGCCACTACTCAGCTTTTGTGCAGGGGAAATGCCATGGATTGTATATGACAAAACATGCTTTCCAAATAGCTTTAGTGAATAACTTGGATTCTCAGAAATAATAAAAGCCTGAAGTCTCAGTAACTCATCCCACTCCTTGCTGTCATTGAGTAAGACAGAGCCTAACTGGAAAGGGGCAGAATGGAGAAAACACCGAAGCTAAAAATATAACACTACTTCAAGCTGAAATTCTTTTTAAAATTGTTCAATATTACTTTGCTGTGGGTAGAATTTTTATTCTAGGAATAAAAATAGTACATCTGTTTACACTAAAAACAATATTTAACATGACACTTTTGCTTACTTAAAGTTAAAATATTTGTGATTTTCTGTAACTGACTACTTCTTGAGAGGTATTTTAAAGAGACAAAAAATTAGACAACAAAGAAATCACTTATTCCTGGTAAAAAGCACAATGCCATGT
This sequence comes from Balaenoptera physalus, assembly GCF_965194825.1. NCBI lineage: Eukaryota > Metazoa > Chordata > Mammalia > Artiodactyla > Balaenopteridae > Balaenoptera > Balaenoptera physalus. Next base: position 72,463,358 of record NC_138889.1, on the reverse strand, counting down.
ATTTTAGTGGTTAGGAATTTTAGTTGACTCTGATAACAGATTTAAGGTATGTCGGCTGTCCAGTGATGGAAATGATCTATACCTGTGCTATCCAGTACAATAGCTATTAGCCACATGTGGCTATTGAGCACTTCAAAGGTGGATGGTGAAACGGAGACATAGAATTTTTAATTTTATTTAATTTATAGGAAATTAAACTTAAAAGCCACAAGTGGAGAAGGCAGTTATAGTAGGTTGACACCAGCAAGGAGGGTATTTTTGCTTAAATTTCCACTAGAGGGCACTACCCACTTCAGCAGAAGAGGGAATAATGTACATTTCACCATTTTCCATCAGGTGATGGAAAAGAAGATGAACAGATACGTATTTCCGCTTGTCTAGAGATGTTTTAGCCTCCTTATAGATTGGTGCTTGCAGCAACCAGCCAGCTGGTCTACCCCTTCACTTATGATTCTCTCCAGCCTCATTTCATATACTACTAATGTGATTAGGAGTGCTTTTCCTTTTTTCCAGCTTTATTAAGGTAAAATTGATGAATAAAATTATAATGAATTAAAGTGTACAAGATGATTTGATATATGTATAAATCGTTGTAAAATGATTATCACAATCAAGTTAATTAACACATTTATCACTTCACATAGTTACTTTTTTATGAGAATGGTTAAGATCTACTCTTTTAGCAAATTTCAAGCATACAATACAGTATTATTAACTATAGTCACCATGCTGTACATTAGAGCCTTAGAATTTATTCATCTTAGAACTGAAATTTTGTACCATTTGACCAACATCAACACATTTCACCCACCCCTCCAGCCCCTGGAAACCACAATTCTATTCTAAATATGTTTCCATGAGTTCGGCTTTTTTTTTTTTAAGGTTCCACATAAAAGTGATACCATTAGCCAGTATTTGTCTGGCTAATTTCACCTAGCATAATGACTTTCAGGTTTACTGGTGTTGTCACAAATTGCAGGATTTCCTTCTTAATATCCCATTGTATATATATTTATTCACATCTTCTTTATCCATTCATCCATGGATAGACACTTAGGTTGTTTCCATGTCTTGGCTACTATGAATAATGCTGCAGTGAACATGGGAGTGCAAATATCTCTTTAAGATAGTGATTTCACTTCCTTTGGATACCAAAGAGTGGGATTGCTGGATCATATGGTATTTCTATTTTTAAATTTTGGAGGAACCTCCATACTGTTTTCTATAATGACTGTACCAATTTACATTCCCTCCAACAGTGTACAAGGGTTCCCTTTTCTCCACATCCTCACCAGCATTTATCTCATCTTTTTGATAATAGATGTCCTAAAAAGCATGAGTTGATATCTCATTCTGGTTTTGATTTGAATTTCCCTGATGATTAGTAATGTTGAGTATTTTTTCACATACCTGTTAAGCATTTGTATGTCTTTTTGGAAATATGCCTATTCAGGTTCTTTGCCCATTTTTTAATCAGAATATTTGGGTTTTTTTGCTATTGAGTTGTAAGAGTTCCTTATATAGTTTGGGTATTAACTTCTTCTTGAATGTATGCTTTGCAAATGTTTTCTCCTATCCATAATTGCCTTTTCATTTTGTTGACTGCTTCCTTTGCTATAGAGAAACTTTTTGGTTTCATGTAGTCTCACTTGTTTATTTTTGTTTTTGTTGCTTGTGCTTTCAGTGTCAGATCCAAAAAATTATTGCCAAGATCAATGTCAGGAAGTTTTCCCCTATGTATCCTTGTAGGAGTTTTATGATTTGGGGTCTGACATTTAATCCATTTTGAGGTAATTTTTGTGTGTGGTGTAAGATAAGGATCTAGATTCATTCTTTTGCATGTGGATATCCTGTTTTCCCAACATCATTTATTGAAAAGATTATCTTTTCCTCATTCTCTATTCTTGGCACCTTTGTCAAAAATTAGTTGGCAATGTATGTGTGGGTTTATTCATGGACTTTCTATTCTGTTTCATTGATCTATATATCTACGTTTATGCCAATACCATACTGTTTTGATTACTAAAGCTTTGCAATATAGTTTGAAACCAGCAAGTATAATGCTTCCAGCTTTGATCTTCTTGCTCAAGATTGCATTAGTTAATCAGAGTCTTTTTTGGTTCCATGTGAATTTTATATATATTTTTTTCTATTTCTGTGAAAAATGTCATTGGAATTTTGATAAATATTGCATTGAATCTTTAGAGCATCATGGACATTTTAGCAATATTAATTTTCTGATCCATGAACAAAGGATATCTTTCATTTTATTTGTGACTTTTTCAAATTCTTTCATCAATATTTTAGTTTTCAATGTACAGATCTTTCACCTACTTTGTTAAATGTATTACTAAGTATTCTATTCTTTTTGATGCCACTTAAAATAGGATTTTTTTTTGATTTCCAATAGTTCATTGTTAGTGTATAGAAACATAATAGATATTTTTTTAGTTTTTTTTTTAATTTTTGAATTTTAATTTATTTATTTTTTTATACAGCAGGTTCTTATTAGTCATCAATTTTATACACATCAGTGTATACACGTCAATCCCAATCGCCCAATGCAGCACAACACCATCCCCACCCCCGAGCGACTATCCCCCCTTGGTGTCCATACGTTTGTTCTCTACATCTCTCAACTTCTGCCCTGCAAACCGGTTCATCTGTACCATTTTTCTAGGTGCCACATACATGCATTAATATACGATATTTGTTTTTCTCTTTCTAACTTACTTCACTCTGTATGACAGTCTCTAGATCCATCTACATCTCAACAAATGACAATTTTGTTCCTTTTTATGGCAGAGTAATATTCAGTTGTATATATGTACCACAACTTCTTTATCCAATTGTCTGTCGATGGGCATTTCAGTTGCTTCCATGACCTAGCTATTGTAAATAGTGCTGCAATGAACATTGGGGTGCATGTGTCTTTTTGAATTATGGTTTTCTCTGGGTATATGCCCAGGAGTGGGATTGCTGGGTCATATGGTAGTTCTATTTTTAGCTTTTTAAGGAACCTCCATACTGTTCTCCATAGTGGCGGTATCAGTTTACATTCCCACCAACAGTGCAAGAGGGTTCCCTTTTCTCCACACCCTCTCCAGCATTTGTTGTTTGTAGATTTTCTGATGATGCCCATTCGAACAGGTGTGAGGTGATTCCTCATTGTAGTTTTGATTTACATTTCTCTAATAATTAGTGATGTTGAGCATCTTTCCATGTGCTTCTTGGCCATCTGTATGTCTTCTTTGGAGAAATGTCTATTTAGGTCTTCTGCCCATTTTTGGATTGGGGTGTTTGTTTCTTTAATATTGAGCTGCATGAGCTGTTTATATATTTTGGAGATTAATCCTTTGTCCGTTGATTCGTTTGCAAATATTTTCTCCCATTCTAAGGGTTGTCTTTTAGTCTTCTTTATGGTTTCCTTTGCTGTGCAGAAGCTTTGAAGTTTCATTAGGTCCCATTTGTTTATTTTTGTTTTTATTTCCGTTACTATAGAAGGTGGATCAAAAAAGATCTTGCTGTGATTTATGTCAAAGAGTGTTCTGCCTATATTTTCCTCTAAGAGTTTTATAGTGTCCAGCCTTACATTTAGGTCTCTAATCCATTTTGAGTTTATTTTTGTGTATGGTGTTAGGGAGTGTTCTAATTTCATTCTTTCACAGGTAGCTGTCCAGTTTTCCCAGCACCACTTATTGAAGAGACTGTCTTTTCTCCATTGTATATCTTTGCCTCCTTTGTCATAGATTAGTTGACCATAGGTGCGTGGGTTTATCTCTGGGCTTTCTTTCTTGTTCCATTGATCTATGTTTCTGTTTTTGTGCCAGTGCCATATTGTCTTGATTACTGTAGCTTTGCAGTATAGTCTGAAGTCAGGGAGTCTGATTCCTCCAGCTCCGTTTTTTTCCCTCAAGGCTGCTTTGGCTATTCGGGGTCTTTTGTGTCTCCATACAAATTTTAAGATTTTTTGTTCTAGTTCCATAAAATATGCCATTGGTAATTTGATAGGGATTGCATTGAATCCATAGATTGCTTTGGGTAGTATAGTCATTTTCACAATATTGATTCTTCCAATCCAAGAACATGGTATATCTCGCCATCTGTTGGTAACATCTTTAATTTCTTTCATCAGTGTCTTATAGCTTTCTGCATACAGGTCTTTTGTCTCCCTAGGTAGGTTTATTCCTAGGTATTTTATTCTTTTTGTTGCAATGGTAAATGGGAGTGTTTCCTTAATTTCTCTTTCAGATTTGTCATCATTACTGTATAGGAATGCAAGAGATTTCTTTGCATTACTTTCGTATCCTGCAACTTAACCAAATTCATTGATTAGCTCTAGTAGTTTTCTGGTGGCATTATTAGGATTCTCTATGTATAGTATGTCATCTGCAAACAGTGACAGTTTTACTTCTTTTCCAATTTGTATTCCTTTTATTTTTTTTTTCTTCTCTGATTGCCATGGCTAGGACTTCCAAAACTATGTTGAATAATAGCAGTGAGAGTGTACAACCTTGTCTTCTTCCTGGTCTTAGAGGAAATGCTTTCAGTTTTTCACCATTGAGAATGATGTTTGCTGTGGGTTTGTCGTATATGGCCTTTACTATGTTGAGGTAGGTTCCCTCTATGCCCACTTTCTGGAGAGTTTTTATCAGAAATGGGTGAATATTGTCAAAAGATTTTTCTGCATCTATTGAGATGATCATATGGTTTTTATTCTTCAGTTTGTTAATATGGTGTATCACATTGATTGATTTGCCGTATATTTAAGAATCCTTGCATCCCTGGGATAAATCCCACTTGATCGTGGTGTATGATCCTTTTAATGTGTTGCTGGATTCTGTTTGCTAGTATTTTGTAGAGGATTTTTGTATCTATATTCATCAGTGATACTGGTCTGTAATTTTCTTTTTGTAGTATCTTTGTCTGGTTTTGGTATCAGAGTGATGGTGGCCTCATAGAATGAGTTTGGGAGTATTCCTTCCTCTGCAATTTTTTGGAAGAGTTTGAGAAGGATGGGTTTTAGCTCTTCTCTAAATGTTTGATAGAATTCACCCGTGAAGCCATCTGGTCCTGGACTTCTGTTTGTTGGAAGAGTTCTAATCACAGTTTCAATTTCATTCCTTGTGATTGGTCTGTTCATATTTTCTGTTTCTTCCTGGTTCAGTCTTGGGAGGTTATACCTTTCTAAGAATTTGTCCATTTCTTCCACGTTGTCCATTTTATTGGCATAGAGTTGCTTGTAGTAGTCTCTTAGGATGCTTTGTATTTCTGTGGTGTCTGTTGTAACTTCTCCTTATTCATTTCTAATTTTGATTTGAGTCCTCTCCCTCCTTTTCTTGATGAGTCTGGCTAATGGTTTATCACTTTTGTTTATCTTCTCAAAGAACCAGCTTTTAGTTATATTGATCTTTGCTATTGTTTTCTTTGTTTCTATTTCATTTATTTCTGCTCTGATCTTTATGATTTCTTTCCTTCTGCTAACTTTGGGTTTTGTTTGTTCTTCTTTCTCTAGTTCCTTTAGGTGTAAGGTTAGATTGTTTGAGATTTTTCTTGTTTCTTGAGGTAGGCTTGTATAGCCATAAACTTCCCTCTTAGAACTACTTTTGCTGCATCCCATAGGTTTTGGATCGTCGTGGTTTCATTGTCATTTGTCTCTAGGTATATTTTGATTTCTTCTTTGATTTCTTCTGTCATCTCTTGGTTATTTACTAACGTATTGTTTAGCCTCCATGTGTTTGTGTTTTTTAAGTTTTTTCCCCTGTAATTCATTTCTAATCTCATAGCGTTGTGGTCAGAAAAGATGCTTGATATGATTTGAATTTTCTTAAATTTACTGAGGCTTGATTTGTGAACCAAGATGTGATCTATCCTGGAGAATGTTCCATGCACACTTGAGAAGAATGTGTAATCTGCTGTTTTTCGATGGAATGTCCTATAAATGTCAATTAAATCTATCTGGTCTACTGTGTTATTTAAAGCTTCTGTTTCCTTATTTATTTTCATTTTGGATGATCTGTCCATTGGTGTAAGTGAGGTGTTAAAGTCCCCCACTATTATTGTGTTACTGTCAATTTCCTCTTTTATAGCTGTTAGCAGTTGCCTTATGTATTGAGGTGCTCCTATGTTGGGTGCATATATATTTATAATTGTTATATCTTCTTCTTGGATTGATCCCTTGATCATTATGTAGTGTCCTTCCTTGCCTCTTGTAACATTCTTTATTTTAAAGTCTATTTTATCTGATATGAGTATTGCTACTCCAGCTTCATTGTGATTTCCATTTGCATGGAATATCTTTTTCCATCCCCTCACTTTCAGTCTGTATGTGTCCCTAGGTCTGAAATGGGTCTCTTGTAGACAGCATATGGATGGGTCTTGTTTTTGTATCCATTCAGCAAGCCTGTGTCTTTTGGTTGGAGCATTTAATCCATTCACGTTTAAGGTAATTATCGATATGTATGTTCCTATGACCATTTTCTTAATTGTTTTGGGTTTGTTTTTGTAAACAAAGAAACTCTTTTCTTCTCTTGTGTTTCCCACTTAGAGAAGTTCCTTTAGCATTTATTGTAGAGCTGGTTTGGCGGTGCTGAATTCTCTTAGCTTTTGCTTGTCTGTAAAGCTTTTGATTTCTCCATCGAATCTGAATGAGATCCTTGCTGGGTAGAGTAATCTTGGTTGTAGGTTCCTCCCTTTCATCACTTTAAGTATATCATGCCACTCCCTTCTGGCTTGTAGAGTTTCTGCTGAGAAATCCGCTGTTAACCTTAAGGGAGTTCCCTTGTATGTTATCTGTCATTTTTCCCTTGCTGCTTTCAATAATTTTTCTTTGTCTTTAATTTTCGCCAATTTGATTATTATGTGTCTTGGTGTGTTTCTCCTTGGGTTTATCCTGTATGGGACTCACTGTGCTTCCTGGACTTGGGTGGCTATTTCCTTTCCCATGTTAGGGAAGTTTTCAACTATAATCTCTTCAAATATTTTCTCAGGTCCTTTCTCTCTCTCTTCTCCTTCTGGGACCCCTAAAATGCGAATGTTGTTGCATTTAATGCTGTCCCAGAGGTCTCTTAGGCTGTCTTCATTTCTTTTCATTCTTTTTTCTTTATTCTGTTCCACAGCAGTAAATTCCACCATTCTGTCTTCCAGGTCACTTATCCGTTCTTCTGCCTCAGTTATTCTGCTATTGATTCCTTCTAGTGTAGTTTTCATTTCAGTTATTGTATTGTTCATCTCTGTTTGTTTGTTCTTTAATTCTTCTAGGTCTTTGTTAAACATTTCTTGCATCTTCGTGATCTTTGCCTCCACTCTTTTTCCGAGGTCCTGGATCATCTTCACTATCATTATTCTGAATTCTTTTTCTGGAAGGTTGCCTATCTCCACTTCATTGAGTTGTTTTCCTGGGGTTTTATCTTGTTCCTTCATCTCGTACATAGCCCTCTGCCTTTTCACCTTGTCTATCTTTCTGTGAATGTGGTTTTTGTTCCACAGGCTGCAGGATTGTAGTTCTTCTTGCTTCTGCTGTCTGCCCTCTCCACAATTGATTTTTATATGTTGATTTTGTATCCTGCAACTTTACGAAATTTGTTTATAAGCTCTAACAGTTTTTTTGTAAATTCTTTAGGGTTTTTATATATAACATCATGTCATCTGAAAAAGAAGACAATTTTACTTCTGCCTTTGCAATTTTGATGGCTTCTTTTTCCTTTTTCTTCCCTGTTTGCTCTGGCTAGGACTTCCAGTACTCTCTTGAATAGGAGTGACAAAGGTACATTTTTAAAGTGTTCAGCTTTCACCAATGAATATGATGTTAACTGTGGGCTTGTCATGTTAGCCTTTATTATGTTGAGGTACATACCTGCTATACTTAGTTTGTTGAAAGTTCTAATCATGAAAGGATGTTGCATTTTATCAAATATTTTTTCTGTATCTATTAAGATGATCATATGATTTTTATCTCTCACTTTTTTTATGTTGTGCATTACTTTTACTGATTTGCAAATTTTGAGCCATCCTTGCATCCAGGAATAAATCCTACTTGATCGTGGTGTATGATCCTTTTAATGTGCTGTTGAGTATGGTTTGCTAGTATTTTGTTGAAGATTTTGCATTTATGTTTAACAGGGATATTGGCCTGCAATTTTCTTTTCTTGTAGCATACTTCTCTGGCCTTGGTTTTAGGGTAACGCTAGCCTCATAAAATAAGTTTGGAAGTGTTCGCTCTTCTTTAATGTTTTTTGGAAGAATTTGAGACTGATATTAATTCTTCTTTAGATATTTTTAGAAATTATCAGTGAAGCCATCTGGTCCTGGACTTTTCTTTACATGAAGGTTTTTGATTACTGATTCACTCTCCTTACTCATTACTGGTTTGTTCAAATTTTTCACTTCTTCATGATTCATTCTAAGTTGTATGTTTCTACGAATTTATCCACTTCTTCCAGGTGATCAATTTGTTGGCATATTACTGTTCATAGTAGTCTCTTATAATAGTTTTTTACTTAAAAACTTTAAGAATTTAGTAGATTTACATTTAAATTGATTATTGATAGGTAAGGGCTTACTATTCCCATTTTGTTAATTATCTTATGGCTGTTTTGTTGAGCCTTTGTTCTTGTTTTCCTCTCTGTCTTCCTTTATGATATAATTTTCTGTTTTGATTCCTTTCTCTTTATCTTTTGTGTATCTCCAAAAGTTTTTGAATTACATAATAGTTTCCAAGATATAAATAAATATCTTATAATAGTGTATTTTAAGCTGATAACAACTTCATTTGATCTCATACAAAAGCTATACACTTTTATTCCCCTTCCACATTTTTTATTTTTGATGTCACAATTTATATCTTTTTCTATTGCATATCAATTAACAAATTATTGTAGCTATATTTATTTTTAATACTTTTGTCTTTTAACCTTTATCCTAGAGTTACAAGCAATTTACATACCACCATTAGAGTATTAAAGTATTCTGAATTTAACCATATATTTACCTTTACTGGTGGGTTTTATACTTCATATGTTTTCACGTTACAAATTAGTGTCCTTTCATTTTAGCTGGAAGAACTCCATTTAGCATTTCTTGTAAGGCCAATCTAGTGGTGATGAATTTCTACGGTTTTGTTTGTCTGGGAATATCTTTATTTCTCCTTCAATTCTAAATGACAACTTTGCCAGGTAAAGTATTCTTAGTTGGCAGGTTTTTTCTTTCAGCACTTTAAATATATCCTCCCACTCCCTTCTGGCCTATAACGTTTCTGCCAAGAAATCTACTGATAGTCTTTTGGGTGTTCCCTTATATGTAACACATCACTCTTCTCTTGCTACTTTCTTAACTTTTGGCAATTTGATTATAATGTGTCTCAGGGTGGCTGGGGAAGTGCCCAGAAGCTCTTTCAGGCTCCAGTGAGGATCCCAGTCAGCTCCCACATGCAGGTTGATTAGAAGCCCAACTTTCAGGCAGCACTTGGGAAAGTATGCAGCCTAATCCCTTCCAGGGAAAAACTGAGAGCTCTGTGTTTTTGCCTGCTCCCTCTGATGAACCTAGTTCGGATAGCCTTGGGAAGTGCTCACACACCCATGTAAAAACCACCTCTTTAAAAAAAAAAAAAAAAAAAAAAAAAAAACACCTCTTTGTTAAATGTAGTCCTGAGAAACTGGCAAATGCTGAGCCTCACTGGCTCTCAGATATAAAAGTCGGGGCAGTAGATGTGTGGTCCAAAACCTTCACTCTTTAGACAGAAACAGGGATTTGGCGGTTCCCTCCCAATTGTAAAGTGCTGTGCCAGGTATTTGATGAACTTGTAGGTTCCTGGGCCCTATCCATCAAAGATTCATCCTCTGGTTGGTCTAGAAATCTGCATTATTTTTCAGATGCACCTCCTTCAGGTTATTATACCTTCAGGTTATTCTGAAGCAGGACAACACTTGGAAAAACTTTTTCTCCTTTCCAATCCCATTACCACTACTTAAAATGGAGTCCTTATAATTTTTTGCCTGACTTATAACCAAGTCTCTAAATTTAGATGTTTCACCCCTTTCTAATCTATTTCCAGTCCCTGATCACACATAGTGGGAGGTGTTCACTGTGTAGCCTAAAACACTCCATTGCTCCCCAACACACTGGATAAAGTCCAAACTCTTAACCATGGCATTAAGGCCCTCTGCCACCTAACCCCTGTTTTCTTTCATCCAAAGACCTTTTCACTGCCCTCTCCCACTTCTTTTATCACCTTTTCCCCACTTCTCACTGCTACCTTAGCCTGTATTGTGCTTCTTATCCTTCAAGGGTGGCCTTTCTGGGCTGAGTTAAGAGCCCCTCCCCTCCATCATCTCACTCCTCCTGTACTTACCTTTTTCAGAGAATCTACTACAGTGTACTATGATGGTTTCCTAGTTCATCAAGTCTTTCCACAAGAATGGCACTTTCAGTCAAAGACCCTGTCTTAAGAGAAATGTTTCTTCTCACAGCAGGCTGCCCACAGAGCCCAGGCTGGATTTCCTAGTGTATATGGAAACCAGCCAGTAGCTATGTCAGCCTGACGCAAGATAGGGACTGCCATTCCTGCCTGGAAATGACAAGAGGTGGAGGTGGGTTCAGAGGCAGTTCTCTAAGCCTGGAGTCCAGCTCTAGAATCCAGCTCTGAGTCTGACTTAAACTTCAATCTGAAGCATGGGTCTTGGTGAGTCGTGCCGTGCCCTGGGCATAGGGCTTTTGAAGCCTCTATCCCTGAAGGCCCACTCCTAGAATTTAGACACCAAACTCATGGTCTTCCCTGGGTGTGGCCTTCTTAGGAAGGAGCTTGTAGAATAGAAACTAAGCACACAGTTTTCAATGCAGGCAGGATTGTGTTTGGGGACAAACATACCTAAGGTGGGATTTGATTCCCAACTCAGAAATGTACTAGCTGCCTCACCTCAGACAAATTACTTAACATCCCATAGACTCTATTTCCTTATCTGCTATATGGAGATAAATTTTTAAAAATAGTGTCCACATAGATTTGTTCATAGGGTTAAATTACATAATGATTGAAATGGGTTTAACACACAGTGCCAGACATATAGAAAGTGCTCAGTATACAGAGGAGAGGGAAAATTGCTTGGCTTCCTGTTCCGTTCCTGTCCCTAACTTTAGCACCTAGATAAGTCCCTTTGTCTGTGATTCCTTACCTGTACCCTATTTCCCCTACCCAGGGATACAAGGAGTTGCCTCCACACCCCTCTCACTGGAGCTTTAGCTGGCTTCACACCATCTTTTGTAGGCAGGTTTCAACTTGGTTTCTTCACTTGAAAAATGAGAAGGACCAGAATTAACATTCTGAGAGCTTATTTCATGCTAAGACCTTTGCATTTATTATTTTATTTAACAGAAGTACCCTGTGAATTTGGTATAATTACGTCTGTTTTTCAGACTAGAAAATTTAAACTAAGTGAGATTATTACAAGTCCACTGTAGCTTAGTACAGTAATTTTAAACAATTTTGCTCACTACCCTCTTTTAGGCGATATCTAAAATGTTTCTCATAAGTTTGAAGAGTTGTAAAATACGTACTACCCAGTATATTGCAAATATCGACATTTTAAGCTACTATATTATTCTTTTAAATATATCCATTGGAATCTAAATGCCATAGCAATGTATAATGACATCATCAATTAAAAAAATAAAAGAACAGGCTCTTCTTTAACTTTCAGAAAATTTACATTGTTCTTCTTCCCTTGAATTTTATCACAATGCATTATATTTTATGCCCTAGAGTCTCTTATTTGTCCCATTATATTCTTCTCTGAAAAAAGAGATGAATGTATTTTTTATTTCCTGTATCTATAATACTCCAAGCATAAAATTTTCTTCTGAAGTAAATTATCATTATAAATATATTAATAGAATCGATTAAACACTAAAAATTTGTTATGTATTTTGTTAAATAATTATGAAATATATAAAGTAAATTTTTACTAGAAATCTTAACAAGATGGTTAGGATATATTTTTAATCAGTTCCAGTATCTATGGACAAATCTACTTATTACTAAAATGAAAAAAATGCTCAGATGCAATTCGATTCCTATTTTTATAGTTATTTAATAGATGTAAGAACTATGATACCTCATTCATACAAAAAGTGAGAATGGGAGTGGAAGAAATTTTGTCATAGTAATATCTTTGAACTACTTCTGAGTAAAATGCCAGAAAGCACCTAATGATATAAGCTTCAAAAATAATTTTTAGTGATCTATAAGAAAAATCTTGATTAGATCCTCTGTCAATTTTATTGAAAACAAATAATTGGAAACCACTTGACTTGCCAAAGATTTTTTAATCCAGTCTTCAGAAATTTACTTTCTCAATCCCAGCACCAAAAATTCCAAATAATCCTTTCGTCTACCACAAGTTTTTACACTCCAAGAAAATGAACCATAGTAAATAAAAGATAATTCTTTGCTTCCAAAATGATCCTATTTTTCCTCAGATATGTTGGGCTCTTTTATATGAGTCAATTTGAGTAGATGGTATTTTGAAACTCTTTATCCAGATTTGGAGTCAACTAATCACTTTTCTGTCTGATTGAATCTTGTATTTATTTTTCAAATTCTTTTCAGTTGGCTCTAGATATATCTCTAAAGATACTTTAATGTCTTTTCCTCAAGCATGTAAATTCCTCTCATTCTTTATCTCACCACAACTTTTAAGTTGTGGTAATGATAGTGAGTACAAAATAAAAAGTAGTTCTATAGCTACATATAAATGTGCGTATGTTTGTGTGTGTGTGAAAAAAATGAAGTCAGCAATTTGCAGAATTTGTGTGGAGTTTGCTTTTACACTCTTTAGTTAAGTGGCATTGAGGTGATCATTTAGCGCTTGGTAAGAGCTTTAATAAAAAGGGTCAAAGTAGTCATGAAAATCAATATCTTTCTAATGACATTTAGACATTTAATGATGCCCCAAGCAAGCTATATCAGCTGTGTGGTTTGTAAAGCAGTTACTTTTTCTTTAAGATTATTTGAAAGTTTTACTGTAATTATTTTTTATTCACTAGGTAATGAAATATTTACAAGGTTAAAACTCCTAATGCTTTAAACAAACAAACAAACAAAAAACCTTGATGGCACTAATAGACCTTTAAGGGGAGGGGAGAAATTACTTCAAAGCTGTAAGGAGCTTTCTTTTTCAAACTGTGGTCAAAATCACACATTTTAATAAATGCTATAAGGGGAAAGACCAGAGTTCTGGGAGAAAAATAACAGTGGAGTCCTAATTCAGATTGGGGAATAAGAGAAGGCCTCTCTAAGAACCCAGGGATAAATAGGCTTCAGAAAATGATGGAAAGAAATATCTAAACCTCAAACAGGGGGAAAAAAAATTCTCAGATAAAATGAGAGAAATACCAAGGAGAATTCACTCAAAGAAAACAAACAATCCAGAAAATAAGCAAGAACTGTCAAAGAACGCAGTCTGAAAAATAACATAGCATGAGATACAGAAACAAATTACCTACAAACGCTGAGCTTTATAGAACTGCTTAGTAAACATGAATTCAGTAAAATGAGAGCTTAAAGACTAAATGGAAAATGAAGTACCAGAACGGGAAGAAAAACAGAAATTTTAAAGCTAAAGAAATAAAAGGAGATCCAAACAACATTATCTATAAACTAGAAATTGCATGGACAGGACAGATACAGCTAAAACTCAGATGAAGGCAGAAGAAAAACTAAATATAATAATGATGACTGAATAGAAAGAAAAACAGAGAATAAAACAAATGATGTTTAAAAAAAATAGAAGTCAAAGAAAGACTATCTCATATTAAGATATTTAGATGTCCCTTAAATGGTGAACCCAACAAAGAGAAAAAAAAAAAAATATATATATATATATATATATATATATATGTTCCTTGCAGTAAAAAGAAATCTGCAAATCAAAATCTGCAGATTAAAACAGTATACCACATACCCCCACCCCAAAATTATACAGGGCATCAATGACAGATCCTGATTATTATTGAACTTTAAGGATAAAAACAGAAGTCTTCAGATACGTGAGCAAAAAATAAAAATCAAATAATTTAAAAGTGAGCTGGAGGGACTTCCTTAGTGGTGCAGATGATAAGATTCTGCACTCCCAATTCAGGGGGCCTGGGTTCGATCCCTGGTCAGGGAACTAGCTCTCACATGCATGTTGCAACTAAGAGTTCACAATACCACAATTAAGGAACCCATGAGCCGCAACTAAGGAGCCCACTTGCTGCAACTAAGACCTGGTGCAACCAAATAAATTAATTTTTTTTAAAAAGTGAGCTGGATATCAGACTGACTTCTCACAGTAACATTCAGTGGCAGAAGACAATGGAGAAATGTCTATAAATTAAAAGTGGAAAATGGATGTGACTCACAAAATTAAACCCACATAAGTTGTCTTTCAAGTAAAAAGGTTAAGAGATATTTTCAAACATGAAACTCTCTGGACACAGAGCACCCATGAGGCCCTCAACAAAAAGCACTTCAGACTGATAAAATGAGCTAAGCAAAAGCTGATTCAAAATTAAGAACCCAAAGAGGTAAAATGACAAGTGATAACCGCCATATGAACATACAACTAAAACTAAGCCACTAGGAAAAAATTATTTCAGAAGACAACAAAAATACCATGGTTTGTGCTTACAACCATGAGGGAGTAAATGGTTTGGGACTTACTCTTCAATCATAAACAATTAAAAACCTGGCCAAATATATATAAAATAAATGATTTTGGACATTGGACAACAACCAGTGAAGGGTTATGATCCCTGAAAGAAAAGAAAAAAATGATATGTGCCATGCAATAGCTCCAGCTTTCAGAAAGTAGACAATTTCTGGCCCATGAGTGCAGGAAGGGGGAACTCAAAGTCTGAATAGTCTTCTCTGAGTTGAGGAGACAGATATTAGAGTTTAGGGTGGTTAAGGCAATTAGAACTTGCAGAGTAGAATATTACAGAGAATGGGGTAGTAGAATATTCAGAAGAAGTCTCAGATATCTGAATATGGATATCTGTCAGCCTTTGACTTAATACTAATCTGTCCATGCACAGCATAAAATTCAACAAGACTGCATGAAGGACGATGTGTGGAGAAAAAACAATTACCACAGAGTGAAAGCCAAAAGCCCATAGTTTATACAGGGCCAGGACTATTCAAGTTCCTTCCCACCAGAGCAGAAAGACTTTGTTAAATACACATGGCATTTACTTGTGATCCTAGAAGAGTCACATCTGGGGCTAAACTGGTACTGTAGGAATATCTACTCTAGTCACATCCTTAAAAAGCTTTAAAATAAGCCTAGAAAATATCAAACTAAATCATGAGTAATTTAATTGCTTACTAGAATAAAATCCACACCGTTAAAGAAACACAGTAAATCCAGCACTTAACAATGAAATATTTACAATGTCCAGCATCCAACTAAAATGGCTAGACATGCAAAGACAGAGAAAAATGTGACCAAGGAAAAAATTAATTTTATAGAGACATATGCATAAATGATAAAATTGATGGAATTAGTAACAGTAATGATAAGATAACTTTTATAAATATGTTCAATATGCTTGAGAACTTAAATAAAAATGTGAACATAATGAGGGGAGAAATGGAAGAATTAAAAAATAAAACCAAATGCAACCGCTAGGGAAGAAAAATAAAATACATGAAGTGAAAATTACACTGAATGAAATAAACCATAAATTAGACATAAAAGATAAAGAAGGTTAGTGAACTAGGAGACAAAGCAATAGAAAATATCCAAAATGAAGCACTCAGGGGAAAAAAATAAAAATAAATAGGAGAGTCTAAGTAATCTGTGAAACAGTATCAAGCGGTCTAACACACATGTAATTGGGGTCTTAGAAAGAGATGAAAAGGAGAAGAGAAAAAAATTCTTGAAGGGGTAATAGTAGAGTTTTAAAATACACAAAACTAAAACATGATAATATTGAAAGAAAAATAAATCTAAAATTATAGTTGTAGATTCCAAAACTCTTCCCTCAGTAATTAATATAAAAAGTACAGAAATCAATAGGAATATAGAAGAACTGAATGACACTATCAAAGAACTTGAACTACTGGACATTTCTAGAAAACTACCAATCAGTAGCAGACTGTATGTCCTTTTTAAGTACTCATGGAGCATTTATCAATATAGAACAGATGTTAGGCCATTAGCTAAGTCTCAATACATTTTAAAAGATTGAAATAAAAAGGGAATTAAATTAGAAATTACTAACTAAAAAAATCTCAAACTACCCAAATATTGGGGGATTAAATTTTATAATTCATATGAACCCATAGCTCAAAGAATAAATCATAGGGAAAACAAGAAAATATTCTGAACTAAATCATAATTAAAATGCAGCACATAAAAGTTAGAGGATTCATGTAAAGCACTTCGAGAGGTAAACAATTTGTTTCCATAGTCAAATAATTAACAACTGGGAATTGAAATTTACAATAACATCAACAAATGTAAAACACTTACAGACAAACTTTTAGTGAAAACTACAAAACACTCCTGAGAAGGTCTAAAGAAGCCCCAAATAAATGGAGAGATGTATCCAGTTCATGGATTGGAATAGTCAATATCACTAAGATTTCAATTCTCCCCAAGTTGATCTATAAATTCAGTGCTACGCCAATCAAACTACCAATAGAATGTTTTTCAAAATTGACAATTTAAATGGAACTGTAAAGGAGCTAGAATAGCCAAAACCATTTTGAAGAAGATTCAGTTGGGAAGACTTACACTACCTGATTTCAAGACTTAATATAAAGCTACAGTAATTATAACAGTGTGGTGATGTAGTGAAGATAATCATATAGAACAAAACAACCAAATAGATAATCCAGAAATAGACACACATATGTGGTCAACTGATTTTTGACAAAAGTTCCGGGCAATTCAATGGGAAAGTGATAATCTTTTCAACAAATGGTGCTGGAACAACTGGCCAACCATATGGTAAAAACAGAAATCTTGATCTCAAAGATACCCAAATATTAACCTGAAGTAAGCCATAGACCTAAACATAAAAACTAAAACAATAAAATTTAAAGAAAACATAGGAGAAAATCTTTCAAGCTTGGAGTAGTTGAAGATTTCTTTAGATAAGGTACAAAAAGCATGAAACATTGGACTTTATAAAAACTAAAATCTACTTTTTGAAAGGCAGCGTTAAAAAATAGCCATAGGCTGGCAGAAAATATTCATGATACATATATCTGACAAAGGACTAGTATCCAACATATATAGACATATAAAGAACTCTTACAATTCAACGTTAGAAGACAAAATCTCAATTAAAAAACTGGGCAAAAGATTTGAAAAAACACTTTACAAAAGAAGCTATGCAAATGGCCAATAAGCACATCAGATGTAGCTAATGTCATTAGTCATAAGGAAAATGCAAATTAAAACCACAATCAGATACAAATACAAAATCAGGAGAATGGCTAAAATTTTAAAAAGTGAACAATGCCAAGTGTTTGTGAGGATGTGGAGAAAGTAAAATCCTTGTACATAGTTGGTGGGAATGTAAAATGTTATAATAATGAAATAATGGAAAATGGTTTAGCATCTTCTTATAAAACTAAACATATGCTTCCCATATGACCTAGCAACTACACTCTAAGTATTTATCCAAGAAAAATTAAAACATATTTTTACATCCAAAAAAATATATACAAGAATGTTTACAGAAGTTTTTTTTTAATGACAGACAAAAAATGCAAACAGTTAAATGACTATCAGTAAGTGAATGGATAAACACAATATGGCATATTCATACAATGAACTACACTCAGCAATAAAAAGAAACAAACTACTGATACACATAACATGGATAAGTTCCCCAAAGAAGCCAGATAAAGGAGTAGATACTGTATGGTTCCATTTATTGGAGACTCTAGAAAACTAATCTAATCTATGACAGACAGCAAATCACTGGTTGTAGGGTGTAGGAAAGAGGGACTGGCTGGGAAAGGGAAGAAAGAACTTTGGGGGTGATGGAAATGTTTTATATCTTGAATATGGTGGTGATGATACGGGTGTATACATTTGTCAAAACTCATCAAACTATATTTTTAAAATGAGTGCATTTGATTATATGTGAGTTAGACCTTAATAAAATTGAGGGAAAAATGGCAAAGGGATATTTAACATCTTATTCTCAATAAAATTTCTCCTAAAATAATGTGGCACATTTTATGCAAGGCTTTGCTTTAAATATGCATATTTCAAACTTTCTGTTAATTAAATTTTGTTTTCCTACTGGAAAGGAACACACAGTAAAAACAAAAAATGGAAAATATAGTTTCAAACTTTTAGGACAGTGACAATACTCTGTATGATATAGTGGCAAATATGTGTCATTGTATTTTTGTCCAAACCCATAGAATGTAATAACACCAAGAGTGAACCCTAAGGTAAACTATGGACTTTGGGTGATTATGATATATCAATGTAGGTTCATCCTTGGTTAAAAAGAAAAAAAGGTACCTTTCTGGTGAGTGATGTTAACAATGGGGGAGGCTAGTGTGTGTGGGGGCAGAAGGCTTATGAGAAATCTTTGTACCTTCCTCTCAGCTTTTTTGTAAACCTAAAACTGCTCTAAAAATTAAATGTTCTAAAAAAATTAATAGAACTCTTTACCTAAGAAAAGGTACGTTTTACATTTTACTCTATGTAAATTATAACTCAGTAAAAGAAATTAGTGGGGAAAAAAGTATAGCTTCAATTAATAATAATTTATGATCACTTTGTTAAATAAATATTTATCTGCAATTCAGCAATTTCTTCAGCTTATTTTTTCTATTCAATTCAAGTATGATAAATATAATACATTTAAAAGGCATGTACGGTATGATTCTAGTTTATAAAACTGTTTTAATGTATCTACTTGCCTACCACCTACGTATCCATAGTTTTGTCTGATTATGGGTATAAAGTTGTGTTTGGAATTATTTTTACCAAATGCTAAACCTTGTTATTTCTGGCCATTTTGAGTAAATTGGTGCTTGCTTTGTATTCTATGTTACTTAAATTTTTTTCTTAATATACAAACAGCTCATACAGCTCAACATCAAAAAAACTAACAACCCAATCAAAAAATGGGCAGAAGACCTAAATAGACATTTCTCCAAAGAAGACATACAGATGGCCAAGAGGCACATGAAAAGATGCGCAACATCACTAATTATTAGAGAAATGCAAATCAAAACTACAATGAAGTATCACTTCACACCAGTCGGAATGGCCATCATCAAAAATTCTACGAATAATAAATGCTGGAGACGGTGTGGAGAAAAGGAAACCCTCCAATACTGTTGATGGGAATGTAAATTGGCACAGCCACTATGGAAAACAGTATGGAGGTTCCTTAAAAAATTAAAAATAGAGTTACCATATGAGCCAGCAATCTCACTCCTGGGCATATAGCCAGAAAAGACAAAAACTCTAACTTGAAAAGATACATGCACCCCAGTGTTCACAGAAGCACTATTTACAATAGCCAAGACATGGAAGCAACCTAAGCGTCCATCAACAAATGAATGGATAAGGAAGATGTGGCATATATATATATACAATGGAATATTACTCAGCCATAAAAAGTAGTGAACTAATGCCATTTGCAGCAACATGGATGGACCTAGAGATTATCATACTAAGTGAAGTCAGGCAGAGAAAGACAAACATCATAGAATATCACATATACGTGGATTCTAAAAAAATGATACAAATGAACTTATTTCCAAAACAGAAAGAGACTCACAGACATAGAAAACAAACTTATGGTTACCAAAGAGGAAAGGTGGGGAGGAGGGATAAATTAGGAATTTGGGATTAACATATACATGCTACTATATATAAAAGAGATAAATAACAAGAACCTATTGCATAGCACAGGGAACTGTATTCAATATATTGTAATAACCTATAATGGAAAGAATCTGAAAAAGAATATATATGTATATGAATATATTATAAAAAGAATATATATGTATGTGAATATATTATATATACATATACGTAAGAATATATATATTATATATATCTGAATCACTTTGCTGTACACCCGAAAGTCAGACAACATTGTAAATCAACTATACATCAATTAAAAAAAAAGAATAACCTAAAAAAAAAACAATAGAGGTTAGCCACCTCAGGTCCTGGCTCCTAAAATGGATGAGGATGATCTTATCTGCCCCTTCTCCCCCCACAAATCCAAGGGATTAGCGGCTTAGTGTGGAAAAACTACAGGTGGGTCTTTAGGCTCTCTTTCAACAAAGATTCCGCAGGGGCCTGGATCTTACAGAACTACCCAGGCTTCATGAAAACAGTTCATCAATACTGGATTCACCCTGTTCTCAGTTAAGTGACAATCCTGAATTCTAGCCAGCTGCCCTACGAAGACACAGTATCCTCTGGGGAAGATGAAAATTAGGGCTTAATGTAATGATGGGCTCAGTTGCTCGGGGCCTCTTAACAATACTTCCAAACACCCCTCCCTCCCTTTCCCAATCCTTTTAAGGAACATAAGCATGGATTAAAAAAAAAAAAAGAAAGAAAGTTAAACTTAAAGGAAAGGTATGTTAAAACTAGAACTTGCTGTTATGTAGAATGGGAGCTTAAGCCATTTTTCTTTGAATATTAAATAAAAGAATGACCCCAAGAGGCCTGAGGACTTTGAGACATTTGGGTTACATTTTAAAAAACAAAAACAAAAACTCTTTATTAAAAAAAAAAAAAAAAAAACCAGAACTTGTGATTGACCAGAAAGGTAAAGATATACGACCATATTTAAATGATTCTACCTAATCACATCTACAATGCTTGATGGTTCCGGAGGGCAAAATGGCGTGCCAGGAATATCATTACATCTTCCTCCAACGCACAGATATTAGAAAAGAAAACAGATGAGGTCTCTATCATTCTCTTGATTTCTTTTTTTACTTATTTTTATAAATAATACCTCACCAGTAAGTTAATCTTCATAAGAAATGCCTCTAAATCTCTCCTGCCTGGGCTTCTCAATATTTTTCTTTAATGGACAGGAAATTAAATACCTTATTCTCAGTCACTTCCATGTCCTCAGTCATCAGAACATGGACGTCCCCTTTTCACAGTACAGAGATATTGCCTGACCTCTGTTTATTTTAAGGCTTAAGCAGCCAGAAACTTCTGATACATCTGATTTGGTGTCTGGGAAAGGAAAAAGAGTAGAAAAAAAATATTCTAATATGGGCATTAAATGATACCCATTACCAGCACTGATGAATTATTTATCCTGAAGCCCTTTAATCCCCTGGGGGCAAGTCCATGTACATCATATCTCATCATTGTGCCCAGCACACAGTTGTGCTCGCTAAATCTAATTTGATTGAGTGAATAAACACATTTCTCCCATTAAATATGGAGATTGTAGAATTGTCATTCCTGTGATTTACCCACTTTCATTTAGGACATATGTTATATCCCTACAGTGCTAAAACATCTAAGTAAAAAGAGCAAAAAACTTGACTATTTTAATTGAGAATCAAAAAAGGTCTAGAATCTGTACTGTCCAAAACAGTACCCACTAGCTATGTGGCAATTTACATTTAAATTCAATAACATTTAAAAATCAGTTGCCCAGTTGCCCTAACCAATATCAAGTGTTCAATAACTACATGTGGCTAGTGGCTATGGCATCAGACAGCACAAGTACAGAATAGTTACATCATTACAGAAAATTCAGAGTTTTGTTGGACAGAAAATTCTAGATGATTGCCTAAAATTTTTTGATTTCATTTTTATGTTCCATGCTTTTATAAATATAGTAGGAGTTCAAGACCTTTTTTAAGTATGTGGTAGAGTTCCTTAAGGGAAGTGATTTGGGAAGTAAAGATTTTCTGTAACTTGGGCTTATGAAAATGACTCCAAGATTGAAGAGAGCTTGTTAATACACACTGAAGTAGATCTAGTATTCCCTGAGGGCAGAATCCTTTTCTTGTTCATTTTTCTATTTCCAGCAGCTAAGAAATTGCACTTAGTAAAGGATGAATAATGATAAATATGTATGTATCCTAATAAACTACACATTCTCATTCAAACACTTCACATACTTCTCATATTTGACACATTTATTTCAGATATCAGAGGTGTAGTAGATTCTGTTGCCTGGAGGATAAAGGGCTTGCCTATCAGCAGCTTTATCTTTTTATGGGATCTGTCTTCCTTCTTTTCACCTCCAGTGCAGTCTATTTCTCCTGTCTTCTATAGTACTAGGTCTCATCTAACGATGATACCATCACAGAGTTTACACTGACTGACCACATACCCTAGACTAATGACATATATATTAGGCAACAATAAGATTTATTGTTGCCTATGGTCTGAAATGTTTGTGTCCATACACAATACCCAATGTGATGATATTAGTAGGTGGGGCCTTTGGGAGATACTTAAGCCATGAGATTGGAGCCCTCATAAATGGAATTAGTGCTTTATAAAGAGGCTCCAGAGAGATCCCTATCCTCTTCCACCATGTGAGGATACAGCAACAAGACAACCATATATTTAACCAGGAAGCAATCTTGGACTTCCAGAATCCAGGAATGTGAGAAATAAATTTCTGTTGATTATTAGCTAACCAGTCTGTGGTATTTTGTTACAGAAGCCCAAATGGACTAAGACACTGTCCATACTGGTATCCTTCTGAGAGTGAAAGGGGGTGGTGTTAATAGCTCCACTGGGACACTAAGCATGAGCCAAGTTCACCCAACTGGTTTT
The DNA here is from genome assembly GCF_965194825.1 of Balaenoptera physalus. Taxonomy (NCBI): domain Eukaryota; kingdom Metazoa; phylum Chordata; class Mammalia; order Artiodactyla; family Balaenopteridae; genus Balaenoptera; species Balaenoptera physalus. The sequence continues at coordinate 72,440,562 of NC_138889.1, read as the reverse complement.
GCTCTTATCTTCCAGTAGTTCTATGATGCTGTAAACTGAATGCTTGTGTTCCCCCAACATTCATATGTTGAAACCCATTCCCCAATGTGTTAGTATTTGGAGGTAGAGCCTTTGGAAGGTGATTAGCTCGTGAGGGTGCAGCTCTCATGAATGGGATTAGTGCCCTTATAAAAGAGACCTTAGAGAGCTCCTTTGCCCCTCTGCCATGCGAGAAGACAGACATCTATGTATGAATCAGCAAGTGGGCTCTCACCAGACACCAAATCTGCCAGTACCTTGATCTTGGATTTCCCAGCCTCCAAAATGGTAAGAAATAAATTTTTGTTGTTTAAAAGCCACCCAGTCCATGGTAGTCTCTTACAGCAGCCTGAACAGATAAAGACATAAGTTTATCTTTGTCTTTAATTTTTTTACCACTAGATGTCAACTTTTCCTGGAATTCTAGACCACGGTTTCAATAAGATTCAGACATCCTCAGCAACACATTCCTACACATATACCCAGATTTGTGAACATTCATCGTGCTCATTGAGCTCATATTATTTATGCTCATTGATTAACATAATCCATGTTTTACAATTGTTTTGGCAAGAATTACAAAGGCTTATATATCAAAGGTCTATATAATAGTCCCAAATAAGGATTTCTTCACTGCCCCTCAAGCTGCCTGACGTTCCAAGATAAGGCCTTTGGTCAGGATGTTGTCAAAATGACAAGTAACAGCCTAGGGTCAGGCCATTAGAAAGTTCCTATGAGAACACCATTCAGATTGGACCTTACGTGAAGAAGGAGGCAGCAGAAGGAGGGAGAAGATCCAAAAAGGATGATCCTGAGGTCATCCTTGCCTGAAATCCACATCAGTAAACTCTAATCTAACCATAATATGGATCAGGAGAGGATCCTTGGTCAGATCATTTTTTTAATTTCAAAAAAGATTGATTTCCATTCTGTAAATACCTCCAGTTCACTTAAATTAAGGAGCATTCCTTCTTTGGCATTCTTCCCCTGGCTACATTAGCAAAGGGGAACTTGATCCATGACTCAAGCAGTCTAACAGCACTGATGAGATGCCTCCTCCCCCATCCTCACCTCCCCTTGGGGGACAGTAAGGAGGTGGTCTCAAGAATCACTAAAAGTCTCTCAGAACATAAAGCTTTCCTTGTAATCATTTATTATGTTCTCTCAGTGCTCAGAAAAGAGAAACAGCTCCCTACATTTGCTTTTAGAGTGATAGAAAACAATCGATAATGTTTGTCTGTGGATTTGATCACAACGAGGATGTTTTGTGAAAGATGAAGTGAAAGATTTCACTGTTTCATGGCAAGGATCCCATCTTCAGTATACAGGGTGGAATGGGTGTCTGGAGGAATGTGAATACATGGTCTCAGTCCGGGGACTCTCTGCTCCACTCTCCCCACACTGGGGCGGGCTCCAGTCTCGCTGTCTCCTGCGGCACACTTGCTTAGGTCAATTTCAGGATGCTGGAGCTCCCCAGGCACCACCCACAGAGCAGGACGCAGGAATGGCTTTGTGCGGACAGTGCGCTCACGGATCACATCCCTCGCCTAATGGTCCGTGGGAAATGGGTTCGGAACCTGGGCCAGCGCAAGCGGATGGCAAATAGGTGCAGTGACTGAGGGGCAGGTAACCGTTAAATACAAGCCCCAGTGGCAGGTTCCGGGAGGTTTTTCCCCCATTTAAGTCCTGGGTTCCAAATTAAGACTCTGCCAGCTTGCTTCTCACAGGGTACTCTTTGCCAAAGTGTGAAGCAGCTGAGAAGTAGAATTTGGTTCTTCAGTTTCTCAGGGATTCCAACCGCAGAGATATGTCCTCCCTACCCACCTCCCCCAACCAGGTATGAGCAAAAGCCCCACACCAGGAGGACAGCTCTGGGTTGCACAATGGGAAACGCTGTGGTGACAGGTACTCGGAGTCTGTCCTCCAGGAGTCCTGGCCAACAGGTTGTATGTGAGAGTGAGTGGAGTGATGGGGTGGGGGCTACGACTGAGACCTCCTCACCCAGTTGTCCCACTAGGTTTCTTTGCTAAGTCAAGCATGCTACAGGCTTACTGGATCTTCCAGCAGTCCACTTTGATGAGAAGGAAACGATGGTGAAGGGAAGTGACATGTCCAGCCTGAAGTCAGGACACCAGGGAGTTAGAGTCAGAGACAGGAGCAGAGCCTGGGTCTGTGGGCTCACAGAACTTGAACTGCTGCAGGTGGTGATGTCATTTTTCCCTTGCAGAGAGGTGCCATGGGCTTCTGGAAGTTCCCCCCGTTCCTGGTCCTCAGCATTCCGGTCCTGAACCAGGCAGGCATGCTCCAGGCAGCGCCATTCAGGTGAGACAGCCCTGCCAGGAGCACTCTCACCTCTCACGGCCCCTGGAATCATACAATTCTGTGTTCTCAGTTGTGCTTGTGCTGAATCTTTAGCAACTGGCTCCTGGTGGGTGGAGGTGGGGGGATGGGTGGTGGTAATGTATAAATGTACACTTATATATAAGTTTATCATAGAAAGATGTGTAGCACACAGTTTACAAATAGACATAAGATATACAGTACTAGTTATTAGAAATTTCATATAACTCATTGAACCTCACAACATACTTTTGTTGCTTTTTATCAAACACTTTTATCTTTAGCAAAGCTATTTACTAACTTAACCATAATTTGAGAAATGGATTTCATCCTAGTCTGCTAACGACTTGGCCAATAAATTTGTTATTAAATCTGATATGTGATCTATTCATCTAATTTCTCATCCTCATTCAAATTATATTTATTAAACTGAAACCATTTTCAGATTCAAATTATAATTATCATTTAATTTTTAATAATGGCTGCATTTAACACTAAGCTCAAAAAATTCCTGAAAATCTAACCGTCAGTTGCCAGCAAACCATTTCTTTGAGGTCACACCAGAGCCTAACTCCAGGTGAAGCAGCATTTTTGGATAGACAATGGCCTCATTTCTTCCGTTGGCAGTTGGGGCAGCCACATCCTCAGGGGAAGATGCAGAAACCAGGAAACCTGGCTGCTTATCCTGGGGATGGGGGTAGGCAGGGACTCAGAGCCAGGATTGGGCTTGCTTCCCTTCCCTAGGTGGGCCTTGGAGAATGGCTTTGATTCTGCTACACTCACCAGTAAGGAAATGTGCCTCCTACTGGCTGCAATGATGAACGATTATGTGCAGATGAAGGCCCGTGAGCTGAAGCAAGAGACAGGAGGGCTTCAGGTAAGGCTCTGCCCTCTGCTCAGCACTTACCCTCTTCCCTGGCTCACCAGGAAGATGTATCCTGACAGGTAGGAGAGAACATAGCTGGACAGGCAGCCAGCAAGCAGTCACTGTTCACCTTGGCCTGGGGCCCAGCTCTTCTACAGGCTCCACTGAAGACAGAGGTCATGTGAAGGAACTATGGTTGCACCACATGTACAAAGATCCCTTTCTAAAAGCAGTGGGGGAAGCTGTGGACTCCCTCATTCCGGAAATTGTCTGGCAGTACTGACGATACCTCCCAGCACTGGCGGAGTTTAGCCTCGTAAAGTAAAGCCAGGAAATGAAGCCCATGTATCTCAGGGGATTTTAGAAATCTAGCCCCTCCTTGTTAACCTGCACATGATATTCTTTCACACCTGCAAGGCATCTTCATTGCACATTTGCAAGGTGAAGCCAGAGCCCTTACAAAGGATGTTGTCAGGTAGCACAGTGTCTGAGGTAGGTCCAGGGCCTTTAGATGGGTAGAATCTGTGGAGATGTGCATGTTCTCACTGGACCAGACACCCTTCCCCAGCCCCACCCCCCTGTGCACCCTGAGCTTGGAGCTCACACCAGCTCCTGACCTGGCCGTACCTGTTCAGAGGCATGTGCTGCACCTGTATCTGCCCTAAGAACCTCTCTGCAGAGCAAGAAGGACTGAGCAGCATGTGGAATGCCAGAAAAGGTCACCCCTTCCCCCCACAGCCCTTCCCCACACTGCCCTGGCTCAGTGAACCTCTGTGTTCTCCTAATGGAGGATGCGTGAGCCGCCCCCATTCCTGCCCCTCTGCTTTTGCTCCAGGTGCCCTCTCCCTATTCTAACCTTCTGCATGACTGCCTGCAGGGGCAGCCCTGGTGCATGGTATTGTCTAGCCTGACTTTTCCCTGTAGCCTAGACAGCTCCAGAACTAAGCAGTGCAATAATCTGAGTACCTGTGTCCTGGGCACACACACATAGGACCTCAACAAGTTTTACACATTCCCCTTAACTAAAACTGGGGTCAGAATGCCTGGCAAGAAATGGGTCATGGCCAGAGTATTGGAGAGAGACCATGACCCCTCATGTTGGCATGCCTCAAGGTGCCTACTCAACCCCTTCCTCTCCTTTCTAATTCCTTTGTTCCTATAACTTGATGCATGTGGTCTTCTCTGGTTGCTCTTTGGGCTAGTATCAGTGGCATTCTTTGTGGCAGTGGATGTCTGGAACATCAGATGGGAGGAGGGAGAGCAGGCCAGAGAGAATCATTCAGGAAGAGATCAGGAGAGAGAGGGCAGCCCTGTGAGTACCTGTAGATTTCATAGCAGAGCTTCTCAGTCCTGCTTCTGAACATGCCTTTCATTGGGGGAATAATAGTATATTTCTAAAATCACCTGAGCTGTGGTGGTTATTGGTCTGGCCACATCCCACACTTCATGGATACAGGGACCTGTCTGGCAAGTAGCTTTAGCCCCCGGTAGCTGGAGTCAGGGCATAGTGGGTGGTCCCTGTGAATAACCTCAGGTAGCAAAAACAGGAGCACTAAGCACCTCTGAGACTTGATGCTGCAAACTCGCTTCCTCTTCCAGGAGGACAGGGGAATTTTCCTTTTCCTAAGGAGTACTCAGTACCTTGTGAATGGGATGCATCTTCTAGACAATCTTTAAGAATGAGGTTGGGTGTGGCACCATCTCTCTAGTCACCTAAGCCTTGGTTAAGCTTTCGTTTACTTGTACAGAAAAGATTGGCTGCTATAGTTCTGTGTTCCACGGCTTGTTGCCCAGAGCACATTTGGGTTTTCTGACATCCTTGGAAACGTCTATGGGGAGTGACTGTGGCATTTTCCCTAATGCCCTATGACTGTCTGTGGTGATTTTGTGTTTAGGAAAAATATTTAAAGTTCATTGGTGCCTCTCAGAGCAGTAATTTTACCATGTTGGTCCCATGGGGTAGCACCTGCCCTCAGCCTCTCACTGACAGGCCTTTTCTTTTTCTCTATCCTGCAAATCAGCATCACTGCCCAGAAGAGATCCTGTAACACTGCCACCTATGTGACCCATAAGATGCAGGCTGGCTGAGCAGATCTGGGAGCGTGGTTAAGAACAACTTCATGCTCGCCAACGTGGGCTCCAAAGCCTTTGGCCGGCGCCGCAGTGACCTTCAGGCCTGAGCAGTGAAATGACTCCAGGAAGAAGACAACTGCCCTAGTACCTCAGATGGCAGGGCAGATGGCTGGGTATTGCAGGAGTGCAGGCCACAGTCTGACCCTCCCTGGTCCTGTATTGCAAAAAAATCCACAGTGAAGGCGCCAACCACAGTGTCTGGAGAAAGAACAGAGTCCCAATAGCTAAAACACCTAGAATTTGGGTTCATTTCTGTTTTTTTTCAGTGTCTCCAAGTGACTCTGAGATCATCTGCCAGGAAATATAGATCCTATTCATTTAAAACACTGTTCCCTACAGTTATAATTGTGATTATTCTAGTTTTTTAGTTAGAAAGGCAAAGACCCTGCCCTTTGGGAGTATTCTCTACAATGTCATGTACATCTGGATTCAGAGCATAGACTTGGGTTCAAATACTGTGTTTGTCCTCTACTAACTATGTGACCATGGACCAGACCCTCTCTGAGCCTGTTTCCCCATATAACTTGAAAGCAACAATAAGTACCTACTTGTATCATTAATATAAAAAGTAATTGAGATAATACATGACAAGAGCCTCACTGTTAATAAGTAATAATATTCTAGTTCTTACTTTTTTTTTTCTCCTAGGTCACCAAAGAGCTGAACTCCATTTCTTTTAATTTGCAATGAAAGCAACTTATTGCAAAGAAATAGCATGGAAGACACACATCTATGCATGCCTCTTGATATTGAAAACACTCCTTTTTGCTTGAAATAAACTAAAGATAAATGCAGAATAAAATCATTGTAATTACCCAATGTGCATCTTTTTTATAGTTGATTCTGTATTCTATAAATATGACGCATGTCTCACTGGCTTATCTGGTAGCAAATCTGGGCCCTGTCAGCCAACCTGTTGGCTGCTCTGCTAAACCTCAGGGGCACATGAAATTGCTGCCTTGTGGGTGCCTGGGGATGCCTAGTAATGCTGAGCCTCAATGGAACTCTCTCTTTAAAGAAATGTTCTTATTTGTGCACTTCGTCAAGATACAAAATATATTTTCGATATAGTTAAAAGGAGTCCCTGCTGCTATTTATGCTGTTTTTCCCATGAGAACCTCGGGACCTGTGACACTTTGTTGGCCAGGCTGGCTCAAATGAGGCAATGATGCCATGTTTGGGGTGGGTCCTCAGTATCCTGTATCCTCAGTGTCTAGTGAAACACCTTTACTGGAATTAGAACCCTGTGCATCTCAAAGAGACATTCACATTTATTTTCAGAGAGTGCCCTGGTCCCCAGCCCCAGAAGTTATCTGTTCTCTTCTCCTTGACTCAGGTTTGCCCTTACCCATCCTTGCCTTTCCTCCCAACAGCACCCCTTCATACACCCCATAGCCTGCAAAGCCCTTTAGAACAACGGCTCACAGTTTGAAAAGGGATCACACACTGGCAGATCTAGAAAGATCATCAGATGCCATCTAATCCAACTTTTTACTCTCTGATGTGCAGAGAAGAAAAGTGCGTTGCTCAGGTCCTGCAATAAGTTTAACAGAGACATTCTTATATTTAACAAATAATCATTGAGTGTCTGCTATATGCTTGACCCTATTTGAGCTCCAGGACTAGAGCAACGAACAGAACAGACAAAACCCCCTGCATTCATGGAGCTTATATTCTAACTGGGGGAGACTGAGGTGATACATGCTGTAGAATCGGAGATGTTCGGTATTGGAAGGAATCTGGGATGTCATAGGGTCTAAAGGCTTATTAAATACAGAAATTTCCCAGCGTCAACATCCCTGGCATTTGCTGGAAATGCCGGTGACAAACTGCTAACTGTAACTTCCAAGGTGACTCTGCAGCAAGTTTCACTGGTGGGCAGTCAGTTAAGAGGGGTTTTTTAATTAGAAAAGTCATCTCCTACTACCTACTGATTCTAGTTATTTCCTCAGAAACACACAGAACTATGACCCTCGCTCCCATTCATTCTTTACTCATCACAGTAGTACATAAAGCAGATCAGACCATGTCTCCCGGAAGTACAGAATACTCCACTGAGTTCCCATCTCACAGAGTAATCACTTGGGGCATTGCAGTGGCTTCTTAATAAATTCCACTTGGTCAGAGGATATGTATTAAAATTTATTTCCAAATTCAATTTGCTTGTGATTTATTTAGGATTTTGTACTACCTTTGTTAAGTCTAGAATTGGGGCTATGCCAATGGTATCAAATGAGTTGGCAAACTTGAAATTTTTCTGTTTTAAATCAGTGCAAATAGCGTGAAAACTATCTCTGCCTTAAGCTGGATGTAAATCACCTGTAAAAGTTTCTCACAGAGTTCTTTTTATTACATAGTTCCTCGCAAGGTTTTCAATTTTTTCAAGATTATTCAACTCTACTATTTTATTTTATTCTGTATATTCTTGATTTATATATATTTCTGTGAAATTTTAATTTTAAAATTTTTACATGCATTAGCAAATTGTACTTTTTCATTATAATTTAAAATTTTCATATTTGAGGTTATATCTTCTTTTTCATTCTGGATGTAGTGTACCTGTATTTTCCTTATGGTAGGCTAACAGGTACCACATGACCTGACCCTATATATTTCTCAGATCTCCTGCCAACTGACCCATTGCTTGCTCCACTCCCATCTTCTTCTGGGTCTTTGCAGTTACTATTTTCTCTGCCTAGCATGCTATTCCCTCAATGTTTGTGTGACTGACTCGCTCCCTTTCTTTCAGAACTCTGCTGAAACATCACCTTCTCAGAAAAGGCTTTCCTGGATGCTTATATATGAAATGGCTCTGATCACTGTCTACCCACCTTATTCAGCTTTATTTTATCCATATAGAACTTACCATTATTTTATCCACATAGAACCTATCACCATCTAAAATGTTACATATTTAGTGGGTTTTTTTGGTCTATGTACTTCCACTAGCATATAACTCTATGAAGGAAGTTATATGGATATTTACCTATATCCCTGGAGCACAGAAAAATTTCTAGAACATGGTAGCCCTTCAATAAATACCTGTTGAGTTAATAAATAAATTATAAAACTATGAACTTCTGACTTATTTTCCTCTGAGTTCATCTTTAAGATGAACTCAGAGGAAAATAAGCATCATGTTTTGAGAAGTAAAGCTGTCATTTTTAACATCATCTTTAATTTTTCTTTTGCTATCTACTCTTAACTCAAAAGTTATTTAGTAGAGAAATTTCAAATTTAAAATAGCTTTTAAAATTACATTTCAGTTATTTAGTTCCAGGTTTTTTGCATTGAGGTTTGATAAAGTGATCTCTATAATTTTTTGCTTGGGAAATTTAGTTAAATTTTCTTTGAGGCATGTTATATGGTCCTTTCTCACAAATGTTATAAAAATAACAGAAAATAAAGTACTTTCCCTGAGCTAAAAACTTTTATATCAGTGTCTATCTATGTATATATCTATGCATATATAATTAAAAGATTAATTACATTATTCTTATATATTATTTTTGCCTGGGTAGTTGATCTTGCAAAGGCTAGGAGAGGGCAGTAAAGTTTCCAAGTGTTATTTTTGTCTCTGTGAATTAGCCCCTTGTATTTCTAAAAACATTGAATTTTACATATTATAAAGGGTTTTTTTTACTTTTAAAATCTACTTTCATAAGGTATAAATTATATAATATAAAATTATATAGATGAATTATATTTCCATGAGTTTTACCAAAAGTATACCATAAAATCTATGTAACCATCACCCCAATAGAAGGTATGGAATATTTCCATCATCTCAGAAGGTTCCTCATGCCGCTTTGAAGTCAATATCCTCCAAACCCCTGCCTCTCATAATCACTGATGTAATTTCTATCACTGTGAATTCAGTTTTTGATAAATATATGCTATGTACTCTTTTTTATCTAGCTCCTTTCACTCAGCATCTTGTTTGGGAGATTTATTTATATTGTTGCATATATCATTATATAGTTATTTGGGAAACTAATTGGATATTAATTGAGTATTAATTCTCAAGGATTGTCGAGGAGGGGTTAAGTAGCATTTCATTACATACTAAAATCTGTTGGACAGGCAGATGCATTACTTTCAGTTTTGGTTATTATGCATGACACTCTTATGAACATTCATGTATAAATATTTCTGGGAACAGTTGAAGCCATTTGTCTTGGATAAATAGCTAAAAGTTGTATGGTAAACGTCTGTTATGACTAAACTGACTCTGCCAGTTTACAAATGGCTCTGCCATTTTACACTCCCAGCATAAATGTCAGATCATTTAACTTGCTGCACACAACCTTGACAATGATGGGTATTTTCAGCCTTTATAATTTTGGCCATTCTTATGATCCTGTAGCAGATTCTAATTGTGAGTTTTAATTTTTATCTTCCTAATAACTACTGATAATTGAATATCCTCTCATATGCTTATTGGCCATTTGTTTATATTCTTTCATGAAGTTCCTATTCCACTATTTTTCCCATTTTTAATTGGACACCTTATCTTCTTACTATGTAGCTGTAAAAGATCTTAATATATTCTAGATACAAGTCCTGCTTCCTTTGGGGGCACTATTTCACTTACCTGCTCACATTTCTCTCCCTCCTGAATCACTTCTTCTGTGGGAAACCAGATGCCATGAAACGAGGCTGTTCAAGCAGGCTGTGGAGGAGTCTGTGTGTCAAGGAATGCAGGTCTCTGACCAATAGCCAGTGAAGAATGGAGGTCTGTCAACAACCAAATGAGTGAGTTTAGAAGTGGATTTTCCAGCTCCCTTTGAGCCTGGATATGACTGCAGACCTAGCTGAGAGCTGGACAGCAACCTCAAGAGAGACCCCGAGCCAGAACCACCCAGCTGAGCCTCTCCCAGAGAGCCTACTCTCAGAAACTGTATGCGATATTAAGTTTTTGTTCTTCAGAGCTGCTAAGTTTTGAGATAATTTGCTACACAGCAATAGATAACTAATATCCATCCATACCATGATAACTTTAGTGCTTTCCCTGGAAAGGGAAGTTGGCTAGATGAGCAGACCTGAGTTCAAGTTGGAAGTCACAGTTCCCAGAAAGGATGCATTGTCAGATTTCTTTCCCCTGGTTCCCAAGCCCAGATCATATTAGGTGCAATGGCATAAGCGGCTTCCACTCCAAACAAAATTAAGTCCTGTTCCTCCTCATTATTGAGTGCTTTTTACCAGAGCCTCTTTCTCTCTCTGAGTTCTCAATGCTCTCCATCCTGTAGCTACTCTTTCACATCATTCTTTCTGCCTCTAAGATTCTCATGGTGGGAAGAAACCATTAAGATCGTGTAGCACAACCCTCATGCTTGAATTACTCTATAACACCCCGAAGTGGTCTACTAGCTTACTTTTGAAATTTTGATGTCACCATCTCCTGATATAGCTCATTCTATCTTTGGATCATTCTGACTCTCAGAAAATTCCTCCAATAGTGAGCAGAATTCACTTTCTTTCCTCTCCTGCTTCACTGGGTTCTCAACAAATTCGTTCTTGGGCCAAATATCCAGGGAGAATTAGCTATGAGTGAGACCACACTTCTGAAGGTATTAATCGTTGGGGATTTAAAGTAAATCATATTTTCTTTACTGTGAAGTCCCTAGTTGGATTTAGCCATCTCATTAGCTAGATTCATTCTAGACAATTACCTATTCATTCTCAAGAATGTATCTGGCGTAGGGGAGAAGGCTCTACAATTATTTGGGTCCTCAGATGTTTCTACTCTTGGTGAAACTTTTCTGGATATTCCTGTAGCAGCTGCTGCACATAAATGATTGGTAGAGCTAACAAACGTCTTGCCCTTGTCTCTTGTAGGGCCCCGACCCAAGAACTATAAATCTGGCCCTCATCTCTCCTACTCAGGCTTGCCAGGACCATGATGAGATTGTTTCCATAAAGAGGGGTACTCTAGAGGCTTCCTAGAGAGCTTGGCTAAACTGTGGATCTAGGAAGGTTGTAGGAGTGGTTTCTTGCCTTCGTAAAGAGAGTCAACAATCTGCCAGGTCCTGTATAAAACCCTTAAGATAGTCCACAAAGCTACGGATGATGTGAAACCTGACTATTGTTCCAGGCTCATTTCTTACCATGCTCTCCCTCCCACTCTGAGTTCCAATTACACTGGTATTCTTTCAATTTGTCAGAACCTGCATGTTCTTCCTACACGGGGCCTTTCCACATTCTGTTTCTTTGTTCTAGAGTCCTTATATCTTCTCTATTCCCAGGTAACTCTATCTTTCAGATTTCAGCTAAGCATTGCTTCCTCATGGAAGCCTTCCCAGATGACCACTCCCAGAGTCTACGTTACATTCTTTTCTTATCTGATTTCAAAGATTGGATATACCTTTCTTTCAGCTCACTATTTCAGGTTTAGTTTATACATTCAGATTTATTATTTTATTAATATCTATTTCCTCTTAGACTGAGAGTCCCATTCACACAGGAACCACATCCGTTTTGCTCTTTGTTGTAGCACTTAACGTGGTGTCAGGTATAGTAAGTCTTTGCAGCATTTAGGAAAGAAGCAATTAGAACCCATTGTGTTAAATGCTATCTTTGGAGTAGGCACAGGGGGACTATAGTCTAACCTGATCTAGATTTTTTAAAACTTCCCTGGGGATGTGATATCATATCACATCTCTAAAAATGAACAGGATTCTGTCAAGTGAACAAAGCAACTAGAGAAGTAAGAGGTAAGAAGAGCCTGAATAAGTTGGTCAATCATTGGATCCAAGTCAAGTCAATTATTTCCCCTCTGCCAATGAGAATTATCAGTCTTCTATCCAGGTACAGAAAGTTATTGAAAGTCTCATGAAGGATGGCAGATTTAAAACTGGAAGAAGAATGAGCTTGTAAGGTGGCAGTTGTATGGCACATACCATCACAGAGCCTCACCAAGGAAGACCAGCTTTGCTATAGAGCTGTACCCTTGATCACTGATGACTGGGTTTCTGGAGATGGCAGAACGTCCAGGAGCCACAGCTGAGGATTCCAGAGCTGAGAATAGGTGATGCCAGATCAGGCAGGATCACTAAGGTTATTCTTCCTTTAGTCTTGTGAAGATTGGGCCTAAGGCATGACCTGGGAATGCAAAGGCAATTCCACAAAACCCTAGCAAAACCAGAAAGCAGTAACACATACACCTGACTTGGGAAGCTCCCAAGGAATGCTGGGCCTGTCTATAGGTCATGTGGAATCAACTGAAGTGGTTGCATTTCTATACACTAACAGCAAACTTCTCTATCCACTTCTCTATCCTTAGCTCCTGCCAAAATAGCTGAGGGACAATGCTCTTAAGTCTCCTAGAGGCTTTCTAACTTGAGTGTGTCAACTGAAAAAAAAAAAGCACAACCTAAAAGTTGAGAATTATGTTTTATTTGGCGGACTTGCTAAGGACTTATGTCTAGAAGGCAGCCTTTCAGATAACTCTGAGGGACTGCTCCAAAGAGGTGAGGGAGGAGCTGACATATAATAGTTTTTTCTTAGCAGAAAACATAGGCAGAACACCCTCTGATATAAATCGCAGCAAGATCTTTTTGGATCCACCTCCTAGAGTAATGAAAAACAAAACAAAACAAAACAAATGGAACCTAATTAAACTTAAAAACTTCTGAGCAGCAAAGGAAACTATAAACAAAACGAAAAGACAACCCACAGAAAGGGAAAAAATATTTGCAAACAAAGCGACTGACAAAGGATTAATCTCCAAAATAAACAAACAGCTCATGCAGCTCAATATCAAAAAAACAAATAACCTAACCCAAAAATGGGCAGAAGACCTAAATAGACATTTCTCCAAAGAAGACATACAGATGGCCAAGAAGCACTTGGAAAGATGCTCAACATCACTAATTATTAGAGAAATGAAAATCAACACTACAATGAGGTATCACCTCACACCGGTCAGAATGGCCATCATCAAAAAATCTACAAAAAATAATTGCTGGAGAGGGTGTGGAGAAAAGGGAGCCTTCCTACAATGTTGGTGGGAAGGTAAATTGGTACAGCCACTATGGAGAACAGTATGGAGGTTCCTTTAAAAACTAAAAATAGAGCTACCATATGACCCAGCAATCCCACTCCTGGGCATATATCTAGAGAAAACCATAATTCAAAAAGATACATGTACCCCAGTGTTCACTGCAGCACTATTTACAATAGCCAGGAGATGGAAGCAACCTAAGTGTTCATCGATGGAGGAATGGATAAAGAAGATGTAGTACATATATACAGCGGCATATTATTCAGCCATTAAAAAGAACAAAATAATGCCATTTGCAGCAACATGCATGGACCTAGAGACTGCATACTGAGTGAAGTAAGCCAGACAGAGAAAGACAATATCATACAATAGCGCTTGTATGTGGAATCTAAAAATAGGTACAAATGAACCTATTTGCAAAACAGAAATAGAGTCACAAGTGTAGAAAACAAACTTATGGTTACCAAAGGGGAAAGGGGGGAAGGGATAAACTGGGAGTTTGGGGTTGACATATACACACTACTATAATATAAAATATGTAACTAATAAGAACCTACTGTATAGCACAGGGAACTCTACTCAATACTCTGTAATGACCTATACGGAAACAGAATCTAAAAAAGAGTGGGTGTATGTATTATGTATAACTAATTCACTTTGCCGTACAGCAGAAACTAACACAACACTGTAAATCAACTATACTCCAATAAAAATTAATTTTAAAAAATAGGAGTTTTGGGGGCTTCCCTGATGGCACAGTGGTTAAGAATCCACCTGCCAATGCAGGGGACGCGGGTTCGAACCCTGGTCCGGGAAGATCCCACATGCCATGGAGCAGCTAAGCCCGCATGCCACAACTACTGAAGCCCGCACGCCTAGAGCTGGTGCTCTGCAACAAGAGAAGCCACTGCAATGAGAAGCCCGCTCACCACAACGAAGAGCAGCCCCCGCTCGCCGCAACTAGAGAAAGCCCATGAGCAGCAATGAAGACCCAACGCAGCTAAAAATAAAATAAATAAAATAAATAAATTTTTTTTTTAAATAGGAGTTTTTGCAACAAAACCCGGTAGTCAGAACATCAAAAGATTACTGTTAATTAAAGACAAACAGTCATCTCAAGTTAATGAATTTAGCTCTTTTCTATGTATGGGAAGATGCAAGAGTCCGGGCTCATTGAAATCATTCATTTGATATGCACCTTAGTTACCTAGGGCCAGCATCCTGCTTTTCTCCATCCTGAGTCTCCTCAGGGTGCACAGGGGCAACTGCAGTGGCTGATGGCTTGTTGGTCCCAACATCCTTTGCTTACTGATATGATGGGTGACAAAAACCCGGTAGTCAGAACATCAAAAGATTACTGTTAATTAAAGACAAACAGTCATCTCAAGTTAATGAATTTAGCTCTTTTCTATGTATGGGAAGATGCAAGAGTCCGGGCTCATTGAAATCATTCATTTGATATGCACCTTAGTTACCTAGGGCCAGCATCCTGCTTTTCTCCATCCTGAGTCTCCTCAGGGTGCACAGGGGCAACTGCAGTGGCTGATGGCTTGTTGGTCCCAACATCCTTTGCTTACTGATATGATGGGTGACATTCTTCATCCACAATTGAAAAGATCTGTGAGGTGCACTCTGAATCTCTTGAAAGAATCCTGAGTGTGGCTGAATACTCTGACTTTTGATCTTTATGACATTTTAGCAAAAGGTATAGTAATAGCTTCAGCCTTTTCTCCAGAGCATGATTTCCCAACAGTGAATCCCTTAACATCTTTTGCAATCTGGAGAGGCTGATTTTTCAAAATCATTAGGTCCTGTTTTGTTCTTCCCTCAAGTTATCGCTCTCCTCTCCCATGTTTTATAAATGACAGGAAGAAGTCAGGTGGCACCTTCTACACTTTCCCTGGAAATCTCCTTAGCTGTAAAATCTAAAGTTCATCACTTACAATTTCTTCTTTGCACATAACTGCTGGAGATAATTTTGCTAAGTTTCTGTCATTATGTAACAAGGATTTTCCTTTCCCAGGTTCCAATAACATGTTCCTCACTTCCTTTTGAATCCCCACCATCAGCATCCTGAAAGTCCAGATTTCTACTAAAGTCTGTTCAAGGAAATTTGCACTTTCTCATACATGCTTTTCAAAACTCTTCCAGCCACTGCCTATTCTCTGATTTCATTACTGCTCTCACATTCTTACATATTTCTGGATCCCAGTTCCAGGCAGTAAAATGTGAGCTAGTTATCTATTGCTGCATAACAAATTAATACAGACTTATTAGTTCAAAGTATCTGCAATTCCCACAACCATTGTCTTAGTTCCAGCTCTTATTTATTTCATGCCTGAATTATTGCAGTAACCTCCTCCTGGCTTCTTGCTGTGGTCTGGCTTTCTCCCATTCAATCTACCCTCTTCATTTCAATGAGACAGATATGATCTTGTTGCTCCTCCACTCAAAGAACTTCTGGAATCCCTGTTTTCTACTGTCTTTTTCATAGCATAAAAGATTTCTCAAAATATGGTCCCAGCCTATATTTTCAACTTCGTCTTCATCCATTTTTCCAATACAATTACTACTTACCATTCTCCAAATATACTCTTCATGTCCCTATGTCTTTGTGTTATCTCCTCTGCCTGACTGCCCATCCACCTGTCCTCTCTCCCAATCTGCTAAGCAAAGTTTTCTCTGTCCTTCCTTGCCCAATGCATATGATACTCCTTCTGTGATGCTTTCAGTGACACCATTATCCCTTCACTCAGCTAGGCAGAATTATCCTTTTCTTTGTACTCTACAACCTCACGCCTCAAAGCGTGATCCATGCACCAGCAGCATTGGCATCCCCAGGTGACTCATGCGCACATTATATTAAAATATAGATTCTAATTCAGTAGGTCTGGGATGGGGCAAGAGATTCTGTAATTCTTACAAACTCCCCAGTGACGCTAATGCTGTTCAACTGAAGGCTACACTTCAAACAGCAAGGTTTACAACACTTTGATTATAGCTCTGAATATATGATAGTATAGTTGGTTAACATCTCTGTCTCCTCTCTTAAACTCTAAGTATCTTAAAAGCAGGGACTATTAATCTATTTTTCCTTTGCAGTCTCCAGAGTGCCTCATATAGCACTCAGTACTTGGAGGATGCTAATAACTTAATACCTGTGTTTTACATAAAAGAATGATGAACAGATCCCTCATACAAGCTGTTATAGTTAAGTGTACCTGTTTGAGACTGCATAGTGAGGAGAACTTAAGGAATCGTGCACTGAACTTGGAAGAGGAGGTCAGAGATTGAAAAGGGTCAGGGACAGGAAAAGGGGTCTAAGTCCAACGCCTACATTAAGTGTCAATTAAGAGCCAAGATCAAGAAGCATTTTAGAGGGTGAAACCAGGAGGCAGGTATATGTCTCTAGAGAGGGAACAAGAGATTCCATAATCCCCAAAGTCACCTTTGGAGCCAGAATGAGAAGCTTCTTTTGGGAGAGATGCTGCATGCTTGCCAGAGCAAATTCCTGAGGATCACTTTAGTTGGGATCTGGGCATCACATTCCCCACCCCCCAACCCAAGTCAGCTGGCACTTTGATCTTGAACTTCCCAGCAACTAGAACTGGGAGAAAATAAATTCCTGTCCTTTAAGCCACCCAGCGTGTGGTATCCCAAGCTGACTAATAAAAATTTTAACATCATTTTTTAATTTATTTAACAATATTGGACAAATTTGTTTTGAAACCAAAAATTCCTGTATCTGCATTATTTGTGGGTCTGATTTTTCAGTTTCTTATTTCTGATGACTCTTATTTATGATGACTTCTTCCATGGGTATTTTTGTGATTTTTCAATTTTTAGTTTGTGTTCATTGGTACTTAATCAATTGGAATTTTTATTGGTCTGGGTTTAAATCTCCAAGAGATAATTAACATTTGTTTCTATTTGCTGTCTGGGACTGTGACCAGTTCATGATAAGTTTAAACTGAATGTCCTATTTCATTAAGGAAAATTTTCTCTGTTTATTCAGCTTGGCCACTCTTTTTGAATTTGCTGAGGTCCCTCATATATTGGATGGGTTTTTTTGTTGTTGATATATATACATGAAATGACTAACATTAATCAGTGTTAGAAACTAATGTGTCATCCCCCAGTAAGTATGTAGATGATTATTTGATTTACCTGGAGGGGGAAGGCATCTCTGAGTACAAAGGTAACTGTATACCATCGAGTGTGAAGAGTGGGCAGGAATGGACCCACAAGTAGATTTTCCAACAAGGTGCTCCAATATCCCTCATAACATTAAAATTGAAGTAAAATATTGTCCTTGAAATTTTGAAAGTTTGAAGTTTCAGATCATTTATCTTTCACCTTTTTCTTGGAGTCACAGAAATCTTCCTAATCTAGGTCCTTTAGGGGAATAGCTTGCCAAGTGTATCCTCTGCATGTGATTTATAAAACATGATATACATCCAAATTCTCTCTACATTAAAGTTACTCAGTTTACTCTAATGGCCCTTATATTAAAGTTACATCTATTCACAGCAGACAACACCTGTAAGTTTAGCTTGTAAGTCATTAGCTTGATGTACAGTGCTTGTTAATTTTCATCACTAAAGACTTGGACTTGGGGAGGAAGGCCTCTGAATTTTGCAACTCTATCCTCAAATGACTGTTCCTCATATTAGAAAATTATAAGGATACATAAAATATTTCTGTTATAATAAAAATTGCAAAGGAGTGAGCTGATCATGAGTGATGATCCAAAATGGCTCCATACTGGTCAGCCTCCACCCTGTGATCTCTTTTCCCTATTTCTATCACTATTTATTGTGTCAAGGATACCTGCATGAAAAACAAAATTTCTGCTTTAAACTCACTCATAAGTAATATGATACTCAGGGCTACCAAGCTATAGCCACTTTAGAACACCAGATTAGAAGAAGGTGGGTTTGGCTAAAACAAGGTCTCCAGCTTTCTTCCCAAAGGCACTCCCTTTCCCTAAACTGAGGAATAAACTAGCAGGTATCCTACAGTGTTGGCTTATGACCCACTTCTGGCCCTATGTTGACTCATGGCAGCTTGTGTTCTAGCGTCACTGAGCACCCCTAGTTGCGAGATCACCCTACCAGAGTGCAGGTCCTCCTGTACCCTGTTTCCTGCCTCTGTCTCCACTCCCCTTGAACTCTCTTTGCAGCATGGTCATGGTACCCTGGTGCTGGAATGGAATATCAAACTGTGTATCTTTACAAAGATGTTACGTCTCTTTGAGACAACTTACCAACACAATGCAACTTCAATGGGTTTTTTTTTTTATTATAGTAAACAGAAGGGTTCTAAGATTCACTCTGAAAATAAGTGGTCAAGAAATTTGAAAAGAACTCTGTGGTACAGATCACCTCTAACAATATTAGAATGTTATTTCATATTTTAAAAAAATGACAACTGATCTACTGTATAGCACAGGGAACGACATTCAATATCCTGTGATAAATCATAATGGAAAAGAAATATGAAAAAGAATGTGTATACAAACATATATATATATATATAACTGAATCACTTTGCTGTACAGTAGACATTAACACAACATTGTAAATCAACTATACTTCAATAAAATAAATTTTTAAAAATAAAAAAACAATTATTGTTGAAATACTGTGATTCTGATATAGATAGAAATGTGTATCTGAGAAACTGAATGAAAAGGCAAGAAGTAGACCCAATTATTTAGACAGATGGGTAGAGAGAGAGATAGATAGATGATAGATCTAGATAGATGATAGATGGATGGATAGATAGGTAGATAGACAGATAGATGGATAGATAGATATGATAGATGATAGATCTAGATAGATGATGGATAGACAGATAGGTTAGATAGATAGATGATTGATAGAGTTAATCAGTGCTAAGGGGTGGCTTTGGGACAGGGTTGACTCATTTATTAGATACAATAGGCACAGTTTAGGGGCCCACAAAAATGTTTTAATTTTAACATTTAAAATAAGAAAAAAGGAAAATTAATAATAATAATCGTATAATAATTAATCCAGCCTGTTATATTCATCTTTACAACAAAACAGTTATAAAATATGGTTTTTAATATTTTTCCTATGGAGCCTATGAAGGCAAAAATGCCTAGATCCCCCCAAAATCAAAAAGCAGTCCTGACCCGGAGAGCTTTAGCCTTTCTCGTCCATAATCTCCATCATGGTCACCACCATCATAAAGCTACCTCACAACATGCAGCAACAGTGAAAACAATGTGCTTGTTGTACAAATGCAGCTTCAAGACAAGGAACCCACCCTCCCTTTTAACAAGATTGCTCCCTGTTGCTCTCTCTTATAGACTCCAAGCTGCCACTGGATTACCAGTTTGGGGAAACATCAAGTTATATCCAAATCTTATATTTAAATATTACAAATTTATTAAATATCTTAATTTTCATAAATTGCACAAAACAGAATTGAGAGTTTTTATGTGTTCATTTAGATGATAGCAACTGATCTTTGAAAGAATTCATAAAGGAAAAGATCAATATGTAACTTCAGTATAAGAACCAACAAATCACAGTGAAAATGAAAACAGCAGGAAAAGTATTTGTCTCAAATGTTAGAGCAATGGATTATTAGGTATAATATATAAAAAGTTTACCCTAATATATAAAAATATTATAAATGCCCCCTTTATGGCAAATGAAATAAACAACAAAATGTAGATAGTTAGCAAACAGGGGAAAATGTTCAGGCTACAGCAAACTTCAAATTGAACAACAAAGTATGTTTTTATATCAATTAACTTGGCAAAGAAGATGTAATAATATTAGTACCATTGTTTACAGTGAAATTGATGAATACCTTTGACAGCGGATACAAAGCAGGAACATGGCAGTATGTATTGAGAATCATTAAAGTGTTCATACCCTTTGACCCAGTAATTTGATTCACTGTAATTTAAACTGAGGAGATAATTCAAAAGGAGGGCAAATCCCTATGTATGAGGCTCTTCATTGTAGCCTTCTCCAAAATAGCAGAAAATGAAAACACCTAAATGTCCAACAATAGGAACAGTGAAAACAGTGAAGTAAATTTCAGTACACTAACTAGATGGAATATTCTGCAGCTCTCATAATAATAATTATGGAGAATATGAGATATGGCAAGGAGTTGTTCCAAACACTGTTTCATAAAACAAAATATTCAATTATGTAGATGTTTTGATTATAGCTTTGTAAAATGTACCAGAATGTAGACCACAACCATAAGGAAGGAGAGAAAAATAGATTGTGTTTGCTCCTGCTCCTTCTCTTCAAAACATAAAGTTGGTAAAGGTTCTTTTTAAAAAAGAACCTTTACCAATTGTCTGTCAAGGTCATCAACACACCCCTTTACCTGCACAGCCCCCTCTCTTTTTAATAGCTCCTTCTTACTCATTTATTGAGTGGATTCATGCTGCTTCGGGGTACACATGTCATTTAGAAAGAAAGGCAACAGGTAAATTTATTCATTAATTATAGAGCCTTTATTTTGTGTTCAGCACTGGGATACAACTGTGATTAAGACCTCTCCCCTCTGTTCACTGAACTCACAGTTTACATATAGATGGATAAGGAGATAATTGTAATATAGTAGAGAAGTTCACAAAGTGATAGGGAAAAAAGGAAGCAAGGTGGGAACCAGAATCCTTTGGAGTCACATATCTCCTTAAAGGGATTTTATCTTTAAAAGGGGCTCAGGGAATTTGCTTCTTTTGTTATTCCACTTCCTTCCATGTCACGTATTTCTCTCTTTCTGGCTCCTCTCTGAGAGACATAAAAATGCTCAAGTCTCTCTTCCATGGCAAAAATTAAGTTTTGACTCCACACTCCCCTCTTATCATCTGTTCTATAACTCTCCTTCCTTTTTACTCATAATTCCATAATTCGTGTTTCTAATTCAATTCTAAGTCACTGCTTAGCCCACTATTCAAGTTGGTTGTGACAATTAAAACCACAAGAAAAGAAAGATTACACAGGAAGATGTAGGGCTTGTTCAATCCAGTTGGAGGACATAGAAATTACAAGCCAGAGAGCAAGCAGTGTGTCTAGAACATGGTGAACAACAGTGGGGAATGGCAGGAGTTGAAATTGGAAACATAGGTAGGGGCCCCCCCATGTGGGGTCTGTAGATCTCAGTAGAGTTTACAGTTTATCTATGTGCAATGGAAAGTCATGGGGTGTGGGCCCGGGGAGTGGGGCTTCAGCAAGAAAGGAACATAATGTAATTGATGTTTTTAAAAGATCACTCTGGTTGCAGTGTGGAGAATGGGTTGATGGGTCCAAGAATGGAAGCAGGCTATTGCTATAAACCTTATGAGAGATGTTGATTGTTTGATTTAAGGTAATGGTAGAGATGGCAAGAAATAAATGGATATGGGATATATTTTAGAAGTAGAGCTAGCAATTTGCTGATGACTTGCAAAGCTTGGGACTAAGAAAATAATCAAAAAAGATGGAATCAAACTCCTAGGTGTTTGGCTTGAGCATCTGAATGAATGCTTGTGCCATTTACTGAAATGTGCAATCCTGGGTTAGAAATAGGTATGATATGAGGTCTTCTTAGACTCTCCTAAAAATTGAAACTCACAAGACTACCATCAGTCACGCTTGCCACAGGTCTTCTTAGAAGGATACAGGAGAGAAATCCCAGTTGTTCAGCAGGGCACATCACAAGGTTCCTCTTTTGTTAGGTTCCTTAAAGCAGTCCAACAGCAGCCCATTCAATTGTCCAGAAACTACCTTCTTGCCAGGTGACAGCCCAGATGCAAGGATTCCAGATCTATATCAGTCAGGTGCCGGGGCTTACTTAGCTTAATAGCTTCTTTGCCTAAAGGAGCTAGTATCTATGTAATTACTCTAAGGACATACCTTCCAGTTTCCCAGGAAGGCTCATGGCAATTACAAGAATCACCACATGTGGAGGAAGCCCTAGAGCATGCTTTCCCACCAGGTATTTACAGTTCATTTATGCTTCCTCCCACTCCATGTTTAGATTACCAAACAGGCGTCATTTTTACTATAAGAGATGTTGCTTAGTAACATAGTTGACATTCTTACCCTCTTCAGGTCATTAGGAGAACAGAGCTACACTTTGAAGGTCAGGTTATTATGCAGAATGGAAAAAAGTTATGCTATTTACCCACAGAACTAGAAATCAAAAATTCTGTTTTTGTCATGTGAAGTATTAAGTGGAGGTGTGAAATGAGCAATTTAATATATGTCTGGAGCTCAACTGGGTAACTACATTTACGAATAATCAGCATATTTAAAGCCTTGACAGCAGAGAGGCTCACCTAGAGAAAGAGGGCAGCGAGGAACAGGCGGAGCCTGGGGTAGAGCCCTGGGACTCTTTACAGTTTAGAGGTCTAGAAAAGAAAGAGGAGCCAGGAGAGGAAATTAAGAAAAAGTGGCCAGTGAGATGGGAGGAAAATGCGATGAAAATGGAGTCATTAAAAGACAAGATAAGGGCTTCCCTGGTGGCGCAGTGGTTAAGAGTCCACCTGCCAATGCAGGGGACACGGGTTCGAGCCCTGGTCCGGGAAGATCCCACATGCCGCGGAGCAACTAAGCCCGTGTGCCACAACTACTGAGCCTGTGCTCTAGAGCCCGTGAGCCACAACTACTGAAGCCCGCAGGCCACAACTACTGAAGCCTGCGCACCTGGAGCCAGTGCTCTGCAACAAGAGAAGCCACCGCAGTGAGAAGCCGGCACACTGCAACGAAGAGTAGCCTCCGCTCGCCGCAACTAGAGAAAAGCCCACGCACAGCAACGAAGACCCAACGCAGCCATAAATAAATAAATAAATAAGTTTATGGAAAAAATAATAGACAAGATAAGAGGTTCAAATAAAAGGGGAATGGTCAGCTAGGTCAAAAAAAAATGCTGGAGATACCAAGTAAGAAGAGACCAGAAATGTAACCTCCAGATTTGGCAACAAGGAGACCATTAGTGACATTTTCAGAGGTTGTTTGCCTGACCTGATTGGAGTGGATTGAGAATGGAAAGAGAGGAAGTGGAAAAAGTGACTGTGGACAAGTTTTCTATGAAGCAGCAGAAGTAAGTGAGACGTCAAGGAGGGCTTACAAATAGTGGGTACCAGACATGTCTGCGTGCTGACTGGAATGATCCCATGTAACGGGGAAAATAATGCAAGAATGAAAAACGAGAGGGTGAGAGAGGATGGACCCAGAGCCTAGAGCAGTTGGCTTTGGAAAGAAGTTGGAGCACATCCTTGTAACAAATGTGAAAGCAGCTAGTGTATTTCAGAGGATCCACCCAGTTCCTGAGTCAGAATCCTGGTGACATTTATACATTTTAATTATTTAACCCCACAGCCAATCAGTCCTATGGAATTCCAAAACAAGCCAGAAGTTCCATGAGGTTAGGAGCTATGTTTCATTTCACTTTGTACTTTCAGCACTAGGATAGCGCCTGGCATAGATGAGATGTCTAACAAGAAATGCAAAGGAACAAGCCTCTAATAGTAGGTAGCATCAGGGCAAGATGAGAGATACTGGGGAACAGTCCACCATGCTTTCTCTCGGTGACCTGAGGAAAACATGTCCTCAGGTTACTCCTGCTCCCAGGAGAATTCCACCCCACCCCACCCCTTTTTCCTTATTGAGATCATGTTCAGGGCCTTGCCTCAAAGCCAACTGCTCCTCTCCAACTCCAAAGAGCAGTGCCTTGGACCAGCTGCCAACCCTCTAGGGACTTTTCCCCAATAGGCCTTCCCCATCTTTGATTAATAAATTGTAGGAACTTTGTTCCTCATTCACTCTGGTCTCCCTGAAAGCTCTTGGCTGAAGAGATGGACTGTGGCCAGTAACCCCTTCAGAGACTCCTAGAAAAGAATGATTCAAGGCATCACAGGCCTCGAGCTGGGTCAGTCCGGACATTTCCCCTGTGAGTGACTGAGGGAGGGTCACATCAAGGCAGTCTGATTTCTGTGTTGGTACAGCCCCCAAGCCAGCAAGACATAAATTGGTTTATAGCTTTAATATTGAAGGAATAGATTTAATAAATTCCCATGGAGGGAAAAAGGGTTGTAATTTCTAATATCTCTATGAAAGCAAGTTCATTTGAAACTAGTTCAGCTCAAATAAATGTCAGGATAAGAAGGAGGAAGACTTGCTCTAGAAAAGATAGCCCAAAGTTCAGTGACCCACGGGACTGAAGCTCTTTGGGGTTCCTGCAGGCCAAGTTTTTGGTGAGGATTAATGAGAGAAGCTCTGTGAAGGAGGTCTACAAATTATAAAGAGCTGCACAAATCAAAATGAACACTTTGGCTAATAACTAAGTACAGATAGTTAATGGACAGAGAGAGGGCAAGAGACTAAGATCCAGGAAAGATGAGCTACATCTGTGTGGCAGTAAGAAAAGAAACAAAGGGAAGCCAGGCTCAAGAATGTGAAGTATACATTTTAATTATAAAAGGAAGGAACAGGAATACTTGGGGACACAGGGGGGCCAGAAGCAGGGCACAGACTGGGCAGGGAGCAGAGAGAGGTGCTCTCAGAGTATTAGGGCCACAAGAACTCTTGGGCTGGTCTACTTCCAATTACCCCTTTAACAGGTGAGAAGACAGAGTTCCAGAGAGCAAGAGTGACCTGCACGGAGTCACATAGTCTATTAGTGGCAAAAAACAAGCCACAGAAGGACATCTTCCTGAGATCAGCCTGTACTTGGGTAGGTGGACAGACACCCAAAGCTTGTCTCGGCTGTATTCAGCTGTATTCTTCTGCTGAGACAAGTGCTGCCCTGCAGGGTGGAACAGAATCTGTAGCCTGGGCTGGTGTGCAAGGGATGTACCGTGAGCCTCCATGAGCTGTGACTTCTGACCTTCATAGCTGGGGCCACTGGGTTCCTGTGCAGACTTAACCTCATGGCTGCCTTGGGCAGCCTAGTCCTGGCCTAATTGCTAGTCTTGGCCTAGAAGCAGCTTGCTTTTGCAATGTCTTTTTTCCTTCTCTTATTTTCCCTTCCATTTCTCATTAGTCCTATATGGCCTGAGGAGTCCATGCCCATGATTACTCCTGATCCCAAACCTGTCTGCTGCCAACTGTATATTGACCAGGCCTCTGTGGCTGTTGACTGGATATTCTCCAGTGGGCTGCCTGGCTCCTACCTCTAACAATCTCCAGCTTGCTTTTTCTCCTCATATCTGAGTCTCCTTCTTACAGGGACAAAGAGATCAGAAGACGCAGTTGGGCTCAAGGCAACCCACATGTTCCTGTCCTGGTAAGTGAGCTCACACATGCACCCATTAGTATCTTCTCTGAGACTGTCTTCAAGGTGCTCTGGGCATGGAAGCTAAGGAGGCAAAGCAACGTAGGACTTCACAGAGTGACTTCCAAGCGATGTTGCAAAGATTCCTGTCTTTTAATTCATCACAGAGCATATCATTTACAGATAAGCCCTTCTCAGGGCAGGGCTCCAGACTGTAACAAACTCATTTCTAAAGTCTGTTCCAATATAGACGGAAGGAAGGAAGGAAGGAAGAGAGGGAGAGAGGGAGGGAGGGAGGGGGAAGGAAGAAACTAATACAGGTTCTACAAGGGAATGACTTAGTCACTTGGGTTGAGTTGGATTTCCCTTTGGAATTATTAAGGCTGAAAGTGTGACAGTGGAACATGTTTGTACAAGAGTGCCTGATGGTTGGCATTGTAGCTTTTCAGGGGTCTGGTCATCATTTTAGGAGTTTGAGGAAGGTTCTTTCTGGAAAAGAGAAGAAGAGAGCTGGGAAGTTCTGTCTAATATGACTAAGACTATAAGAAGCCAAGACTCCATGCACTCATTCATCCAACAACATTACTGACAATGAAATAGAGATGTACCAGCTCTGGTCTAGGTGGCCACTAGGGACAGAGGCAAGAGTAGCAGAAAATTCATTGGCCATTAACTCCCTAGAGAACAATGAGACTAGATTTAACCCCATCTAGGGAGAGATGTAGCCTGACCAGGGATCTCACAACATTCTGACCAGATTTTATTATAGCCTCTTGGAGAGAAGGGTAGAGTGTAGAAGGCATTGAAAATCTATTTTTCATGTAATTCTATCCCACCACCATCATTTAGACAATATCCTCTAAAGTCCCACACCTAAAGACATATCTCTGCTGTTTCTTCTCTCCCCCCTACATGGTTTGCCCAGCATCTTCATGAACTCCAGCCCTCATGGCAATAATAGGAAAAAAGTAGATTAGGTGATGATATCTATTTTACAGGTGAGGAAACTGAGACTTGACCAAGACCATGTGACTAGTAAATGAAAGAAGAGCAGTAAATGGGAAATTAATTGGCCTGGGAACTCAAGAGATCAAAGTTATGCCCCTCTATTTGTCACTAAATCAGATAGGCGGGGCTTCCCTGGTGGCGCAGTGGTTAGGAATCTGCCTGCCAATGCAGGGGACATGGGTTCGAGCCCTGGTCTGGGAGGATCCCACATGCCGCGGAGCAACTAAGCCCGTGAGCCACAACTACTGAGCTTGCGCGTCTGGAGCCTGTGCTCCGCAACGGGAGAGGCCGCGACAGTGAGAGGCCCGCGCACCGCGATGAAGAGTGGCCCCTACTCTCCGCAACTGGAGAAAGCTCTCGCACAGAAACGAAGACCCAACACCGCCAAAAATAAATAAATAAATAAATTTATAAATCAGATAGGCGACCTTTCCTTCTTTACCTGTTGCTTCACCTGACAAGTTCTGCTCTGTAGGGATCCTTCTAGTTCCCCACTATGAAATGATAAAACCATTACCTCCAGTGTAAGGGAGAACCTGAGATCAAGATGCCTGATACCACCTGGCACTAGTGCCTGACTGGGAACCAGGACTCTGAGAATACAAGAAAAGTCATCCATCAGGGGACATTTTCCTTGTCCCTAACTTTTCCATCAAGAGGGATGCTACACAGGGTTATCTTGTTTTTTTATACATTATTAATTCCCTCATTCAAAAAGTATTTATTTTCAACACAAACAATTTGAATCCCATGTTTCTTCTACAAGTTGTGTACAGCCCAGCAGCAGAGATAAATATGTGCACATGGCAGGACACTCACTGGAGCTGCAGCTCATATGCCACAGGGATGGCAGTGACAAGATCCCCTTGTAAATATGCTCACGTTCATGTTCATTTGCCCATTGGAGACCAAATCAGTTGCAAGAAGGCAATTTCTGGGAGGGAAGAGAATTGGGCAGTAGCCATTTCCCTGACTGATGTCCAAACACATTGGATGGACTAGGGCTGTCCTGGTTGAGGCCAGAAAGCAGAAAAAAAAAGTTATGGCAATGAGAATGGTGTGTGAGCACCCAGAAGTAGACTGAGCCCTGCACTTGACCAGCAGGAAGGAAAGGTTGCTTCTGGGAATCATGTGCTGCTGGAAAGAGGAAAATCCCAAACTAGCAGCATATGTGCACACTGGGGAAAATGAAGAAAGGTGTGTGAGTATAACTCAGAGCTGTTACAGGAGCAGCTTAAGACTGAGTCTCAGAGCAGAAATCTCCCTTGCACTTAGGAACAAGATATCAATGGCTCCCCAGTGCCTGGAACAGTGAGTTACAACCAAGGCAGCCCCACTCCCCAAGAGGAAGGAGCATGCAGCCCCCCTAAAAAAACATTATTCATGCCCAATCTTCAGGTTGAGAAAAACAGCCATGGTGACTCACTTTTAAATCATGTTTCCTAATGAAAATGCATCAGAATCATTATGTTGTCACAGAAACAGGGTGAGAACCATAAGCCTAGAAGATAAATTCCACTTAGCAAGGCATACAGAACCCCTCACAATTGATTTCAATCTTCTCCAGCCTCTGGCCAGTTTTCCCCCTAATGTCCATTCTGTTCAGGAGCTCTGTGGTTTGGTGAAATTGGTTCCCCCTCCCCCAGCTCTAAGGGTGGGTGTGATGTTTTTAAACCATCACAAATTCTTACAGATCTTCCCACCAAGAGGTGGGGACTTGCTTTGACCAATATAATGTGACAGAAACTATATCGCACAGGTCTCAAGTTTGGATGTCAAGGGTCCTTGAGCCTCTGTTCTCACCTCATGAGGTGCTATGTGCATAAGAACATGCCCCAGCTGGCTGGGTGGAGAGGACACACAGAAGAGAACCAAGGCAGCCCGGACCATCAGCAGACATAGAACCAACACCATCCAGGACCAGCTGGCCCCAAGCTGACTTGCCAAGTGACATTAAATGCATGAGTGAGCCCAGCCAACACGACATGGAAGAGAATGAGCCATCCCAGCTGAGCCCTGCCCAAATTCCTGACCCACAGACTCATGAACTAATAAATTGTTGTGGTTTTGAGACACTAAATTTTGGAGTATTTTTTTATGTAGCAAAGGCTAATGGAAACAGTGAGCTAAGCCAATTAGAGTGAATCCTTCCCTCCTGTCACAGTTGATCCAGAATATAGGCCAAGTGATCAGTGCAGGCTCAGGGGTGGTTCAATCAGTGAGAACCTCAAGGCCTTGGCTGGGGATAGCTGGTCAACAGTGTTCCTCCCTACTCTGCGTAGTGTGCTGTCAGGTGAAGCTGGAACTATGCAGCCATTTTGCCACCATTACAGGAGCAGCCGAGGATGAAACCCTTACATGACAACTCTCCAGAAAACTGCAGAGAAATGGAGTCAGAGCCTTGGTCAATGTCTCTGTCAAACTGCACTGGAACCTCACATCTTCTCTAGGCTTTTATAATTATAGGAGCCATAAACCCCTTGGTTAATTAAGACATTTGACCTCTGCTTTGGTTATTTGCAACTGAAAGTGTCCAACTGATATACTCTCAAAGCTCTGTACCTGTGGTTTTCAAGTTCATTTCATCAATGAAACCCTGCTTTTCAAACAAAACCTTAAGGAGAAGCATAAAACAAAAGAGAATGTGTTTAAAGTAGGAATGGGCAGCCCAGAATCCTGAGAGCAACTTCTTTGCTCCTATATTTGATCCCTAGGTCTGCCATATGCAAGTACCACTAACTGGGTGACTTACAACAACAGAAATTTATTATCTCCCAGCTCTGGAGGCTCAAACTCAGACATCAATGTGTCAACAGCACCCTGCTCCCTCTGAAACCTGTAGGGGAATCCTTCCTTGCCTCTTTCCAGCTTCTGCTGGTTTGCTGGCATCTTTAGTGTTCCTTGGTTTATAGATGCATCACTCCAATCCTCCATTTCACATGGCTTTACAGTTCTCTCTGTGTCTCTTTCCACTGTGTGCCCTCTGTGCCTCTCTGTGTCCAAATTTCTGCTTTTTATAAGGACACCAGTCATATTGGACTAGTGTCCACCCTAATGACCTCAACATAGTAAAGACCCTATTTCCAAAAAAGTCACATTCTGATATGGTGGAGGTTAAGACTCCAATATTTTTTTTTGGAGTGACACAATTCAACCTATAAGTCTCCATCCCACAATAGTACCTGAGGCAACCTTGCAGGCATTAGAGCTCTGAGGGAGATGGAAAGTGGTTTTATTTCTTTGTCCTGTTTCATATTCTGAAATTCTTCCCCAAAGGTCCTTCTTCCTCCTCTCAGATTTTAAGACTCAGATTGGATGGGACCTACTCTTTCTGCTCCTCCCTCCAAAAGAAACAATTCCTCTCTCTTCTGTGTCTCATAGACTGGTTGATATGTCAAATAAAGCATGGGCATCACCTCATTATGGTTAAATCTATATATATTTGCTATTTTCACACTGGATTATGTGTGACCTTGATGGCAAGATTGTCACTTGCACCTGGCTTAGTGGCTAGCAAATAGAAGATATTCAGTAAGTTCTGGATGAAATAAAAGTATGTGGCCTGATATTTTTTATTAATTGTTAGAGGGTGTTATTTATTAAATAATATAAATTTAAAGGATAATGACTTGGCAAAGACTCAGGATTTGACTCCAGACTATGACATCAAAATGGTCTTGGGAACGAGTGGGAGGAGAAGCAATTTGAACATTGACTGGACATCATCCTTGGCCCAGGTTTTCTCCCCACTCAACTTTTCCTTGATGCTACGAATCCCATCATAAGAATGCCTAGACATCAAGTGTACCACCTAATGACTTTTGTTTATTAGTCTTTTGTGGTTTTGTAATTTTTATTCATTGATGCTTCTCAAATATCCATGTAAAGGTTGGTATGAAAATGGCAGAATAACAAAATCCCAACTAGTAAACATTTAGTTTGTGAAGCTGCCACTGTGCTTATTATTATTATTGTTATTGTTATTATTATTATCTCTGCTGCGAGGAACATTTCAGCCTTTGGAACCCCATTGTAGCAAGGAGTAAAGAGTATTACAGACTCAAGAGAAACCACCTAGACTCAAAGAACGTCATATTTTATTTTTATTTTATATAAAACTGATATTCAGAGATCAGAAATTAATTTCCCAAAGTCTCACAGCATATTCACTGACAGATTTGCAACTAGCATCTGCCTCAGTGGTAGAGGGACTACACATTCCAGCCTGTCCAGGATGGTCCCAGCTCACACCTGTTGCCCCATTTAATTATTAATAACTCCCTCTCATTCTCTGAAAAAAAGTCCTGATTTGATTGATAAATTACATGATTATCCTGCTTACTGGCTAATGTCCATAAAAGTTAGTTTGGACTTTTTCAGTGAAGATAATTTCAGTTGTAAGTAAGAGAAAAACCAACTGCAATTGTATTAAATCATTGGAGGGACTTATTAGCTCATAAGAAAAGTGGAAACACCAAAGGCTTAGTTTATTTTGACCTGTCTGATGCACAAGGCACTTTCTCCAAAGGCTGCCTCCACTTCACTGGGACAAAGTAAATAGCGACAACCTGCTTCTTCATCCATACCCTTGTGCTACATGAGTCCTCATTCCATTCCCAGAAAAAACTCTGAAACCACCCACCACCCAAAAAAAACAAAGAGGCATATTTCTCAGAGGCTCCCAGTGTATGAATCCTCATGCTCCTTGACCTAATTCTGCCTGCATGCCCATCCTGTCACCAAAATCTGTGGCCAGAGAATAGTGTCACACTAATCTGAATCAGACGTCCTTCCCCAAGGACCAGGGGTGGAGTCAGCTTCAGCCAAATTGCTTGGGCTGGGCAGGGCTGGCACGAATACCCAACAAAAATCAGGGTGAGTACCAAGAGAAAGGGAAATGGATGTTGGGGAGTCACCCTCTTGTCCATTCACTATAGAGCTTGTTGTCTTCAAAAGGCAAGTGGGGTTTTGGCCTTTAAACAAGTGCTGCAAAAGACAACCCCAGAGAGCAGTGATCCAGGTTTTGCCAGAAGTCCCCATCAGGTAGGATGGTTAAAGAGCACAGGAGGGCTGTGGGGCATTTGCTCTGTACTCACCCAATGGGTCTGGTAAGAGATTGGGTCAGGGCATCAGATACATATGGGTTTGAATTCCAGCTCTGCTACTTACGTTGTAACCAAGTGAGTAGCTTAATCTCTCTATAGGTGTTTGATTCCCACGTGTAACCTGGGGGCAATAATGCCTACTTCATAGTGTTTTGAGAAAATTTAAAAACATCAAAATTATCTAGCACAGTGCTAACTACACAGGTAATCAATTTTCTTTCTTTGTGCTTTAATTACTTGTTAAGAGAGAAAAGAATCAGAAAAAGGAGCTACAATAGCCTGAGTTGACCTTTTTCCCAAAGAGAGGATCCTATTATCTGAGTTTCTGAGACACAGCTTGCACCTACATCTCCCTGGTCCCTGCTGCAAACATATTGACAAATTCAGAGTTTGGTTATCCTATTTCTGGACTTGGTTGCCTGCCATCTCTGCGTGCTTTTTTTCACCAGTGTGTTAATTACTGATGTCACAGTCTTCTTTCAGATCAGTTCCTTTTAGAGTCCATACTTTGCTCTCTACAGATGCCTAATCTCAAACGTTATATGTGAGATTACTCACTTTGTCCTAAAGTTCTGGAAGTTTCTCACTCTAGTCCTCTATGAACATAAGCACCTTCCTTACCTATCCTTCCTCTTAGTGGAAAGGGTTAAATGAGCTTAGGATGTGAAATCCTTCCACAAAATCAAAATCACTATGCAGATTAAGGGTAGCATTATATGTACTGCTAGAGGGCCAAGATTTTATGGACCCCAAATCAGGCAATTTTCCCTGCCCTCCTCCCTACACTCCCTGTAATGGACACTGCAGCCTTGTGTGGAATCTTTTTCTTTTTCAACTTTTTATTTTGAAATAATTTAGATTTTTCAGATGAGATGCAAAGATAGTACGGAGTCCCCATATACCCTTCACCCAGCTTCTCATGGTGTTAACATCTTACATAACCATGACCCATGTATCAGCATCAAGAAATTAACACTGGAACAGTGAAATTAACTAAACTATAGAATTTATTCAGACTTCACCAGTTTTTCCACTAATATCCTTCTTCTGTTCCAGGATACCATGTTGCATTTAGTTGTCATGTCTCATTCTCCTTTGATTCTTTAACAGTTTCGCAGTCTTCCCTAGCTTTTTCATGACCTTGACACTTTTAAATGCACTGGTCAGATATTTCCTTCACTGTCCCCCAATTTAGGTTATCTGGTATTTTCTCATGATTAGATGGAGTTTATGGATCTTGTAAAACAATATCCCTGAAGAGAGGTGCGTTTCTCATTGCATCATGTCAGGGAGTCCATGATGTCAGCCTGTATTACTGGTGATATTAATCTTGATCAGTTGGTTAAGGGAGTGTCTGCCAGGTTTCTCCTGTTACTACAGTTACTATTTTTTCCTTTCCATATTCTGTTAGATGAGAGTCACTAAGTTCAGTCCACACTTTTGGCCACTTAAGCACTTCATTATTTTCTGGCAGTATGTGATATTCCAAACTCATCTTGTATTTTCCCTGCCCCTGCCCTAGAATCAGCTATTTCTCCAAGAATTCCTGCTTCATTTTACTGGAGAATGTTATGTAGAAACCAAGATCTGGGTGCTAAGTGTGCTTCATGTTATGATCAGCTTAAATGTTAAAGAACACAACTATTATCATAGCTTTGTGATTTATTTCCTCATCTCTTTATTCCTGTATCTTTCCACTGAACAAGATCCTACCTTGAATCTTTCCAACACATCCTCATTTATTCACTCACTCATTCATTATTCAATATTGAGCTCCTACTATGTGTGAGGTACTCTTGTATTTGACACTGGGAATGCAGTTGTCCTCTTGATAGTGTATGTACACATTCTCTGAAGTAATACTTGATGAGATGAAAAAGATAGATAGGAATTAGTCAGGAAAACGGAAAAGGGTGGAGGGTGAGGTTAAAAAAAAAAAAGAAATGCATGTGCTCCCCAGAGCATGCACCCAGAAGGACACTTAAATAACTGGGATAGTTATTTTTTAATTCTATTATTGAGTAGATAATATTTTATATTTGAGAGTAGCCCCAATCTCTCACCAGTTGTACTCAATTTTTTAAAAATATTTATTTATTTATTTGGCTGTGCCGGGTCTTAGTTGCAGCACATGGGATCTTTGCTGCGGCATGTGGATCTAGTTCCCTGACCAAGGATCGAACCCGGGCCCCCTGCATTGGGAGCGTGGAGTCTTAACCACTAGACCACCAGGGAAGTCCCTGTACTCAATCTGAGAGTGGGTAGGGAAAATATAAAATCTCCAACTACACGATAATTCTATATAAAATAAACTAATGACCAAAAGAATAAAACACCAAAACCAATGAGAAATGCTAACCAACTATGTGTCCTAGAGTAATTCTGTGTTAATTCAAATCAATTAATATAGAGAGAGTAACCACTATGTGGTGTTTACAACACACCACAGCTGTGTGCACACCAGCTGTGTGCTGAGAATAGAGAAGCAAACAAGGAAGTCACAGCCCTTTTAAGCAGCTTCAGTCTGGTGTGATAAGCACCATAGAAGGGAAGTGTATGGAGCTATAGGGCATATAGTGAGGGATTTAACCACCTTGGTGGTCACAAAAGCATCCTAGAGAGTGTGGCACTAACATGGAGGCTTGAAGGAAGAGCAGGAACTAGTGAAGAGAAGAAACCAAGATCTGGGTGCTAGATGTACTACATCTTGTGATCAGCTTAAACCTCAAAGAACTCATCTATTATCATAGTTTTGTGATTAATTCCATAATCCCTTTACCTACTCTTTATCTTTCCACTGAACAGGATTCTACGTTCTCTTCAATATCCCTTCATTCATTAATTCATTCACTCATTCGATATTTATTGAGGAGAGAGGAAGGAAAAGCATTCTGCATTTGAGAACAGCCTGTGGGAAGGCCAGGATGAAAAAGGGCATGGTGTGTGCTTAAGGAACAGAAGGAAATGCATTTTACCAAGAGAGAAAAGAGCAGGAGAAAGAAAGGCAAGAAATGAGGCTGGAGACTTGGGAAAACACCAGGTCCCATAGCTCCTTCCAAGTCAGTTGAGGGTTTGGAGCATTTTTCCAAGTACAGTGGAGAGCCATGGAAGGCTGCTAAGCCAATGAGTCACCAGACTGGGTCACCTGGCTGCAGTGGGGAGTATAGGTAGGAAGGGAGTGAAGCATTAACCTCTGTAAGGCTTAGTAAGGTTAGTTTTCTTCCTGTCCCACAAAACTGGGGTGAGGAATAAACAAGCGTACACATACAAATTCCCTGGAATGATGTTTGCCACATGATAGGCAATCAGAAATTTTTAATACCTTCTTTAGTCCAACAATATTAATTGTTTTTCATCTATTCTCATTTTTCTCTTTATTCCCATAACTATATTTTGGTGGGGGGGGGAATTAACCATTTAAACTTTTTGCAGCAATTAAACTTGATTACTGAGCTAAACACAGTGAACAAACATGAATAGGACATGAGTTCTTCCTTAAGGCATAATCACAACGAGCCATAATATACTGTGATATGACCTACACTGATGACATGAGCCAAAGCTCATAGGGAAGAATGACATCCTTCACCACTCTGTCCTTAATGTTAGGCAATATGTGTGGCACAGAGGACTTCAACACAGATTTCTCAAACAAATGAATGCATTCTCTGGGAGCTTAGAGGATGAAGCAGGAGGCCTGGGTGCACTGTAAATTCAGTCTCTTAGGATTTAATACAAGCTCATTGAGGACTATGGCTTTCTTTCTATATATTTTATTGATTAATGTTTAGAATTACTGTTAATATGCTTTATTTTTTATGAAAGTTTTTCTTAGTGATTAGTCACATTTTCAAATCAAAACTTTCCTATCAAGAAACACTGTGTAATAACATGAAAACATCAAATCTATACTGAGAGGCTGGTTTGATAACATTAAATTCCTAGTTACCTTTGTTATTTTCATCTGAGTCACAGAAAATATGAGGCAAATTTCATTCTCTATTGTTGACTTTTCTTACCACCTACCTGCACACTGGCCACCTAACCTAACCCCTAGCTGATGTGTGTTTAGATAATCAAATTATTTTTATTCTTAGTCTGAGCAATACACCAGTGAACTTGTATGAGAACTGTGTAATGTCAGTAAAGTAAATGACTATGGGGTTATAACTAACATGGCTCCCTCTAATTAATATATGTAGTTCTCCCAGTTTCTATGCTAATGTATTTTATTTTTGAAGCAAGCTGAAAAATGAGGTGAGTAATCATAATGGTTTTGGGAACACTTAACATTATTGTGGGAAAATTAAAGGCTAAACCTGTTTCATTCCTGTGTTTACAGTTCTTCAGAGTCTTCTGGTGGAATTTACCTTGGTCAAATTGCTTACTTTTTCTTAAAGAGTTTTAACTATTTCAGATGAAAGCCATGACAGGCTATTCTCAATGTGTTAAAGTCTGAGTCAGTGGCTCCATGAGTGACAGCTGTCGTGCACTGGTATGATCACTGAGGGAGGACAAATGCGCTTTGAACACCTACACATGCCCCTCAGGGAAGAAATCATTTTAAAGAAAACTTGAAAACTAATTCTGATACTGTTAGCAAAATTCTATTGTTTTTATGCATTTGAAAGTACTTTTATTATAAAACCCAAACTCAAACTAAGAGATTTAAAAGTACAGAGAATGTAGAAGAGGAAACAAAAGTTCCTATTTCCCAATTCAGTTTCACAATCCCATAACCCAGTTGTCATTGTTAACAGTTTCTTGTTAATTTCTCCTTCCAGAAATGTTTCTCCTCATACAACTACATATGTGAAGCATCTAGTATATATTTTAACACAAATAGGATCATCCTATACACAATTTTGTAATTTTCATTTTTCACTTAAAATTAGGTCAATACATTTAGATCTTTATCTTCCTTTTAGTGCCTGTATAGCAGGGGTCCCCAACCCCCCGGGGCAGTGGACCGGTACCAGTCCACAGCCTGTTAGGAACCAGGCCGTACAGCAGGAGGTGAGAAATAGTTCAAAATATTATGTTTATTTTTGGAACAAGGACACCTAAGTTTTATTGTTTTCCCTTTACCTGTGATTCTGAAAAACTGTTTTACCGGAACCATCAGTTTGTTTCCTTTCTGGATATGTAATATTCATACTAGTCCCAACTATGACTAAAAACTCTGGTAGTTGCATGATCACCAATTTTTTTTAATTGATGAGAAACTATTTTGTTTTTCCATTTCCCTCTATTTAGCATAATGATAATGATAATAATCATTATTATCAAGATATTGTATCTTTACTTGACTGATAAGGAAATCTATATGTGAAAAGGTGAAGCACCTTTTCTAAAATCATATTAGTGGTGCAGCTGGGAATGAACCTAGGTCATTGTAATAAGCCTAGGTTCTTACGGTTAATTAATTAATTCTAAAGCATTGGGTCAAAAGTTTTGTTACATCGGGCTTATCGGTAGGAAAATCTTTGGTCATGGTTGTCTGTTGTTCCGTCTGAGAGACTAAACTAATAGAACAAAACAGGATATAAAGAGACAATGTGAGGAGAACTAAAATATTGTTGCTTCTCCATTCTTTTCCAGCTCAATTTCATGGTTCTATAATGTAATATGATTAAATGCCATATTAAGATAAGAAGTTAGTAGATAGAAGGAACCACAGAAATCTTGCTAGTGGGTAAAAGAGAACACAGAAAGCTTCTTGCAGGAAGCTGAACTTGACCTGTGAGATGAAGGAAAGGAAAGATCTTTTGTGAAGACTCTGATAGTTTAGAATTAGTTCACAAAACTGGTTGTGCATCAGAATCACCTGGGGAGCTTAGTAACTACTCAATACTCAGACCTGACCCAAGGAGACTCAGATTCAGTTGGCAGAAAGTGGGGCCTGGGAATACGATGTATCACATCAGATGTAGCTGATGTAATAAGCCTTCAGACCTCTTTTGGAAAACAGGCTTAGGGCACTATTCATGTTTTGGTTCTTTTTGTTTTAACCTTTAATCTTTGGCATTTTTTTAAAAGTTTTGATGTCGTTCTCTCTTGTCACCAGGGTTTTCTTCTGGTTTTTTTTTTTTTAAATACATACAAGGTAATGTCTCTTCTTTAATAGAAGCCAAGATTCTGATTCATTCTTTAGCAATTATCATATTAGGTTATTGTAATATCTTTTATGCCAAATAAGATGAAACTCTATTTTTGATGTTTTTGTTGGAAATGAAAATGGATAAGCCTCTTAGAGTATACGATTTAGGGTTACTTGATATATTAATATTTATATTTTCTTTAAATATTAAAGTTCTTTGCCACTAAACTACACCAGTAGTATTTGGTTGAATCCTCCTTTTTAGTACAGAAATGACTGCCTCATGGAATCAATGTTTGGTACAGCTTTGAAAACTGGATGGATACTCCAGTGACTTACCAAAAGAATGATTTCTCCAAGGAGTGAACTGTTACTATTTGGCATTTATCAGAACTTCCTACAAGCATCTAGAAGGCTTTTAGATCCTTCTTTCTCCATTTCTGCAATCCTACAGTGCACTAAGCAGGGTTACCCACAGCTGTATTAAGGATTTGCACATTGGGCCTCTTATATGCTTCAATCTCAATAGGAAATTCATTTGTTCATTTAACAGCCTTTTTGAACATATACTATATCCTAGGCACCAGAAATACAAAGGTTAACATGACAGACACCATACCTGCTTTAACGGTGTTTATGGTCTGATGTAAAAGAAAACATAATTATATAATCTGGTATAGTAATTTTTTTTTTTTTTAGGAAGCAAATGCTCACCTCCTTTCTTTCTTTTTTTTTTAAATATTTATTTATTTATTTATTTGGTTGTGTCAGGTCTTAGTTGCAGCAGGCAGGCTCCTTAGTTGCGGCTTGCCGGCTTCTTAGTTGCAGCACATGGGCGCCTTAGTTGCAGTACGTGGGTGCCCTAGTTGCGGCAGGCAGGCTCCTTAGTTGTGGCATGTGAACTCTTAGTTGCAGCATGCGTGTGGGATCTAGCTCCTGGACCAGGGATTGAACCCGGGCCCCCTGCATTGGGAGCGTGGAGTCTTAACCACTGCACCACCAGGGAAGTCCCTGGTAGAGTAATTTTATCAGGCAGAGTTCTACCAGAGAAAGAGCAAAAATATCATATATATATATATATATATATATATATATATATATATATATATATATATATATATATATATACACACATATAGAGAGAGAGGGAGAGGGAGGGAGAGAGAGAGAGAAAGGGAGAGAGAGATTTATTGCAAGGAATTGACTTACACAGTTGCAGAGGCTGGCTAGGAAAGACCAAAATCCACTGGACAGGCCATAAGGAAGGGAAGTCTGGAAATTCTCAGCAGGAGGTGATGCTGCAGCTCACAGGTAGAATTTCTTATTTTTCAGGGGAACTTCAGTACTGCCCTCAAAGCTTTTAAACTACTTGAATCAAACCCATTCAGATTATGGAGAATAATTTCCTTTACATAAAGTCAACTGATTATAGATGTTGTTCATATCTATAAAACACCTTCATAGCAACACCTAGTTAGTGTCTGATTGATTAATGGGATACTATAGCCTAGCCAAGGTGATACATAAAACTGATCATCACAGTAATGTTTAGAAAATGCTGTCGTGGAGAAAGAATAAAATGCCAAGGACCCACAAAGTAGGGCATCTATCTTAGTCTAAGGGGAGTCAGGTATTTCCCGAAAGAGATGACAATTGACATGAGAATGAGCAAGATAAAGAGGTGGATAGAGAATATATTCTGAAATGTGGAAACAGTGTAAGCAAAGGCCAGAAAGAGAGCACTAAAATCTCTTCTAATCAGATTTTTTTTCTGGCTTCCTTTTTCACAACAATTACAAGGTGATGGCTGTTCAACAGAAACCAATATGTTGCTCTTTTTTTTGGTAACCATTATATTAATTTATTGTAATGTCTTTAGTGCTGAATCAGATAAAACTCTATTTTCATATTTTAATTAGCATTTCCAATTATCAGTGAGATGAAGCACCTTTTCATATATTTATTTGACATTCAGATTTCCTCCTCTGTAGATTGCCTGTTTTTAACCTCTGCATATTAGGGGTAGTTTTCTTTTCCTTATTGATTACATATGATTTGGATATTACCAGAAATCCTTTGTCTTTATATGCATTGCAGATATATCTCCCAGAGAACATCATTCCAACCTAGGAGGTACTTTGTAGGCTACAGTTGCAGGTGAGTGCAAGGGGACCTCGTTAAATCAGAGAGTGCTGGGGTGACCTGGATGCCAGGCTCAAGTCTCACTTCTAGGACAGAGCCCCCATACTGAGCAGGAACAATAGGGGCACAGGAAAGGAAAAGGGAACGGAGACAGCCCCTCTCACAGAGCACTGTATTTTTTAACAATTCAAATAAATGACAGAAGAGGGAGCTCTAAAATCCTTAAGCTAGGAAATCTACACTGACCATCCTCCCTTCTAGCACAGGCAAACTCACCTCGTTGAAATATAATATAAGCAATAGAAAAGAAAAGTAGTCAAACCCACTCAAAATTATTATCAGAAAAAAACAAAAATTAGGATCAGAATAACATTCTTTCAAGCAGTGAAAACAAGCCAGAACAACATGCCCACAAAATAAAGAAAAACTGTATGCTACTATTTTAAACAAACAAGCTAAAAGAAATTAAGAAAATAATAGAAGTTTAAAAGAACAACTTAAATTAGAATCAAAATAACCCAGAAATAATATTATCGGAGAAAAGAAAAGATTTGAAAATGGAACTTACAAAAACAAGGAATGTGTTAGAAATTTAAAAATATATATCTTTAGAAATGAAGACTAAACTAGAAGTAATACATTGGTGAATAAATGGAAAGGAGGGATATTTTTAATTACAAAGGATTTAAGGGAATGCTCTGGCGCTCCAGTGGTTAGGACTCTGTGCTTTCACTGCCAAGGGGCTGGGTTCAATTTCCTGGTAGGGAACTAAGCCGCATGGCACAGCCAAAAAAAAACAAAACGGATTTAACAGAAAGTGACACAGAACATTAGCAAACTGTTAGTGTGTATGCGTGTGTGTGTAAATCTCCAAAGAAGAAAACCAAAGCAACTGAACACACCAGAATACTAAAAAACAATCACTGAAGAAAACCATTCCAAAATAAAAGATAACTCAAAATTATATATTGAAAAGATACACTGTATACTCTGGAAAATCAACCCAGAATGATTGCCATCAAGGCATACTGTAGTAAAATAATTAGAATTCAAAGAAAAAGAGAAATGCATTAAAAAATAGATATTCAATAACAAAAAGTTTTAAAGCCTCTTTCAGCTAGAAAGTTTTAAATTATGCTATCAAACAACCCTTGGATTAAAGCACAAATACAGATACAATTAGAGAATTTTTTTTAAAAGAACATTAGTGAAAACAACATTTCAAAATCCATGGGATACAGCTATTGAAGTTACCAGAGTCAAATTATAGCACGAAGTATCTATATCAATTCAAATAAAAGTGTAAATTTAACACAACATATTAGAAGTTATGACCAATTCAACTATACAAAATGAAGCAATTAGAGGATTAAGAATTGTAAAGAAAGAGATAAACCTATCTCTATTTGCAGATAATAAAATTAAGTGTCTGGAAATCCAAAAGAACAAAAGGACTATGCTTTAATAAAATAACAAATTAATTGTAAAGTCAGTGTACAAAATCAATAATCCCAAGTTCAAACAAAAGGTAGTTAAGAGATATAATGGATGAGAAAAATCCATCTAAAATAGGAAGAAAAACAAAAGAAATATAGAGAAAAAAATGAGAAAAGAGAAACAAAGAGTGAAAGAAGAAAAAGAAAATACTTAGAACAAGAAATAGCCACAGCCTAATAAGTCACAACATAGGTTTGAACAAATGGAAATTTTCCTTCTTTCCTGAGTTGAAAGACTTAACATTAAATCTGTTAGTTTTCCCTAAATTAATTTATAAATTTCCAATTAAAATATCAGCATACATTTTTTACAAGCTAGACAAGTTCATCATAAAGCTAATTTAGTAGAACCAAGAAATAAGAAAAACCCTAAAAAAGAACAAAGTGGAGGCTGGCCCTATCAAATATAAAAACATATTTAAAAGCCTCTAAAACAGTAAGTATAGTATTGATGCACAGATAGTCAGACGGTCTAATGATATAAAATAGAAAATACAAAAATAAACCCAATAGCATATGGTAATTTGTGTGACAAAAGCAATAATTCAAATAAGTAGAGAAAAGATAGGTTTTTAAAATGTGGTATTGAGATAAGTGGATAGCTTAATAGAAAAAGATAAAGTTCGATCCATTTCTCACACCATAAACTCCAAATGAATCAAATGTCTAAATAGAAGTGACAACACCATAGAACTACTACAGGAAAGCTGAGGAGAATTCCTCTACAACTGCAAGTAGAAAAAACTTTCCTTACTATGACTAAAAATTCAGAAACAGTGAGAAAAGACTGAGCTATCTAATCTCATATAAATAAAATTTTGCATGAAGAAAAAAAACCATGAAAGCAAGGTTTAAAAAAAACGGAAAACTAGGGAAATGTTTATAACTTACATCACAGATAAAGGGTTGATATCCTTAATAAAGAGTGTCTAGAGGCTTCCCTGGTGGCGCAGTGGTTGAGAATCTGCCTGCTAATGCAGGGGACACGGGTTCGAGCCCTGGTCTGGGAAGATCCCACATGCCGCAGAGCAGCTAGGCCCGTGAGCCACAATTACTGAGCCTGCGCGTCTGGAGCCTGTGCTCCGCAACAAGAGAGGCCGCGATAGTGAGAGGCCCGCACACTGCGATGAAGAGTGACCCCCGCTTGCCACAACTAGAGAAAGCCCTCGCACAGAAACGAAGACCCAACACAGCCATAAATAAATAAATAAATAAATAAATAAATAAAGATGGGGGAAAAAAAAACACTCATCTTCTGCTTATTCTCAACATCAAAAAACCATGGAAATTTATTTTAAATAAATAAATAAAGAGTGTCTAAAAATAAAGAATTTTGATCCACCTCCTAGAGTAATGAAAATAAAAACAAAAGTAAACAAATGGGACCTAATTAAACTTAAAAGCTTTTGCACAGCAAAGGAAACCATACACAAAACAAAAAGACAACCCTCAGAATGGGAGAAAATATTTGCAAACAAAGCAACACGACAAGGGATTAATCTCCAAAATATACACACAGTTCATGCAGCTCAATATCAAAAAAACAAATAACCCAATCAAAAAATGGCCAGAAGATCTAAATAGACATTTCTCCAAAGAAGACATACAGATGGCCAAAAAGCACATGAAAAGATGCTCAACATCACTAATTATTAGAGAAATGCAAATCAAAACTACAATGAGGTATCACCTCACACAAGTCAGAATGGCCGTCATCAAAAAAATCTACAAACCATAAATGCTGGAGAGGGTGTGGAGAAAAGGGAACCTTCCTACACTGTTGGTGGGAATGTAAATTGGTACACCCACTATGGAGAACAGTACGGAGGTTCCTTAAGAAACTAAAAATAGAACTACTATATAACCCAGCAATCCCACTCCTGGGCATATATCTGGAAAAAAACATAATTTGAAAAGACACATGCACCCCAATGTTCACTGCAGCACTATTTACAATAGCCAAGACATGGAAGCAACCTAAACATCCATCAACGGAGGAATGGATAAAGATGTGGCACATATACAATGGAATATTACTCAGCCATAAAAAACAAAATAATGCCATTTGCAGCAACATGGGTGGACCTAGAGATTGTCATACTGAGTGAAGTAAGTCAGACACAGAACGACAAATATCATATGATATCACTTATATGTGGAATCTAAAAAAAGGGTACAAATGAACTTATTTACAAAACAGAAGTAGAGTCACGGATGTAGAAAACAAACTTATGGTTATCAGGGGAGGGAGAGGGATAAATTGGGAGATTGGGATTGACACAGACACACTACTATATATAAAATAGATAACTAATAAGAACCTACTGTATAGCACAGGGAACTCTACTCAATACTCTGTAATGGCCTATATGGAAAAAGAATCTAAAAAAAAAAAAGAATGGTTATATGTATATGTATAACTGATTCACTTTGCTGTACACCTGAAACTAACACAACATTGTAAATCAACTATACTCCAATAAAAATTTTTTTCAAAAATAAATAAAAATAAAGAAGAAAACCAACAATGTTGGAG
Organism: Balaenoptera physalus; assembly: GCF_965194825.1. Taxonomy (NCBI): domain Eukaryota; kingdom Metazoa; phylum Chordata; class Mammalia; order Artiodactyla; family Balaenopteridae; genus Balaenoptera; species Balaenoptera physalus. The sequence goes on along the minus strand of NC_138889.1, from coordinate 72,396,562 downwards.
AAGAATGGGCTGACATAGACAACTCTCAGAGAAAGAAATGCAAACAGACCTTAACAGATGAAAGGTTCCTAGCGTGACTCATAACAAGGGAAAAAGGTACAAATTAAAATTTATTGAGAGAACATTATTCACCTATCAGATGAGCAAAATTTCAAAGTTTGACAGCATGCTCTGTTGTCTAGGCTGAGCAGAACAGGCACTCTCATTCATTGCTAGGAAAGATTCTTAGCCTTCAAAGAATGAACTGTAATACACACAACAAACCTGATGAGTCTAAAAAAAATTATGCTGAGTAAAAGAAACAAGACACAAAAGAGTACATCTTGTATGATTCCATTTATGTAAAATACTAAAACTGGCAAAAACAAAACTACACAGAAAGAAAGTAGATCAATGATTGACAGTTCTGGGGATTAACTGCAAGAGAATACATTTAAGGCTAAGAAAGTAATCTATATCTTGATTGTAATGGTGGTTATATTTGTCAAAACTTGTCAAATTATAAAATGAATGCATTTACTTTTATATAAATTATACATCAATAAAGTTGATTTTTTAGAAAAAAACTATTAGAAGAGTTAAATAGAATAAAGAAAGGAAGGAAAGGGGAAGGGAAGGGAGGGAAGGGAGGGAAGGGAGGGAAGGGAGGGAGGGAGGAAGAAACAAACTTGGTTCATACCAAACAAAACAAGAAAAAAAGGAAAAGAAACAAAGATCAGATGAGACAAAAGCAAAATAAAGAGAAGACAGAAGACAAACTACATCAGAAATTATACTATGTAAATGGACTAAATATTCCAATTAAAGACAAAGATTGTAGGACTGTCTAAAAAAAACAAGACCTAACTATATGCTATTTGTAAATGTGAAAGTAAAAGAATGGGAAAAGATATGCCATGAAAACACTAACCACAATGCATTTATGTGGCAATATTAATATAAGCAAGCTTTAAGGTAAGGAGTACTACTAGTGATAAAGGACATTTCAAGATCTTAAAATAGGTAAATTCAACACTAAGAAAAAAAATCCTAAATTTTAAATCTACTAATAGCATAATTCAAAAAGGTACATGCACCCCTATGTTCATAGCAGCACTAATCACAATAGCCAAGACATGGAAACAACCTAAATGTCCATTAACAGATGAATGGATACAGAAGATGTGGTACATATACACATGGAATACTACTCATTTCGAAGAATGAAATAATGCCATTTACAGCAACATGGATGGACCTACAGATTATCATACTAAGTAAGTCAGAAAGAGAAAGACAGATACCATATGATAACACTTACATGTGAAATCTAAAATATGGCACAAATGAACCTACCTACGAAACAGAAACAGACTCACAGACATACAGAACAGACATGTGGTTGTCAAGGGGGAGGGAGCTGGGGGAAGGATGGAGTGGGAGGCTGCGGTTAGCAGATGCAAACTATTACATATAGAATGGATAAACAACAGGTCCTACTGTATAGTACAGGGAACTATATTCAATATTCCATGATAAACCATAATGGAAAAGAATATAAAAAAGAATGTATATATATATGTATAACTGAATCACTTTTCTATACAGCAGAAATTAACACAACATTGTAAATCAACTATACTTGGATTTTTAAGAAAGTAAAAAATAAATTAATTAAAAGTCTTCCAAATATTAAAAAAGAAAAATAATTACAAAATACCTAAATATTTGGAAATTAAGCAATGCATTTGTAAATAACCCATGCATCAAAAAAGAAATCATAATGAAAAATTGAAAATATTTTGAATGGAAAATAAAAATATGGCATAGCAAAATTTGTGGACTAGAGCTGAAAACGATTATAGAAAAAAATTACAACACTCTGTCTCTGTCTCTGTTTCTGTCTCTCTCTCTCTGTCTCTGTCTCTCTGTCTCTCTGTCTCTGTCTCTCTCTCTGTCTCTGTCTCTGTCTCTGTCTCTCTCTCTCTCTCTCTCTCTCTCTCTCTCTCTCTCTCTATATATATATATATATATATATATATATACCTTTTTTTTTTTTTTGGCCATGCCGTGCAGCATGTGGGATCTTAGTTCCTTGACCAGGGATCAAACCTGCACCCCTTGCAGTGGAAGCATGGAGTCTTAACCACTGGACCACCAGGTAAGTCGTAGATATATGTATTTTAAAAAATGAAAGATTGAGAATGTTTCCTTAGCTTCCATCTCAAGAAGCTAGAAAAAAAAGAACATAAATTAAACACAAAGAAAGACGAAAGAGGGCTTCCCTGGTGGCGCAGTGGTTGAGAATCCGCCTGCCAATGCAGGGGACACAGGTTCGAGCCCTGGGCTGGGAAGATCCCACATGCCAGGGAGCAACTAGGCCTGTGAGCCACAATTACTGAGCCTGCGCGTCTGGAGCCTGTGCTCCGCAACAAGAGAGGCCGCGAAAATGAGAGGCCCGTGCACCGCGATGAAGAGTGGCCCCCACTTGCCGCAACTAGAGAAAGCCCTCACACAGAAACGAAGACCCAACACAGCCATAAATAAATAAATAAAATAAATTAAAAAAAAAAAAAAGAAAGAAGAAAGAATAAAATAATAAAGATAAGAATAGAAAGTAATGAAATAAAAAGCAGATAGAAAATAGAGAAAATCAAAAAGCCGAAAGTTGATTCTTTGAGATTAATATAATTACAAGCCCCTAGCAACATTGAGCAAGATATCTAATATCAGGAATAAAAAGGGGAACATCACTAGAGATCCTACATATATTAAAAGATAATAAGAGGATATTATGAATAATTTTATGCCAGTAATTTTGATAATTTAGATAAAATAAATTCCTTGAAAAAGACAAGTTACCAAAATTTACATGAGAAAATGAAAAATCTGAATAGTGCTATATCTGATAAAAAACTTGAATATATAATTTAAACCCCTCCTACTCCAAGAAGGAAGAAATGTCACCAATCAAAGAAAAATTATATCAGAGGAAATAAATGAACATTTCCCAACTCATTTAATGAACCTGGTATAATTCCACCAAAACACGTAAGGACATTACAAGGAAAGCAAAATACAGGCAAATATATCTCATGAATGTGGACTCAGTAATCCTAAACAAACAAACAAAAAATCAAAATAAAAACAATCAATATGGAAAAAATAATAATAATCATGACCAGATGGTATTTATTCCAGGAATACAAGGTTGGTTTTACATTCAAAATTCAATGTATGGACTTCTCTGGTGGTGCAGTGGTTAAGAATCCGCCTGCCAATGCAGGGGACACAGGTTCGATCCCTGGTCCGGGAAGATCCCACATGTCGCGGAGCAACTAAGCCTGTGCGCCACCACTGAGCTTGCGCTTTAGAGCCCACAGGACACAGCTACTGAGCCCGTGCACCACAACTACTGAAGCCCGTGTGCCGAGAGCCCGTGCTCAGCAACAAGAGAAGCCACCGCAATGAGAAGCCCAAGCACCGCAATAAAGAGTAGCCCCCGCTCGTCGCAACTAGAGAAAGCCTGCACACAGCAAGGAAGAGCCAGAGCAGCCAGAAATAAATAAATTAATAAATAAATTAATTAATTAATTAATTAATTAAAATTCGATGTAATTCCCTACATTAACAAAATAAATGAAAAACACCATATGATGAGTATATACCATTATTCAATAATAGAAACCAAGGCTCCTTCCAGAAAGGACTGAATCTAGGGCTGGGACAGGGAAAATAAGTAACATAAACCTGGATTATATTGTAATGCCAGACAGTAAGGAAATACTCGAAAAATAGAGGCTTGTCAAAAGGACAGTAGCCCAACTGAAAGAGCTCACAATGGCCAAAGCTGGAACAATCTGAGCAACAATGTAAGTGATATAATATTGTATTATAACGTAAATTATAAAGTAAATGAGTTCATACTGACATAAATAATAAATGATTTAATAAATAAAGAGAGAGAAGAGACAAATATTTCTTACAGAAGAATTCCAAACAATATATCTAAATACTACTGTTGGGAAAGGAAGTCTCATGCACGCAATCCATCCACCCCCACTGGGCCACTAAGAGTGGGCCTTGGGCCTGGAACACCTCCTTAGCAAGAGATAAAGAGCCCTCACAGCCGTGCCAGGCTTATTGCCTGTGTGAGAATATTTCTCCCGATCTCAGACTCAGTGAGTGTTTCTTTGTTCTGCTTAAGCATGTATATCAATAGCCAACACCTCCAGTTTTCAGTATTTCAGACTCCATAGGGGAGGTGGGGAGGAATCCTTCTTCTGTGGCAGGAGAGGGGTACATGTAGGCCAGTTGCCCTGAGTCAGATGGGGGCACCAACCAGCCATGAGGGACCAACGCACAGTATTGGAGCTGATCTTGTTTGGTCTCTTCTCTCTGTGAGTAAAGCGTTGTTCCGTCCAGTGCTTGACTGTGTTGTGATTTCCTTGGTGACTCTGATACGCAGCTGCAGTGGGCAGAAGCGTCTGGACTTTTATTCCTGGTGGCTGGCATTGTGATGATCTTTGCTATTCTTTGTAGTTGGAGTCCTGCCCTGGGATTGGTCACCGGTACACAGTGTTCTGTTCAACAACTACCCCCTCTAGGAGATGGAGCTTAATATCCCTCCTTTTGTGTGAGCTGGACTTCTGAAGAACACAATATGGAAAGCGAAAAACAGTAACTTTACAGTGGAGAGACCTGGCAGACACTACTGGGACGAAGTAATCAAGGTTAACGTACTAGTGATAGCTCATGTTGATAGTACATGCCCTGATTTGATGAGAACAGCACTTCACTTCTGTGATATTCTTCCCCAAATCCTAAAGCTCCAATATAAACATGAGGAAAGCATTAGACAAATCCAAATTGAGAGGCATTCTACAAAATATCGACTAGAACTCTTCAAAATTCTCAAGGTCACTTAAAAAAGACAAAACGAAAACAAATGCCTAAAAAAAAAAGAAAGAAAAAACTGTCCACAACACTGTAAACCAACTATACTCCAATAAAAAGTAATTTAAAAAAATAACACATGGACTTAAAAGCCAATCAAAACTGAAGCAAATGATTGGCAATTTAATAAGAAGAAAGAAAGAAAAGAAAGGAAGGAAGGAAGAAAGAAAGAAAGGAAAGGAAAGGAAGGAAGGAAGGAAGGAAGGAAGGAAGGAAGGAAGGAAGGAAGAAAGAAAGAAAGAAAGAAAGAAAGAAAGAAAGAAAGAAAGAAAGAAAGAAAGAAAGAAAGAGAAAGAAAGAAATGAAAGAAAGGAAAGAAAGAAAGAAAGAAAGAAAGAAAGAAAGAAAGAAAGAAAGAAAGAAAGAAAGAGAAAGAAAGAAATGAAAGAAAGGAAAGAAAGAAAGAAAGAAAGAAAGAAAGAAAGAAAGAAAGAAAGAAAGAAAGAAAGAAAGAAAGAAAGAAAAGAAAGAGAGAAAGAAAGAAAGAAAGAAAGGAGGGAGGCAGGGAGGGAGGGAGGAAAGAAAGAGGGAGGGAGGGAGGAAGAAAGAAACTCACAGACCAGAGGAGACTAAGGAAACATGATGACAAAATGTAATGTGGTATCCTGGATTGCATCTTGGGACAGAAAAAGGACATTAGTGAAAAAACTGGTGAAATTTGAAAAATGTCTAGAGTTTAGTTAATAGTAACATACCAACCTTAATATCTTAGTTTTGACTAATGTAACCTGGTTATGTAAGATGCAAAACTAGGCAAAAGGGGGTGAAAAGTACACAGGAACTCTCTGTACTATCTTTGTAACTTTGCTGTAAATCTAAAATTATTCCAAAATAAAAAGTTTATTTTAAAAATGGGTGGATGCATGGAAAGAACTGGAATGAGCTTATTTTGCATACTCCTTTACAGCAAAAAGATACTCTTCAATATCAAAAAGAGTGTAATGTGCATGTTTTCCACAAAAGTTTTCTAATTTACAATACTTTTCTTATAAATCAAAAGAAGTGGCAAGTTCAGTTTCACCATGACCTAGAAGAAAAGGATGAACGTGTAATCAAGGATCATGTCGCACAGCTTGAATGACTGCAATTATTTTTTAAATGATCTGTGTTTTAAATTAGCTTCATTGAAATGTCTTAGATGGATGAACTCAGAATCATAGAGGAAAGTCAGACTTGCCCATCTCCTCTCCCTACAACACACATCTAGTGGGCTCAGAATATGGGCCTCTACCCTGATTTAACTTGTCTCTTCTCCATGACCATTAGACAAGTCACTTCTTCCTGAGGTGTCTAACCACTCAAGTCTGAAGGCCCCTGCAGTGCCAGCTGAAGACCTTGGAGCCCATATTGGTGGGCACAAAGTTGCTCTTCACCCTCCCCACCCCAACTGCTCAGCGACTGGCCAACAGGTGGCCAGGGTCATGCAAGTGGCAATGTTGCAGGCTCTCTTCTGGGCAGTGACATGAAAGAGAAAGGACTGTGAGTTTCTGATGTTAAGAGAGTCCAGGGGAGAAGACCCTATCCCAAGGGACTTTCATAAAAAGAATTAATGTTCTGGGTTGCATCACTTAAACAATTAAGTTTCTCTCCTAAACATAATCATCAAGACAGAAGATCATAAGAGCCATTAGAGGAAATTATCATACCAATCTTTGCTAGGAGCCCTCCCCAAAGAATGTCACAGAAAACCCAGAACCCAGTGAGATTCCTGGTTCCTGACTGTGGGGCACACACTCCACACACTCTTCCCTGCTCTTCCATCCCTTACAGTCAGTCCCTTCGGTGCCAGCAAGGGGCGACTGACAAAGGCCAGAAGAACCTCAGTGAATGTCGGGGTTACTCCCAGCCCCACTCTGAGGCACACAAGGAGTCTCTAGAGGTCACACCCCAAGGACAAGCATCAAATACACCTCCACAGGAAAATAAAAAATCCCCGTCTTACTTGGAAAAGGCCCAGAAAACAGGCTTTGCAACATCCTCTTTCAAAATGTTTACCGGAACCTCAGCACAGCTGTTCTTGGTCATAGGAACCATCTGCTAAATCCTGGGTCACGTCATCCTGGGTTACCCCTACTTCTCAGCATTCCCGCAAGGCCTGGGACCTGGGCCAGAGCAATGACCACCACAGCTCAGGCCTTTTAGACCTGTCCCCACTCAGCAAATGGACCCCCTTCTCTAGGCCTCTTTCCTCTGCACTTTGAAGTTCAAAGCTGCCCGTGAACATGGATGGTATGGAAGCTCAAAAGCAAAGTGCAGGAAGAGGTACCCAGGTCTGGGGATTTCAGGGTTTGCTCAGGTTTGGAGAGCCTGAGCCCCATCCCATGGGTCTAGTCCACCCAGAGGGCTTTCTGCTGGATACGGCTGAAGCAGGAAGGCTCATCATCTGCATCCTCAAGTACTGAGAAATCTGGGACTATCTTTCCTAGTGCTAAGTTGTTCGTTTACTTCAATACACTGTAGCCTACAACCACTGATGTATGTGCGCCCCCTCACCCCACCACCACACACACACACAGAGTTCTTCCCATACATCCATCAGGGTAGAGGCCGCCCCTCCACAGGCCATTTGCACAGCGACCATGCGCCAGACCTCTGCGTGGGTAGGCCAGTCCACACTAGTTCACCTACTGCCCCCTACCTGGACTAAAGAGCCTGACGCACTTCAGCCCATCTTCCAGCACCCTCCAGCAGAAGGCATGATGCACTGCAGGCCTGAAGTTTACCAAGCATCTGTATTCAGCTGAGGACAACCACTCTCACTGATTGCTCCCAGCCTCACCTGGGTCATGGTATTCTAAATTCACGCACCAGAAGGGGCTGGCTACCTCCCAGCCACCTCCCCATAACTCATTCATTATGATTCCCAGAATCATTCTGGCAGAGGACCCGAGCACAGATGCCAACATATGCAGTCCTTACACACAGACCATCAAACTGTACACTTGCCTTCACCTATTCTCAGCTGTGAACAAAGAATGTCGCCTGCCATGTCAGTAAACAAAGGGTGTTGCGGCCATCAAGCCATCAGCCTCTGCAGCCACCCCCAGTGGTGCACCCTGCAGAGGATTCAAGATGGAGAAAAACAGGATACTGGCTCTAGATAGTTAAGGTGCATACCAAAGGAATGATTTCATTAAGCCCAGACTCTTGCATCTTCCCATACAGAGAAAAACATTAAATTCATTAACTTGAGATGTCTGTTTTTTCTCTAATTAGCAGTAATCTTTTGATGTTTGGCTACCTGGGTCGGGGGCGCAGGGTTTGTGTTTGTTTGTTTTGCAAAACTCCTGTATATCCTGGCTCCTCCCTTACCTCTTCAGAATAGTTCCTCGGAGCTATCTGAGAGCCTATCTCCCAGGCTTAGGTCCTCAGTAAGTCCACCAAACAAAACTTAATTCTCAACTTTTAGGTTGTGTGTTCTTTTTCAGTAGACACTGCAAATAAAACTTCTTTCTCGAGTGGACACTTTGCATGACTTGACCTGGCTCTGAGCAAATGTACGATGATATAGCACACCCTGCAGTCTCCTGGTGTGGGTTTCCTCCCACTGGCTCTTGGCCTGGAAGCAAAAGTAAGAATCCATGGTGGGGTCAAGACTGAGGACTCAGTGGGCTCGGGAAAGCAGGGGGATCTGACACCCCCAGCTCCTGGGAATAGTGCACCTAGGCATTGGGTTCTCACTGGGGTCTGCCAGTGTGCTGGCCATTGTTCCTTTGACGACTGCAGAGTGGTGCTGTTTTCATGCCTTTTTTGCCCCTCCCAGGATATGACCCAGAAAGGCAGATCCTTTCCAGAGGCTGGTGCTCAGCGAATGCTCCCAGAAAAAGCTCTATGAAAACTGATTTAATTCTTAGAAGACTCCTCAGTCTGAAATCTGCCTGCGCTGATGGTCCAGTGCTTCCTCAGATCCCCAAAATAAAAGCCACCCTGTCAGACCAGTGGGCTGCCAGACACCTAGGAGTAGTGAGTGCTAGAGCAACCTGTGTGGATACATTAGGTTTGGGTCTAGCAAGTTAAAACCATTTTGCTAGAGGACTTTCGTTAGATGGAGGAGTAGGAAGTGCTGGGAATTCACCTCCCCAGCTAGAGAGAGACAGTTGCCCTGGCAGAATCTGACTGAGGTAACCATTTTGGAATTTCGTTGACTCCATTAACATTATATAATGATCTTATTTGTTTTTGTTACAGCTTTTAACTTAAAGTCTATTTTGTCTGACATAAATGTAGCTACCCTTGCTCTCTTGGTTTCCATTTTCATGGAATATCTTTTTCTATCCCTTCACGTTGAGCCTCTGTGTGTCCTTATAGCTCGACTTAGGAGTCTCGTAGGCAACGTATAGTTCGCTCTTATTTTCTTATCCATTAGGCCACTCTATGTCTTTTAATGGGAGAATTTAATCCAGTGCACTTAAAGTAAATATTGATAGGTAAGGATTTACAAATGCCATCCTACTGTTTTCTGGCTGTTTGTCATTCCCTTGTTCCTTTCTTCCTCTCCTGCTGTCTTTGTGAACTGATGATTTTCTGTAGTGGTATGTTTTGATTCCCTTCTCTTCATCCTTTGTGTATCTACTGTAGGTTTTTCCTTTGTGGTTACCATGAGGCTTACACAAAACATCTTATAGATATTACAGTCTATGTTAAGCTGATAACTTCGAATTCGTATGGGATGTGATTTGTAATAAAAACTGTCTTCATCCCCTTTTCTGTCAGAGCTCTTAAAACCCTGGGACTCGCCTATGATGAAAGGTGCCTCTTGTTATGTTAATGAGCTGACTTGTGAAATGCACCTAAGGATGGGGGCTTGTTGCCTGGAGAAACAAACAGGTGATTAGAGGGTTGGTACTTTCCAGTCCCATCCCCCTGACCTCAAGGGAGAGGGAGGGGCTGGAGGTTGACTCAACCACCAATTGCCAATGATTTAATCAACTATGCCTATACAATAAAGCTGCCATAAAATCCGAAAGGGTAGCTTCAGAGAGGTTCTGGGTTGGTGAACACATGGAGATTTGAGGACAATGGTGCTCAGAGGGGGCATGGAAGCTCCATGCCCTTTCCCCATATCCTTTTGTCCTTTGCATGTGAGTCTCTCTCTTTTTTTTTTTGTCTGCGCTGTGCGGCTTGCAGGATCTTAGTTCCCTGGCCAGGGATTGAACCCGGGCCCTCAGCAGTGAAAGCGTGGAGTCCTAACCACTGGACCGCCAGGAATTCCCTCCTGTGCATCTCTTTTATCTGGATGTTCCTGAGTTATATCCTTTTACAATAAACCAGTAATCTGCTAAGAAAAATGTTTCTCTGAGTTCTGTGAGCTGCTCTAGCAAATTAATCAAAGCCAAGGAGGAGGCTGTTGGAACCTCCAGTCTATAGCCAGTCAGTCAGAAGCACAGGTGACAACCCGGTCTTGCAACTGACGTCTGAAGGCATGGGGGGAGTCTTGTAGGACTGAGCCCTTAATCTGTGAGATCTGATGCTATCACCTGGGAGATATGAAACAGCAGCAGAACCCTGTGGGGCCCTCCCTGGTACAAATCCTCTTTCTGTGTCCCCCCATTTCTTGTTTGTGAGAGATAGACTTCATTCAGCCTCCTTAACCTTCCCTGAGTTCCAAAAGGCAGATTCAAACAGTTGCTAATCAGGGAAAGGAGGGGGATGCAGAAACAAAGGAGAAGCAGTCAAGAAACAATAATGCAGCCTTGGGGCAGGGTTCTGGCTACTCCTCAAGGAATGTACATAACATCTTCTGAGTTCTTCTGCAGGAACTAAGGCCCCCACCCAGGTGGAGGATGGTAACTTCAGGCTGAGCACAAGATTCCTGGAGCACTGCCCTGTTACCTCACCACCAACCAATCAGAAGAAAGCCACACACCTTGCAGCCATCACCCCAAGTTTTGCCAAATTTAATAAAAACTTCTCCCTCAAAACCACCAGAGAGTTTGGGGTTTTTGAGCATGAGCCACTCATTCTCCTTGCTTGGCCCTGCAAAAAATCCTTTCTCTGCTCCAACCTCCAATTTTTCAGTTTGTTTGGCCTCACTGTGTGTCTGACACACGAACTTGAGTTTGGTAACAGTGTCAGAATTGAGTTGAATTCTGAACCCAGCTGGTGTTGGAGAATTGCTTGGTGGAGTGAACCCCCAATTGGAATTGTGATCAGAATTGTAGCACACAAGGACTCTACCCTTTGTCAAATGACAAAACTAAAACAATTTAACAATGAGTTTAATGCCTTTTATTCAAGGGAAAGCAATTCATGGATTGAAAGTGTACAATCTTCACAAGCAGTGGAACACTCTTCCTAAGGGATTTTGGGTAAGAATGAGTTTTATAGAGTATTAAAAGAGGCAACTCAGAAATGCACAGTTGGCTAGGAGGTCCTATTTTCTAGGGTAAGGTAAGCTAGCTAAAGCTGAGTTGGAGGATTGTGATTGGGGTTAGGTATCCTTGACAGGTGTTTCCTGTTAAGTGCAGGCTGACTTAGGTTTAGATTTGTGGTATGGCTGGGCCACTGGGCAGCCTCCAGTTTGCGGGTGCTGATATATACATTAACTTTATTACTTTTTACTCCCCTGTCCTCGTATTTTTTGTTCTTGATGTCACAGTTTACCTCTTTTTATATTGTGTATTCATTAATAAATTATTGTAGCTATTGTTATTTTTAATACTTTTGTCCTTTAATTTTTATACGAGAGTTAAGTGGTTAATACATCACCATATTATGGTATTAGAGTATTCTGAATTTAACTAAATACCTTTATCAGTGTGATATATATTTTCATATGCATTCATGTTACTAATTACCCTATCAGCTGCTCTCCCAGCCACCCCCCACCCCCCAGTTGCATGGCATGCCTCAGTATTCTGGATGGGGTGAGAAAGAAGTGGATCTCTTTGGCAGCAACCCACAAAGCTGGGGAAGCCAAGCACACAATCAAACACTCTCACTTTCCCCTGAGGGAGAAATCATAGGCCAAGAAGTTCTCTTTGTGCTGAACTGTGCTGCCTCCGGAGAAGAGTGATGTGAGTAAAGTGAAACTGTTCCACTATCTTCTTCAGTGCATCCAATCTCAGATTTTTTTTTTCCCCTCTCCATTCGTGTGCACAAACCTATCCACCGGCCTCTTGGATGTCCACAAAAGCCTTCTCACCCATGGGTGACTGTCTAAATCAGTGTTCTTTGGAGGAAAGATGGTAGAAAACTCTTATTCTGCCGTGATGATGACATCATTCTCCTTAACAGACTTTAAAAGATAGACATCACACAAAGCATCTTCTTTGACCACATTGAGATGAAGTTAGAAATCAATAACAGAAGAAAAGCTGGAAAAGTCACAAAATTTGTGAAAATTAAATGACACATTCTGAAACAACTATTGGATGAAAGAAGAAATCACAAGGGAAATTAGAAAAGATTTAGAGACAAATGAAAATACAACATATGAAAACTTATGGGATGCAGCAAAAACAGTGCTAAGGGGAAAATGTACAGCTGTAAATGCTTATATTAAGAAACAAAGATGTTGGGACTTCCCTCGTGGTCCAGCAGTTAAGACTCTGTGCTCCCACTGCAGGAGACCTGGGTTCGATCCCTGGTCAGGGAACTAGATCTCACATGCCACAACTAAGAGTTCACGTGCCACAACTAAAGATCCCACATGCTGCAACTTAAAAGATCCCACATGCCGCAATGAAGATCAAAGATCCTGTGTGCCACAACTAAGACCTGGCACAGCCAAATAAATAAATAAATATTAAAAAAAAGAAGGCTCAAGTTACTAAAATGAAATGAAAATGGGGATATTACTACTGATTCTACAGAAATACAATGGATTATAAGAGTACTATGAACAATTGTATGCCTACAAATTGGAGGACCAAGATGAAATGGAAAAATTCCTAGAAACATAAAAGCTACCAAAACTAAATCACAAAGAAATAGAAAATGTGAATAGACCTGTAACCAAGGAGACTGATCAATAAGCAAATGTCTCTCAACTAAGAAAAGCCCTGATCCTGATGACTTCATGGTGAATTCTACCAAATATTTACAGAACTAATACCATTTCTTCTCAAACTTTTCCACAGGCACTTCCCTCATGGTCCAGTGGTTAAGAATTGCCTTTCACTGCAGGGGATGCAGGTTCGATGCCTGGTCGGGGAACTAAGATCCTACATGCCACGGGGCAACTAAGCTCGCATGCCGCAACTACTGAGCCCGCGCACTCTGGAGCCTGCACGCCACAACTAGAGAAGCCTGCGTGCCACACTGAAAGATCCCTCATGCCACAATGAAGATCCCGCATGCCGCAATGAAGACCCAATGCAGCTAAATAAATAAATAAATAAATATCAAAAAAAAAAACTTTTCCACCAAATTGAACACTTCCTACTCATTTACTTTATGAGTCCAGCATTACCCTGATAGCAAAGTCAGGAAAAGACACTAAAACAACAACAACAACAACAAAGACCTACCAACCAATATTCTTTATGAACATTCATGCAAAAATCCTTAACAAAATTTCAGCAAACTGAATTCAGCATACTAAAGGGATTGAACACCATAACAAAAAGGATTTATTACTAGAAAGCAATAATAGTTCATACAAAAATTGGTCAGTGTAATACACCACATTAACAGAAAAAAAGGTGAAAAACCTTCATGATCATCTCAATTAATGTAGAAAAAGCATTAGACAAAATTCAATGTACTTTCATGATGAAAACACTCAGCAAACTAGGAATAGAAGGAAACTACCTCAGCATAATAAAAGCCATATATGAAAAACCCACAGCAAACATCAAACTTGTATGATCAGGGCACTCACGATGGCTGTTCTCTTGCTTTCTGTACATCTCCTGCTTGACCAGTCCTTGCCTCACCTAGTCACCTGACTTGACTTTCCCTCTTAATTATAGAGCCTAATCAGTAAATGCCTACATAGTTGCCCCCAGCCCAGCTAAGTAATTGTTCTAATCTTTAGATCAGAACTATCTCCACTATGATAGTTTATCAAAGGGGTGTGCCCCTCTACTGGTTTTCCTGGTAACCTTGACGTGAATTCCCCCTATAACTGGAAACCTCCCTCTTTCCTAGGTAGCAAAGACTACTACCATGTCCTGCCTGCCGTCTGGGCACACACAGTGGGGTGTCACTCCAGGACCTTGCTTCAGACATGTAAGATTTCCCCTATCCATTAAACCATTGATGTCTCTGTCGCTGACTCTGGGCTCTTTCTTCTGTCTTGAGGCTGGGCAAGTACAGGGCTTGCAGGCCTGTCAGGTGCAGCCCAATAATACTCAATGATGAAAGACTGAAAGCTTTTCTTCTAAGTCAAGAACAAGGCAAGGATGCCTGCTTTCACCACATTTATTCAACACTGTACTAGAAACTCTAATCAGAGCAATTAGGCAAGAAGAAGAAAAGACATTCAAATTGGAAAGGAGGGAGTAAAATTATGTCTGTTCACAGATGATATTGAAACTGTGCAACTCAGATTGGGACTTGAACCCACAGTCTTTTAACTGAGATCACACACCTGGTCTCAGGACTTAATGAAGCTCAGGTTCTTGATGTCTCATTGCAGAAAGAATTCCCTGAGAGACAAAGTGATAGGTAAGAAGTTGATTTATTTAGAGAGCAACACACTCCACAGAGTGTGGGCCATCTCAGAAAGTGAGAGTGGCCCTGAAATATGGTGTGGTTAGTTTTCATGGGCTGGGTAATTTCATAGGCTAATGAGTGGGAGGATCATTCCCATTATTTTGGGGAAGGGGCAGAGATTTCCAGGAATTGGGCCACTGCCCACTTTTTGGCTTTTTATGGTTAGCCTCAGAACTGTCATGGTGCTGGTGGGTGTGTCATTTATCATGCTAATGTATTACAATGAGCATATAATGAGGCTCAAGGTCTACTGGACGTCAAATCTGCCATCTTGGACCCAGTTGGTTCTAACTAGTCTTTGTCATGTCCTATGGCTATGTCATTCTTTTCAAGGTTGTGCCCTGCCCCCTCCTCTCCTGTTTCAATATGATCATATATGTAGAACACCCTTAAGATGAAAAAAAAAACTGTTAGAACTAATAAATGAGTTCAGCAAAGTAGCAGTATATAAAGTCTGTACACAAAAACTAGTGGCATTTCTGCACACTAACAATCTGAAAAGGTAATTACAATAAACAATGCTATCTATAAGAGAATCAATAAGAATAAAATATTTATGAATTAACTAAGGAGGTGAAAGACTTGTACAATGGAAATACAAAACATTGCTGAAAGAAACTGAAAATGATATAAAGAAATGGAAACAAATCCCATGTTCATGTATTAGAAGACTTAATATTGTTACGATGTCAATACCACCCAACTGTTACCAAGGCTGTTGCCCCAGAATCATACCCCTGCCCCTCCCTCGAATGGAAACCAATTGCTCTTATCTAAGTTGCAGGAGGAAGCTGCAAAGAGAAAAACAAGAACTGGTTGGAATAAACTAGGCCCAAGGTGGCGGAAGATTTTGACGTCCAGTAGACCTTGAGCCTCATTATACGCTTATTGTAATATATTAGCATGCTGAATGACACACCCGCCAGTGCCATGACAGTTGACAATTGCCATGACAACAACCTGAAAAGCCAGTACAAGGACAAAAAGTAGTGTTACATTCTGGGTTCAAACCACACCCCTGTTCTCGGATAAGTCATGAATATTCCTCCCATTCTTTCCAAATTCCTCCCTTTTACTTTGACCCTCCTATATATATGGTGTCTCCATCTGAATTGGGTTGAGAAATTGATTTGCAAACTAAGTTCCTACTTCTCCATTCTTTGGCCATTGAATAAAGCTTGTGCCGTTCTAGTCTCAACACTGGTTTTGTTATTAACTGTGGGAATCTGAGCAGAAAAAGAACCTCCCTGCCTGAGACAAGGGGTCTCAGCCCAGGCTAGGACCGTGGGGCAAGTCCAGGCAACCTATTCAGTAACACAACCAATCTACAGATTCAATGCAATCCCTATCGAAATCCCAACATGTTCTTTGCAGAAATGAAAAACCCATCCTAAACTTCATATGGTATCTTGAGGGACCCTGAATAGCCAAAACAATCTTGAAAAAGAAGAACAAAACTGGAGGACTACATTTCCTGATTTTAAAACTCACCACAAAGCTACAGTAATCAAAAAAAAAAAAATTGGTACTGTTATAGACATATGGATGAACTGAATAGAATAGAAAGCTCAGAAATAATCCCTCACACCTATGATCAGATGATTTTTGACAAGGGTGCAAAGACCATTCAATGGGGAAAGGACTGTCTTTTTATCAATGGTACTGGGGAAACTGAATATCCACATGCAAAAGAATGAAGTTGGACTCTTACCTGACACCACATACAAAAATTAACTCAAAAAAATCAAAGATCTAAATGTAAGACCTAAAAATATAAAACTCTTAGAAGAAGACATAGGGCAAAGTCTTCATGGCATTGGATTTGGCAATGATTTCTTGGATATGACACCAAAAGCCCAAACAACAAAAGAAAAAATAGACAAATTGGACTGGATGAAAGTTTTTTAATTTTGTACATCAAAAGACAATATTAACAGAGTAAAAAGGCAACCCACCAAATGGGAAAGAGTATCTGCAAATCGTATATCTGATAAGTGACTGACATCCAGAATATGTAGAGATCACTGAAAACTGAACAACACAAAAATAAACGGATTTAAAATGGGCAAGGGCCTTGAATAGACATTTCTTCAAAGAAGATACCCAAGTGGTCAATAAGCACATGAAAAGATGTTCAACATCACTAATTGTTAGGGAAAGGCAAATCAAAAGTACAGTAAGATATCACCTCACATCCATTAGGATGGCAACTATAAAAAAAAAAAAAACAGAAAATAACAGTGTTGTTGAGGATTTGGAGAAATTGGAAATCTTATGCACTATTGGTAGGAAAGTAACATGGCGAAGCCACTGTGGAAAACAATAAGGTGGTTCCTCAAAAATTAAAATAGAATTGCTATATGATCCAGCAATTCTACTACTGCGTATATACCCAAAAGAATTGAAAAAAAGATCTGGTAGATTTTTGTACACCCATGTTCATTATTCACATTAGCTAAAACATGGAAGCAAGCCAAGTGTCCAATGATGAATGAATAAGCAAAATGTGGTATATACATACAATGGAATATTAATCAGCCTTAAAAAGGAAGGAAATTCTGATATATGCTACAGCATGGATGAAGATGAACCTTGAGGACATTATGTCAAGTGAAATAAGCCAGTCCCCCAAAATCAAATACTATTTGATTCCATTTATATGAGATTCTTAGAGTAGTCAAAAATATAGAGCCAGAAAGTAGAATAGTGGTTGCCAGAGTCTGGGAAGAGTGGGGAATGGGGAGTTAGTGTTTAATGGGTAGAGAGTTTCAATTTTACAAGATGAAAAGACTAATGAAGGTGGATGGTGGTGATGTTTGCACAAAATTATGAATATATTTAATACCACTGAACTATACATTTAAAAATGGTTAAGATGGTAAATATTGTTACGTGTATTTTACCACATTAAAAAAAGTCTGAAACAACACAAAAAGAGAAATGCTTTGTTGTCACTACCTCGTACAATCCCCAACCAAGAGTAAATCCTGAGCACATCTGCATTTTCTATTTGACCTCTGTTTAGTTGAGAAAGCAAACTACTGGAACATTGATTTGCCTAGTTTTATTTGGTGAACAATATCAACTTCTAGATAGAGATGTCCTGGAAAGCCAGGAATAGGGTGCAAAACTTAAAGGGGTGCCAAGAATCTCAGTAACCAAGGTAAATATTTTGATGTAATATTTATAAAGATAAAAATTAATGTGAAAAAATCCATGATAAAACATCTAAATTTTTTTTTCAGGTACTACAATTTTATTACTTAAACTTATAATAGTAAATACCAGAAGAACTAATTAACAGAACCTGCTAAAAGTGGAGAAGTATTTTAATAACCATTGCAGGTAATTATGAATATTCTCCTTTGATACTATACCAAAACTCAACAAGTTGTGGGTGCTTAAAGGTCAGTTGCAATGTTGAATCTAAATATCAATGAACTTTCTGTACTCTGTTATATAAAAATGTGTAGGCCTATTGTACACTTTGAATGAATGTTGTATCCACGCATTATTATAATGAAAATAGTTTTGACCTGCAGACCCCTTGCAGGGGACTCAGGGACACCAGAGGTTTATGGACCACACTGTGAGAACCATTGTACAGCGTATACAACCCCTAACACACTCTCATCTTTTTTCTTTTTTTTTAATCCAGCAGGTTCTTATTAGTCATCAATTTTATACACATCAGTGTATACATGTCAATCCCAATTGCCCAATTCATCACACCCCCACACCCACGCCCCACGGCTTCCCCCCCTTGGTGTCCATACGTTTGTTCTCTACATCTGTGTCTCAATTTCTGCCCTGCAAACCGGTTCATCTGTACCATTTTTCTAGGTGCCACATACATGCGTTAATACACGATATTTGTTTTTCTCTTTCTGACTTACTTCACTCTGTATGACAGTTTCTAGATCCATCCACGTCTCAACAAATGACTCAATTTCGTTCCTTTTTATGGCCGAGTAATATTCCATTTTATATATGTACCACATCTTCTTTATCCATTCATCTGTCAATGGGCATTTAGGTTGTTTCCATGACCTGGCTATTGTAAACAGTGCTGCAAAGAACATTGGGGTGCATGTGTCTTTTTGAATTGTGGTTTTCTCTGGGTATATGCCCAGTAGTGGGATTGCTACATCATATGGTAATTCTATTTTTAGTTTTTTAAGGAACCTCCATACTGTTCTCCATAGTGGCGGTATCAGTTTACATTCCCACCAACAGTGCAAGAGGGTTCCCTTTTCTCCACACCCTCTCCAGCATTTATTGTTTGTAGATGTTCTGATGAAGCCCATTCTAACAGGTGTGAGGTGATTCCTCATTGTAGTTTTGATTTGCATTTCTCTAATAATTAGTGATGTTGAGCAGCTTTTCATGTGCTTCTTGGCCATCTGTATGTCTTCTTTGGAAAAATGTCTATTTAGGTCTTCTGCCCATTTTCGGATTGGGTTGTTTGTTTCTTTAATATTGAGCTGAATGAGCTGTTTATATATTTTGGAGATTAATACTTTGTCCGTTGATTCATTTGCAAATATTTTCTCCCATTCTGAGGGTTGTCTTTTCGTCGTTTGTAGTTTCCTTTGTTGTGCAAAAGTTTTAAGTTTCATTAGGTCCCATTTGTTTACTTTTGGTTTTATTTCTATAGAAGGTGGATCAAAAAAGATCTTGCTCTGATTTATGTCAAAGAGTGTTCTTCCTATGTTTTCCTCTAAGAGTTTTACAGTGTCCGGTCTTACATTTAGATCTCTAATCCAGTTTGAGTTTATTTTTGTGTATGGTGTTAGGGAGTGTTCTAATTTCATTCTTTTACATGTAGCTGTCCAGTTTTCCCAGCACCACTTATTGAAGAGACTGTCTTTTCTCCATTATATATCCTTGCCTCCTTTGTCATAAATTAGTTGACCATAGGTGTGTGGGTTTATCTCTAGGCTTTCTATCCTGTTCCATTGATCTATATTTCTGTCTTTGTGCCAGTACCATATTGTCTTGATTACTGTAGCTTTGTAGTATAGTCTGAAGTCAGGGAGTCTGATTCCTACAGCTCCACTTTTTTCCCTCAAGACTGCTTTGGCTATTCAGGGTCTTTTGTGTCTCCATACAAATTTTAAGATTTTTTGTTCTAGTTCTGTAATAAATGCCATTGGTAATTTGATAGAGATTGCATTGAATCTGTAGATTGCTTTGGGTAGTATAGTCATTTTTACAATATTGATTCTTCCAATCCAAGAACATGGTATATCTCTCCATCTGTTTGTATCATCTTTAATTTCTTTCATCAGTGTCTTATATTTTTCTGCATACAGGTCTTTTGTCTCCCTAGGTAGGTTTATTCCTAGGTGTTTTATTTTTTTTGTTGCAATGGTAAATGGGAGTGTTTCCTTAATTTCTATTTCAGATTTTTCATCATTAGTGTAAGGAATGCAAGAGATATCTGTGCATTAATTTTGTATCCTGCAACTTAACCAAATTCATTGATTAGCTCTAGTACTTTTCTGGTGGCATTTTTAGGATTCTCTATGTATAGTATCATGTCATCTGCAAACAGTGACAGTTTTACTTCTTCTTTTCCAATTTGTAATCCTTTTATTTCGTTTTCTTCTCTGATTGCCGTGGCTAGGACTTCCAAAACTATGTTGAATAATAGTGGTGAGAGTGGACATCCTTGTGTTGTTCCTGATCTTAGAGGAAATTGTTGCAGTTTTTCACCATTGAGAATGATGTTTGCTGTGGGTTTGTCCTATATGGCCTTTATTACGTTGAGGTAGGTTCCCTCTATGCCTACTTTCTGGAGAGTTTTTATCATAAATGGGTGTTGAATTTTGTTGAAAGCTTTTTCTGCATCTATTGAGATGGTCATGTGGTTTTTCTCCTTCAATTTGTTAATATGGTGTATCACATTGACTGATTTGCATATATTGAAGAATCCTTGCATCCCTGGGATAAATCCCACTTGATCATGGTGTATGATCCTTTTAACGTGTTGTTGGATTCTGTTTGCTAGTATTTTGTCGAGGATTTTTGCATCTGTATTCATCAGTGATATTGGTCTGTAATTTTCTTTTTCTGTAGTATCTTTGTCTGGTTTTGGTATCAAGGTGATGGTGGCCTCATAGAATGAGTTTGGGAGTGTTCCTTCCTCTGCAATTTTTTGGAAGAGTTTGAGAAGGATGGGTGTTAGCTTTGCTCTAAATGTTTGATAGAATTCACCTGTGAAGCCATCTGGTCCTGAGCTTTGGTTTGTTGGAAGATTTTTTTTTTTTTTTTTTTTTGGCTGTGTTGGGTCCTCGTTTCTGTGCAAGGGCTTTCTCCAGTTGCGGCGAGTGGGGGCCACTCTTCATCGCGGTGCGTGGGCCTCTCACTATCGCGGCCTCTCTTGTTGCGGAGCAGAGGCTCCAGATGCTCAGGCTCAGTAGTTGTGGCTCACGGGCCCAGTTGCTCCGCGGCATGTGGGATCTTCCCAGACCAGGGTTCGAACCCGTGTCCCCTGCATTGGCAGGCAGATTCTCAACCACTGCGCCACCAGGGAAGCCCTGTTGGAAGATTTTTAATGACAGTTTCAATTTCATTCCTTGTGATTGGTCTGGTCATATTTTCTATTTCTTCCTGGTTCAGTTTGGGAGGTTTACCTTTCTAAGAATTTGTCCATTTCTTCCAGGTTGTCCATTTTATTGGCATAGAGTTGCTTGTAGTAGTCTCTTAGGATATTTCTGTGGTGTCTGTTGTAACTTCTCCTTTTTCATTTCTAATTTTATTGATTTGAGTCCTCTCCCTCTTTTTCTTGATGAGTCTGGCTAATGGTTTATCAATTTTGTTTATCTTCTCAAAGAACCAGCTTTTAGTTATATTGATCTTTGCTATTGTTTTCTTTGTTTCTATTTCATTTATTTCTGCTCTCATCTTTATGATTTCTTTCCTTCTGCTAACTTTGGGTTTGGTTTGTTCTTCTTTCTCTAGTTCCTTTAGGTGTAAGGTTAGATTGTTTATTTGAGATTTTTCTTGTTTCTTTAGGTAGGCTTGTATAGCTATAAACTTCCCTCTTAGAACTGCTTTTGCTGCATCCCACAGGTTTTGGATCGTCGTGTTTTCATTGTCATTTGTCTCTAGGTATTTTTTGATTTCCTCTTTGATTTCTTCAGTCATCTCTTGGTTACTTAGTAACATAGTTTTTAGCCGCCATGTGTTTGTGTTTTTTAAGTTTTTTCCCCTGTAATTCATTTCTAATCTCATAGCATTTTGGTCAGAAAAGATGCTTGATATGATTTCCATTTTCTTAAATTTACTGAGGTTTGATTTGTGACCCAAGATGTGATATATCCTGGAGAATGTTCTGTGTGCACTTGAGAAGAAAGTGTAATCTGCTGTTTTTCGATGGAATGTCCTATAAATATCAATTAAATCTATGTGGTCGATTATGTCATTTAAAGCTTCTGTTTCCTTATTTATTTTCATTTTGGATGATCTGTCCATTGGTGTAAGTGAGGTGTTAAAGTCCCCCACTATTACTGTGTTACTGTCGATTTCCTCCTTTACAGCTGTTAGCAGTTGCGTTATGTACTGAGGTGCTCCTATGTTGGGTGCATATATATTTATAATTGTTATATCTTCTTCTTGGATTGATCCCTTGATCATTATGTAGTGTCCTTCCTTGCCTCTTGTAACATTCTTTATTTTTTTTTTAATAAATTTATTTATTTATTTATTTTTGGCTGCATTGGGTCTTCGTTGCCGCATGCGGGCTTTCTCTAGTTACAGAGAGTGGGGGCTACTCTTCGTTGTGGAGCATGGGCTCTAGGCGCCCAGGCTTCAGTAGTTGTGGCTCATGGGCTCTAGAGCGCAGGCTCAGTAGTTGTGGAGCACGGGCTTTGTTGCTCCATGGCATGTGGGATCTTCCCGAACCAGGGCTCGAACCCGTGTCCCCTGCATTGGCAGGCAGATTCTTAACCACTGTGCCACCAGGGAAGCCCAACATTCTTTATTTTAAAGTCTATTTTATCTGATATAAGTATTGCTACTCCAGCTTTATTGTGATTTCCATTTGCATGGAATATCTTTTCCATCCCCTCACTTTCAGTCTGTATGTGTCCCTAGGTCTGAAATGGGTCTCTTGTAGACAGCATATAGATGGGTCTTGTTTTTGTATCCATTCAGCAAGCCTGTGTCTTTTGTTTGAAGCATTTAATCCATTCACGTTTAAGGTAATTATCGATAAGTATGTTCCTATGACCATTTTCTTAATTGTTTTGGGTTTGTTTTTGTAAACAAAGAAACCCTTTTCTTCTCTTGTGTTTCCCACTTAGAGAAGTTCCGTTAGCATTTGTTGTAGAGCTGGTTTGGTGGTGCTGACTTCTCTTAGCTTTTGCTTGTCTGTAAAGCTTTTGATTTCTCCATCAAATCTGAATGAGATCCTTGCCGGGTAGAGTAATCTTGGTTGTAATATCTTCCCTTTCATCACTTTAAGTACATCATGTCACTCCCTTCTAGCTTGTAGAGTTTCTGCTGAGAAATCAGCTGTTAACCTTATGGGAGTTCCCTTGTATGTTAGTTGTAGTTTTTCCCTTGCTGCTTTCAATAATTTTTCTTTGTCTTTAATTTTTGCCAATTTGATTACTATGTGTCTCGGTGTGTTTCTCCTTGGGTTTTTCCTGTATGGGACTCGCTGCGCTTCCTGGACTTGGGTGGCTACTTCCTTTCCCATGTTAGGGAAGTTTTCGACTATAATCTCTTCAAATATTTTCTCGGGTCCTCTTTCTCTCTCTTCTCCTTCTGGGACCCCTATAATGCGAATATCGTTGCGTTTAATGTTGTCCCAGAGGTCTCTTAGGCTGTCTTCCTTTCTTTTCATTCTTTTTTCTTTATTCTGTTCTGTAGCACTGAATTACACCATTCTGTCTTCCAGGTCACTTATCCGTTCTTCTGCCTCAGTTATTCTGCTACTGATTCCTTCTTGTGTAGTTGTCATTTCAGTTATTGTATTGGTCATCTCTGTTTGTTCTTTAATTCTTCTAGGTCTTTGTTAAACATTTCTTGCATCTTCTCGATCTTTGCCTCCATTGTTTTTCTGAGGTCCTGGATCATCTTCACTATCATTATTCTGAATTCTTTTTCTGGAATGTTGCCTATCTCTACTTCACTTAGTTGTTTTTCTAGGGTTTTATCTTGTTCCTTCATCTGGTACATAGCCCTCTGCCTTTTCATCTTGTCTATCTTTCTGTGAATGTGGTTTTTGTTCCACAGGCTGCAGGATTGTAGTTCTTCTTGCTTCTTCTGTCTGCCCTCTGGTGGATGAGGCTATCTAAGAGGTTTGTGCAGGTTTCCTGATGGGAGGGACTGGTCGTGGGTAGAGCTGGGTGTTCCTCTGGTGGGCAGAGCTCAGTAAAACTTTAATCCCCCTGACTGCTGATGGGTGGGGCTGGGTTCCCTCCCTGTTGGTTGTTTGGCCTGAGGCAACCCAACACTGGAGCCTACCTGGGCTCTTTGGTGGGGCTAATGGTAGACTCTGGGAGGGCTCACACCAAGGAGTACTTCCCAGAACTTCTGCTGCCAGTGTTCTTGTCCCCATGGTGAGCCACAGCCACCCCCCGCCTCTACAGGAGACCCTCCAACACTAGCAGGTAGGTCTGGTTCTGTCTCCCCTGGGTTCACTGCTCCTTCCCCTGGGTCCCAATGTGCATACTACTTTGTGTGTGCCCTCCAAGAGTGGAGTCTCTGTTTCCCCCAGTCCTGTCAAAGTCCTGCAGTCAAATCCCACTAGCCTTCAAAGTCTGATTCTCTAGGAATTCCTCCTCCCATTGCCGGACCCCCAGGTTGGGAAGCCTGATGTGGGGCTCAGAACCCTCACTCCAGTGGGTGGACTTCTGTGGTATAAGTGTTCTCCAGTCTGTGAGTCACCCACCCAGCAGTTATGGGATTTGATTTTGCTGTGATTGTGCCCCTCCTACCATCTCATTGTGGCTTCTCCTTTGTCTTTGTATGTGGGATATCTTTTTTGGTGAGTTCCAGTGTCTTCCTGTTGATGATTGTCCAGCAGCTAGTTGTCTAAAACATCTAAATTTTGAATAAAGATGGGATCTGACAGGACAAGGAATTGGGTGAGGTGAGCAAGGCAGGCTCATGTAAATGCCACATACCATCCTGCCTTCATTTAAAATGCTGATATTTTGTTCATCACAGATTTTTACATTAATTTTTGTTTTTAGAAATATTTTATTAACCAATATATATCTTGCTTTCTCAGTTTTTGTCACTGCCTTAAATTTGGCACTAGAGGAGAATGCCTTACTTGCTCAACCTAATCCAGTCCTGCTTACCAGCTTTTACAAGTACAACATCTTCTTCCAAGTTGAAACAGCTCATGTGATCCATTTCTTCTAGGAGGTGTTTGTCAGTTTTGATTCAGTACACCTGGTTTGCCTCGTGACTCCAGCTCTCCAGTGGGTTCAAAAAATTATGATTTTGAAGATTATCCAGCTTTTTCTCATTGTTAGGGTTGAGTGACACTCTTGCTGCTTTCTAAATCCTAAGCAGGAGTGGAACTTTTTTTTTATTACCATTTTAACCATTTTTAATTGTACAATTCAGTGGCACGTAGTTTATTCACAATGTTAAGTAACCATCACCACTATCCATTTTCAAAATTTGTTCATCATCCCAAATAGAAACTCTGTATCCATTAAATAATAACTCCCCATTCCTTCCTCTCTGCAGCCCCTGGTAACCTCTATTATATTTTCTGTCTCTATCAGTTTGCCTATTCTAGATACATACATCTTATCAGTAGAATCATACACTATTTGTCATTTTGTGTATGACATTTCACTTAGCATAGTATCCTCAAAATTTATCAATATTGTAGCTTGTGACAGAATTTCTTTTAAAGACTGAATCCTATTCCACTGTGTGTACATACACATTTCATTTATCTGTTCATCTGTTGATGGAAACTTGGGTTGTTTCCACTTTTTGGCTATTGTGAATAATGCCGCTATGAACACTGGTGTACAAAATATCTGCTTGAATTCCTGCTTTCAATTATTTGGGGTATATAACTAGAAGTATCATTTTTAAAATTTAAAATTGTTTTGATTTTAAATGTCATGTAAACATATTACTAAAATTCAGAAAGGAGAAAAAAATTACTTTTAAACAATTACTGTATTTTTTCCCGGATTTTATTCCCATTTATTTTTGTTTTCTTTAACAATAATGTACTGTGTCAGGTTCCCTGGGAAGCTGAGACAGAGATCTGCATGCAGAACATGTACTAGGGTGTACTCCTAGATCAACACCTGTCAGGGAGTGTAAAAAGGGTATTTGGCAGAGAGGAAAGTTGAACTGCACAAGGAAGGCTGGTCCCCAGGGAGCTCCAAAGCTGGGCCAGGACTTCAGACTTGTACCTCCTTCAGACAAGAAACCTGAGCGTTTACACCTCCCTGGACTAGTGCAGCTTTGATGGCATATGACCTATGCAATCACACAGGGCCCCCCACACTCAGAAGAGCTCCATGTCTTGGTTTAATTATCAGCTGTAACAGACACTTGTCACTTTCTTAATTTTTTAATTTTTTTAATTTAATTTTTTATTTTTTGTTACTTTAATTTTTGAACGAGGGGCCCCACATTTTCATTTTCACTGGGCCCTGCAAATTACATAGCTAGTCCTGTCCTCCACCATACATTCGATGAGAGTTATTCCCAGGGAGGGAGCCAGACCTTGAACAAGGTCTTTTGACCTTGAACAACCTCTTTTGTCTGAAAGCCATTCTCAGAAAGTGACTCATCTGGGAGCTATCAGCCACCCATACTCCAGAGAGCTGGAGCAGTGTAAGCTTCAGTCTGAAAGCATTTAGATGGTAAATGACAGCAACCACTACAAAGAGCTTCAGACACATAATACTTTTACATAGTTGGAATTATGCTGAATATATATAGATTTGTTGTCTACTTTACACCTGATGTCATATCATAGACATTTTCAGTGAAACTGTATTGTCTTCATAGCTATCCTTTTTTAACTATATGCACTATTTCAAGGGCAGATGTATTTTACATAATGATTTCATTTCCCTCATCAGTCATTATTTCTATATCTATTTTACTATTTCATCACCCATAATTTTCTCACCAGCTTCTCAAATTTTCTGCGGAAACAATGAAATACAAACTTCTCTACTGATTTACTGTTAAACAGTTAAGTTTCTGACTTATTGCTATTTAAATAATGTTATAATGAACATCTTCCTTTATACAGGATTTTCTAAGATTGATGTCAATTCCCTTGGTGTAGATTTCTATATATAGATTTATTAGTTGAGGTAGGCCAATTTTATGGCTTTTGATACAAACTGTCAAGTTGTTTTCCCAAAAAATTATATCAATTACACACCCAGAGACAAGAGAATACCAGTTTCACAGCATCATGGCCATTATTGTGTATTATTTTTTAAAATATTTTGTGGTTCATATTTTTTAAATGTTTTAAATTATTTTTTCTCATTTAATTAGCAAAATAGTACATCAGAGTTGTTTTAAGTCAACAATTTATGAAAAAAAAATTTAAAACACACAAAAATTGAAAGAACTGTACAGTGAATACCCATATACCCAATACCTGGACTTAAACATTTTGCAATATTTGCTTTAACACATATGTTGATATCTAGCCATCCCTCTATCCATCAATGCATATTTTTTTAATTTGCCTCAAAGTAAGTTGTATTCAACATTATTCTTCATCCCTCACTTTAGCATGTGTACCACTAAACAGAGTTCAATATTTTTTTACTGGTCTTTTAAAATGTAAAATTTAAATACAATAAAATGCATATATCTTAAGTGTACCATTTGCTGAGTTTTGGCAAACACATACACCTATGAAACACAAACATCTATCATGATGCCATAAAGTTGCTTCATGCCTCTTTCCATTAAACCCTGCCCCCAATACATGCCCCCCTCCCAGAGGCAACCACTATTTTTAGTTTTTTAAATCATAGTTTACATGAGCCAATTCCAGAACTTCATATCAATGGAATTATACAGTATGTAAGTCTTTGGGATGAGGATTCTTTCACTCAGCATAATGTCTTTGAGATTCATCCCTGTTGTTTCATGTACTAGCAGGTTTTCTTCTCCCTTTTTATTGCTGAGTAGTATTCCATAGCATGAATATACTACAGGTATTTATTGATTCTCCTGTTAATGGACACCTGGGCTTTGTCCATTTTTTGTCATTTATGAATAAAGCTGTTAAAAATTTCAGAGATTTTTATCTCACATTTATTATTTTGAGTGAAGTTGTGCATTTTCATTGTATTTATTTACCAGTTGTAATCTCTCTTTAATGAATTATATATTTACTCATGACATTTGCTTAACAATATCTTGGAGTTTCAAGCATTTTCTATACAAATTTAAGAGCTTTTTTAATAGTAAAGGTATTCCTTCCATAACTACCTTACTTGTAGTTTGTATTTAACAATCTTTACTACTTTGTGGGGGGCAGTAATGGCCAAATCTCAAAATTTACTTATAAAATAGAAGTTCTATTTTATAACATATTCTGAAATTATCCAAGAGGATTAACTACATATATTTAAAGAATTTTTTTGTTCTCTGTGGAAATTTAATAGCAGTATACAGAAATACACATACACACATTTACAAAACTTTACAGAGACAAAATGAGTGGTTTAAATTTTACTTTAAATTCATGTGTAAGTTCTACACTATCACTAGATTCATAGCTGAGAACTTATTATGAAGTTCTGAAATTGAGTAATAAGAAGCCTCTGATTCTGGCATATATCTGGAGAAAACCATAATTCGAAAAGATACATGTACCCCAATGTTCATTGCAGCACTATTTACAATAGCCAGGACATGGAAGCAACCTAAATGTCCATTGACAGAGGAATGGATAAAGAAGATGTGGTACATATATACAACAGAATATTACTCAGCCATAAAAAAAGAATGAAATAATGCCATTTGCAGTGACATGGATGGACCTAGAGATTGTCATACTGAGCGAAGTAAGTCAGACAAAGACAAATATCATATGATATCGCTTATATGTGGAATCTAAAAAAATGGTACAAATGAACCTATTTGCAAAACAGAAATAGAGTCACAGATGTAGAAAGCAAACTTATGGTTACCAAGGGGGAAAGGGAGGGAGAGGGATAAATTGGGAGATTGGGATTGACATATACACACTATTATATATAAAATAGATAACTAACAAGAACCTACTGTATAGCACAGGGAACTCTACTCAATACTCTGTAATGACCTATATGGGAAGAGAATATAAAAAAGAGTGCATATATGTATATGTATAACTGATTCACTTTGCCGTGGAGCAGAAACTAATACAATATTGTAAATCAACTATACTCCAATAAAGATTAATTTAAAAAAAGAAGCCTCTAATTCTGATCACCAATTCCACTGGGGGATGGGGGGGTTACACCACCAACCAATTCTTCAACACCAGCTGTGTGTCCTACAATTCAACTAAATTCTGATATTGTCTACCTGGAGATAGCAACAGAGCCTACAGTTTAAGTGTTAAGTCTCACAGGACAGCACCCCTCCACACACAGTTCAGACGCCAACCACAAGTCCAGGTTGTCACCTGTGCTTCTTATAGATCAGAGGTTCCCATGACCTCCCGGAGTTTGATTAATTGCTAGAGCGGGTCACAGGAACTCAGGGAAACATTTTACTTACTAGAGTTACCAGTTTATTATAAAAGTACAAACTCAGAAACAGCCAGAAGAAAGAGATGCATGGGGCAAGGTATGTGGGAAGGGGCATGGAGCTTCCATGCTCTCTCCAGTCATGCAACTCTCCCTGCATCCCCACATGTTCACCAACACGGAAGCTCTCTGAACCCCATCTTTTTGGGGGGTTTTATGAAGCGCTTGTTACAGAGACATGACTGATTGAATCACTGGCCACTGGTGATTAAATTCAAATTTAGCCCCTCTCCCCTGCCAGGAGGTCAGGAAGTGAGACTGAAAGTTCCAACCTCTAATCACTTGGCTGGCTCTACTGGCAACCAGCTTGCATCTTTGGGAGCAGTCCAAAGTCACCGCATTAACATAACAAAAGACACCTTTGTCACTCTCCTGGCTTAGGAAATTTCTAGGGTTTTACTAGTTCTGTGCTGGAAATAGGACAAAGGCCAACTATATATTTATCATTATAAATCACAGCATCATGCTGCTAAAATGCCTTTTTTTCAAAGTTTTCATTTCCCCTGGGAAAATATTTACTGAAAAACTGTATTTAGGAAATTAGGTTAAAATACTGCTTTTGGATCAATCCGTGTGCAAGCAAGACACTGTTTTTTTAAGTCTGGCTCTTCCTCTATCATGGCAGGGTTTGAAGATCTCTAATTAACTAAACTGTTCCAAATTGTACAGAGATTATAGTTTTTGAAGTAGAGAGCTGAAAGCTTTCTATCAAAGGACCTATTGTGAGAGAAAGTAGAAAGAAAATGAAGTGGTTGCTAGCCTGGTGTATATTAGGGTATTATCAGAGAGAACGATGGCACTTGTCTTTGGAGAAGCTGACAAATCCAGGTAGCAGGGTACCCAAATGGGAATTTTACTTAATGATCTGGCAGTAATGTAACATGATGGTTAATCTCATGTGTCAACTTGACTGGGCCAAGGTATGCCCATTTCTGGGTGTGTCCTTAAAGACATTAAAGAATGGATTTTGTTACATCCACTTTCCTTTCCCTTTCTACTTGGAACACAATGTCCCATATAAGACCAGAAACTTGAGAAATATTTCAGTAAAACTTGCCATGCACATTAGAGGGATAATAAGTCCTTGGGTATAAACTGGTTCTATGACCCAGACAGCAATTTCTGATCCCAACACTTATCACATTTCCTGTTATACAGGCTTATAGAACTGTTTCTTTACATCAGAAAACTTGACCGTTTGTAATGCTATATGTGATTATTTGATTGATATAGTCATCCCCCCAGTAGACTCTAAGTCCCAGGAAAGTGGGGACCATGACTGGTTTTGCTCACCATTACATCGCCAGCATGTAGTCTAGTAGGTGTTCAATAATTCTGTGATGAATGAGTGAAGAAACAAGTGGCAAGTCCAGAGCCCAGACTTCTGGTTCCACTGGTGCTGCCTTGTGTGGACAGAGAATTACATTTCCACTGAGTCTCAGATACCACGTTTGGAAGAGGGTCTTCAACAAGATGGTCACTAAGTGTTCATCCACTTTAGACTTCTAATCCCTTTAAATACAAGAAAAGAAACAAAAGATGTCAAGATTAGAAGATGGACCAGTAGGGTGCTGGAAGAGAAGCAGTGGCAGAGGGTGGTTGGCTGAGCATCCCCAGGAAATGGCAGGAATGACTCCTGGGAGAAGTGTGATCTGTCTGCAACCTTTGGAAAATTGTGAAGGGAAAGAAGTTTCTCATTGAAAACCTCTTTTTTTCTTTCTGTATCCCTTTCTTAAGTCCCCACACCTACCACCTTCAACATGACCATGCCAACAATTCCAGCAAATCAGTGTCATCACGTCTCCCATTCTGTCCTGCCTCTAAGAAAATGCTGGAATAAACACATTCACGTGTAAGTGCAGTTTTAGGAACCTTCTAACACTTTACTCTCCTGCCATCAGGGTTTGCATTTTCCAACTTAGCCTGTTTGGGGGAATAAATTAAATGATAAAAATTGAACTTCAGGCAAGGTGGGGACTTTTTTGTAGTGGTCAAAGGGAGACTTTCATAAGGCTCCTCAAATCCCACGCAGAGGTGCCAAGCTCCAGCAGCTTCACCTCAGTACCTCGCTCCTAGGAGCATCAGGAAAATCCAAGTGCACAAACCCAGTTCCTACATACCACTTTGCCATTAAAATCATCATTTAGGTTCCCTACATCCCAGGGCTGGGACTCTGGTGAGGCATGTGAGGCACTAACCTTGGGAGCAAAATAAGGGGGCACTGAAATACTTAGTAATCAAGATAATATTCTAATGTAACACTTTAAAATCAAAATTAATGTGAAAAAATCCATGATGACCAAGATATCAAATTTTTAATGAGCCAACATCAGTACTGTTGATTTTTTTTCTTTTGCCTCAGGCTCCAATATGGCTCGGCTAGGCACTTCCTTGACTCTCACTCCCTTCCATTCTGATGAAGTGCAACTGTGAGTGCACATAATGAAATGTGCCAAGGAGGCACCTTGTGCTGATTGCTGATTGCATCACTGTGCACTGGGGTGGGGGGTTGGGAGAGCACCCAGGGCTCAGGCCAGGGGAGCATCCATCCAGAAACGGCAGGGAGCCCTCAGAATGCGTCCTGGAGGGAGGTTCCCAAAGCCCAAGAAAGGGGCTCTCACTGGAGCACAGCAACCCTGTTGAAACCATTACGTGTCTGCACAGAAATGTCAGAGCCATGAACAGGGTTTTCACATTCCGCCCGGCATACTAAAGACGGGATGTCTGCCATGAAACAGTGAAATCCTCCATTTCCTGTTCTACAAAAACTTCCCTGTCCTGAAAAAATCCACAAACATAATATTGGTTTTTTTCTATCACTCTAGCAGCAAATGCAGGGAAGGGGGACAAAGAAAGCTATTTCTCTTTGCTGAGCGCTGAGAGAACACGATAAATGATGAAAACGATGACAGGGAAGGATCTGTGTTCTGAGAGACTTTTAGTGAGTCATGAAGACCTCCCACACACACTGTCCCCAAGGGGCAGTGGAGGTGGGGATGAGGCATCTCATCAGTGCCGTTAGTGAGTCAGGCGGTTGTCAAGGCTTCAGCTCTCCTCTGCTAACGTAGGCAGGGGGAGAATGCCAAAGGAGAAATGCTCCTTACTCTAAGTGAATGGGAGGATATTTTTGGAACGGAAATTAATCGTTTTTGAAAATAAATAATGGAAGGGGGCCACTCGAACCAAGTACCATACTGCGAAACAGTTGTGGCCAGCCAGACAACACAAGTGGGATGATGTTGAGGAAGGCAGGCAGGGGTGACCTCAGACATCCAGTAGGTAATATCACTCTACTCCTAGTGCCTCGGCATCACTGTGCTCCAGCTGCAATGGCAATATCCTACCTGGGCCATCTCCACTGACCTTTGGTTAGACATTGAGGGCTAAGTTTATCAATGACCTCTCATACTATTTTTTCCATTTTCCTAGAAGACCAGAGAGTGAAAAGATAGGTAACGTCAGTTAATCACATAAATACTGCACGATCATCACAATTGTTAAGGCATCACAAACAAAAATGCCTCATACCATAAGAAGGAAAAATCTGACTAGTAAAAAAGGCAAAGTAATATGATTACTGTCTTTTTACATTGATGGGTCAATTCTCTAATGGAGATTCTAAAGATTATGCCTCTGAGCTAAAGCCCACAGTGCTGATAATCGCCCCACTTTTCTACTCTGAAATAAGCAGACCTCATTCCTAAAAAGATACCCACAGAAAGGGCTGGCTGCCAGGGACGCAGGATGCCCCTGGCCCAGTGAGGGAGGCCGTGCTGTCATGTCTTCCAGGCCCAGGTCTCAACACCCTGGAAAAGGCCTCCAGGCTCGGTACCCAGCCAGGCTGGGGTTTGCCTAGAGCCGGGCCCAGATCCAGAGGGCCGGCACACCCTCCGGACAGCGGACTGTGAGCTGGAAAAATCCAGGAGTAACTGGGCCCACGGGCCCTATGCTCAGCCAGCCAATGGCCATAGAAGTGGGACGGGACCTCGGGGTCTCCGGGGCAGTGGGATATGGCAAGACTTCGAAGCTCCAGCCCCCGGCCATGGTTGGAAACTCGCGGAGCTGAGGCCTTCGCGGCAGCCCTCAGCAGCACTCTATTCCTGCTACTCTTTGTGCTGGGGGTTCGCCAGTATGGCATTCGGGTCTGCCATTTACCGGCGACATCTACTCGCTGGCCGTCTTGGCCGAGCTCCCC
Source organism: Balaenoptera physalus (assembly GCF_965194825.1). Lineage (NCBI taxonomy): Eukaryota > Metazoa > Chordata > Mammalia > Artiodactyla > Balaenopteridae > Balaenoptera > Balaenoptera physalus. Next base: position 72,363,001 of record NC_138889.1, on the reverse strand, counting down.
TATGTCTACGTGAAAAAGTAGAGCCAGCTGTACCATTAGGTACAGCCTGACCTACCTCGGGCAGGGACGGCTCGGGCCTTCCTCCTGGGTGGGCTGACGCCTGTGGGTGCGAGCTGTCGAGACCCCTCTCCGTGTGCCCAAGGCTTGGAGGGAGACCCGCTTCCCAGGCCGGGAGTCGACGTACTCGGGCGGCGCCGCCGCGAGGTTGGGGGAGAGCCCCGCCCAGCCGCGAGCCCTTACCACCTGACACCAGCTGGATCCCGGAAGGAATCTCGCGTCCCCGAAGACTACGAGGAGCCGCTCTCGCGCCTGCGCAGTGGGCCCTGAGGCTCGCGCAGGCCGCCCAGTCGGGAGTGGTAGGCGCTACCTTCAGCGCGCCCAGCCTTTGGCGCCTACGGAGCCGCGCGATGTGCGTAGGTTAGCTTCCACCCCCCGCTTCTCTAGAAAGCCAGGAGTCCGATTTCTAGGACCGAGTTAATGGTTAATAGGAGGTCGTTGTATGTTTGCGTTTGAGAATGGCTGGTCTAGGCGTCTGACGAGAGGCTGAGAGAGCACAGGTGAAGGCCTCTGGGAAATGACCGTGAAAGAGAGAATGAACTAATGAGTGAAAATCAGTGCGGAGTCGCAGTGCCGTCCTGTCTGCCCAGAGCCAGGAACGTCCCCGCAGCAAACACGGAGACTGCGCCGCCGGCGGCCGTGGGCCAGCTTCCCTTGCAGTGCAGGCGCCCGGGGGCAGGTCCTCTGGTCCTCCCATTTTTACAGAGGAGGAAACTGCGGCACAGACCTGCTGAGCGACTTGCAGGCAGCCACGCCGCTGCGAACTAGCAGGGGAAAGGCCAAAACGCTAGCTTGTGTTTGGAAGGGTGTCCTGACCTCGAGGAGGCAGAAGTTTCCAGAACACTGGCACTAACCCGGCTCACTCGTTTCCTTTTTTTTTTTTTTTTTGTCTGTGTTGGGTCTTCGTTTCTGTGCGAGGGCTTTCTCTAGTTGCGGCGAGCGGGGGCCACTCTTCATCGCAGTGCGCGGGCCTCTCACTGTCGCGACCTCTTGTTGCGGAGCACAAGCTCCAGACGCGCAGGCTCAGTAGTTGTGGCTCACGGGCCCAGTTGCTCCGCGGCATGTGGGATCTTCCCAGACCAGCGCTGGAACCCGTGTCCCCTGCATTAGCAGGCAGATTCTCAACCACTGCGACACCAGGGAAACCCTCACTCGTTTCCTTTTGAATCCATTCTTGTATAGGAAACGACCAGCCAGGCTCTGCCAGGTGCTGGGGATAAAGTGGTGAAGAAGGCAGTCACAGCCCAATTTTAGGTAGTTACAGTCTAGCCAGAGAAAAAAATTAATCTAATGATCGACCACAAATTATGTTTTGAAGGAAAAGTACCGCAGGGCTGTTTGGCAATTGCGGTGTTTCAGGTTTGGGCTTACATCCGTATTTAAACCAGCTTTTACAAGAATTATTCTAGGTTTCTGCAGTTCCCTGATGGTATATGTCACTAAAGGGAGGCTGGGTTTAGATAAAGCAAATTGTGTAATTCTTAGATGTTATTTTCCACCCTCCAGTTCTTCAGGAACTGAGTGTATTTCCATGATTTCCATGGAATATATTTGATCTCTGGTGTACAAAGCGTCATTAATATTTAGAGAAATCATAAGGTGTGAAAGCGTAAGACGAGAGGTTGAGTCCTCTTTCGTCAGGTAAAACTTGACCTTTACTTGTCTGAATCTTAAGTTTTCACGATGTGTGTAATGGTAATAATAATAACTGAACACAGTTAAGTGCTACTCAAATGTTCTTTGAGTAAATGTTAGTTATTAATTACAGAACAACTTATTAGGCCTACAAAGTAGAAAGTGTTTTTAGACCAGTTATGTGAAAAGGTGTCATGCAGAATAGGAAATTGTTTTTCATACATAGATATTTGAACTGAAAGGAACTCTGTATTTACTATGAACATTCTTTTGGGAGAGGAGTAATTTAGTCTCATAATAGATTGCAAATTATAAATGTGCTGGAAGACTGTCATCTTGGCATAGGTAGACCTGGTACAATGGATAAAAATTTGGCATGAGTAACCAGTTTTATTGCTGGTACAACTATGTGAGGCAACCATAGCGCTTTGCAAAGAGGGCTCTTTACTATAAATCGAATAGTGTTGCTATTAAGTGCAAGAGGGACAGAGGAAAAAGGGAAAGGAGCAAAAATGAGAAAGGATGTATGCATTGAAGACATTGTTGCCTAACTCTGCCTTAGGTTGTTTTCAAGTTAAGTCTAACGTGTTAATCCTTTAAGCTACTTGCTCTTTATCTTAGTTGTGAAACACCCCTACAGGTCTTCCGTTGTCTTAGGTATTTTCCAATTTTGACAAAGTCTCAAAGTTGGTATGAGTTGTCAAAATACTATACCTTTTTAGGAAGTGGGAGGAGACTATTATCTCCTGTACTTCTGAAAGGTTGTAGAAAGTTGTTTGAATGGCTTATTTATAAATAGAATCTTATTTTTCCACTATCTTATGATTTGGAGATGTGTGCTCACAAAAAAAAAAAAAGAAAACCGGAACTTTAAAAATGCTTTTGAGAAATGACAGTCATTTCAGGTGACACTTACATTTATGAAGTCTGTGAATCCAGTTTTCCTTTATACTTCTTGAAAGGATGGCAACCAGTCCTCAAGTCTTATACATTCATTTTAAAGGCAATCTTGAATAAAAATGTACCACATTGAGGATTACCACTTCCTTGGAGATTCACTCTGAATGTGCAGTGGCTTTAATCTTTTAATTCTGGATCTTCCTACTCTGCCATCTTCCCAGAATCCTCTCCCCCACCCCACTTTGATCTTAACCTAAAAACTAACCTCTTACCATAGCTTACAAGGCCCTCTAAATCTTACCCAGTGGTTCCCACCCTTGTTTATAAAAACTGAGTAAGTTTTTTTTTTTTTCTGAGATACTGATGATCACACACCATTCCTAAAAGTTTAATATTATCCTCATATCTTTCCACTTTATCTTTTACTCTGTCTCCGACCTTATTCCCTGTTTCTTAAACATGCTTTACAGCTGTTGTGGTAAATATTTAACAACTGGTAGTTCTCTGGGGGGGAAGAAAGTCCTGATTTGTAACATTTACAAAATTCCACTGTGTAAATCTTCCCAACATGTCTACTTTCAATCTACCAATGAGATATCACTGAACACAAAGTATTTGGGAAGAGATGCAAACAATGGCTTGCATGAGCTGTTATGAGCAGGCTCCATCATGCCACTGATACTATGACTGTGCCCCTGGTCTCTATGCCTGAAAGCTCTTTAATGTCCCCCCAGTGCCTTTCAATCTTCAGATCTCAAGTTAAAATTTATTTCTTAAAATAGCTCTTTCCGTAGTTCCTGACAAGGCTACATCTTTTTACATATACCTGTGCTGCACTGTACACTCTGATTATTACTCATATCTTATGCTAATGGTTGGTTTTGAACTTCCCTATTCATCCTCCAATGAGAGTAGGGACTGTGTGTCTTTTATTCATCACTGTATGGCTGCCACTGTATTAGTTGTGGCCTGCCATGACACAATACCATAGACTGGGTAACTTAAACAACAGACATGTATTTTCTTATAGTTCTGCAGACTGGAAATTGGAGATCAGGGTGGTAGCATGATCAGGTTCTGTGAGGTCTCTCATCCTGGCTTGCAGACAGCCACCTTCTCATTGTGTGCTCACATGGCACAGAGAGGGGTAAGGGTAATGCAGACAACTCTGGTGTCTCTATAAAAGGGTACTAATCCCAGTATGAGGGCCTACACTCATGACCTCATATAAACCTAATTATTTCCCAAAGAACCCATCTACAGACACCATCACTTAGGGATTAGGGCTTCAACATTTAAGTCTGAATGAGGCTGAATTATTTGATTACCCTTGGAAATCAACTGAGCTCAGCACCAGCTCACAAGATTACATACCTGCCTTACAGAAAGGCCCAGCATTCCTTGATAGCTCCCCAGGTCTAGTGTATGTGACAGTACCTTCTGATTTCTCTAGGGTTCTGTGGAGTTGCCTTTGCATTCCTGGGTCTTGTCCTGGGCCCAACTTTCAAGAGACCAAAGGACAAATAGCTTAGTGATCCTGTCCTACCTTGGCATCACCTTTTCTCCTTTTCAAATCCTCAGGTCTGGCTGTTGGGTGTTCTGGCATTTCCAGAATTCCAGTCACGAGTGCTTGAGTAGGCAGCTCTTCAACAAAGGTGGTCTTCATTAGCTATGCTTGGGAAGGGATCTGGCTATGTCATAAGAGCTGTGTGGCATTCACCTGCCACCTTACAAACTCATTTCCCATTAAGTTTTGAAGCTCCTACCATTCTTTACGGGACCTTCAGTAACTTCCTATATCCAGATAGAAGGACTGATAATTCTCATTTTCAGAGAAGAAATAATTGACTAGACCTGGATCCAGTGACTTGTGAGCTTATTCAGGCTCTTGTTATTTCTTACTTTTGTGATTGCTATGTTCTTCTGACAGAATGCTGTTCATTTTTAGAGATGTGATGTGATATCACATTCCAGGAAAGCTTTCTCTATCTGGATTAGATTAGAACATAGCCCCTGTGCTACTCAGAGGGTACCATTTATTAAAATGGATTCCTTTTTTTTGCAATCATATTATCACCTTTTTAAAAATTGAAGTGTAGTTGACATACAATATCATATTAGTTTTAGGTATACAACATAGCAATTTGACATTTATATAGGAGGGATTACTATTTGAGTACCATGATAAGTCTAGTAACCATCTGTCGCCATACAAAGTTATTACAATATTATTGACTATATTCCCTATGTTGTACATTATATCCCTGTGACTTATTTATTTTATAACTGGAAGTTGTACCTCTTAGTCCCCTTCACCTATTTGCCCAACCCTCCCCATCCCTTCCCCTCTGACAACCACCCATTTGTTTTCTGTATCTATGAGTGTTTCTGTTTTGTTTTGTTTGTTCATTTGTTTTTTAGATTCTATGTGTAAGTGAAATCATACAGTATTTGGCTTTCTCCATCTGACTTATTTCACTTAGCATAATGCCCTCTAGGTACATCCATGTTTTCACAAGTGGTACGATTCCATTCTTTTTACGGCTGAGTTATATTCTATTGTCTATATATTACCACATCTTTATTCATTCATCTATCGATGGCCACTTGGTTCTTTCCGTATCTTGGCTGTGGTAAATAATGAACATAGGGGTGCATATATCTTTTCAAATTAGTGTTTTTGTTTACTTCAGATAAATATCCATAAGTGGAACTGTTGGATTGTATGGTGGTTCTATTTTTAATTTTTTGAGGAACCACCATACTGTTTTCCTTAGTGAATGCATCAGTTTACATAGCTTCCACAGTACACAGGGTTCTCTTTTCTCCACATCCTTGTTATTTGTTGTCTTTTTAATGATAGACATTCTGACAATTGTGAGATGATAAATCATTGTGGTTTTGATTTGCATTTCCCTGTTTATTAGTGATGTTGAACATCTTTTCATGTGTCTATTGTCCATCTGTATGTCTTCTGTGGAAAAATGTTTGTTCAGGTCCTCTGCCCATTTATTAATCAGATTTTTTTTAAATACTGAGCTGAGTTTTTTATGTATTTTAGATATTAACCCATCATCAGATATATATCATTTGCAACTATCTTCTCCCATTCAGTAGTTTGCCTTTTTGTTTTGTTGATGGTTTCCTTTGCTGTGCAAAGGTTTTTAGTTTAATGGAGTACCATGTGTTTATTTTTGCTTCTGTTTCCCTTGCCTGAGGAAACGGATCGAAAAAAACATCACTAAGAGTGATGTCATGGAGCTTACTGCCTATGATTTCTTTTAGGAGTCTTATGGTTTCAGATCTTACATTTAAGTCTTTAATACATTTTATTTTGTATATGGTGTAAGAAAATAGTCCAGTTTCATTCTTTTGCATGTTGTTGTCCAGTTGTTCCAACACCATTTATTGAAGAGATTGTCTTTTCCCCCACTGTATATTGGTTCCTTTGTTGTAAATTAATTGATCACACAAGCATGGGATTATTTCTGGGCTCTCTATTCTGTTCCATTGATTTATGTGTATGTTTTTGTGCCAGTGCCATACAGTTTTGATTACTATAGCTTTGTAGTATAGTTTGAAATCAGGGCACGTAATACCTCCATCTTTGTTTTTCTTTCTTAAGACTGCTTTGGCCAAAATGGGTTCTAATTGCCATTTTTCTTCATATCACAAACACTTATTGAGCACCTACTATACTTTATTCTATGTTAAATGTTACAGGGGAGAGCAAAATGGATGCAGTTCCTGTGTGAATGGAACTTTTAGCTAAGGCATTAGATAGTAATCAGATATTCACACTAATAAATTCGTAAACTAAAACTGAAATGGTGAACTAAGGAAAGGTTTGTACACTCTTTGAAATCAAATAAGAAAGAAACACAGCCTAGACTCAGGGCGGTTGTCTGGAAAGGCTTCTCTAAGGAAGCAACACTTAACTGAGATCTAAGAAGTGAGTAAGAATTAACTGCGAACAGAGAAGATACAGGAACTTTGGAACAAGGAAATAGCATGTGGAAAGGCCCTGTGGTAGAAAGAACATGCAGATTCTGACAAACTGAAAGAATACCAGTGTAACTGGAGTTCAGAATGGGAGAGAGAGCATGGTGAGAAATGAGACTAGAACAATAGTCAGGTGCCAGTTCATACATAGCTTTGTGGACTATATTAAAGGTTTTGTATAGGACTTGGCCACTGTTGGCTACATTTAAGTAGGCAAGAAACTACTTTTACAATTTTCCTAGATCTACGCATGAGCCAAGCTCTCCAGGAAGTTCCTAGAGTTTCCCTCTTTATGGAAACAATTAATCTCATCATTGTCCTGGCAAGCCTGAGTAGGAAAGATGAGGCCCAGATTTATAGTACTTGGCTCAGGGCCCTACAATAGACAAAGGCAAGACATTTGTTAGCTTTATCAACCACTTATGTGCAGCAACTGTTACAGGAATTTTCAGACGCTTTTCCAAAACTGGATCCAATCCCAAAACTGGGTTAAGTTATCATAGTTTGGATGAATATTAGTTATCTATTGCTGTGTAGCAAATTATCTCAAAACTTAGCTCTGAAGAACAATATATCACACAGTTTCTGAGAGTAGTCTCTCTGGGAGAGGCTCAGCTGGGTGGTTCTGGCTCGGGGTCTCTCTTGAGGTTGCTGTCCAGCTCTCAGCTATGCCTACAGTCATATCCAGGCTCAAAGGGAACTAGAGAATCCACTTCTAAACTCACTCATTTGGTTGTTGACAGGCCTCCATTCTTCACTGGTCGTTGGTCAGAGACCTACCTTGCTTGACACACAGACTCCTCCATAGCCTGCTTGAACAGCCTCGTTTCATGGCATCTGGTTTCCCACAGAAGAAGTGATTCAGGAGGGAGAGAAATGTGAGCAGGTAAGTGAAATAGTGCCCCCAAAGGAAGCAGGACTTGTATCTAGAATATATTAAGATCTTTACAGCTAAATAGTAAGAAGATAAGGTATCTAATTAAAAACGGACAAAATAGTGGAACAGGAACTTTACAAAAGAATATAAACAAATGGCCAAGATACTCAATTATCACTATTAATTAGGGAGATAAAAATCAAAATCTATAATGAGGCACTGTTACAGTATCATAAGAATGGCTAAAATTATAAAGGCTGAAAATAGCAATCATTGTCAAGGTTGTGTCGAGCAAGTTAAATGAACTGAAGTTTATGCTGAGAGTGTAAAATGACAAAGCCATTTGTAAACTGGCATAGTCAGGTTAGTTGTACAGACATTTACCATACAAGTTCTAGCTATTTATCCAAGAGAAATGATTTCAGCTCTTCATAGAAACACTTGTACGTGAGTGTTCATAAGTGTGTCATGCATAATAACTAAAGCTAGAAACAATACATGTGTCTGTCCAACATTTGGTATACATTGGAATGCTACCTAATTCTTTCTCCCCAATCCTTTGGAATTAATACCTGATTAATCCCCCAAATAGTTATATACTGATATATGCAACAATAAAAAAACAATCTCCCAAACATGATGCTGAGGGAAAGAAGCTAGATAAAAGAGAGTACATATTATATATCTATTGAAAAATGAATCCACAGTGATAGAAATCACATCAGTGATTGTGTGATTTGGCTGATATTGATTTCAAAGTGGCATAAAGAACATACTGGGATGATGGAAATATCCTATACATTTTTGTGGTATTGTTACGTGGTTTATATGGCATATTCTTGGTAAAATTCATTGAAATAACATAGTTTAAAGTATATAATTTTATATTTATACCTTATTAAAGTTGTTTATAAAGGTAAGAAAAAGTTAAAACTGTGTAAACGGAAAAGTTTTAGAATGCAAGGGGTAGTTCACAGAAAAAACAATAGTATTTGGAAACTTTATTGCCCTCTCTTAGTCTTTGCAAGATCAACCACAAGGCAAAGATAATATATATGAATAATATCATGAATCATGTTAATTTCATATCCATAGGTTTATAGCTAGATAGAGATATAAATATTTTTACCTCAGGGAAATTCTTCTTCTATTATTTAACAAATATTTTTTGGAAAGAATCACATAATAAGTCTAATAGAAAAATCTCAGTAATTTTCCCAAGTAAAAAAATTATGGTGATCACTTTATGTAACCTCAGTGCAAAAAACCTGGAACTGGATAACTGACATATAATTTTTAAAGCTATTTTAAAGATAGGGCTTCCCTGGTGGCGCAGTGGTTGAGAATCTGCCTGCCAATGCAGGGGACACGGGTTCGAGCCCTGGTCTAGGAAGATCCCACATGCCGCAGAGCAACTGGGCCAGTGAGCCACAATTACTGAGCCTGCGCGTCTGGAGCCTGTGCTCCGCAACAAGAGAGGCCGCGATAGTGAGAGGCCCGCACACCGCGATGAAGAGTGGCCCCCGCTTGCCACAACTAGAGAAAGCCCTAGCACAGAAACGAAGACCCAACACAGCCATAAATAAATAAATAAATAAATTTAAAAAAATAAAAAAATAAAATAAAATAAAAATTAAAAAAAAAAAGATAGAAATGCTCTTCCTAACTTTTGAGGCAAAGTGGAAATCAAGACAAAAATTATAGACTATTTAAAAAATGAGATCTTTACATCACATGTCACATGGTTAAGATGAACTTAGAGATCAAAATCAGAGCCTTATATAGTTTCATAATTTATTTATTAACAACAAATATTTATTGAAGGGCTACTGTGTTCTAGAAATTTTTCTATGCTTCAGGGACATAGATAAAAAAACATGTAACTTCATTCATAGTGTTACATGCTGGTGGAAGTGCATAGACCAAAAAACCACTATAAATATATAATATTTAAGATAGTGATAAGTTCTTTGGAAAAAATAAAGCTGAGTAAGGTGGATAGAGAGTGATCAGAGAAGGGATGCCTTTTTGCATATTGTGGTAAGGAAAGCCGTCTCTGAGAAGGTGATGTTTCAGCAGAGTTCTGAAGGAAGGGAAGGAATCAATCACGCAGACATTGAGGGAATAGCATGCTAGGCAGAGAAAATAGTAAGTGCAAAGACCCTGAGGAAGCTGGGAGTGGAGCAAGCAATGGATTCGTTGACAGGAAGCGAGGTTAGAGAAATTATATGGGGTCAGATCATTGTAGTACCTTCTAGGCTACCATTAGGACTTTGGCTTACTCTGGGGAGGTGGGGAGCCTGTGGAAGGATTTGAACAGAGGATAGAGACGGTATGAGTTATATTTTTAAAAGATCACTCTAGAATTATCTACATAGCAAAAAGAGTAGAAACGGGGAGATCAATTGGGAGGTTGTTGTAATAGTTAAGGTAAAACATGATGGAGACTTGGTCACTACCTGCTAGGCATTTTAGTAAGTGCATTGCAGATATTCTAATGATCATAAACATGATCAGGATCTAATCAGTTAGGTAGAGGGAAATAGTTAACTAATCTTAGTTAACTATTAGTTAACTAACTAATAGTTAACTAATTAGTTAACAACTAACCAAGAAAAAGAAGAGGTAAGCAATTTAATTCAATAATTCAACACAGAAATCTAGAAAGAGACCAGCTAAACAAAGTTTTTAACAATCACATAGGTTAAGGGAATTAAGTGCGCCAGGAAGATATTAGTGAATTAAAAACCAGAAGGACAGTGGAAATGAAAAATAAATATTAAAGCCAGTGCTTTGAAAAGTTCAATAAAATAGAAATTGTTGTTAATTTGAATGAGGAAAAGGAAAAGGGAAAATACAGATATACTACATCCAGAATGAAAAAAAAAGATATAACCTCAAATATGAAGATTTTAAATTATAATGAAAAAGTACAATTTCCTAATGCATGCAAAAACTTTAAAATTAAACTGTTTTCAAAAATATATGTAAATCAAAAATAGGTAGAATAAAATAAAACAATAGTAATGTTGAATAACCAGGACAGAAATTGAAAACCTTGCTAAGAACTATGTTATAAAAAGAACTCGGTGAGAAAGTTTCACAGGTGAATTACATCAAGCTTAAGGCACAGAAAGTTTTCATGATCTAAAACATAGAAAAAGTTCAAAAGTTTGCCAACTCATTTAATAACATTGGCATAGCCCCAATTCTAAACAGAACAAAGGGAGTACAAAATCCTAAATAAATCACAAGCAAATTGAATTTAGAACTATATTTTAGTACATATCCTCTGACAAAGCAGAGTTTATGAAGTAGCAGTATAGTGATTTAAGAGTGCAGACTCTGGAGTCAGATAGCCTAGGAAATGGTTTGCATCTTGAGATGGATCTGATAGCTGTATGGCTTTAATCAACTTATTTAATCTCTCTGTACATCAGTTCCCTTATGTATAAAATAGGCCTAGTTGTTGTAAAGATTAAAAGAGTTACTATCTGCAATGCACTTACTAAACTTGTAGTAACCACTCAAAAAATATTATCTGTTAACATTAGTTTTTATTTTTAGAAGTGTGTTAGTCATATTAATAAGTCAAAGAAAACATAATTTTTTTAGATAACAAAAGATATTTGATAAAACTTAATATCGATTTATGATTTAAAAAAATATTTGAATATCCAGTAAGAAGAGAGTTTATTCATATATATATATATATATATTCAGTATATTCTTGAGTATGGAAGAAGTACTACTTCATATAATAAGAACACAAATAAGAAATAAGATTTACTATTATTTATGGATGATAAAACTGTCTACCTGGAAAGCCCAAGCAAATCAAAATCCAATAGGATTTTTTAAAAACTGGTAATTATCCTAACTTCCCTTTGCAAAAATAAATATGTGAGCATTGCCAAGAGCATGTTGAAAAAGAGAAATATAAGGGCACCTTTGACCTACTAGTTGTTAAACTGTCTTACTGGTGTATAAACATATAAATAGAGGAGAAAAAAAGGCCAGAAGATGATCAGCAAAGATAAGAATCGTGTTTCAGATCAATGTGGGGCAACTTGGTTTTTTTAGTAAATGGTATTGGAACAAGTAGACATAATCTGATCAGTAATAAAATATATCACCCCTTTGTGGGTGTAACCACTGTATTGTTTCTGAAATACATCATATTGTCAGGGGATGTTTGCAGAGTCAGTGTGGGACCTAACATTGGGGAAGTGATACCAGAAGCCATGGCTTATTGGGAAGAGTGCATTAATTCTCTAAAAACAGTTCTTGATTTATATGTATTTCTCCTATAGTTCTATCAGTTGTTTTACCAGAGAGTTGAGCACAAACACAAAAGAGACTTGACTCCATTCATTCAATAAATATTTATTGAGTACTGGCTTGTGCCAGGCATGCTGTTCTGTGTGTAGGGGATTCAGCAGATTAACAAAATAGCTATATTCCTATCCATGTGGAACTTACACTGTTCACAGCATAGGGTATGAACAATAAACCAAAAAAGTAAACAAATATATACGATATAGTATATAATGAGGGATAAAGAGGAAAAAAAAATAAAGCAAAGAAGAAGAGGGTTGGGGTGTGTTGGCAGCCTGAGGTACAATTTCAGAAAGGATTTCCCGGGTAGGCCACATTTGAATAAAGATCTGGAGGTGGTGGGGCCGCTGAGTAAGAGCATTCTGCAGAGAGGTACCAGCAGGTGCAAACACTTGAGGATGTTGGTGTTGGTGGATACAGAATGAGGGGTAGAAAGAAGGTCAGTGGGAGGGAGAAGTAGAATGTGAGACCAGACGGTAGTGGGACTGGTGATGAGAGAAAGGGAAGGGAAATTTGGGCCCTGTAAGCCATTGCAATGATCCAGGTGTTTGTTTACTCCTTGAGGTGGCTTGTCAATGGAATATTTTGTGCCTCCCAGAGACATGGTCAGATCTACGTTTACGGCTGAGTGTAATCCTCACATTCACTTCCAGTCATTCTCTCACACACAAAAATTGAGTAATGCCTCCAAACGTGTGCCCACTCCCAAACCACAGGCACTCACAAAAGGACACGGGCACGGGGCATTGGCGTGTCATTCACCCTCAATCGTGCCAGAAGCGCGCACGCATGCGTGTGTGCGCCCGCGCGCACATCAGGATGAAAATAAACTGCATTCATGAAACCTGCACTGACTCAAGAATAAGCCTGCACGGTTACAGCCAATTACCCAGCACCTCCACCGTCCTACACCCTGTCCAACAGGTTTCTGGATTTCTCTGTCAGAGCTACTGCTCGAGGCCCTCCTGGAAGATCCGAGGTCCTGGCTTACTGTACACAGCGGGTAGAGTGCAAAAAAAGAAGCTTCTCACTGTCCCCAGAATCACCGCGTCTGAACGCACAGCGCATGATCCACAGCAGCCTGAGAACTTCCAGCGTGGCAAGCACTGCAGCGGCATCAGCGGCCGGTGGAAGAAAACAGAGCAGGTAGGTGCTTCTCCCAGGTGGAACCGAAATTAGCCTCGGGTGTGCCATGAGTGACCCAGGCCTCAGTGTCCGGAAGCCTCAATATTTCCTTCGACACGCTTGTCTTGTGCCACATTTCTTACCTTTGTAGGAGTGTGGTCTCCGGGCTCAGGACACCTAATTTCCAAGAGGTCCTTGTTCAGTTTTTCTCCTTCTTAATCCCAGGTGCGGCAATGCTGCAAGGGAATAAAATCTCAGAGCTGGGGAACTGGGTGCCTGAAACTCCCTCTCCTCAGGGCGGACTGACAGGCCAGCGGGAGACCCCAGGAATGAAAGAACTGGTTGGTAGCGCTCAGGTGCGCTTGGGCACAGAGCCGGGAAAGGCAAGATGTGCAAGGGAAGGGCTCAGAATGGTGGATTGCAGGCCCAGTGCATCCTGGAGTCTAGAAGGAGAAATCTGAGGGCTGAGAACCAGACCAGGGTTTGGGGGCTCAGCAGTTAGGGTCCTGAGCTCTGGCCTAGGCTTTCCCTGAAGAGTTGCAAGACCAAGTTGGCGAACGCGGCAAAGCAGATACTGTGTGGCATGTAAATTGGGCTTTGCCACTTTAGACTTGCAGGTGAGTCTTTAAAACTCAGGTGACAAATAACTTTTACCTAAATTACTTCCAAGGCCTGAGGTTTCTGACATATTAATCTTTTGAAATCATTTGTAAGTATGTATGTCTGTGGATTGCCTTTTCCTATTGGGAGAACCACAGCTTTCACCAGTGCAGTGGTGACTGCAGAATGTTTAAGAAAGGACAACTTTAGAAGCCAAATTTGTAACCATGTCACTTTGTGGGCTCAGAACTCTACCTCTGAGTGCCATGTGGGCCTTCAGCCTTCAAAGCCTACATTGGTTCCTCACTTTGAAATCTTTGCAGGCTACAAACAAAGGGCTGGTGGTGTGAGACAGATATCATCAGGGTCTGTACCCAGAGGGTGCTAACTTAGCCTCCAGCACTTTCAAACTTTACTTTAAAAGTCAGTCCCTCCAGATAGGGAGGGACCGAGATTAACTTATCCCTCAATTATTCTGAATTTCTAAGAAGTCCCTGGGACTGGGACAAGTTTAGAAAACAAAAAACAAAATGCAAATCAAAACTACAATGAGATATCATCTCACACCGGTCAGAATGGCCATCATCAAAAAATCTAGAAACAATAAATGCTGGAGAGGGTGTGGAGAAAAGGGAACACTCTTGCACTGTTGGTGGGAATGTAAATTGATACAGCCACTATGGAGAACAGTATGGAGGTTCCTTAAAAAACTAAAAATAGAACTACCATACGACCCAGCAATCCCACTACTGGGCATATACCCTGAGAAAACCATAATTCAAAAAGAGTCATGTACCAAAATGTTCATTGCAGCTCTATTTACAATAGCCAGGACATGGAAGCAACCTAAATGTCCATCATCGGATGAATGGATAAAGAAGATGTGGCACATATATACAATGGAATATTACTCAGCCATAAAAAGAAACGAAATTGAGTTATTTGTAGTGAGGTGGATGGAGTTAGAGTCTGTCATACAGAGTGAAGTAAGTCAGAAAGAGAAAAACAAATGCAGTATGCTAACACATATATATGGAATCTAAGGGGAAAAAAAAAAAGGTCATGAAGAACCTAGTGGCAAGATGGGAATAAAGACACAGACCTACTAGAGAATGGACTTGAGGTTATGGGGAGGGGGAAGGGTAAGATGTGACAAAGTGAGAGAGTGGCATGGACATATATACACTACCAAGCGTAAAATAGATAGCTAGTGGGAAGCAACCGCATAGCACAGGGAGATCAGCTCTGTGCTTTGTGACCACCTAGAGGGGTGGGATAGAGAGGGTGGGAGGGAGGGAGATGGAAGAGGGAAGACATATGGGAACATATGTATATGTATAACTGATTCACTTTGTTATAAAGCAGAAACTAACACACCATTGTAAAGCAATTATACTCCAATAAAGATGTTAAAAAAAAAAACAAAAAAAACCCCTTTTCTTTGGCACTTAACACCATGTGATGCACGTCAGGTGGCACTCACCCAGTGTTTGTTGAATGAATGGAAATTAATTTCCTTTGGCAGATTTACCAGCCAACCTCACCGCTATTATACGGCTCTAATCCCGACCTGTGGAGAATTCGGACCTAGTTAGGCAGAGCAACATTTGCTTGGATACTGAAATTGTGAGTGCAAATAAACACTTTCTAAAGTCTAGGGCCTCCTAGTGTGAGATGCAAAACCATTCTCCTCTGAGCCCATCCCTGATTTACCAAGTGAACTAAAAAAGTTTAGACTTTAACATGTATAGTTTGCTTATATTGCATCCAGCCCTCATTGAAACTTCTTAGAACTGAAGCACTAAACAGAGCATGATCTAGTGAAAGTCACCAAGGAAAGTACTGATTTTAAAATAGTTACTTGATTATTTGGCACTTGGTTGGACAATCTTATTTCATAACTATTGAACCTGGGAATCAGCATGAGGTAAAAATAATCTAGTTTGGAAAAAAAATTTTTTACAACATTCTGATAAACTCTAACTGCTATGATATTTCCATTCTTTTAAATTAGATTCCTGTGCTTTTTATTTAAAATTTTTTAGAAAGATGATTTCTCAGGCTGTGCCAGAGACCCATGTCTGGTTGAAAATTCTTTTTTCAAGTTTTTTTCCAGTTTTATTGAGATATAATTAACATATGAGATTGTATAAGCGTAAGGTATACAGCATATTGATTTGACACACATACATCTTGAAATGTTTATCACAATAAATTTAGTGAACATCTATCATCTCATACAGATGGCTGAGAAATCTTCTGTGAATTTACATGTAGTTAAAAAGGTTATACCTAAATGTTTACTCCTTTAATTATATACATTTTGTGTATGAAATAGACTCAACAACAACCATAAAACCACAATAGTGACAACCTCAGGAGCAGTAGCAACACAAATTCATTCTCCTCAGCCTGGGGGAAGTTCAGAGCTGTCCAATTCACTGGAGAATTTCAAATGAAAATTCATTGGACTGGGTTCTGCATGTAAGGAACTTGGAAGTCACTTGTTTGTCCTAACAACAAGTAAAAAGCTGAAGAGACTGGAAAAACAACTCTTCTGGAATCCTTAAGAAACGTGAATACAGAGCAAGCCTTTGCCCCCAAGACTGAGGAGACAGGCAGTGGGTGATGGCTTACTGGAGCAGAGATCACAAGGGGAAACCTCAGTGGGAACAAGTGCTGGAGCCAGTGCTATAGTAGGAAAACCTGAACTGTAACTGAAGAACTGCTGGAGACACACCGTGGACAACTCTGAGAGTTAAAAACTCCAGGGGCACCCAGTCATAAGGGGTCCCCTACAATTGTGTGAATTTTAAGTCCAGGTGCTCAACCAGGTTCTCACAGTACATAGGGGAGAAATATACCCTGGTGGGATTTGCCTCTACAAGCTGCACTTGGTTCTCACAATAGATAACAGAGAAAAATCCCCTTGTGCATCCAGAGAGGGAGGGGAAAAGAACCATTTGGAAATACACCAAATCACTATGTTCCTAAGAAGCCCTGCCCTCAGGAGACACCACTTAACCAGAGCCTAACCTGAAGGCATATTATCATGGCCAACCAGCCAGGGGAAGGGAAATCCCCAACTACAGTCAGCTCTAGCCTTCCAACTGCCATTAAGGAGCCTAGGACCAGGGACCAGTGGATTTTTAGCTTAGACAAAGAATCAGAAAGGCATTCATGGCAGCAGGACCGAAGAGGATACCACATCCGTGGGGGCTTCCTGGCTTCTCGTTCTTGAATATGAGAGGGCCTAGCTGACTTTCCTACAGAGCTGAGTTGACTTGCCCTTGGGGTGCTCTTCCCAACCACACAGGAAACTTCCTTGTAGCAGGTACCAGGAGAGTTTCCTTCCAAAGTCCAGAGGCCATTTCTAGGGTGACTTCAGCTGCCAGGAAAAATGCTGAGTGTGGTAAACCAGGGCCAGGCTGGTCACTCTGAGAGGTGGACAGGCTCAGCAGTTAACACCAAGGAACTACTCTGGGTTGGTTCCTCTGAGATGATTAAAATGCTCCCTTGGTTCAGAGCCATCCAGAATGGCTTTCCTCTCCCTGAGTAAGAACAGTGTTCCATGGAGAAGAGGGATAGAAACAGGAATCTTCTCACTGTATGAGGAAGTTCCTTACACAGACAGCTCCTTTATGGGCTCTGTTGGCGAACCATACCGTGCACATGAGGGGACTTCCTCTGTAGCTGAAGTCTCCTGGGATTGGGAAGAGTGTGACTTTGGGGTCTTTTACAACTGGATTTGAGTCCTGCCTTTGCCACTCACTTATGTCCTTAAGCAGATAATAATCTCTCTGAGCCACAGTTCCTCAACATGTATAACATATATTATGTTAAACACCAGACACATTGCTTGGCACGAAGGAGGTACTTAAGAGTGGTGGCTATTATTTTATAATGAAAGCTTATCTAACTATATCAGCTCAATATGATAAGTGAAATCAATGCACACTCCTCTGCCTTCTTAAGAGGAAGGCAATCTGTGTTTAATTCTCAGAATAAAACCGATTACCAGAGCCACAGCAGAATGAATTTGCCTTTCCCAAACCTCTCAGATACATACCTGTCCATGGTGCAGGCTCATTGCTCAGCAGGATTAATGACAATTTATATTAAATACCTGGCACATTGCCTGGCATGGAAAAGGCACTCAAGAGTGGTGGATATTATCATATAACAAAAGTTTACCCCTACCCCTCAAGTGCCAAATCATATCAATTTGTGTGGAAAACTAGTAAAATGCAGTGCATACTACTCTACTTTCTTAGATTAAACGGAATACAATTTAAATCCTTTCTTGAAGGTCACTGACACTATCATAAAATTATTACTTAATATGCTGGCGTGAGACAGTGCTGCTCTAAGGGTTATGAGATGTGTAGGGCCAATAGCCCCAAACTAGACAATATCATGCTGTCAGTTCTTTTTGATGTCTAATATCTATATAATTTTTGGTTATTCTCTTTCATTTCTTCCCAACAAGTTGTCAACTATCCCTTCTTGCTGATGTCATTGTGACTGTATTTAGCAACAGTCTACCCACTTGCATTTCCATTTGGTGTGCAGTAAAGCTAACAAGAAAGCAAAACCAACAAAAACCAAACTTAGTATACTGGTATAGGAACAAAGAACCTATAGATATTAAGTTAGACCCTGTAAAACTGGTCAAGCAATATAAAAAAGGTCTCTGTGGTCATCTGCTCAGTTAATCTGTACTCAAGAGAGCAGAAATAAAGCTTGTCAGAATTATATGTAAACACAGAGCAAACAAATCCTGAGTAAGCATTTAAGAGTGCTTTTCATCCTGTATAGGTCTTTTCACTTTGTATAACTGTAACTCTATACCCATTACACTATAACTCTCCATTCCTGGCAACCACCATTCTACTTTCTGTCCCTATGACTTTGAGTACTTTAAGTACCTCATATAAGTAGAATCATTTGCCTTGTTTTATTGACTTCTTTTGCCTAACATGAGGTCCTCAAGGTTCATCCCTCTTATAGCATATGTCAGAATTTCTTTGCTTTTTAAGGCTGAATAATATTCCACTATATGTATATACATTTTGCTTATCCATTCATCAATTGATGGATACTTGTGTAGCTTCCATGTTTTAGCTATTGTGAATAATACTGCTATATACATGAGTGTACAAATATCTCTTTGAGACCTTGTTTTCAGTCCTTTCAGTATATACCCAGAAGTAGAAATGCTGGATCATATAGTAATTCTATTTTTAATTTTTCTGAGGAGCTGTCCTACTGCTTTCCACAGTAGCTATACCTTTTTACATAAAGGCTATACATGTACAGCAGCTGTACATTCATGTACATTTACATTGTGCACTAAAAGTGAACAAGAACTCCAATTTCTCCATTCTTACCAACATTTGTTATATTCTGGGTTTTTGAATAGTAGCCATCCTAATAGGTGTTAGGTGGTATCTCCTTGAACTTTTGGTTAGCATTTCCCTAATGATTATAGTGATGTTGTACATCTTTTCATGTGCTTATTTGCCATTTCTGTATTTTCTTTTCAGAAATGTCTATTCAAGTCCTTTGGCCATTTATTGATGCTTGGTTTTTTGTGGTTTAGTTTTAGAAATTCTCCATATACTCTGGATATTATTTCCCTTAGCATATATATGATTTACAAATATTTTCTCCCATTCCATTGATTGCCATTTCACTCTATTGATAGATTCTATTGATGAAAAATTTTTCTAAATTTTCATGAAGTCAGAGTTGTCCATTTTTTCTTATATTATCTGTGCCTTTTTGTGTCATATCCAAGAAATAATTTCCAAATCCATTGTCGCAAAGCTTTCCTCTTATGTTTGCTTCTAAGAGGTACATTGCTTTAGGTCTTAACATTTAGGCCTTTGATCCATTTTGAGTTAATTTTTGTACAAGGTGTTAATTAAAGGTCTAACTTCATTCTTTTGCATGTGGACATCCAGTTTTCCCAGCACTGGTTGTTGGAAAGACTGTCCTTTCCCCATTAAATGGTCTTCACCTTCTTGTCAACAATCATTTGATTATACATATACAAGGGTTTATTTCTGGCCTCTACTATTCTAAAACATTGCTCTTTATGAATGGCCTTATGCCAGTACCACACTGTTTTGATTGTTGTAGCTTTGTAGGAGGGTTTTTTAAGTGATATGTTAAAGTTTATTTTTATTGAGGTTTAATTGACATGTAACATTAGTTTCTGGTATATAAGACAATGATTTTGCTATTTGTATTTATTGCAAAATGATAGCTATAAGTCTAGTTAAAATTCACCACAATATATAGTTACAAATTTTTTTTTCTTGTGATGAGAACTATTAAGATCTGCTCTCTTAGGTCTTTCAAATATATAGTATTTATTATATTATTAACTATAGTCACCATGATGTATATTACATCCCCATGACTTTTTAATTTCATATATGAAAGTTTGTACCATTGAACCCCTTTACCCACTTTGCCCATTCTCCAACCCCCACCTCTGGCAACCACCCATATGTTCTCTGTATCGGTGAGCTATCTGAATTCTTTCACTTAATACAATGCCCTCAAGGGGTTCATCCATGTGGTCACAAATGGCAAGATTTCATTTCTTTTTATGGCTGAGTAATATTTCATTATATATATATATATATATATATATAAATGTGTGTGTATATATATATATATATATATATATATATATATATATATATATAATGTGTGTGTGTATACATAAAACACATTACACATTTTCCTTATCCATTCATCTATCAGTAGAAACAGGTTTCTTCCATATCTTGCCTATTGTAAATAATGCTGCAATGAACAAAGGGTTGCACATATTTTTTCAAGTTAGTGTTTCTGTTTTCTTTGGATAAATACCCAGAAGTGGAATTGCTGGATCAAATGGTAGTTCTATTTTCAATTTTTTGAGGAGCCTCCATACTGTTTTCCATAGTGGTTGCACCAATTTAAATTCCCACCAATAGTGCCGAAGGGTTCCCTTTTCTAACAGATGTGAGTGATATCTCATTGTGGTTCTCATTTGTATTTCCCTGGTTAGAGATATTGAGCACCTTTTCATGTATTTGTTGGCCATCTATATGTCTCTTTGGAAAAATGTCTATTCAGTTCTTATACCCATTTTATATATATCATTCATTATATTTAAATAGTTTCCTTCTACCCCTAGTTTGTTGAGAGTTTTTATTGAGAAAGTGTGTTGAATTTGGCCATATACATTTTCTGTATCAGTGGAGGGAATTATGTGTGTTTTTTTCCCTTCATTCTGTTATTGTGGTTTAACCAGTTGATCAGTTTTCATATTTTGAATCATCCTTGCATTACAGGAATTAATCCCATTTGGTCATGTTGTATAATCTTTTTAATATGCTGCTGAATTCAACTTACTAGTATTTTGTTGAGGGTTTCTACATCCATGTTCATAAGGGATATTGGTCTGTAGGGATTTTTTTCCTTGCAGAATCTTTCTCTGGCTTTGGTATCAGGGTAATATTGGCCTCATAGAATAGGTAAGGATATGGTCCTTTCTCTTCATTTTTTTGGAAAATTTTGAGAAATATTGGTACTAGTTTTTTTTAAATGTTTGGTAGTATTCATCAGTGAAGCCATCAGATCCAGGGGTTTTCTTTGTTGGAAAATGTTTGATTGCTGTTTCAATTTCCTTACTAATGATAGGTATATTTGGATTTTCTATTCCTTCATGATTTAGACGTGATAGGTTTTGTGTTTCTAGGAATTTGTCCATTTCTTCTAGGTTATCCAATTTGTCAGTGTACAATTTTTCATAACTCTCTTATTATCCTTTTTATTTCTAAAGAATTGGTAGTAATGTCCCTGCTATCATTTCTTCTTTTTTTTTTTTTAGAATCAATGATTTTACTGAGGGAGATAAGTTACTCAAATGTTAACGGGCCGTAGGCAAAGGGAAGAAACACGTTAAAAGTCTCAGGTGTGCTGGTAGAGGAGAGAGAGTACTAACAGCTCTGCCCAGCCAACATTCCAGATCCAGGGCTTCTGTACTTCTCTAAGGCTCTATTTCTCATGTGTCACTTTCCATTCAAAGGATTCTGGAGACCAAATGCAACGGGATTCCTTCAGCTACCAACCAAGAGTCTTTGGGTCTTCTCTCAGCCAAGGCATCCAGTGAAAATATGATCTATTTTTCAGAGTCCTCTGGAAGATTAAAAAGTCTCTTTCACATTGTGTTGCCATGCTCCTTGCTCTTGTTCCTCTTTTGCATGTACTCAGTCTTCAAGCATTTTCTCATCTCCTGATCAAGATCATTGCAATGACCAAAAAGTTTCAGAATGCTGTGCCTACTGGCAGCCACACCCAGAGAGCAGAAGCAGTATTCCCCAGTGAAGACTCTGCACCCAAAAGCCAGCAGCCTGGGCGCCAGAGCTGGGACAGCTCTGGGTGGCCCTGCTATCATTTCTGATTCAATAATTTGAGTCTTCTCTTTTTTTCTTAGTCCATTTAGCTAAAAATTTGTCACTTTTGTTGATGACTTTGAAGAACTAGTTTTGGATTCATTGATATTCTCTACTGTTTTTCTAACCTCCATTTTATTTATCTCTGTTCTAATCTTTATTCTTTCCTTCCTTCTGATAGCTTTGGGTTTAGTATGTTATTTTTCTATTTCTTAAGTTATTAAATTAGGTTGTTGATTTGAGATCTTTCTTGATTTTTAATGTAAGCATTTAAGGCTATAAATTTCCCCCTTAGCACTGCTTTCACAGCATCCCATAAGTTTTGGTATTTTGAATTTTCATTTTCATTCATCTGTAAGCATTTTCTAATTTCTTTTATAATATTTCTTTGATCCGTTGCTTGTTGCAAAGTGTGGTTTCATTTACACAAGTTTGTGATTTTTTTTTTCTGTTACTGATTTCTAACTTTATCCTATTGTGATTGGGGAAGATACCTTTTATAATATCTATCTTTTTAAGCGATTGAGACTTAATTGGTGGCCTAACTTATGGTCTGCCCTGGAAAATGTTCATGTGCACTTGAGAAGAATGTGTCTGCTATTGTTCTGGGTAGAGTGTTCTATAGATGTCTATTAGATCTAGTTGGTTTATTGTGTTAAGTACTCTATTTCCTTATTTATCTTCTGTCTGGTTGTTCTATCAATTATTGGATGGGAATTTGAAGTCTTCAACTACTACTGTCTAAAGGACTGTCTATTTCTACCATCAGTTCTGTCAGCTTTACTTCATATATTACACTGATCTGTTATTACATGTGAAAATGTTTATAATTATTATATCTTCTTGCTGTATTGAGCCTTTTATTAATATAGGATGTCTTTCTTTTTCTCTTGTAACTTTTTTTGATTTAAAGTCTATTTTGTCTGCTATTAGTATAGCCACCCTTGCTCTCTTTTGGTTACTATTTGCATGGAATATCTTTTTTTATCCTTTTACTTTTAACGTATTTGTGTCTTTGGATCTAAAGGGCGTCTTTTGTAGATAGCCTGTAAGTTAACCATGTGTTTTTATCCATTCTGCTAATCTTTGTCTTCTGATTGGAGTATTTAATCCATTTATATTTAAAGTAATTACTGATAAGGAGAGACTTACTTCTGTCATTTTGCTATTTGCTTTCTAGATGCCTATAGCTTCTCTGTCCCTCATATCCTGCATTACCTTCTTCTTTTGTGTTTACTTGATTTTTTTAAATATATGCTTAAATACCTTTCTCATTTCCTTTTTTAAAAATTTTTATTTATTTATTTATTTATTTTTATTTGTTTATTTTTGGCTGCATTGGGTCTTCTTTGCTGTGCGCGGGCTTTCTCTAGTTGTGGCGAGTGGGGGCTACTCTTTGTTGCGGTGAGCGGGCTTCTCATTGCAGTAGCTTCTCTTGTTGCGGAGCATGGGCTCTAGGTACATGGGCTTCAGTAGTTGTGGCACACGGGCTTCAGTAGTTGTGGCTTGTGGGCTCTAGAGCACAGGCTCAGTAGTTGTGGTACACGGGCTTAGTTGCTCTGTGGCATGTGGGATCTTCCCAGATCAGGGCTCAAACCCATGTCCCCTGCATTGGCAGGAGGATTCTTAACCACTGCACCACGAGGGAAGCCCCCCTCATTTCCTTTTTGTAATTCTATAACTATTTTCTTTGTGGTTGCCATGGGGATACATTTAATATCCTATACTTATATACTCTAATTTGAATCTACACCAGCTAAACTTCAATAACATATAAAAACTCAGCTCCTTTACTTCTCTATCCCTACCCCTTTCAGTTGTTGATGTCACAAAATTGCATTCTTTACATTTTGTGCCCCAAAACATGACCTAATAATAATTTTAAATGCATTAGTATTAAATTATGTAGAAAGCAAAATGTGGAGGTATCAACCAAAGTTACAATAATACTAGCCTTTATAGTTTTTTAATGTATTACTATCTCAAAATATATAGGAAGCTAAAAGTGTAGTCACAAACCATTGTTACAATAATACTCACTTTTATAATTGCTTTATTGAAATCTTATTTCTCCACACACTTTCTAGTTACTGTCTAGTGTCCTTTCATTTCACCTTGCTGGACACCCTTTAGCCTTTCTTGTAAGGCAGGACTGGTGGTAACAAACTCCCTCTGTTTTGTTTATCCCTCATTTTCAAACAAAAGTTTGCTAGATACAGGATTTTTGGTTGACAGTGTTTATCTTCTAGCACTTTTTATGTATTGGCCCACTGCCTTCTGGCCCAGTTTCTAATGAGAAATCTTCTGACTGTGTTATTGAAAAGTCCCTGTATGCTTCTCTCTTGTTACTTTCTAGATTCTCTCCTGGCTTTTGGCATTTTAAAGTCTGATTATAATGTGTCTTGGTGTAGGTCTCTTTGAGTTCATCTTACTTGGAATTTGTTGAGTTTCTTGGCTGTTTATATTTATGTCTTCCATCAAATGTGATGGTTTTCAGCTTTATTTTTTCAAATATTCTTTCTGCTCTTTTCTCCCTTTCTTCTTCTGGGACATCCACAGTATGTATGTTGGTCCCTTTAGTGGTTTCCAGCATGTTTTTTAGACTCTGTTTAGTCTCCTTTACGCTTTTTTCTTTCTGCTCCTTAGTCTCAATAATTTCCATTTTCGGATCTTCAAGTTTGCTGACTCTTTTCTTCTGATTGCTCAAATTACCTTCAAATCTCTTGTAAATTTTTCATTTCAGTTACTGTACTTTTCAGTTCCAGAATTGCTTTTATAGATTCTTTTTAGATTTTCTAATATCTTTATTGCTTTTCCCATTGTGTTCACACATCATGTTTTGTTTTGCTTTGTCTTGTTTTGTTTTGTTTGGCGGTGCCTCACGGCTTGTGGCATCTTAGTTTCCTCACCAGGGAATGAACCCAGGCCCTCAGCAGTGAAAGCGCATAGTCCTAACCACTGGACAGCCAGTGAATTCCCCACACATCATTTTCTTAACTTTCTGCACATCACATCTTCCTTTAATTCCTTGAGCATTTCTTTCTTTCTTTCTTTTTCTTTTGGGGGGGCGGTGGGGTAGGAGCTGTGCCACACGGCACGGGGGATCTTAGTTACCTGACCAGGGATCTAACCTATGCCCCCTGTATTGGAAACATGGAGTCTTAACCACTGGACTGCCAGGGAAGACCCGAGCATTTCTAAGATAGTTGTTTTAAATCTTTTTTAGTATATCTGCCATCAGGTCTTTTCCAGGAACGTTTGTTGATTTATTTTTTCTTTTGAATGGGCTATATGTTCCTGTTTCTTTGTATGCTTTCTGACTTTTTGGAACACCAGACATTTGAATCTAATAATATTATAACTCTGGAAATCAAATTCTCCTCCTTCCTCAAGGTTTGCTGGGGTTTGTAATTGTTTTTGTTTCATTGTTGTTAGTGTAGGCTGAATCTGTGCTGAGGATCAACCTGAGGCATAAACTTAAGGTCTTCCTCAGGTTTGTCTTCTGAATTTTTCCCTGGGCATGCGTGGTCACTTATTTCCCCTGTATATGCAGTTTTTTTGAATATCCTCGTCTTTAATCTGTTTTCCAATGGGAAAAATAGAAAAATGAAGGGGGCAGAAAAAGAGTGCTGGCCCTTTAAATCTTTTGGCAGTCATTCTGGCAGAGAAAAAGAGCTTGCAACAATGACGGGAGATGCAACAACAATGACCCTCAGACCCACCTACTTGCCTGAACCTCTGTGATAAAACCAGCAATCAGCAATCAGAGGACAGATCCCTGATACTTGCGGAACAGGGTCCTTTTGGTCCACTCTGGCTTCCACAAGCTGTTTGCAACCTACTCCAGGAACACATGCACAGCTAACTGCCATATACCTGGGGATGGGAGATTGGTAGCTGCGACGGTGCTAAGAGCTGGAATTGGCTAACATAAACTGCAGTTTTCAGTCCAAGTCTTCCCTTTAGAGTTGCAAGCCTTCAACAGACTCCAGAGTTCCAGAGTAATTACATTAGACAGGTTTACCAGCACAGTTGTTAGCTATGTGGGGACACAGATACCTGGTATTTCCTACTCTGCCATCTTCCCAGAATCCTTCTTCATGGTCTTTAGTAACGACAGCCAAACAAGTTAGAGCTGGGTGTGAATGAAGAGCCTACAGACATTGAGAACTTAGTAATGGTCGGGATGGAAATAATGAATTGTTGTGGTACCTGTTTCAGTTATCCAGAGGCTATTTTCTTGGTCTCTTCTTCTCAGCCTTGTTTGGTTTAAGGGAGGTCATCAGGCAGGGGACACCTGATGAGTGGGTGTTTTGTAGTTTCTTTCAGGAGGCACAATCATGGTAAAGACAAAGTCTGTAGTGTGAGAAGGGCTCTGTGATCCAGACCGCAGTCATATGAGGAGTATGTCCCTGGATAATAGGGCTCTGAGGACTTGAGTAGAAATTGTGTTCCTATTACTAGGCAAATATCCTTGTAGCTGGTGTGATAACAACTAACTTTCAGATGTCAGATCTTGTATTGATTTCTATAATTCAAAGTCACTTTTTGGCAACAAAGACCAAAAGGATCTTCTAGGTCCTTTGGAAACCCCTTAGCCCTGGGCCAGTTGTTCTCAGCACACCTTAAGCAGTAAGCAGTAGTCCCTCACATTTAAGCAATCAGTGCCTAACTTCTCTTCAGCACCAATAAATGCCATCCACAGCAAACCTCCAGTTAAAATAAGAATGTGAAGAATGGGCTCATGGAAGATCCCAGGGGCTGAGCAGAGACCACAGGTTAGAGAATTGTTGTTTTCTTCTTTTCCTACTTTGTCTTGTAGTCAATCTGGGACAACTTTTCCCTTTCACCTTTGTCTCAGGTGTTCAAGAATTTTCATTGGCCAAAATACTACTAAGAAATCCTTTCTGCTCTCTCTCTAGGAAGATAGAGATGCCAGGCTCCTGCAGGTGATGAAGTAGGATAAGGGCGAGGTTGTCGAGAAAGTTTATTCCTACTTCTGCTTGATATAATTACAACCCAGATTATCTGTTTCTTTTATATCAGACTATAAGTACTATTAAAGCAGGAATGGTATCTGCCTATTTCACCCCTGTATCTAGTGATTAGAGTGTAGTATATGCTCAAAGAAAACTTTTGAATGAATGAATAAATTTCTACTAGGATTAAAGAATATAAGAAGGCCAGTGTGAAAATTCTCAACACAATTTCGGGGAACCCTGCTTAGTGCACTATAGGAGTGGGGAAGACATGAGTTAAAAGCCTTCTAGATATTTCTAGGAGGTTCTGAAAAATGCCAAGTAGTAACAAATCAGTCTTAGGAGAAATCATCCTTTCAGTAAGTCACTGTAGTATCCTTCTAGTTTTCAAAGTTGTAGCAAACATTGAAAGAAAGCAAGCTGATCTAGGAGGCAGTCATTTCTGTACTAAAAAGAAAAGATCAACCAAATACTACTGGTCCTGTTCAGTGGCAATTCATGTTAACATTTAAAGGAAATGCAAATATTAAAATATCAAGAACCTCATAAGCTTATGCCCTAGGAGTATTATTCCATTTTTTAATTCTAATGAAAACATGGAAATGGAACTTCATCTGATTCAGCTCAAAGGATATTACAATAACCTAATATGATAATGGCAAAAGAATGTATCAGAATCTTGGCTTCTACTAAAGAACAGACATCACCTAGTAGGTATTCCTCACAAAAAAAGAAAGCCAGGGAAAAAAATCTGATGAGAAAAGTGACATCAAAATGTTTTTCAAATGCTAAAACTTGAAGTTTAAAAAAATCTTCTAAATTTTGCCCTAATGCTACAATTTCCAAGAGGTCTAAAGAATTATTATATCAGCATCATCTGGGTATTGATAAAGACACATATTCCTATTCAGAGGTCCCACTCTATGCCAAATGAATCTGAATCTCCAGGAGTCAGGTCTGAGCATTGAATAGTTTCTACACTCCCCAGGTGATTCTGATGCAAGCCAGTTTGGAGAACTAACTCTAAAATGTCAGAGTCTTCACAATATATCTTTCTTTTCCTTCATCTCAGTAGTTGAAGTCAGCTTCCTGTGGCTTCCTGTGATTTCTTTTACCTACTAGCAAAATTTCTGTGTTTCCTTTTATCTACTAATTGCTTACTTTAAAATGACATTTAATCAGAGTGTGTTATCTTATAGAACCATGAAATTGAGGTGGGAGAAGCATGGAGAAGAAACAACATAATATTTTGGTCCTCTCCACGTTGGTTCTTTAGATCTTGCTTTGTTATATTAGTTCAGGTATTCTCTCAGACAGAACAACAGACATAGAAATATTCAAATGCAAATCTGTATGTAACACACATCCCTGGCATGAAAGATCCTAGGATACAGTTTTTTGGAAGGGTATCACAGCTCCTTGGATTGAGCCTTGACTGAGGATTTTCCTACTGATAAGCTTGACATGAAGTTCTTGGCCCAAAGCTTTAGATAGATTTTAATTAAGATTAGGAATCTAGGCTTAGAACAGAGATCTAGGTTCAAATCCCAGCTGCAACACTAATGTAAGTTTAGAAAAAATTGCTACATTTTTGTTCAAATTTAACTGTGATTTAGAAAAAATTTGTTTCATCTTTCCACATCTAGATTTTATTAAGTGAAAATCTCTATATCTATACACTATCTCCTATAGAATAATAATACTAACAGCTGATAATCGTTAGTGCTGTGTTAAATGAAAGGTGAATAGGAAAACAACTTTTTCTTATCCATTAAAGAAATATTGGTGATCATGCAACTGCCATAGCTTCTAGCCATAATAGGGAGTAGACTGAGTATTACATCTCCAGGAAGAAGACAAAATGATGGTTCTAGTAAAATATTTTTTCAGAATCAGATCAAAGGAAAAACAACAAAATTTAGATATCCTTGTTTAAAAAGTCAGCAATACCATTTTATTATGAACTGTCTACCTTAGCTGAAGAAGGTATCTTTTGACTGTGGCAGATTGTATTTTCCAGTATTGGCTGAAATAATATTTCCCATCCCATATGTTTTTTAAAATCTTGCCATATTCCCATTAAGGGAATATGTGTTAGTTATGACCCCACAGTTATGTACTTTACTGACATTACAGAATTCTCATATCAGTTCCCTGGTGTATTGCTCAGACTAAGGGTAAAATTACTCTGATTATGTAAACACACGTCAGCTAGGGGTTAGGGTAGGTGGCCAGGGTGCAGGTAGGTGGTGGGGAAAGTCAGCAATAGAGAATGAAATTAGCCTCATATTTTCTGTGACTCAGATGGAAATACGATAGACAATTAGGAATTTAATATGATCAAACCATGCCTCTTACTATAGATTTGATGTTTTCATGTTCTTGTACCATGTTTCATGATAGGAAAGTTTTAATTTGAAAACATGACTAAACAATCACTCTGAAAAAATTTTCATGAACAATAGAAACAAAAAAGAAATGATACTAATAGTAATCCCAAATATTAATCAACAAAATATAAAGAAAGAAAGCCACGTACATTCTCAGTGAGCTCATATGAAATCCTCAGAGATTAAACTTTCAGTGTATGCAATCTTCCTACTCTGTCCTCTGAACTCCCAGAGCATGCAATCATTTGGTCAGGAAGTCTGTGTTCATGTCCACAGTGTCACACATTTTGCCTGATGCTAAGGACAGAGCGGTGACAGATGCTGTCCTTGCCCTCTGAGTTCATGTCATCAGTATAGTTCATATCATATCAGGTTGTGGCTCACTATATATGTGTTAAGGAAGGGCCCAGGTCTTCTTCACATTCGTGCACAGTAATCAATTTTAATTGTAGCAAAAAGTTTAAATGGTAATTTTTTCTTGAAAATATGGTCAGGGGAATAAAGGGAAATGAGATTAGATAAAAAAGAATCCAAATTGTTGCACTTAACAAGGTACCAACGTTTCCTGATTGACCACCATGTGCCAAACGTCATTCCAAGAACTTTGTATATGTTCCATTGTTCAATCCTCACCCCAATCCTGTAAGGCAGGAAGGAAACTAATCTCACTAAGGTTTACAGAAGTTGATTCCTTACACCCTTCTGACTCATCCTCCCCACTGCAGCCAGGTGACCTGGTCTGGTCACTCATTGGCTTAGCAGCCTTCCATGACTCTCCACTGGCCTTGGAATAATGTCTAAAACCCTCAACTGACTACTATTGGATCTGGTGTTTCTCAAAGTCTCCAGCCTCATTTCTTGCCTCTCTTTCTCCTACTCTCTTCTCTCTTGGTATAATGCTTTTCCTTCAGTTCCTTAGCACTCACCATGTCCTTTTTCATATCCTGCCTTTCCACAGGCTCTTTTCAAGTTTGGAATGCTGTTCATTAACTGTTGAATGAATGAGTGAATGAATAAGGGGTATTGGAGGTATCAGGATAGGATCCTGTTCAGGAGAAAGATTAGGAGTAGTAAGGGGATTAGAGAATTAATCACAAAATTCTGATAATTGATGAGTTCTTGTCGATCGCAAGATGTAACACATCTAGAACCCAGATCTTGGTTTCTTCTCTTTACTAGAGCCTGCTCTTCCTTCAAGCCTCAGCATTAGTGCCACTTTCTCTAGGAAGCTTTTCGATTCCCAAGGTAGTTAAAACCCCTGCTGTGTGCCGTAGAGCTAACTATATACACTTACCTTCTATAATGCTCATTATACTTTGATGACACACATTTTTATGTCTTTCTTGTTTGCTTCTCTACCCCCAGCACATAGCACTGTAAACACTACTGGTGGTTATTCGCTCTATGTATTGATTTATTTAAATTACACGCAATGACACCAGAATATACAGTTGATTCTCATTGGTTTGGTGTTTTGTTTGGCCATTTGTATCTTTCACATAGCATTATGGAGTGGTTGGAGATTTTATAAATCCTCTACCTTCTCTTCCAGGGTGATTACAACTGGTCAGGGATTGGAGCTACCCTCAAGTATAAAATGATATTATCTAATTAAATAAGAGAATTAAAATAACAATGATTCTGATTCTGTAAATGTCCCTCTGGGCACATGCTCTGTTGGAGCACATGTCTTTATTTTCCTTTCTTTTACCTTCTCATCTCTTCACTCTTTTATGGCTAATACCTATCCATCTTCTACATGTCAGCAGGGCTATCACTTCAGACAATGTGCACCTAGGCTATCTAAATGACAATCATATTCCCAGTGTCAAGTAAAAGGGTACTTGACAAATGGTAGGAGCTCAATAAATGCTGCTGAATAAAAGAGTGAGTGAGTGAGTAAATGAAGGTGTGTTGGGGAGATTCAGGGTAGGATATTGTTCAGGGGAAAGATCAGGAGTAAAGAGATGAGGAAATCAATCACGAACTGATGTTGTGTTCTTTGACATTTAAACTTTTCAAAAGATGAAGCACACCTAGCACCCAGATCTTAGTCTCTCAATATCATTCTCTAGTAAAATGGAGCAGAAAGCCTTAAAGAAGTGGCTGATTCTAAGGCTGGGGCAGGTAAAATATGAACCTGGAGCATCATGTAGGGCTAGAAAATAAAGAAGTGCTCCAGTGGCCATAAGTGTGGGCTGAACTTAATGATTCTCATCTAACAGACAGAATATGGAAAAGGAACCAGAGTAACTTTAATAACAGGGGAAACCTGGCAGACGCTACCTTAACCAAGTGGTCAAGGTTAACATCACCAGTAATACATGTTGACATCACGGACTCCCTGATGTGATACGATGAGAAACATACCTCTCTTCTGAGGTATTCTTCCAAAGAACCGTAACCTCAGTCTAATCACAAGAAAGCATCAGATAACCTAAGCAATAGCTGACTGGTGTATTCAAAATGTCAAGGTCGTGAAAAACAAGGAGTGACTGAGAAACTGTAAAAGAATCAAAGGGGACTAAGGAGATATGACAACTAAATGCAGCATGGTTTCCTGGAACAGAAGAAGGATAATAGTGGAAAAACTGGTGAAATCTGAATAAAATCTAAACTTTAGTTAATTTCGTTCTACCACTGTTAATGTCTTCGTTTGATAAATGGGCTCTGGTTATATAAGATCTTAACACCATGTGAAGGTGGTTGAAGGGTATATGGGAATTCTGTACTATCTTTGCATCTCATCTGAAAAATCTAAATTATTTCAAAATCAAATTTGAAAAACAAGAGGTTGTACATGGTTTGACTGCAGTGTCCATTTAAGGGGAGTGTAGTGAGGGGAGCAGGGAAGTTTGCCTGACTTGGGGTCCATGAATTCTTGGCTCTCTAGCAGTGCATACACCACTATCCTTAGTGCATAGTGTGTTCAGTTTTATGGAAAGATTTCACACTAAGCACATTTGACCCTCTCCACCAAGAGGAAGGATGGGGTAGGAAGGTGTTTAGGTTCATGGGGACTAGGGTGAGCTTTTCCCAGGACCTTGTGTTAAAATGTGTAATCTCACATATAATGTCTGAGATCAGGCATCTGTAGAGACCAAAGTGTAGATTCTAAAAGGAACTGATCTGAAAGAAGACTGTGACATCATTAATTAACACACTAATGAAAGAATCACACAGAGATGGTAGGCAACCAAGTCCAGAAAAAGGACAGCCAAACTGAATTAGTCACCATGTTTGCAGCAAGGACCAGGGGGATGTAGGTGCAAGCTGTGTCTCATAAACCAAGATAATAGGATCTTCTCTTCGGTAAAGATCAGTGACTCAGGCTGGTATAGCTCCTGTGCCCTGATTCTGTTCTCTCTAAACAAGTTACTAAAGCATGAAGAAAGAAAATTGATTACCTATATACTCTGCTAGATAATTTAAATGCTTAATGTTTTTTAATTCTCTCAAAACACTATGAAGTAGACATTATTGTCCCAGTCTTACAAGTGGGAATGAGAGACCCATAGAGAGATTAAGCTACACACTTGGTTACAACGTAAGTAGCAGAGCTGGGATTCAAACCCAAATGTATCTGATGCCCTGACCCAATCTCTAACCAGACCCATTGGGTGAGTACAGAGGAAATGCCCTACAGCCCCCTGTGCTCTTTTTTTTTTTTTTTTTTTTTTTTAGTTATTTCTGAGATATACATTTTAAAGTAATAACTAGGATTATTACATATAACATTATACCAGAACATATAAGGTTTTTAGAAATTTCATGTAATGTCTGAAACATTTATATTAACATATTTCCATACATATTTCCATACATATACAAATATAAAATTTTTAGAAATTTCATGTAATGTCTGAGACATTTATATTAACATATTTCCATACAAATAACCCAATGAAAGTTTAGTATTTGTTGTTTTGTTTGTTTCTTTGTTTATACTGCAGGTTCTTATTAGTCATCAGTTTTATACACATTAGTGTATACATGTCAATCCCAATCGCCCAATTCAGCACACCACCATCCCCACCCCACCGCAGTTTTCCACCCTTGATGTCCATATGTCTGTTCTCTACATCTGTGTCTCAACTTCTGCCCTGCAAACCGGCTCATCTGTACCATTTTTCTAGGTTCCACATACATGCGTTAATATACGATATTTGTTTTTCTCTTTCTGACTTACTTCACTCTGTATGACAGTCTCTAGATCCATCCACGTCTCAACAAATGACTCAATTTCGTTCCTTTTTATGGCTGAGTAATATTCCATTGTATATGTGTACCACTACTTCTTTATCCATTCGTCTGTTGATGGGCATTTAGGTTGCTTCCATGACCTGGCTATTGTAAATAGTGCTGCAATGAACATTCGGGTGCATGTGTCTTTTTGAATTACGGTTTTCTCTGGGTATATGCCCAGTAGTGGGATTGCTGTGTCATATGGTAATTCTATTTTTAGTTTTTTAAGGAACCTCCATATTGTTCTCCATAGTGGCTGTATCAATTTACATTCCCACCAACAGTGCAAGAGGGTTCCCTTTTCTCCACACCCTCTCCAGCATTTGTTGTTTGTAGATTTTCTGATGATGCCCATTCTAACTGGTGTGAGGTGATACCTCATTGTAGTTTTGATTTGCATTTCTCTAATAATTAGTGATGTTGAGCATCTTTTCATGTGCTTCGTGGCCGTCTGTATGTCTTCTTTGGAGAAATGTCTATTTAGGTCTTCTGCCCATTGTTGGATTGGGGTGTTTGTTTCTTTAATATTGAGCTGAATGAGCTGTTTATATATTTTGGAGATTAATCCTTTGTCCGTTGATTCATTTGCAAATATTTTCTCCCATTCTGAGGGTTGTCTTTTCGTCTTGTTTATGGTTTCCTTTGCTGTGCAAAAGCTTTGAAGTTTCATTAGGTCCCACTTGTTTATTTTTGTTTTTATTTCCATTACTCTAGGAGGTGGATCAAAAAAGATCTTGCTGTGATTTATGTCAAAGAGTGTTCTTCCTGTGTTTTCCTCTAAGAGTTTTATAGTGTCCAGTCTTATATTTAGGTCTCTAATCCATTTTGAGTTTATTTTTGTGTATGGTGTTAGGGAGTATTCTAATTTCATTCTTTTACATGTAGCTGTCCAGTTTTCCCAGCACCACTTATTGAAGAGACTGTCTTTTCTCCATTGTATATCTTTGCCTCCTTTGTCATAGATTAGTTGACCATAGGTGCGTGGGTTAATCTCTGGGCTTTCTATCTTGTTCCATTGATCTATGTTTCTGTTTTTGTGCCAGTACCATATTGTCTTGATTACTGTAGCTTTGTAGTATAGTCTGAAGTCAAGGAGTCTGATTCCTCCAGCTCCATTTTTTTCCCTCAAGACTGTTTTGGCTATTCGGGGTCTTTTGTGTCTCCATACAAATTTTAAGATGATTTGTTCTAGCTCCATAAAAAATGCCATTGGTAATTTGATAGGGATTGCATTGAATCTGTAGATTGCTTTGGGTAGTATACTCATTTTCACAATGTTGATTCTTCCAATCCAAGAACATGGTATATCTCTCCATCTGTTGGTATCATCTTTAATTTCTTTCATCAGTGTCTTATAGTTTTCTGCATACAGGTCTTTTGTCTCCCTAGGTAGGTTTATTCCTAGGTATTTTATTCTTTTTGTTGCAATGGTAAATGGGAGTGTTTCCATAATTTCTCTTTCAGATTTTTCATCATTAGTGTATAGGAATGCAAGAGATTTCTGTGCATTAATTTTGTATCCTGCAACTTTACCATATTCATTAATTAGCTCTAGCAGTTTTCTGGTGGCAGTTTTAGGATTCTCTATGTATAGTATCATGTCATCCGCAAACAGTGACAGTTTTACTTCCTCTTTTCCAATTTGTATTCCTTTTATTTCTTTTTCTTCTCTGATTGCCGTGGCTAGGACTTCCAGAACTATGTTGAATAATAGTGGTGAGAGTGGACATTCTTGTCTCGTTCCTGATCTTAGAGGAAATGCTTTCAGTTTTTCACCATTGAGAATGATGTTTGCTGTGGGTTTGTCATATATGGCCTTTATTATGTTGAGGTAGGTTCCCTCTATGCCCACTTTCTGGAGAGTTTTTATCAGAAATGGATGTTGAATTTTGTCAAAAGCTTTTTCTGCATCTATTGAGATGATCATATGATTTTTATTCTTCAGTTTGTTAATATGGTGTATCACATTGATTGATTTGCGTATATTGAAGAATCCTTGCATCCCTGGGATAAATCCCACTTGATCGTGGTGTATGATCCTTTTAATGTGTTGTTGGATTCTGTTTGCTAGTATTTTGTTGAGGATTTTTGCATCTATATTCATCAGTGATATTGGTCTGTAATTTTCTTTTTTTGTAGTGTCTTTGTCTGGTTTTGGTGTCAGGGTGATGGTGGCCTCATAGAATGAGTTTGGGAGTGTTCCTTCCTCTGCAATTTTTTGGAAGAGTTTGAGAAGGATGGGTGTTAGCTCTTCTCTAAATGTTTGATAGAATTCACCTGTGAAGCCATCTGGTCCTGGACTTTTGTTTGTTGGAAGATTTTTAATCACAGTTTCAATTTCATTACTTGTGATTGTTCTGTTCATATTTTCTGTTTCTTCCTGGTTCAGTCTTGGAAGGTTATACCTTTCTAAGAATTTGTCCATTTCTTCCAGGTTGTCCATTTTATTGGCATAAAGTTGCTTGTAGTAGTCTCTTAGGATGCTTTGTATTTCTGCGGTGTCTGTTGTAACTTCTCCTTTTTCATTTCTGATTTTATTGATTTGAGTCCTCTCCCTCTTTTTCTTGATGAGTCTGGCTAATGGCTTATCAATTTTGTTTATCTTCTCAAAGAACCAGCTTTTAGTTTTATTGATCTTTGCTATTGTTTTCTTTGTTTCTATTTCATTGATTTCTGCTCTGATCTTTATGATTTCTTTCCTTCTGCTAACTTTGGGTTTTGTTTGTTCTTCTTTCTCTAGTTCCTTTAGGTGTAAGGTTAGATTGTTTACTTGAGATTTTTCTTGTTTCTTTAGGTAGGCTTGTATAGCTATAAACTTCCCTCTTAGAACTGCTTTTGCTGCATCCCATAGGTTTTGGGTCGTCGTGTTTTCATTGTCATTTGTCTCTAGGTATTTTTTGATTTCCTCTTTGATTTCTTCAGTGATCTCTTGGTTATTTAGTAATGTATTGTTTAGCCTCCATGTGTTTGTCTTTTTTACGTTTTTTTCCCTGTAATTCATTTCTAATCTCATAGCGTTGTGGTCAGAAAAGATGCTTGGTATGATTTCAATTTTCTTAAATTTACTGAGGCTTGATTTGTGACCCAAGATGTGATCTATCCTGGAGAATGTTCCGTGCACACTTGAGAAGAACGTGTAATCTGCTGTTTTTGGATGGAATGTCCTATAAGTATCAATTAAATCTACGTGGTCGATTGTGTCATTTAAAGCTTCTGTTTCCTTATTTATTTTCATTTTGGATGATCTGTCCATTGGTGTAAGTGAGGTGTTAAAGTCCCCCACTATTACTGTGTTACTGTCGATTTCCTCTTTTATAGCTGTTAGCAGTTGCCTTATGTATTGAGGTGCTCCTATGTTGGGTGCATATATATTTATAATTGTTATATCTTCTTCTTGGATTGATCCCTTGATCATTATGTAGTGTCCTTCCTTGTCTCTTGTAACATTCTTTATTTTAAAGTCTATTTTATCTGATATGAGTATAGCTACTCCAGCTTTCTTTTGATTTCCATTTGCATGGAATATCTTTTTCCATCCCCTCACTTTCAGTCTGTATGTGTCCCTAGGTCTAAAGTGGGTCTTTTGTAGACAGCATATATATGGGTCTTGTTTTTGTATCCATTCAGCCAGTCTATGTCTTTTGGTTGGGGCGTTTAATCCATTCACGTTTAAGGTAATTATCGATATGTATGTTCCTATGACCATTTTCTTAATTGTTTTGGGTTTGTTTTTGTAGGTCCTTTTCTTCTCTTGTGTTTCCCACTTAGAGAAGTTCCTTTAGCATTTGTTGTAGAGCTGGTTTGGTGGTGCTGAATTCTCTTAGCTTTTGCTTGTCTGTAAAGCTTTTGATTTCTCCATCAAATCTAAATGAGATCCTTGCCGGGTAGAGTAATCTTGGTTGTAGGTTCTTCCCTTTCATCACTTTAAGTATATCGTGCCACTCCCTTCTGGCTTGCAGAGTTTCTGCTGAGAAATCAGCTGTTAACCTTATGGGAGTTCCCTTGTATGTTATTTGTCGTTTTTCCCTTGCTGCTTTCAATAATTTTTCTTTGTCTTTAATTTTTGCCACTTTGATTACTATGTGTCTCGGCGTGTTTCTCCTTGGGTTTATTCTGTATGGGACTTACCGCGCTTCCTGGACTTGGGTGGCTATTTCCTTTCCCATGTTAGGGAAGTTTTCGACTATAATCTATTCAAATATTTTCTCTGGTCCTTTCTCTCTCTCTTCTCCTTCTGGGACCCCTATAATGCGAATGTTGTTGTGTTTAATGTTGTCCCAGAGGTCTCTTAGGCTGTCTTCATTTCTTTTCATTCTTTTTTCTTTAGTCTGTTCCACAGCAGTGAATTCCACCATTCTGTCTTCCAGGTCACTTATCCGTTCTTCTGCCTCAGTTATTCTGCTATTGATTCCTTCTAGTGTAGTTTTCATTTCAGTTATTGTATTGGTCATCTCTGTTTGTTTGTTCTTTAATTCTTCTAGGTCTTTGTTAATCATTTCTTGCATCTTCTCAGTCTTTGCCTCCATTCTTATTCTGAGGTCCTGGATCATCTTCACTATCATTATTCTGAATTCTTTTTCTGGAAGGTTGCCTATCTCCACTTCATTTAGTTGTTTTTCTGGGGTTTTTTCTTGTTCCTTCATCTGGTACATAGCCCTCTGCCTTTTCATCTTCTCTATGTTTCTGTAACTGTGGTTTTTGGTCCACAGGCTGCAGGATTGTAGTTTTTCTTGCTTCTGCTGTCTGCCCTCTGGTGGTTGAGGCTATCTAAGAGGCTTGATGGGAGGCTCTGGTGGTGGGTAGAGCTGACTGTTGCTCCCCCCTGTGCTCTTTAATCATCCTACCTGATGGGAATTCCTCCTCTCTGGGGTTGTGTTTTTGTGCACTCATTGTTTAAAGGCCAAAAACCCAGTTGTCTTTAGTAAATTTATTTATTTATTTATTTTTGGCTGCATTAGGTCTTCGTTGCTGTGCGCGGGCTTTCTCTATTGCAGCGAGCGGGGGCTACTCTTCATTGCGGTGCGTGGGCTTCTTACTGCGGTAGCTTCTCTTGTTGCAGAGCATGGGCTCTAGGTGCACGGGCTTCAGTAGTTGTGGCACGCAGCCTCAGTAGTTGTGGCTCCGAGGCTCTAGAGTGCAGGCTCAGTAGTTGTGGCACACAGACTTAGTTGCTGTGCAGCATGTGGGATCTTCCCGGACCAGGGCTTGAACCCGTGTCCCCTGCATTGGCAGGCGTATTCTTAACCACTGCACCACCAGGGAAGTCCCCCCAGTTGCCTTTTGAAGATAACAATCTCTATAGTGAATGGACAGGGTTACTCCCCAATATCCATTTCCCTTTCTCTTGGTACTAACCCTGATTTTTGTTGGGTATTCTTGCCAACCCTGCCCAGCCCAAGCACTTTGGCTGAAGCTGACTCCACCCCTGGTCCTTGGCGAAGGACATCTGATTCAGACCAGTGAGACTACTTTCTGGTCACACATTTTAGTGACAGGGTGTGCATGCAAGCAAAATTAGGTGAAGAACTATAGGATTTCTTTGCTAGGAGCCTCTGAGAAATATGGCTCTTTGCTTTTTCTTGGTGGAGGGCAGGGTTCAGAGATTTTTTTTTTTTCTGGGAATGGAATGAAGAATCATGTAGCACAGGGGTATGGATGAGGAAGCAGGTTGTTGCTATTTAGTCCCAGTGAAGTGAAGTCAGCTTTTGGAGAAAATGCCATGTGCATCAGACAGGTCAAAATAAACCAAGCTTTTGGTGTTCCCACCTTCCTCATGAGCTAATAAATCCCTTTTATTATTTAATCCAATTTGAGTTAGATTTTCGCTTACTTGCAGCTGAAATCATCTTCACCGAAAACTTCCAAAGTAACTTTTTTGAAAGTCAGTCCATATAATTTATCGTTCATATCAGGACCACTTTGATAGAGTAAGGGAGAGCTATTAATCGTCACATGCTGGCAACAGGTGAATCCATCCTTTGTCCAGGATGGCAACTTGGACCATCCTGGACAAATGGGGTGTGTGGTCCCTCTACCACTGAGGCATATGCTACTTGCAGTTCTGTCAGTGAATAAGCGGTGAACCTTTGGATGAGCACTCTGCTCTATGGATATCAGGGGTTTTTTTTTTTCAATAAAATAAAATATAACATTCTGTGAATCTAGGTAGTTTCTCCATAATCTGTAATGTTCTGAGCTCCCTTGCTGCCTTGGAAGTCAGAAGGTAGGAAGAGGCAAGGAAGGATTCCCCTACAGGTTTCAGAGGGAGCAGGGTGCTGCTGACACACTGATGTCTGATTTCGACCCTCCAGATCTAAGAGACAATAAATTTCTGTTGTTGTAAGCCACCCCGTAGTTGGTGGTACTTGCATACAGCAGCCCTAGGGATCAAATACAGGAGTTAAGATGTTGGTCTCAGGATTCAGGGCTGCCCACTCCTACTTTAAACACATTTTTCTTTCATTTTATGCTTCTGCTTAAGGTTTTGTTTGAAAAGCAGGGTTTCACTGGCAAAATGAACATGAAACCACAGGTTTAGAGCTTTGAGAGTGTATAAGTTGGACACTTTCAGTTGCAGATAACCAAAGCCGAGGTCAAATGTCCTAAATAACCAAAGAATTTATGGGTCCTATAATTATAAAAGTCTAGAGAAGATGTAAGTTTCCGGTGCAGTTTGACAGAGACATTGACCAAGGCTCTGACTCCATTTCTCTGCAGTTTTCTGGAGAGTTGTCATGTAATGGTTTCGTCCTCGGGCTGCTCCTGTAATGGTGGCAAAATGGCTGCATAGTTCCATCTTCATCTCACAGCACACTACGCAGAGTAGGGAAGAACAACGTTGACCGGGTATCCCCAGCCAAGGCCTTGAGGTTCTCACTGATTGGACCACACCTGAGCCTGCATTGATCATCTGACCTGTCTGGATCAGCTGTGACAGGAGGGAAGGGTTCACCCTGATTGGCTTAGCCCACTCTTTCCATTAGCTTTTGCTACATAAAAAAAATACTCCAAAATTTAGTGTCTCAAAACCACAACAGTTTATTAGTTCATGAGTCTGTGGGTCAGGAATTTGGGCAGGGCTCAGCTGGGATGGCTCACTCTCTTCCATGTGGTGTTGGCTGGGCTCACTCATACATTTAGGGTCACTTGGTAAGTCAGCTCGGGGCCAGCCAGTCCTGGATGTTGTCGGTCCTACGTCTGCCAGTCATCTGGGTTGCCTTGGTTCTCTTCTGTGTGTCCTCTCCGCCCATCCAGCTGGGGCATGTTCTCATGCACATAGTACCTCGTGAAGGTGAGAACAGAGGCTCAAGGACCCTTGACATCCAAACTTGAGACCTGTGTGACATAATTTCTGTCACATTATATTGGTCAAAACAAGTCCCCACCTCTTGATGGGAAGATCTGTAAGAATTAGTGATGGTTTAAAATCATCACACCCATCCTTACAGCTGGGGGAAAGAGAATCATTGTCACCCAAACCACAAAGCTGAACAGAATGGACATTAGGGAGAAAACTGGCCAGAGGCTGGAGAAGAGGCTAAAAGGTAGATTGAAATTAATTGTGAGGGGCTCTGTATGCCTTGCTAAGTGGACTTTATCTTCTAACTTGCAGTTCTCACCCTTTTTCTGTGACAACATAATTAATGATTCTAATGCATTCTCATTAGAAAACGTGATTTAAAAGTGAATCACGGGCTTCCCTGGTGGCACAGTGGTTAAGAATCTGCCTGCCAATGCAAGGGACACAGGTTCGAGCCCTGGTCCGCGAAGATCCCACATGCCACGGAGCAACTAAGCCCGTGCGCCACAACTACTGAGCCTGCTCTCTAGAGCCCATGAGCCACAACTACTGAGCCCACGTGCCACAACTACTGAAGCCCATGTGCCTAGAGCCCATGCTTTGCAATAAGAGAAGCCACTGCAATGAGAAGCCCGTGCACTGCAAGGAAGAGTAGCCCCCGCTCGCCGCAACTAGAGAAAGCCCACATGCAGCAACGAAGACCCAACGCAGCCAAAAATAAATAAATAAAATAAATAAATTTTTTAAAATAATAATAATTTTTTAAAAAGTGAGTTACCATGGCTGTTTTTCTCAGCCTGAAGACTGGGCATGAATAATGTTTCCTAGGGGGGCTGCATGCTCCTTCCTCTTGGGGAGTGGGGCTGCTTTGGTTGTAACTCACTGTTCCAGGCACTGGGGAGCCACTGATGTCTTGTTCCTAAGTGCAAGGGAGATTTCTGCTCTGAGACTCAGTCTTAAGCTGCTCCTGTAACAGCTCTGAGTTATACTCACACACCTTTCATTTCCCCCAGTGTGCACATATGCCACTAGTTTGGGATTTTCCTCTTTCCAGCAGCACACGATTCCCAGAAGCAACATTTCTTCCTGCTGGCCAAGTCCTTGGGGCCCAGTCTGCTTTTTCCTGCTTTCTGGCCTCGACTAGGACAGCCCCACTGCATACAATGTGTTTGGATATCAACCAGGAGAATGGCCACCATCCAATTCTCTTTCCTCCCAGAAATCTCCTTCTTGCAACTGATGTGGTCTCTAGTGACCAAGCAACATGAGCTTGACCATATTGACAAGGAGATCTTGTCAGTGCCATCTCTGTGGCATCTGAGCTACAGTTCCAGTGAGTGTCTTGCCATGTGCACATGTTTATCTCTGCTGCTGGGCTGTACACAACTTGTAGAAGAAACATGGGATTCACCTTGTTTGTGTTGAAAATATTTACTGAATGAGTGAATTAATAATGGATGAATAAAAAGGATAACCCTGAGCAGCATCCCTCTTGATGGAAAAGTTTATGGACATGGAAAATGTTCCCTGATCAATGATTCCTCAGAGTCGTGGTTTCCAGGAAGGCACTAGTGCCAGGTGGTATCAGGCATCTTAATCTCGGCTCCCCCCATACACTAGTGGAGGACACCTGAGCCCAGAGCAAGGGTTTGGAACAGAAATTCCCTCTTAAACTGAGTAGGAATAAGGCTCCAAGGAATCTTTTCAGACACTAGAGAAGAGCAAGGGTGAGTTTGTGGAGGAGGAGTGGGAACAGGGGGAAGAGGAGAAGGATGTAGGAAGTGAACAGGGAAGAGCAACCCCCATCACCTCCCCTGGAGCCTGTCCTAATAGGAAATCCCACCCTGGAGCCTGCAGCCTGGGTTCTGTAGGGCTCTTGGCTGCACCTCCTGACCAGGGGTGTTTAGTTTACATGAAGGACTTGAAGCCTTCAGTGTCTCTCACTTAATACAGCAGCTGCTTCGACACCCACTGCATTTGGGCAGCTCATTTCTGGTCCTTCATCCCATTAGAGGCAGCACTTGCTCACCTCTATTTGTCTAAGGAGCCTGGGTGTCTGCTGGAAAGGGAGGTATTTAGAGAAAATTATTCAGTTAGAACCAGGAGGGGCAAGGGCAGTTTCTGCCATTGTGTGACAGGCTAATCCCAGGACAGCTCAAAATGGCTGGGATTGTTTAATCTGCAGGATGCATTAGGGCTGTCAAAAGACTATGGACAGTAAATATTGTGGAAAGCAGTTAAGGGGTGTGGCCTGACTGGAGCTTCAGCAGCAGCCCTAGGACAGGGAGGAGGCACCTGAGGAGTAGATGATGGAGGATATGGTGGGGGTGGAGCAAAGTAAGGCAGATCTGGTGGCCCTCATTCATGCCTGCCTTTCAGGGACTTCTAATACATTGGTTCTCAACTTTGGATGCTCATTGGAATCTCACGGGACTTCTGCAAAATGCTGATACCCAAGTTCCACCTTCTTCTCCACATTTTGATTAAATTAGTCTGGTTTGTGGCCTGCGCATCAGGTTTAGGAAGCTCCGCAGGTGAGGAGGTATGAAAGGAAATGGAGAGATCTTATCATTTCATAGTGGACAGCTGGAAGGACACCTCCAGAGCAAGGTTCTCAGGTGAAGCAACAGGCCATGAGGGAAAGGTCACCTATCCAGATTACTGACAAAGGAAGGGCTTTTTTTTTTTAATCTCTTTTATCTCTTGAGTTCCCAGGCTAGTTAATTTTTCCACTTACTCTCTTTTTCCCCACTTACTAGTCATGTGGTCTTGATGAAGTATCAGTTTCCTTACCTATCAAATGGGTATTATCACCTAATCTACTCATTTCCTATTATTGCCATGAAGATCAGAGTTCATGAAGATGCTGTGCATACAGTATTAAGGCAAGAGAAGAAACAGCAGAGATGTTTCTCCACTCCATGGCTTCCCATGCCATTTCATTTGCACTTAAAGGGCAAACTCTACTCAGATCTACAGACTCCATTCCCATGGCAGGGTTCCTGCCTACATCTCCAGGTTCAACTGCTGCCATTCCGCACTGTGTTCACCATGCTCTAGACACACTGGCTTGCTCTCTAGCCTGGGACACACTGAGTCCATCCTTCCCTCTGCAGTTTCTATCTCTTCCACCTGGATTGCATGAGCGCTACATTTTCCTGTGTAATCTATCTTTTCTTGTGGTTTTGTCACAACTAATGTTAATGGCTGTGGGCAAAGCAGTGACTGGTCAGTATGGAATTAGAAACAAGAAGTATGGAGTTGTGAGTAAAGAGGAAGGAGAGTTATAGAACAGATAATAAGAGGGGAGTGTGGAGTCAAAACTTAATTTTTGCCATGGAAGAAAGACTTGAGCACATGTGTGTCTCTCAGGTAGGAGACAAAAAAGGAACATACGTGACGTGGAGGAAAGTGGGATAACTACAGCAAATTCCCTAAGCCCCTTTTAAATGTAATATCCCTTTAAAGAGATAAGATATTTGACTCCTTAGGATTTG
Source organism: Balaenoptera physalus (assembly GCF_965194825.1). Lineage (NCBI taxonomy): Eukaryota > Metazoa > Chordata > Mammalia > Artiodactyla > Balaenopteridae > Balaenoptera > Balaenoptera physalus. The sequence continues at coordinate 72,318,600 of NC_138889.1, read as the reverse complement.
GGTTTCCACTTAGTTTCCTTTTTTTACCCCTACCACTTTGTGCCTTCTGTAGTGTAGTGCAAATATCTCCTTATCTATCTGTGCGTAAACTGTGAGCTCACTGGGCAGAGGGGAGAGGTCTTAATTATGATTGTATCCCAGTGCTGAACACAGAATACAGCCTCCATAATTAATGAACACATTTATCTGTTGCCTTTTTGTCTAAGTGACATGGGTACCCTGAAGCAGCATGAATCCTCAATAAATGAGTAAGAAGGAGCTAGGAAAAAGAGGTGGCAGTGAAGTTAGAGTGATGTGTAAATGCCAGAAAGAAACTTTACCAAATTCGTATTTTGAAGCAAGAAGCAGGAGCAAACACAGTCTATTTTTTCTCCTCCCTTATAAGTCCTCGTCTGGTATATTTTACAGAGTTATAATCAAAATATCTACATAATTGGATATTTTGTTTTATGAAAGAGTGTTTAGAACATCTTCTTGCTGTATCTCATATTCTTCATAATTATTATTTTGAGAGATGCAGAATATTCTGTCCAGTTAAGGTACTGCAATTTCCTTCACTGTTTTTACTGTCTATTGTTGGACATTTATGTGTTTTCAATTTCTGCTATTTTAGAGAATGCTAGAATGAAGAGCCTCATACATAGGAATTTGCCCTTTTTAAAAAAAATTATCTCCTCAGTTTAAATTACAGTGAATCAAATTACTGGGTCAAAGGGTATGAATATTTTTATGATTCTTAACACATACTGCCACATTCCTGCTTTATATCCACTGTCAAAGATTCTCATCAATTTCACTGTAAACAATGGTACTGCCCCATGCCTTGAGCACCTCTGGCCCCTCCATGACCACGCCCTGCCGGATTTCAGATACTCAGACTCCACCTTTACTTTCACCTACATTGGCGGCCCCAAAAGATGGGCATGTCTAAAATATCTTGAGGAAGACCTTCAAGATGGCAGAGGAGTAAGACGTGGACATCACCTTCCTCCCCACAAATACATCAAAAATACATCTACATGTGGAACAACTCCTACAGAACTACTGAATGCTGGCAGAAGACCTCAGACTTCCCAAAAGCCATATGGCTGACAGGGTCTCGGTGCTCCGGCCGGGTGTCAGGCCTGAGCCTCTGAGGTGGGAGAGCTGAGTTCAGGACATTGGACCACCAGAGACCTCCTGGCCCCACATAATATCAGTCGGCAAGAGCACTCCCAGAGATCTCCATCTCAACACTAAGACCCAGTTCCACTCAACAACCAGCAAGCTCCAGTGCTGGACACCCCATGCCAAATAACTAGCAAGACAGGAACACAACCCCACCCATTATCAAAGAGGCTGCCTAAAATCATAATAAGTTCACAGTCACCATAAAACACACCACCAGACGTGGTCCTGCCCACCAGAAAGACAAGATCCAGCCTCATCCACCAGAACACAGGCACCAGTCCCCTCCACCAGGAAGCCTACACAACCCACTGAACCAACCTTACCCACTGGGGGCAGACACCAAAAACAACGGGAACTATGAACCTGCAGCCTGCGAAAAGGAGACCCCAAACACAGTAAGTTAAGCAAAATCAGAAGAAAGAGAAATATGCAGCAGATGAAGGAGCAAAGTAAAAACCCACCAGACCAAATAAATGAAGAGGAAATAGGTAGTCTACCTGAAAAAGAATTCAGAGTAATGATAGTAAATATGATCCAAAATCTTGGAAATAGGATGGAGAAAATACAAGAAACGTTTAACAAGGACCTAGAAGAACTAAAGAGCAAACAAACAACAATGAACAACACAATAAATGAAATTAAAAATTCTCTAGAAGGAATCAATAGCAGAATAACTGAGGCAGAAGAAAGGATAAGTGACCTGGAAGATAAAATAGTGGAAATAACTACCACAGAATAAAGAAAAAAGAATGAAAAGACTTGAGGACAGTCTCAGAGACCTCTGGAACAATATTAAACACACCAACATTCGAATGATAGGGGTCCCAGAAGAAGAAGAGAAAAAGAAAGGGACTGAGAAAATATTTGAAGAGATTACAGTTGAAAACTTCCCTAATATGGGAAAGGAAATAGTCAATCAAATTCAGGAAGCTCAGAGTGTCCCATACAGGATAAATCCAAGAAGAAACATGCCAAGACACATATTAATCAAACTATCAAAAATTAAATACAAAGAAAAAATATTAAAAGCAGCAAGGGAAAAGCAACAAATAACATACAAGGGAATCCCCATAAGGTTAACAGCTGATCTTTCAGAAGAAACTCTGCAAGCCAGAAAGGAGTGGCAGAACATATTTAAAGTGATGAAAGGGAAAAACCTACAACCAAGATTACTCTACACAGCAAGGATCTCATTCAGATTTGATGGAGAAATTAAAACCTTTACAGACAAGGAAAAGTTAAGAAGAGAATTCAGCACCACCAAACCAGCTTTACAACAAATGCTAAAGGAACTTCTCTAGGCAGGAACACAAAAGAAAGAAAAGACCTACAAAAACAAACCCAAAACAATTAAGAAAATGGTAATAGGAACATACATATCGATAATGACCTTAAATATAAATGGATTAAATGCTCCAACCAAAAGACATAGACTGGCTGAATGGATACAAAAACAAGATCCGTATATATGCTGTCTATAAGAGACCCACTTCAGACCTAGGGACACATACACACTGAAAGTGAAAGGATGGAAAAAGATATTCCATGCAAATGGAAATCAAAAGAAAACTGAGTAGCAATTCTCGTATCAGACAAAATAGACTTTAAAATAAAGACTATTATAAGAGACACAGAAGGACACTATATATTGATCAAGGGATCAATCCAAGAAGAAGATATAACAATTGTAAATACTTTTGCACCCAACATAGCACCTTAATACATAAGGCAAATGCTAATAGCTATAAAAGGGGAAATCGACAGTAACACAATCATAGTAGGGGACTTTAACACCCCATTTTCACCAATGAACAGGTCATCCAAAATGAAAATAAATAAGGAAACACAAGCTTTAAATGACACATTAAACAAGATGGATTTGATATCTATAGGACATTCCACCCAAAAACAACAGAATACACTTTCTTCTCAAGTGCTCATGGAACATTCTCCAGGATAGATCACATTGTGTGTCAAAAATCAAGCCTTGGTAAATTTAAGAAAACTGAAATCATATCAAGTATCTTTTCCAGCAACAATGCTGTGAGACTAGATATCAATTACAGGAAAATTAACTGTAAAAATTACAAACACTTGGAGGCTAAACAATACACTAGTAAATAATCAAGAGATCCTGAGGAAATCAAAAAATACCTAGAAACAAATGACAATGAAAACACAACGACCCAAAACCTATGGGATGCAGCAAAAGCAGTTCTAAGAGGGAAGTTTATAGCAATACAATCCTACCTCAAGAAACAACAAAAATCTCAAATAAACAACCTAACCTTACACCTAAAGCAATTAGAGTGAGAAGAACAACAACAACAACAACAAAAAAAAAAACCCAAAGTTAGCAGAAGGAAAGAAATCATAAACATCAGATCAGAAATAAATGAAAAAGAAATGAAGGAAACGATAGCAAAGATCAGTAAAACTAAAAGCTGGTTCTTTGAGAAGATAAACAAAGTTGATAAACCATTAGCCAGATTCATCAAGCAAAAAAGGGAAGACACTCAAATCAACAGAATTAGAAATGAAAAAGGAGAAGTAACAACTGACAGTGAAGAAATACAAAGGATCAGAGAGATTACTACAAGCAACTATATTCCAATAAAGTGGACAACCTGGAAGAAATGGACAAATTCTTAGAAAAGCAGAACCTTCTGAGACTGAACCAGGAAGAAATAGAAAGTATCAACAGGCCAATCACAAGCAATTAAATTGAAACTGTGATTAAAAGTCCTCCAACAAACAAAAGCCCAGGACCAGATTGCTTCACAGGTGAATTCTTTCAAACACTTAGAGAAGAACTAACACCTATCCTTCTCAAACTCTTCCAAAATATAGCAGAGGGATGAACACTCCCAAATTCATTCTACGAGGCCACCATCACCCTGATACCAAAACCAGACAAAGATGTCACAAAAAAAGAAAACTACAGACCAATATCACTGATGAATATAGATGCAAAAATCCTCAACAAAATACTAGCAAACAGAATCCAACAGCACATAAAAAAGATCATACACCATGATCAAGTGGGGTTTATTCCAGGAATGCAAGGATTCTTCAATATACGCAAATCAATCAATGTGATACACCATATTAACAAATTGAAGGATTAAAAACCATATGATCATCTCAATAGATGCAGAGAAACTTTTGACAAAATTCAACACCCATTTATGATAAAACCCTCCAGAAAGTAAGCACAGAGGGACCTTACCTCAACATAATAAAGGCCATATATGACAAATCCACAGCCAACATCATCCTCAATGGTGAAAAACTGAAACCATTTCCTCTAAGATCAGGAACAACAAACACAAGGTTGCCCACTCTCAGCACGATTATTCAACATAATTTTGGAAGTTTTAGCAACAGCAATCAGAGAAGAAGAAGAAGAAATAAAATGAATCCAAATCAGAAAAGAAGTAAAATTCACTCTTTGCAGATGACATTAAACTATACATAGAGAATCCTAAAGATGCTACCAGAAAACTGGTAGAGCTAATCAATGAATTTGGTAAAGTAGCAGGATACAATATTAATGCACAGAACTCTCTTGCATTCCTATACACAAATGATGAAAAATCTGAAAGAGAAATTAAGGAAACACTCCCATTTACCACTGAAACAAAAAGAATAAAATACCTAGGAATAAACCTATCTAAGGAGACAAAAGACTTGTATGCAGAAAACTATAAGACACTGATGAAAGAAAGTAAAGATGATACAAACAGATGGAGAGATATACCATGTTCTTGGATTGGAAGAATCAACATTGTGAAGATGACTGTACCACCCAAAGCAATCTACAGATTCAGTGCAATCCCTATCAAACTACCAATGGCATTTTTCACAGAACTAGAACAAAAAATTTCACAATTTATATGGAAACACAAAAGACCCTGAATAACCAAATCAATCTTGAGAAAGAAAAATGGAGCTGGAGGAATCAGGCTCCTGGACTTCAGACTATACTACAAAGCTACAGTAATCAAGACAGTATGGTACTGGCACAAAAACAGAAATACAGATCAATGGAACAGGATAGAAAGCCCAGAGAAAAACCCATGCAGAGTGGTCACCTTATCTTTGAAAAAGGAGGCAAGAATATATAATGGAGAAAAGACAGCCTCTTCAATAAGTGGTGCTGGGAAAACTGGACAGCTACATGTGAAAGAATGAAATTAGAACACTCCCTAACACCATACACAAAAATAAACTCAAAATGGTTTAAAGACCTAAATGTAAGATCAACACTATCAAACTCTTAGAGGAAAACATAGGCAGAACACTCTATGACATAAATCACAGCAAAATCCTTTTTGACCCACCTCCTAGAGAAATGGAAATAAAAACAAAAATAAACAAATGGGACCTAATGAAACTTAAAAGCTTTTGCACAGCAAAGGAAACCATAAACAAGACAAAAAGACAACCCTCAGAATGGGAGAAAATATTTGCAAATGAAGCAACTGACAAAGGATTAATCTCCAAAATATACAAGCAGCTCATGCAGCTTGATATCAAAAAAACAAACAACCCAATCCAAAAATGGGAAGAAGACCTAAATAGACAGTTCTCCAAAGAAGATATACAGATTGCTAACAAACACATGAAAGGATGCTCAATATCACTAATCATTAGAGAAATGTAAATCAAAACTACAATGAGGTGTCACCTCACACCAGTCAGAATGGCCATCATCAAAAAATCTACAAACAATAAATGCTGGAGAGGGTGTGGAGCAAAGGGAACCCTATTGCACTGTTGGTGGGAATGTAAATTGATACAGGCACTGTGGAGAACAGTATGGAGGTTCCTTAAAAAACAAAAAATAGCACTACCATATGACTCAGCACTGCCACTACTGGGCATATACCCAGAGAAAACCATAATTCTATAAGAGTCATGTACCACAGTGTTCATTGCAGCACTATTTACAATTGCCAGGATACAGAAGCAACCTAAGTATCCATCAACAGATGAATGGATAAATAAGATGTGGCACATATATACAATGGAATATTACTCAGCCATAAAAAGAAACGAATTTGAGTTATTTGTAGTGAGGTGCATGGACCTAGAGTCTGTCAAACAAAGTGAAGTAAGTCAGAAATAGAAAAACAAATACCATATGCTAACACATATATATGGAATCAAAAAAAAAAAAAAAAAAACGTTCTGAAGAACCTAGGGGCAGGACAGGAATAAAGACGCAGACGTAGAGAATGGACTTGAAGACGCGGGGAAGGAGAATGGTAAACTGGGACGAAGTGAGAGTAGCATTGAGATATATACACTACCAAATGTAAAATAGATAGCCAGTGGGAAGCAGCTGCGTCGCATGGGGAGATCACCTCAGTGCTTTTTGACCACCTAGAGGAGTGGGATAGGGAGGGTGGGAGGGAGACGCAAGAGAGAGGGCATATGGGGATATATGTATACATATAGTTGATTCACTTTGTTATACAGCAGAAACTAACACAACATTGTAAAGCAATTATACTCCAATAAAGATGTTAAAAAATAAGTAAATAAAAAATTTAAAAAGCATAAAGAGCTGTCTTCTACTTCAAGTGTGAAAGCAACAATGCAAAAACACAAGGAACATGAAAAATCAAGGAAGTATGTTATCCTCAAAAGATATCAATAATTCTCCAACAACTGAGCTCAAAGGTGTGAAACAGCATGATCTAGCTGATAAAGAATTCAAAATAGCTATTTTGAAGAAACTCAGTGAGCTAAAAGAAAACTCAGTAAGACAATTCAATGAAATCTTTAAAAAAAATATATGATCAAACAGAGGTTTTTTTCAAAGAGATAGAAACCCATAAAAAAGAAACAAATAGAAATTCTGGGGCTGAATAATTCAAGAAATGAGATGAAGAATGCAATTGAGAGCATCTGTAGTAAAGTAGAGCAGATGGAAGACAGAAAAAGTAGCTTAGAGTTTGAAATAACACAGAGGAAAACAGAGAAAAAAAGAATTTTAAGGGTGAAGAAAGATTGCACCATCAGTGGGAATCCATCCAAAGGATAATTGTCAAAATAACCAGGGTCCCAGAAGAAAAGAGAGATAAGGGGAAGAAGGTTTATTTAAAGAAATAATAGCTGAGAACTTCCCAAACCTGGGGAAAGACTTGTACATCCAAGTTCACGAAGCTAATAGATCACCCTGTATTCTCAGTGCCAGAAGACCTTCTCCAAGACACATTATAATAAAACTGTGAAAAATCAAAGATAAATAAAGAATCCTAAATGTAGCCAGGGGTAAAAAAAAGAGTGTAATCTACAAAGGAACCCCCAATAGGCTATCCGCAGATTTCTCGGCAGAAACTCTATAGGCCAGGAGAGAGTGGAATGATATATTCAAAGAGCTTAAAGATAAAAATTGCCAACCAGAATACTCTATCCCCAAAGTTATCCTTCAGGTATAAAGAAGAAATACTTTCCCAGACAAACAAAAGCTGGGGAAGTTCATCATCACTAGACCTGCCTTGCAAGAAATGCTAAAAGGAGTTCTCAAAGCTGAAATGAAAAGACAAAAATCAGTGACATGAAAACATGAAAGTATACAGCACACTGGTATAGGTGAAAAAAATATGCAGTCAGACTTAGAAAACACTAATTCTATAATAGGATGGCGGGTTAACCACTTAATATAGCATAAAGGATAAAGAGTATTAAAATAACTGTAGTTACTATAATTTGTTAATGAGCGTACAATGTAAAGGAGGTAAATTGTGACATCAAAAATATAAAAGGGAGACGTAAAAGGGTAGAGCCTTTGAAGGAGGTCGAAGATAAGTTGCTATCAGCATAAAATGGACTGTTTTATCTATGAGATGTTTCACGTAAGCCTCACGGTAATGACAAAGCAAAAATCTAGAGTGGATTCACAAAAGGGGAAACAGAGCATCCCACTATGGAAAATCAACAATTTACAAAGGTAAGTAGAAACAGAGGGAAAAAAGAACAGTGCAAATATAAAACAACCAGAAAGCAATCAATAAGATGGCATTACTAAGTCCTTTCATAGCAATAATTGCCTAAATATAAAATGACTGAATTCACCAATCAAAAGGCAAAGAGTGGCTAAATGGATAAAAAAGAAGACCCAACAATATGCTGTCTACAAGAGACTCACTTAGGCATTAAGGACATACATAGGCTCAACGTGAAGAGATGGAAAAAGATATTTCATGCAAGTGGAAACCAAAAGAGTATCAGACAAAATAGACTTTGACTACGTAACAAGAGACAAAGAAGGTCATTATATAATGATAAAGGGGTCAATTCATCAAGAAGATATAACAATTGTAAATATACACTCACCCAATATCAGAGCCCCTAAATATGTTAAGCAAATACTAACAGATCTGAAGGCAGAAATAAATAATACAATAATAATAGGGGACTTCAATAACTCACTTTCAGCAATAGATAATCTAGACAAAATCAACAAGGTGACAATGGATTTGAACCATATGTTAGACCAAATGCACCTAACAGATACCTTTAGAACATTCCATCCAACAGCAGCAGAATACACATTCTTCTCAAATGCACACAGAACTTTCTCCAGGATGCATCATATTATAGGACAGAAAACAAGTCTCAGTAAATTTAAGAAGATGAAAATCATACTAAGTATCTTTTCTGACCACAATGGTAAGAAACTAGAAATCAATACAAGAGGTAGCTGGAGAATCTGCAAATGCGTGGATACTAAAGAACACTCTCCTGAACAACCAGTGGGTCAAAGAAGACATCAAAAGGGAAATAAAAAATATCTCGAAACAAATGAAAATGGAAACACAATGTACCAAAACCTATGAGATGCAGCAAAAGAAGTTCTGAAAAGGTTTATAGCAATAAATACATATATTAAAAAATGAGAAAGATCTCTAATAACAACCTAACTTTACATCTCAAGGAACTAGAAAAAGACTATATTAAGCCCAAATTTAGCAGAAAGAAGAAAATAGCACAGATCAGAGTGGAAATAAATGAAATAGAGAGCAGAAAAACTATTTAAAAAGATGAAAGAAACTAAGAGCTAATTTTTCAGAAAGATAAACAAAATTGACATACTTTTAGTGAGTCTATGAAAAAAGAGAGAAGACTCAAATAAAATCAGAAATGAAAAAGGAGATGTTACAACTAATACGACAGAAATGTATAGGATCACAAGAGACTACTATGAATAATTATATGGCAAAAAGTTATATAACCTAGAAGAAATGAATAAATTCCTAGAAACATATGGCCTACCAAGAATGAATCATGAAGAAATAGAAAATCTGAACAGATGAGTAAAAAGATTGAATCAGTAATCAGAAACCTCCCCAACACAGAAAACACCAGGACTAGATGCCATCACTGGCAAATTCTACCAAACATTTGAAGAAGAATTAATGCCAGTCCTTCTCAAACTTTTCCAATAAATTGAAGAGGAAGGAACATTCCCAAAATTATTCTACAAAACCAGCATTACCCTGATACCACAGCCACATCAGGACACTACAAGAAAGAAAACTGTAGACCAATATTCCTGATGAATATAGATGCAAAAATTCTCAAAAAATATTGGGTTGGCCAAAAGTTTCCTTTGGTTTTTAAAGTAAAAATAAAAGACACATTTTTCATTTTCACCAAGAACTTTATTGAACAACATATTCACCATGTTGTCCCCCTACCTTCTGCCATTTTTCAGGCAGCTTCATAAGTCCATCTTTCCAAAACTTTTTATCTTTTTGAGCAAAGAACTGTTCCAGGTGCCTCTTACAGTCTTCCAAGGAATTGAAATTTTTTCCATTAAGAGAATTTTGTAAAGACCAAAATAAATGGAAATCCAAAGGTGCAATGTCTGGTGAATACGGTGGATGAATCAGAACTTCCCAGCCAAGCTGTAACGGTTTTTAACTGGTCATCAAACAAACATGCGGTCTTGTGTTATCCTGATGGAAAATTGTGCATTTTCTGTTGACAATTTCTGGATGCTTTTCATCGAGTGCTGCTTTCAGTTGGTCTAATTGGAAGCAGTACTTGTTGGAATTAATCATTTGGTTTTCTGGAAAAAGCTCATAATAGAGGATTCCCTTCCAATCCCACCATGTACACAACATCACCTTCCTTGGGTGAAGACTGGCCTTTGGTGTGGTTGGTGGTGGTTCATTTTGCTTGCCCCACAATGTCTTCCATTCCACATTATTGTACAGTATCCACTGTTCATCTCACGTCACAATTTGTTTTTTAAATGGAACATTTTTGTTACGTTTAAGTAGAGAATCTCATGCAGAAATACTGTCAAGGTTTTTTTCACTTAACTTATGTGGAACCCAAACACCAAAGCGATTAACATAACCAAGTTGGTGCAAATGATTTTCGACGCTTGCTTTGGATATTTTGAGTATGTTGCCTACCCCCCGCATGGTATAACGTTGATTGTTCTCAATTAATATCTCGATTTGATCGCTATCAACTTCGACTGGTCTACCTGACTGTGGATCATCGTCCAGCGAGAAATCTCTAGCACAAAACTTCACAAACCACTTTTGACACGTTTGATCAGTCACAGCACCTTCTCCATATACTGCACAAATCTTTTTTTGCGTTTCAGTTGCATTTTTACCTTTCTTGAAATAATAAAGCATAATATGCTGAAAATGTTGCTTTTTTCTTCCATCTTCAATATTAAAATGACTACACAAAAATTCACCAATTTTGGTAAGTTTTTTTTTTAATGCACACTGATATGACAGCTGTCACAATACAATCTAACAAAATTGTTTCAAATGGAGTTAAAGACAACTAACTGCTACTGGAGCCATCTTATGGAAAAAAACAAATGAACTGTTTGGCCAACCCAATATTAGCAACCCAAATTGAAGACCACATTAAAAGGATTATACACCATGACCAAGTGGGATTTATCCGTGGGATGCAAGGATGTTTCAATGTACACAAATCAATAAATGTGATACAACACAGTAATAGAATGAAAGATAAAAATTACACAGTTATCTCAATAGATGCAGAAAAAGCATGTAACAAAATACAGCATCCTTTCACGATAAAAATCTACAACAGATTGGGTGTAGAAGGAACATGCCTCAACATAATAAAGGCCATATATGACAGACCCACAGCTAACATTATACTCAGTGGTGAAAAATTGAAAGGTTTTCTTCTAAATCAAGAATAAGACAAGGGTGGCTACTCTCACCACTCAGATTCAATGTAGTTCTAGAGTTCCTAGCCAGAGCAATTAGGCAATACAAAGAAGCAAAAAGCATCCAATTCAGAAAGAAGAATTGTCATTATCCACAAATGATATGAGCTCATATGTAGAAAATCCCAAAGACTCAACCAAAAAACCCTTGTCACTAATCAACGAATTCAGTAAAGTTGCAGGATATAAAATCAATATACAGAAATCAGTTGCATTTCTATACACTAACAGTGAAACATCTGAAATTTTACAAAACCTATCCCATTCACAATAACATTAAAAAAAATAAAATACCTAGGAATAAAATTTAACTAAGGTGGGGAAAGATCTATATAACAAAAACTACAAGACTTTGTTGAATGAAACCAAAGATGACAAACAAATAGAAAGACATCCTGTGCTCATGGATCAAAAGAATTAATATTATTAAAATATCCATACTACCCAAAGCCATCTATATATTCAGTGCAATCCTTTTCAAAGTCCTAATGGCATTTTTCACAGAAATGTTTTTTAAAAACTTAAAATTTGTATGGAACCACAAAAGACTCCAAATAGCCAAAGCAATCATGAGAAAGAACAAAGCCAGAGGCATCATGCTTCCTGATATCAAACTACACTATAAAGCTCTAGTAATACTGGCATAAAAATAGAATGGAATGGAATACAGAGACCAGAATGCAACCCTCACATAAACAAAAAACTAATATTTGACAAGAGTGCTAAGAACACCCAATGTGGAAAGTCTCTTTAACAAATGGTGTTGGGAAAACTGGATAACCACATGCAGAAGAATGAAATTGGACCCCTATCTTATACCAATCACAAAAACTAACTTGAAATGGATAGAAGACTTAAACATAAGACCTGATACTGTAAAACAACTAGATGAAAACCTAGAGAAGAAGCTCCTCAACTTTGGTCTTAGCAGTGACTTTTTGAATATGATGCCTAAAGCACAAACAACAAAAGCAAAAATTAACAAGTGGAACTACACCAATCTTAAAAGCTTCTGCACAGCAAAAGAAACAATCAGCAAAATCAAGAGACAACCTACAGAATAGGAGAGAATACTTGCAAACCATCAATTGGAAGAGTTAATATTAATGATGTATAAAGAACTCATAAAATTCAATCACAAAACTCAAACAATCCGACTTAAAAAATGGGCAGAGTAACTAAATAGACATTTTTCCAAAGAAAGCATACAGATGGCCATCAGGTACATGAAATGATGCTCAGCATCACTAATCATCAGGGAAATGCAAATCAAAATCATGAGATATCACCTCACACCATTCAGAAGACAAGAGATAACAAGTATTGGCAAGGATGTGGAGAAAAGGGAACCCTTGTGCACTAGTTGATGGGAATGCAAATTAGTGAAACCACTATGGGAAACAGTACAAAGATTCCTCAAAAAATTAAATATAAAACTATCGTATGATCCCACTTCTGGATATTTATTCAAAGGAAAAGAACTCACTGTCTTGGAAAGGTATGTCATCCCTATGTTCACTGCAGCATTATTTGCAATAGCCAAGACATAGAAACAACCTGAGTGTCCATCGATAAATGAATGGATAAAGATAATATGAGATAGATAGATAGATAGATCTCACATTACTAAAATGTAAATATTATTGTCTTGAAAAAGAAGGAAATCCTGTGATCTTTGATAATAAAGCTGGACCTTGAGGACATTATGCAAAGTGAGGTAAGTCAGTCAAAGAAGAACAAATACTGTTGCTATAACTTATATGTGGGAATCTAAAAAAGCCATACTCTTAAAAACAGAGAGTAAAATGGTGATTACCAGGGGCTGGGTTATGGAGGAATAGATGTTGTTTAAGGGTACAAACTTGCAACTAGTAGATAAATAAAACCTTGAGAGCTAATGCACAGTGTAGTGATTATAGACAACAATAATGTATTATAGACATCAACTTAACTAAAAGAGTAGATCTTAATTATTCCCACCACAAAAAAGAAATGATAATTATGTGATGTGGTAGAGATGTTAGCTAACACTACAATGGCAATCATGTTGCAGTATATAAATGTATCAAATCAACATGTGTACACCTTAAACTTACACATGTTGCATGTCAGTTATATCTAAATAATAAAACAAGAAAGTTCTCAAATCAACAAACTAATTCTACAACTCCAAGAACTGAAAATAAAAACAAACTAGGGAATTCCCTGGTTGCCTAGTGCTTAGGATTCCAGGCTTTCAGTGCTGTGGCCTGGGTTCAATCCTTGGTCAGAGAACTGAGATCCCACAAGCCACACAGCACAGCAAAAAAAAAAAAAAAAGAACAAACCAAATGCAAAGCTAGCAGAAAGAAAGAAATAATAAAGATTAGAGAAGAGGAAAGGGAATTAAGAACACAAAACAATAGAGAAAACTAATAAAACCAAAAGGTGATTCTTTGAAAAGAGCAACATAATTGACAAACCACTAGCCAGATATGCTAAGAAAAACAAGAGAAGACTCAAATTATTAAAATCAGAAATGAAAGTGGAGACACTACTACCAATTTTACAGAAATGAAAAAGATTGTAAGAGGGTACTATGAACAATTGTATGCCAACAGATTGGATAACATAGATGAAATGGACAAATTCCTAGAAACACAAAACCTACAAAGACTAAATCACAAAGAAATAGGAAATCTTCACATTCCTATAACTACTAAGGTGACTGAATCTTTTTTTAAATCTCTAAGAGATATTTGTACACCCATGTTCACAGCAGTATTACCCCCAATAGCTAAAATAACTCGTGTCCATTGACAGATGAATGGATAAATAAAATATGGTAAGAATTTCTTCACATGCAAAGAAATATTATTCAGCCTTAAAAAGGAAGGCAATTCTGACATACGCAACAATGGATGAACCTTGAGGACATTATGCTAAGTGAATAAGCCAGTCACAAAAAGATGAATACTGTATGATTCCACATATATGAGGTAATTAGAATAGTCAAATTCATAGAGACAAAAAGCAGAATGATGTATTGTCAGGAGCTAGGCATAAGGGGGAAGGGGAATTTAGTGTTTAATGGGTATAGAATTTGAGCTTTGCAAGATGAAAATAGTTATGGAGATGGATGGAGGTTAGGGTAGCACAAAATTATGAATGTATATAATACCACTGAATGGTACAACTAAAAATAGTTGATAGTAAATTTTATGTGTATTTGACCACAATTTTTTTTAAGTTTTTTAAATGGAAGGAATCACCAGTGTTAGGTATTAAAGATAAGTTAGCACTGACCTGAGACTTTCTTTGGTATAAAAAGAAGGATTAAAACCTTTAGAATGCAGAACAAACAAATACAAAAAAGTAATTCTTGATTTGGGCTCTTTTCTAGATCTCCATCTTAATAGGCTGGTTTAAGGCTTCTTTTCCTGTTCCTTACCCCTTTTTGATTCCAAACCTTCTCTCTGCTCAATCTCAGTGTACAATTTCCAAACTTCTTCTCACTATGCAGTCTCAAACAGGCACACTTACCTCTAACAGCTTGTATAAGGAATCTGTGCATCATTCTCTTTTTTTGTAAAATACAGGTATTAAGTTAATTAGCATCCTCTAAGTACTGAGTGCTATGTGAGGCACTCTGAAGGCTATAAAGAAAAAATAAACAACCCCTGCCCTTAAGATTCTTAGAATATATGAGAGGAGACATAAATGTCCAACTATACTATCATATAATCAGAGCTATAATCATAATGTGGTTAAACCTTGCTGCTCTAAGTGTGGTCTTCAGTCTAGCAGCGTTGGCATCATTAGAGTTTCCAGAATTGCAGAATCTCTGGCCCCAGCCTGCTCCAGGTTTGAGAATTCATGAGAATGATAACTTGGGCTCAAGTCCTTGGTTCCAGCTTCCTCTAACTTTGTGTTACTCCTGAGGCTGTGAATAAGAAATGCCAGAGGTATACAAGAGATAAGGATGTAAGTTGGGGGACTTAGCAGCCTATTACCTCTCTTGTTTTTGCACAAGGCTAGCTTGGTAGAGTGAGATGTCCAATAAGAGAAAGGAGCACTGAACTGTGGGCTCACAACATTTTTACCCTCAGCCACAACAGCAGATAGAAATCATTTATCTACTGT
This sequence comes from Balaenoptera physalus, assembly GCF_965194825.1. Classification (NCBI taxonomy): domain Eukaryota; kingdom Metazoa; phylum Chordata; class Mammalia; order Artiodactyla; family Balaenopteridae; genus Balaenoptera; species Balaenoptera physalus. The sequence goes on along the minus strand of NC_138889.1, from coordinate 72,303,062 downwards.
GTATGTCTATAATTTTACTATTTGGCAAGTCACATCACTCATGCCTAATGTCCAAACTTTGGGGCTTGCAACTCATGCCCTGGGATAATAGCCCCTTGTGATTGTTTAGTTTTATGTGTCATCTGGGAAAGGATATAATGCACAGTTATTCAATCAAACATTAATTTAGGTTTTAGCTGGGAAGGTATATTTTGTAGTTCTATAATAGGATGACTTTAAGCAAAGATTATTCTCAATAATGTGGGTGAGCCTTACCCAGTCACTTGAAGGCCTTAAAAGTAAACACTGATATTTCCCTGAGGAAGAAGAAAGTCTTCCTCCAGACTTCAGCGCTGATGAGAGTAACATCACCAGGATGGCGACATAGGTCATTCCTGACTTCGTTACCCCCACAAGAAGAACAACTAACAACTATTTGTGAACAAAGACACCACTGAGAGAATCCTAGAACACGGGGGTGAGGCTGATGCACCCACACTGTGCCGCAGAGACCAGGACACATGGCATCAGAAGGGTAAGAGGAATGGCTACATGCCAACTGCATTACCCCTCCCCCAGGCTGGGGCAGTACCATGCTGAGAGGTCTCCCCTGAGCCTGCAGTTCCTCCAGTGGAAAAGAGAGCCCACGGTGGCCATCCAGATCTCCCGGCATTAGGGGTCCCTTCCTGGGAGCCCCCACTCTGGTCTTGCCCACAGGGATTATGGGGGAATCTGTGGGGCTTGACTACTGGGAATCTGATTGTGATGAAGAAGGAAGAAGTCCAGCTAGGGACTTAATAGTAAAGAAAATATGATTTCTTTAAAACCCCAACAATCAATACCTAGTCTTGGCTGCAGAAATGTGGTCTCACTCATAGCCAGTTCTCCCTGGAGAGTCAGCCCAAGTATGAATCTCTTGATCTCTTCTCTTCACCAGATGAATCAAGAGAGAAGAGAATGTGAATTCTACTCACACGTGGAAAAATTTTCTAAGAGTCAAAGTGATCCAAAGATAGACTGAGCTACGTCAGGAGATAGTGACATCCAATTTTCGAAAATAAGCTAGTAGACCACTCAGGGTGTTATAGAATAATTCAAGCATGAGGGTTGGTCTACATGATCTTAATGGTTTCTTCCCACCATAAGAATCTTAGAGGCAGAAAGAATGATGTGAAAGAGTAGCTATAGGATGGAGAGCATTGAGAACTCAGAGAGAGAAATAGGCTGCTGGTAAAAAGCATTCAATAATGAGGAGAAACAGAAGGACTTAATTTTGTTCGGAGTGGAAGCAGCTTATGCCGTTGCACCTAATATGATCTGGGCTTGGGAACCAGGGGAAAGAAGTCTGACAATGCATCCTTTCTGGGAACTGTGACTTCCAACTTGACTCAGGTCTGCTCATCTTGAAAGTGCTTTCCAGATTTTGTGACTGAACCAAAGTTATCAGGGTTTGGATGGATATTAGTTATCTATTGCTGTGGGGCAAATCACCTAAAAACTTAGCAGCTCAGGAGAACAAATATCTGTTATCTCACATAGTTTCTGAGGGCAGGTTATCTGGGAGAGGCTCAGCTGGGTGGTTCTAGCTCAGGGTCTCTCTTGAGGTTGCTGTCCAGCTGTCAGCTAGGTCTGCAGTCATCTCCAGCCTCAAATGGGGCTGAAGAATCCACTTATTTTATTTTTTCAATTTTTATTTTATACTGGAGTATAGTTTATTTACAGTGTTGTATTAGTTTCAGGGTTATAGCAAAGTGATTCAGTTATACCTATACATATATCTATTCTTTTTCAGATTCTTTTCCCATATAGGCTATTATAGAATCTTGAGTAGAGTTCCCTGTGCTAAACAGTAGGTCCTTGTTGGTTATCTATTTTATATATAGTAGTGTGTATATGTTAATCCCAAACTCCTAATTTATCCCTCTCCCTCACCATTTTCCTTTGGTAACCATAAGTTTATTTTCTATGTCTGTGGGTCCATTTCTGTTTGTAAGTAAGGTCCTTTGTAACTTTTTTTTTTTAGAGTCCATATATAAGCAATGTCATATGGTATTTGTCTTTCTCTGTCTGACTTCACTTAGTATGATAATCTCTAGGTCCATCCATGTTGCTGCAAATGGCATCATTTTATTATTTTTTATGGCTGAGTAATGTTCCATTATATATGTACCACATCTTCTTTACCCATTCATCTGTTGATGGACATTTAGGTTGCTTCCATGTCTTGGCTATTGTAAATAGTGCTACAGTGAACATTGTAGCATGTATCTTTTCAAATTATGGTTTTAGAGAGTCCACTTCTAAATTCACTCATTTGATTGTTGACAGGACTCCATTCCTCACTGGCTATTGGCCAGAGACCTTCATTCCTAGACACATAGACCCCTCCATAGCCTGCTTGAATGGCCTCATGACATGGCATCTGGCAGCCCACAGAGGAAGTAATCCAAGAGAGGGAAATGAGAGCAGGTGAGTGAAACGGTACCCGTAAAGGAAGCAGGACTATTACCTAGAATATAAAAGATTTCCTACAACTGAGTAAAACAAACAAAAGCTGCCCAATAAAATATGGGCAAAGTATTTGAACGAAAATTACACAAAAGAAGATAAACAAATGACCAATAAACAAATGAGAAGATATTTAATTTTCACTAGTCATTAAGGAAATAAAAAGTAAAACCTACAATGAGATACTATTCCAGAGTCATAAGAATGGCTAAAATTAAAAGACTAAAAATACCAAGCATTGTCAAGGATGTGCAGAGCAAGCTGAATGATCATACATTATGATCAAGTAACTTATACCTTATGTAAGTTGATTTTAAAAATAAGAAAAAAGTTCAAAATATGTAAACTAACAATTTTTAGAATTGCAAGGGATAGGTCACAGAGATAGAATAATACTTGGAAACTTTATTGCCCTCTACCCAGACAAAAAAAATATATATGAATAACATAATCACTTTAATTACATATAAACAAAGATATATGTGTAAATAGTTACAGCTACCAAATTTTATACCTGAGGGAAAATACTTCATTTTCTGATATTTTTTAATAATTTATGGGAAAGGATCATATAATAAACCTCATAGAAAATCTCAATTAATTTCCCAAGTCAAAAATTAATAGATATTACTTTCTCAAACCTCAGTGCAAAACCTGGAACTGAATAAGTGAAGTATAGTTTTAAAAGTTATTTTAAATTTTAAAATACTCTTCCATATAACTTTTGAGTCAAAGTGAAAATCAAAACAAAAACTATAGACTATTTTAAATATGAGATCTTTACATATCATAACATGTCAATGGTTAAAGGTGAACTCAGAGAACTAAATTAGAGCATTACATAGTTTCATAATTTACTTATTAACTCAACAAATATTTATTGAGGGCCTATCATGTTCTATGGAATTTTCTGAGTTCCAGGGATATAGCCAAGGATACATGTAACTTCCCTCATAGAGTTACATGCTGGTGGAAGGACATAGACAAAAAGAGAAAAAATAATAAATATATAATATTTTAGATAGTGGTAAGTTCTATGAATAAAAAGTTAAGCTGAATAATCAGGTGATAGAGAGTAATCTGAGAAGGAATGTAATTTTATATATGGTGGTCGGGAAAGTCTTCTCTGAGATGATTCATCAGAGTTCTAAAGGAAGGGAGGGAATCAGGCATGCAGACTTTTGGGGAATAGCATTTTAAGCAAAAAAATAAATAAAAATAAGTAAATGCAAAGACCCTGAGGAAGCTGGGAGTGAAACAAGCAATGGGTTATTTTGCAAGAGAGCAGAGACATGATATGGCTTAGATCATGTAATACCTCAGACACAGAAGGAACCAGAGAGTTGACTACAAACACAAAAGAGAAGAAGACTTAACTCCATTCATTCAAAAAATATTTATTGAGTACTGCCTTGTGCCAGGCATACTCTTCAGTGTGTAGGGGATTCAGCAATTAACAAAAGAGCCATATTCCTGCCCATATGGAACTTACATTGTTTACAGGATGGGATACACATAACAAATTAAATAAAATATATATTATGATAGTAGCTAATAAGTGATAAAGAGGAGAAAAGAAAAAAACAAAGAGGGACTTCCCTGGTGGTCCAGTGGTTAACACTCCGTGTTTCCACTGCAGGGGGCGTGGGTGACTCAATCCCTGGTCAGGGAACTAAGATCCTGCTTGCCATGGGGTGTGGCCAAAAGAAAAAAAAAAAAAGGAAAGAAAAGGTTAGATTGGGTTGGCAGGGTGAGGTACAATTTTAGAAAGGATAGCCAGGGTAGGTGACATTTGAATAAAGATCTGGAGGGGGAATTCCCTGGTGGTCCAGCAGTTAGGGCTCCACGCCTCCATTGCAGGGGGCACGGGTTCAATCCCTGGTCTGGAAACTAAGATCCCACATGCCATGTGGTACATGCCGCTTGGCAGGGCCAAAAAAAAAAAAAATGATCTGGAGAACACGGGGCCATAGGATAACAATTCTTCAGAGAGGTACCAATACCCCTGAGCTGGATGAGGCAGGGAGCCTCACCTGGAGCCCTCTGTCTTCTGCTTCTTCTCCAGCTCAAGGGCCTTCCTGTCCTTACAGTCATACACCATTGCAGCCAGTAGGAGGCAGAACTCCTCCCCAGTAAATGTAGCAGGATCAAAACGACTATCAAAGGCTGACCTAGGGAGGGGAAGCAAGCCCAACACCAGTTCTGAGCCCCTACCTAACCCCTTCCCATGATAAGCAGCCAGGTTTCCTGGTTTCTGCAACTTCCCCTGAGAATGTGGCTGCCCCAGCTCTCAATGGACAGGGTATAGGCCAGTGTCCATCCAAATATGCTGCTTCACCAGGATTTAGGCTCCAGTGTGACCTAAAAGAAGTGGTTTGCTCCAAGTGGATCTTACAGGCTTGTGAAAGCTGATGGTTAGATTTTCAGGAATTTTATGAGCTTAGTGTTAAATATAGCCATTATTAAAAATTAAGTGATAGTGATAGTTTGAATCTGAAAATCATTTCACTTTAATGTAATTTGAATGAGGGTGAGAAATTAGATGTATAGGTAACATATCAGATTTAATAACAAATTTATTGGCAAAGTAGTTAGCAGATAGGATGCAATCTATTTCTCAAATTGTGGTTAAATTAGTGAATAGGTTTGCTAAAGATACAAATATTTGGTAAAAAGCAATGTTATGAAATTTACAATAACGAGTACTGTATATCTTATGTGTGTTTGTACACTGTGTGCTACACATCTTTGTCTCATAAACAGTTTATGATAAGCTTATATACACGTTTACATTCATACATTACCACCCCCCCCCCCACAACCCCACCTAGAGCCAGATTCAGCACAGCACAACTGAGAACATAGAATTTTATGATCCAGGGACAGATGGAGGTGGGAGCGCTCCTGGCAGGGCTGTCTCACCTGAATGGTGCTGAGTGGAGCATGCCTGCCTGGTACAAGACCAGGATGCTGAGGACCAGGAAGGGGGGGAACTTCCAGAAGCCCATGATGACTCTCTGCAAGGGAAGAATAACAGCACCTGGAGCAATAACAAATTCCATGAGCCCACAGACCCAGGCTCTGCTCCTGCCTCTGCCCCTAATGCCCTGGTGTCCTGGCTTCAGGCTGGACATGTCACTCTGCTTCACCATCGTTTCCTTCTCAGCCAAGTGGACTGCTGGAAGATCCAGTAAGGCTGCAGCATGCTTGGCTTAGCAAAGAAACCTAGTGGGACAACTGGGTGAGGAGGTCTTGGTCCATAGCCCCCACCCTATCACTCCACTCACTCTCACATACAACCTGTTGCCCAGGACTCCTGGAGGACAGAGTCTGAGTACCTGTCACCACAGCTTTTCCCACTGTGCAACCCAGAGCTGTCCTCCTGGTGCCGGGCTTTTGCACATACATGGAGGGGGGAGGGCATTACCGAGGACAAATTTCTGCAGTTGGAATCCCTGAGAAACTGAAGAAACACATTCTACTGCTCAGCTGCTCCACACTTCGGTAAAGAGTACCCTGTAAGAATCAAGCTGGAAGGGTCTGAAATTGGGACCCAAATTGGGACTTAAACTGGGAAAAAAGTTCCCAGAACCCGCAACGGGGGCTTGCGTTTAATGGCTGCCTGCCCCTCAGTCACTGCACCTATTTGCCACCCGCTTGCACTGGCCCAGGTTCCGAAGCATTTCCTGCGGTCCGCTGGGCACGAGACGTGATCCTTGAGAGCACCATCTGCACAAAACTATTCCTGCGTCCAGATCTGCTTGCAGTGCCAGGGGAGCTCCAGCATCCCAAACTGACCTAAGCACGTGTGCTGCGGGAAAGGAAACTGGAGCCCGCCTCAGCGCTGGGAGAGTGAAGCAGGGAGTGCGTGAACTGAGACCATCCAGTGTTACCTGTGGAAGGAGCCTGGGATGCATTGCAGAGTAATGCAGGTTGTGTGAAATGACCTAGACAGAAGTGGAAAGAGCATTTTGAGACTGGAAGAGATCAGCTAAGAAAAAGTAATGGAGAGAGAGAAGGAAGAGAGGGGAGAGAGAGAAAAACAGAATCCCAGCTAAGCAGGAATCTCCGGGCTTACCTGGCAGCAGGAACCAGGTGGCTTGGAGCAGAGGAGGGAGCAGTGGCAGTAGCTTTGGCTTCAGGCGATGGCACTGTGGCAGAAGTGGCAGTGACACTCGAGCTGGGCAGTGCGTCTGATGCCTCCCAACACCAGCAGCTGCTCTTATTCCTGCTGCTCTGGGTCTGGGGTGGTCCAGGAGCTCTGGGCAACCAATGAGGGGAAGGATCTGAGCCCCAGAAGGATTGTGTCATCACTTGCGTCCAGAACCTGGAACATCCAGAAGGACCACCCCACTTGTATTTGCATTGAGGTCATTGATGGCGGGGGCAGGAGGGGGACATGGGGGGGGTTGGTGAGGACCAACGAAAAACACAAAAAGTAGGAATTTGAGGACAGTTTGACGTCATGGTTAACTTCAGCTGTTCGGTTTCGCGGGTTTTGAACACGCACGTGTCCCACTCCATCCCCAGCTGTGCGATCTTGTCGGGCAGAGTCCAGCATTACAAGGAACCCTGTCTCCCCTAGGTCTGACCGCAGACCTCCGTGCAAGTGCAGCTTCGAGGGTTAATGCACAGTAGAGTTGATGATTCTGTGCCCAAGGAGGGGGGTCTGATTCAGGCAGCTGGAATCACGCACAGGAGGGCAGGGCTTGTGGGTATCAGACACAGGGGATCAAGAACTTTGTCACACTGGAACTCTGTTGCAGCTGTGCCTTTTCCAGGTGGAAACATCGTGGGCTAGTAACTTCTAGTGCCTCAGTATACTTATCTTTGAAATGGGGATCATATTCTCATCTTGAAGGAATGTTATCAGTAGTATGTACCTGTTCTCTGCCCAGGTGGGGATCTAGAAGTGCTTACCAGGGAAGTTCATAGGGGATTCCGTGGGATCGCAACCCATCTTCCCAATCGGCACCCAGTGCAGCTGCCTGGAGTCATGCTGGTTGGTCCATCATGTGGGTTAAGGAGAGGCTGGATGCCCTGCTGGGCCTGAGCAGGGAAGTGCAAGGCTAAAAGCTTCCAAGCGGACCTCTAGCCCCAAGGCTCCTTCCCCGCCATTCATCACCTAAAGTTCAGCCTCCTTCTCCAACCATTTGCCCAGCTGCCCCTTGCTTCCGGCTGCTGTTTGCCAAGATGTTCCAGTGACCTGTGATTCCAGCCCTGCACCCACGTCTACTGCAATTCAGTCCTCTGCTAGAAAGCCCGCCAAGCTTGATGGTGCTAAAGAGTCCAGCAGAGTGCAATCCTCGCTCTCACTTCAGTCATACTCTTACACACACACAAACTCAGTACGTTCTCCAGACATGTGCGCACTCCCAAAGCACAGGCACTCACAAAATGACACTGGCGCTCGGGGGCCTCCAGGTGATGCTCACAGTCCCACCCTAAGTATGCTCAGAGCGGCATGGTTAGGACCTGCGTGCACGAAACCTGCACCGACTCTCAGTAAGTGTGCTCTGTAAAGCCCGATTACCCAGCACCTCGACCCGCCTACACCCTGCCCAGCACGTTTCTGGATCTCTCTGTCGGAGCTCCTGCTCTAAGCCTTCCAGGAAGGTCTGAGGTGCTGACTTGCTGTCCTCAGCAGATAGAATGCGGAAAACGAAGCTTCTCACTGTCCGCAGTATCGCTGGGTCTGAGCACATAGCGCAAGATCCAAGCAGCCTGTACAGACCCTCCAGCGCGGCAAGCACTGCGGCGGCATCGCGGGGCGGTGGAATAAAACACGGACCCCAGGTAGCTGGTTTTCTCAGGCGGAACCGAAACTAGCCGAAACGAGCCACGAGTGACCCGAGCCACAGGTCCACGCCCCAGACCTCAGTGTCAAGAAGCTTCAGTGTTTTGTTCGACACGGCGGCTGCCTCGCGGCACATCTCTTCCCCTTGCAGGTTGGTGGTCTCCGGGCTCAGGACACCTCACTTCCAAGATGCCCTTATTCCAATTTTCTGCTTCTTAATCGCAGCGGTGGCACTGTTGCAAGGGAATAAAACCTTGGGGCAGCGGAACTGGATATCTGAAACTGGCTCTCCTCAGGCAGGGCGGTGGGGGATCCGGGGAATGGAATAACCGGTTGGAAGCGCGCAAGTGCGCTTGGGCGCAGAGCCGGGAAAGGCAAGATGTGCAAGGGAAGGATTCAGGATGGCGGATCGCGGGTTCAGTGCACCTTGGAGTCTGGAGGCAGAAATCTGGGGCTGAGGCCCAGACCAGGGTTAGGAACTCAGCAGCAAGACTAAATTGGCGAACGCGGCATGTAAATTGGGCTCTGCCACTTAAGACTGTAGGCGAGGCTTTAAAACTCAGGTGCAAAACACTTTTGCCGACATGACTTCCAAGACCTGAGGTTTCTGACCTATCAATCTTCTGAAATCATTTGTAAGTACGTGTGCCGGGGAATTGCCTTTTTCTATTGAGAGAACCATTGCTTTCACCAGTGCAATGGTGATGACAAAATGGTTAAGAAAGGACTACTTTAGAAGCCGAATTTATAACCATGTCACTTTGTGGGCTCAGAACTCTACCCCTGGCTGCCACGTGTGCCTTCAACCTTCAAAGCCTACATTCATTCCCCCTTCTGAAATCTTTGGTGGCTACAAAGGGCTAGCGGTGTGAGGCAGGATACAGGGTCTGTACCCAGAGGGTGCTAACGTAGCCTCCAGCAATTTCCGCTTTTCTTGAAAAGTCAGTCTCTCAAGATAGGGAGGGACTGACATGAACTCATCCATCAAGTCCTCTGAATTTCTAATGAGTCCTGGTGCTGAGCTGGGGGCAAGGTAAAAAAAAACCTTTGGCACTTAGCAGCATGTGTTGCATACCAGGTGGCACTCACCCGATGTTTGTTAAATAATGGAAAATAATTTACTGTGGCAGATTTACCAGCCATTCCTACCGCTGTTACAAGACTCTTATCTAATCCCAGCCAGCAGAGAATCCGGACCTAGCAAGGTAGCGCAGCTTTTCAATAGGATTTCAAAATTGTGAGCTCAAACATTTGAGACACTCCTCCCAATTTATTTGACATGCAGAGTTGGTTTCCCCATGGCAGTTTCCAGGAACAAGACAGAGAAAGGAAGGTTAACCCTAGGGTTCTTTCGAAAATCTAAAGTCTCCTAGTATGAGACACAAAATCATTCTCCTCTGAACCCATCCCTGAGTTACCAAGCTTCCCTGATGGTGCAGTGGTTGAGAATCTGCCTGCCAATGCAGGGGACACGGTTTCGAGCCCTGGTCTGGGAAGATCCCACATGCCGCGGAGCAACTGGAACCGTGAGCCACAACTACTGAGCCTGCACGTCTGGAGCCTGTGCTCCGCAACAAGACAGGCTGCAATAGTGAGAGACCCGCGCACCACGATGAAGAGTGGCCCCCGCTCTCCGCAACTAGAGAAAGCCCTTGCACAGAAACGAAGACCCAACACAGCCAAAAATAAATTAATTAATTAATTAATTTTTTAAAAAGATGTTTTGACCTTACCATGTGCACATTGCTTATGTTGCATCCAGCCCTACCTGAGGCTTCTTTTAGCTGAAGCACTAAATAGAAATCAATCTTGAGAAAGTTGGCAAGGAAAATACTGATTTAAAAATAGTTACCTAATTATTTGGCATTTCATTTTTCAGTCTTATTTCATAACTTTTAAACCTGGAAATCAGATTCAAAAGTTTAAAAGGTTTAAAGGGTGGAAATAATCTAGTTTGGAAAAAACATTTTTTACAACATTCTGATAAACTAATTGCGGTGGTTATCTCCATACTTTTAAATTAGATTCCTTGGGAGATTGGGATTGACATATATACACTAATAAGTATAAAATAGATAACTAATAAGAACCTGCTGTATAAAAAAATAAAATTTAAAAAAAGAAAAGAACTAAATAAATAAATTAGATTCCTGTGCTATTTTTCAAAACTTTTTTCAATTGAATTATACTTGATTTACAATATTGTGTTCATTTCTGCAGGCAGCAGTGTGATTCAGTTATCTATATAAATACATATAAATATATATGTATATGTATACATTCTTTTTTATTTTCTTTTCATTATAGTTTATCTCAGGATATTGAATATAGTTCTCTCTGCTATACAGTAAGACCTTGTTGTTTATCCATTCTATATATAATCCTTGCATCTGCTAACCCCAAATTCCTAGTCCATCCCTCCCCACTGCCTTGGCAACCACAAGTCTGTTCCCTGTGTCTGTGAGTCTGTTTCTGTTTCATAGATAGGTTCACTTGTGTCATATTTTAGATTCCATGTATAAATGATATAATACAGTATTTGTCTTTCTCTTCTTGACTTCACTTAGTATGATAAACTCTAGGTCCATTCATGTTGCTATAAATGGCATTATTTCAGTTTTTTTTTTTTTTTTGGCTGAGTATCCTGTGCTTTTTTATGAAAAATTTTTAGATAGATGATTTAGCAGAGTGTGCCAGAGACCCATATCTGGTTGAAATTCTGGTTTTTTTCCCAAACTTTTTCCAGTTTTATTGCAATATAATTAACACATACAGCACTGTATAAGTGTATGTGTCCAGCATAATGATTTGACTTACATATCATGAAATGATTATCACAATAAGTCTAGTGAACGTCTATCATCTCGTATAGATGGTTGAGAATTCTGTGAGTTTCCATGCATTTAAAAGACTTATACCTTTAATTCTATACAATTTGTGTATGAAATACACTGAACAACAACAAAATCACAACAGTAACAACTTCAGCAGCAATAGCAAAAACAGCTACAATAATTCATTCTCCTCAGACTATGGGAAGTCCAGAGCTGTCCAATTAACAGGAGAATTTCAAATGAAAAGTCATTGGACTGGGTTCTGCATGTAAGGAACTTGGAAGTCACCACTTTGTCATAACAAGTAAAAAGCTGAAGAGACTGGAAAAGAAACAACACGTCCAAGATCCTTAAGAGAGGGAACAGAAAGCAAACCTTTGCCCCCAAGACTGGGGAGACAGGCAGTGGGTGATGGCTTACTGGAGCAAAGATCACAAGGGGAAACCTCAGTGGGAACAAGTGCTGGAGCCAATGCTATGGTAGAAAAACCTGAACTGTAACTGAAGAACTGCTGGAGACACAGCGTGGACAACTCTGAGAGTTAAAAACTCCAGGGGCACCCAGTCATAAGGGGTCCCCTACAACTGTGTGAATTTTAAGTCCTGGTGCTCAACAGGTTCTCACAGTACATAGGAGAGAAATATACCCTGGTGGGATTTGCCTCTACAAGCTGCACTTGGTTCTCACAATAGGTAACAGAAAAATCCCCTTGTGCATCCAGAGAAGGAGGGGAAAAGAACTGTTTTGAAATACACCAAAACAGTTTGTTCCTACAAAGGCCTGCCCTCAGGAGACACCACTTAACCAGAGCCTAACCTGAAGGCATATTATCATGGCCAACCAGCCAGGGGAAGGGAAATCCCCAACTACAGGCAGCTCTAGCCTTCCAACTGCTATTAAGAGTCTAGAACCAGGGAGACAACTTCAGCAGATTTTAAGTTAGACAAGGAAGCAGAAGGACATTCATGGCAGAATGAAGGAAGGGATATCGTGTCTGTGGAGTTTTCCTGGCTTGTCATTCTTGGAAAATGAGAGGGCCTAACTTTCCTACAGAGCTGAGTTGACTTGCCCTTGGGGCGCTCCTCCCAACCACACAGGGACCTTCTTTGCGGCAGGTACCAGGAGAGTTTCCTTCCCAAATCCAGAGGCCATTTCTAGGGTGACTTCAGCTGCCAGGGAAAATGCTGTGTGTGGTAAACCAGGGCCAGGCTGGTCACTCTGAGGGGTGGACAGGCTCAGCAGGTAACACCAAGGAATTACTCTGGATGGGTTCCTCTGAGATGACTAAAATTCTCCCTTGGTTCAGAGCCATCCAGAATGGCTCTCCTCTCCCTGAGTAAGAACAGTGTTCCATGGAGAAGAGGGCTAGAAACAGGAACCTTCCCACTGTACAAGAAGTTCCTTACACAGACAGCTCCTTTATGGGCTCTGTTGGCAAACCATACCGTGCACATGAGGGGACTTCCTCTATAACTGGAGTCTCCTGGGATTGGGAAGAGTAAGGCTTTGGGGTATTAAACAACTGAATTTGAGTCCTGCCTTTGTGACTCACTTACGTCCTTGAGCAGATAACAATCTCTCTGAGCCACAGTTTCTCAACATGTAAAATGGGGAGTAACAGTATTTTATGTTAAAATATTTTATGTTAAACACCAGACACATTGCTTGGCATGAAGGAGGTACTTAAGAGTGGTGTCTATTATTATATAACAAAAGCTTATCTGACTGTATCAGCTCAATTAGATAAATTAAGTAAAATCAATACACACCCCTCTACCTTCTTAAGAGGAAGGCAATCTGTAAGTGTTTCATTCTCAAAATAAGTCCAAATTGCCAAAGCCACAGCGCAATGAATCTGCCTTCCCCAAACCTCTTTCATACCTGCCTGGCCAAGATGCAGGCTCATTGCCTAGCAGGGCTAATGACAATTTATAATGAATATTTGCCACACTGCCTGGCATGGAGCAGGCACTCAAGAGTGGTGGCTACTATCAGCATTATAACAAAACTTTATCCCTGCTCCTGCAAGTGCAAAATCATATCAACTTGTATGGAAAACTAGTAAAATGCAGTGCATACTCCTCTACTTTCTTAGAACGAATAAACTGAATACAATTTAAATCCTTTTTGTGACCACTTAGAGGGGTGGGATAGGGAGGGTGGAGGGAGACGCAAGAGGGAGGAGATATGGAGATGTATGTATATGTATAGCTGATTTACTTTGTTATATAGCAGAAATTAACACACCATTGTAAAGCAATTATACTCCAATAAAGATGTTAAATAAATAAATCAATCCTTTCTTGAGGATCTATTGACACTATCATAAAATTATTATTTAGTGTGCTAGCATGAAGACAGTGCTGCTGACAGGGCTATACGATATGTAGGGCCAATATCCCCAAACTAGACATAATCAAACTGCCAGTTCTTTTTGATGTCTAATATCTATATAATTTTATGGTTATTCTCTTTCATTACTTCCCATCAGGTTGTCAACTATCCCTTCTTGCTGGTGTCATTGTGACTGCATTTAGCAACAACCTACCCACTTGCATTTTCATTTGCTGTGTGGTAAAACTAACAACAAAGTAAAAGCAACAAAAGAAAAACTTAATATACTAGTATGGAAACAAAGAGCCTATAGGGATTAAGTGAGACCTGGTAAATACTGGTCAAGCAATATAAAAAGGGTCTCTGTGGTCATCTGCTCAGTTAATCTGTACTCAAGAGAACAGAAATAAAGCTTGTCAGAATCATGTGTAAACACAGAGCAAACAGATCCTGAGTAAGCATTTAGGAGTGCTTTTCATCCTGTATTAAGTCTTTTCACTTTGTATAACTGTAACTCTATACCCATTAAACTATAATTCCCCATTCCTAGCAACCACCATCCTACTTTCTGTCTCAAAAGGCAGAAAAGGAGTGGAAGATAAAAATAGCAACCAAGAACAATGCAACAAATAAGAAACAGTCACAAATGTAGTAAATATTTATCCAGCTATATCAATAAACACTTTGAATGTCAGTGGTCTGAATGCACCAATTAGCAGACAGAAACTGTCAGAGTGTATCAAAAATCGGGACCCAGCTATATGTTGTCTGCAAGAAACTGACTTTAAATATAAATACAGACACAGATTGAAAGTAAATGGGTAGAGAAAATATACCATGCTAACATAAGAAACAGGAGTAGCTGTTAATTTCAGACAGAGCAGACTTCAAGGAAAGGTATCAGGGATAAAGAAGGGGATTACATAATAATAAGGGGGTCACTCTCCAAGAAGACATAATACTCCTTAACATGTTTGTGCCTAAAAAAAAAAGCAACAAAATATGCGAGGGAAAAACTGATAGAACTGCAAGGAGAAATTGATGAACCCACTACACAGCTGGAGACTTCAACACCCTTCTATCAGAAATGGACAGATACAGCAGGCAGAAAAATCAGTAAGACCCATTTATGATAAAAACCCTCTAGAAAGTAGGCATAGAGGGAACTTACCGCAACATAATAAAGGCCATATAGGACAAACCCACAGCCAACATCATCCTCAATGGTGAAAAACTGAAACCATTTCCACTAAGATCAGGAAGAAGACAAGGTTGCCCACTCTCACCACTATTATTCAACACAGTTTTGGAAGTCTTAGCCACAGCAATCAGAAGAAAAAGAAACAAAAGGAATCCAAATTGGAAAAGAAGAAGTAAAGCTGTCACTGTTTGCAGATGACATGATACTATACATAGAGAATCCTAAAGATGCTACCAGAAAAGTAATAGAGCTAATCAATGAATTTGGTAAAGTAGCAGTGTACAAAATTAATGCACCGAAATCCCTTGCATTCCTATACACTAATGATGAAAAACCTGAAAGTGAAATTAAGAAAACACTCCCATTTACCACTGCAACAAAAAGAATAAAACACCTAGGAATAAACCTACCTAGGGAGACAAAAGACCTGTATGAAGAAAATTATAAGAGACTGATGAAAGAAATTAAAGATGATACAAATAGATGGAGAGATATACCATGTTCTTGGATTGGAAGAATCACCATTGTGAAAATGACTATACTACCCAAAGCAATCTACAGATTCAATGCAATCCCTATCAAATTACCAATGGCATTTTTCACAGAACTAGAACAAAAAATTTCACAATTTGTATGGAAACACAAAAGACCCCCAAATAGCCAAAGCAATCTTGAGAAAGAAAAACGGACCTGGAGGAATCAGGCTCCCAGACTTCAGACTATACTACAATGCTACAGTAATCAAGACAGTATGGTACTGGCACAAAAACAGAAATATAGATCAATGGGACAGGATAGAAAGCCCAGAGGTAAGCCCACACACATATGGTCACCTTATCTTTGATAAAGGAGGCAAGAATATACAGTGGAGAAAAGACAGCCTCTTCAACAAGTGGTGCTGGGAAAACTGGACAGCTACATGTGAAAGAATGAAATTAGAACACTCCCTAACACCCTACACAAAAATAAACTCAAAATGGATTAAAGTCCTAAATGTAAGGCCAGACACTATAAAACTCTTAGAGGAAAACATAAGCAGAACTCTTGGAGAACACAGCAAGATCCTTTTTGACCCACCTCCTAGACAAATGGAAATAACAAAAATTTAAAAATGGAACCTAATGAAACTTAAAAGCTTTTGCACAGCAAAGGAAACCATAAACAAGATGAAAAGACAACCCTCAGAATGGGAGAAAATATTTGCAAATGAAGCAACTGACAAAGGATTAATCTCCAAAATTTACAAACAGCTCATGCAGCTCAAGATCAAAAAAGCAAACAACCTAATCCAAAAATGGGCCGAAGACCTGAATAGACAGTTCTCCAAGGAAGATATACAGATTGCCAACAAATACATGAAAGAATACTCAACATCATTAATCATTAGAGAAATGCAAATCAAAACTACAGTGAGATATCATCTCACACTGGTCAGAATGGCCATCATCAAAAAAATCTACAAACAATAAATGCTGGAGAGGGTGTGGAGAAAAGTGAACCCTCTTGCACTGTTGGTGGGAATGTAAATTGATACAGCCACTATGGAGAACAGTATGGAGGTTCCTTAAAAATCTAAAAATAAAACTACCATACGACCCAGCAATCCCACTACTGGGCATATACCCTGAGAAAACCATAATTCAAAAAGAGTCATGTACCACAATGTTCATTGCAGCTCTATTTACAATAGCCAGGACATGGAAGCAGCCTAAGTGTCCATCGACAGATGAACGGATAAAGAAGATGTGGCACATATATACAATGGAATATTACTCAGCCATAAAAAGAAATGAAATTGAGTTATTTGTAGTGAGGTGGATGGACCTAGAGTCTGTCATACAACATGAAGTAAGTCAGAAAGAGAAAAACAAATACCGTATACTAACACATATATATGGAATCTAAAAAAAAAAGAAATAAAAAGGTCATGAAGAACCTAGGGGCAAGACGGGAATAAAGACGCAGACCTACTAGAGAATGGACTTGAGGACACAGGGAGGGGGGAAGGGTAAGCTGGGACAAAGTGAGAGAGTGGCATGGACATATATACACTACCAAATGTAAAATAGATAGCTAGTGGGAAGCAGCCACATAGCACAGGGAGATCAGCTCGGTGCTTTGTGACCACCTAGAGGGGTGGGATAGGGAGGGTCGGAGGGAGGGAGACATAAGAGGGAAGAGATATGGAGATATATGTATATGTATAACTGATTCACTTTGTTATAAAGCAGAAACTAACACACCATTGTAAAGCAATTATACTCCAATAAAGGTGTTAAAAAAATTAAATTAATTAATTTTTTAAAAAGATGTTAAAAATAATCTAATTAAAAAAACAAGAAAAATCAGTAAGGACATAGTTGAACTAGGCAACAACATCAATCAACTGTATATAACCAACCTCTATAGACTACTTTCACAATAGCAGAACACACAGTTTTCTCCAGCTCACATGGAATGTTCACCAAGATAGATCACACTCTGGGCCACACAACAAACCTTAACAAATTTAAGAGAAAAGAAATCATACAGTCTTTGCTCTCAGACCACAATGGATTTAAACTAAAAATCATTCACAGAAAGCTACTGGTAACAAATGTACCACTCAGGTGGGGGATGTTAATAATGGGGGAGGCTGTGCATGTGTGGGCACAGGAGGTATGTGGGAAATCTCTGTACCTTCCTCCCAATTTTGCTGTGAATCTAAGACTGCACTAAAAACATAAAGTGATTTTTTTTAATTGTTTGTACTGTGTAAAGAAGGGGAGAAGCCCAAGCTTTCCATCAGTGATCTATGCAGGTGGATCTGTGCAACATTGGAGGAGGGGAACATCAATGTTTAATTATGCTAGAGATAAAATTGTCTGAAAAATGTTGCATGTACTGTGAGTATGAAAATTATATAAAAATCATATTGAAATAGAACAAAGCAAAAAGTTATTAATATTAAAACTATGAACAATTGAGGTCCAGCTGTGTGTCAAGCACTATGTATATGTTCTCTCTTATACTCTCAACACTTTAATAAGATGGATATCATTATCTTTGTTTTATAGGTGAGGAAATAACAAGAGAATTTGGCTTGACTTGATTGTATTTTCAAGGTGCCATTGAGGCTCTGAGATGCTGGAACATGGTTAATCTGCTGCAACATCAGGTAAGAGGTCTGGTCCTCTGGCCATGACGTTGAGTCAGAGGAGGACATAAGCATGTCTTCCTGCTTCAGGGCTAATGTGATTTGTAGTACTAGGCATGAATTATTTACAGTTTCTGTACCAACATTTGGGAGATTGACAACTTTGCAGCAGGAAAATGTCAGTGCTGCCACTTAAGTAAATTGCTAAAAAATAAAACCAAATCAGACCCATAACAAAATTCATAAAATAACAATTTTAAATGCCTCAAAGTTCAAAGAAACAAAATTCTAATAACTTCTTAGAATTAATTATAATAACTTCTTAAGTTGGTATTATGCATTGTTTCACCTTATCTGAAATTGTGGTTGTTTCAGTAGAGTGTTTTGTTTTGCCAGTGGATGCATTGGAGGAAGGGGGAAGAGGAAGAGTGCTGGGATTCAGGAGATAAGGTTCTAATTCCTACCTGTAACCCTAAATGATGTGACTTTGAGAAAATCGTTTGGACCTCGATTTCCACATTTGTCAAACAAATCTCTTGGATTGAGAGGTTTTGAAGTTTCTTTCTAATTCTGACATTCTACAAATTTGCTGTAAACTTTATGCTGTCTTTAACAGTATCTTTATTTAACACCAAGATACTCACTATTTGGCTTCCTCCATTTGCCCTGGAAGGTACCATGTCCACTGAAAGAACAGCTGAAGGGGTCAACATGAAGGAGTAAGGAAAGTCATTCTAGTTAAGTGATGCAGTTAGAAAAGGCTCCTCCCACTACCAGCTGCTCAATATGAGGAGGGGAGGATTTTAAAAACAGATAGGAGGAAGAGGGGGACAGATACCTTGCCCTTGTATCCCTGACACTGAAGGATGTAATAGTGCCCTCTGAGAGGGGAAAGAAAGCTTGCTGCCTGGACTGGCAGCACGATATTTTTCTCTTTGTCATGAAAATGGATCTACAACTGACTCCTAGTCCTTGCATGGATGCCATGCTTTCTCCAAGTTGTCAGCAGATGCTTTGTAATGGGTCTGCTTGGTGATTTCACCTATAGTCTAAAGCATGTATCTAATCGAGCCTGAAAAAGAAAGAAGAAATGAATAAGACCAATTTCCTAAGAATGATTATGGTCTCTTAGGGAGGTAAGACTCACACAAATGAAATAATTAACCAACAAGGACCCACTGTATAGCACAGGGAACTATCCTCAATATTTTATAATAACCTATAAGGGAAAAATCTGAAAAAAATAACATATATATATATATATATGTATAATTGAATCACTTTGCTGTACACCTGAAACTAACACAACATTGTAAATCAACTATACTTCAATTTAAAAATAAATAAATACAAATAAAGAACAATAAAAGAGAATAAGCATTGTTTTCCTATTGCTGCCATAGCAAATTATCACTACTTTAGTGGCGTAAAACAATACAAATTTATCAACTTACACTTCTGTGGCTAGAAGTCCCACGTCCAACATGGCTCTCACTGTTCTAAAATCTTGGCAGGCTTGTGTCCGTTCTGGAAGTTCTAGAGGAGATTCCATTTCCTTCCCGTTTCCTGTTTCTAGTGGCCACCCATGTTCCTTGGTTCATGGCCCCTTCCTCCATTTTCAGAACCAGTAATAACGACTTGAGTCCTTCTCACATCACCTCACTCCAACCTCTGCTTCGCTCTTCTACTTGGAAGGAGCGTTGTGATTTTATTGGGCTCACCTGGATAATCCAGGCTAGTCTCCCCATCTGCAAGTCCTCAATTTAATCGCATCTTTAAAGTCTCTTTTGCCGTGTAAAGTAGCAAATTTGCGTTTCCAATGATTAGGACGTGGATGTCTGGGGGCGGGGGTCCTTACTGTACCTACCATAATAAGTAAATGTTGGGCTGACTGGCAAGGACAGTGAATGCTGGGGCTTGGAGGAAGAGGCTGCTGTGGGCTGGAGCACTGAGGAAGTCACCCAGAGCAAGTGGGCCAGAGCCAGAAAGTGGCTAAATAGAGGGGAAGTAACAGAGTGCCTGAAAAGAGAGTGCATCTAGTGGGGTGTGGGGCAGGGGGTGAGGAGACCACTCTTTATATCAGGTGACATCCTCTGTCCCTCTTCTTGAGGATGGTGCCTCCCTGAATCTACGACCTGTATGGCTGGCTGCATTGAAATCTCAAGTATCAGATGTTCCTCCTCTAGCAACTTCCAGTTTGTGTTCTTCAATATTCCTGTTCATATGTGATACAGAGCAAGGGGGGCTATTGAGCGAACTGTTGTCACATTTGGTGAAACTCCAGTAGAGGTGGGAAACGGACTGCTTTGCATCACATAACTCCAGGCCTTGACAGGTTATTGGTTAGGATGCAGTTAAATCCTGAAGTTGGTGCTTGAACTTTGAGCCCCATCCCTTAGATACTTCTACTAGATCCCGTTGACAATAACCAAACAACAAGGCTTTTAATTAAGTGAGGACTGTATTAAAGCCCACCTGAAAAAACCCACTTTATTTTTTTTAACCTGTATCCAGTATTTAATGATGCATGCAGGTTGGGCAGGCAATAGGGAATTGTTAACACATGGAAGATGCACGTGAGCCCCGGGACTTTTCACTGCTCGAACTTGGAGAAACTTTCTAATGTGCCCGTGCTCCCAAGAGACATGTGATCATTATTTAGGCGTCAGGCTTCTGGAGCTTTGATGTATGATTCCCTGATCCCTTGGTGGGACTGCCAACTGCCATTAGAGCCTAGAACCAAGGACACAACATCAGTGGATTTTTAGGTTAGGCAAGGAATGAGAAAGGCCTTTATGGCAGAAAGAAGGAATGGGATATCGTGTCCGTGGGGTTTTCCTGGCCTCTCATTCTTGGAAAATAAAGGGCCTAGCTTATTTTCCTGTAGCACGGAGGTGACTTGACCTGGAAGACTGCTTTTAATCTTTTTTAATCTCTTAATCATTTATGGGAAAGTATCATATAATAAACCTCATAGAAAAATCTCAATTAATTTCCCAAGTCAAAAGTTAATAGATACTACTTTCTCAAACCTCAGTGCAAAACCTGGAACTGAATAAGTGAAGCATAGTTTTAAAAGTTATTCTAAATTTTAAAATACTCTTTTATATAACTTTTGAGTCACAGTGAAAATCAAAACAAAAACTATAGACTATTTTAAATATGCAATCTTTATATCTTGTAAACATGTCAGTGGTTACAGATGAACTCAGAGAACGAAATCCGAGCATTACATAGTTTCATTATTTACTTATTAACTCAACAAATATTTATTGAGCACCTATCATGTTCTATGGAATTTTCTAAGTTCCAGGGATACAGCCAAGGATACATGTAACTTCCCTCATAGAGTTACATGCTGGTGGAAGGACATAGACAAAAAAAGAAAAAATAATAAATATATAATATTTTAGATAGTGGTAAGCTCTATGAATAAAAAATTAAGCTGAATAATCAGGTGATAGAGAGTTATCTGAGAAGGAATGTACTTTTGTATATGGTGGTCAGGAAAGTCTTCTCTGAGGTGGTTCATCAGAGTTCTAAAGGAAGGGAGGGAATCAGGCATGCAGACTTTTGGGGAACAGCATTTTAAGCAAAAAAATAATTAAAAATAAATAAGTGCAAAGACCCTGAGGAAGCTGGGAGTGAAACAAGCGATGGGTTATTTTGCAAGAGAGCAGAGACATGATATGGCTCAGAACATGTAGTATCTCAGACCCAGAGGGAACCAGAGAGTTGACTACAAACACAAAAGAGAAGACTTAACTCCTCATTTAGTAAATATTTACTGAATGCTGCCTTGTGCCAGGCATACTGTTCAGTGTGTAGGGGATTCAGCAATGAACTAAATAGCCATATTCCTATCTATGTGGAACTTAACATTGTTTACATAGGATGGGATACACATGATAAATTAACTAAAATATGTGCTATGATAGTAGGTAGTAAGTAGCAAAGAGGTAAAAAGAAAAAAGCAAAGAAGGGTTAGGGTGGGTTGGCAGGTGAGGGACAGTATCAGAAAGGTCAGCCAGGGTAGGTGATATTTGAATAAATATCTGGAGGAGATGGGGCCATGGGATAAGAGCATTCTGCAGAGAGGTACCAGCAGGTGCAAACACTTGAGGGGGTGGGTGCTGGTGGTTACAGAATGAGGGGTAGTAAGAAGGCCAGTGTGAGGTGGTGAGAGGAGAGGAAGGGAAGATGAACTTGGACCTTGTAAGCTATTGCAATGCCCCAGGTGTTTACTCTGTGAGATGGGGACTCAGTGGAGTATTCTGTACCTAAGGGAGATATGGTCTGATCTACCTTTGCAACTAAGGTTGGGCTACTGTGTTGAGTACAGACTGAATGGAAGCAAGGGTCATAATTCTGTGTGCTTCTGAGGAAATAATAAAGTCAGTGAGTAGAAGGGGATGACTTTTCCAATTAAAGAATCCCACTTAACTGACTGTCCACCAGTAAAACTGGCTGCCCAGTAACCTTGGAAGTTATAGTCAGCAGTTGGTCACCGGCAATTCCAACAGATGCCAAGGATGTTGATGCTGTGAAATTCCTGTATCGAATAAGCCTTTACATCCTATGATATCCCAGATTCCTTCTCATACTAAGCATCTCCGATTCTACAGCATGTATCACCTCAGTCTCCCCCAGTTAGAATATAAGCTCCATGAATGCAGGGGTTTTTTCTGTCCTGTTCATTGCTCTGGTCCTGGAGCTCAAATAGGGTCAAGCATATAGCAGACACTCAATGATTATTTGTTAAATATAGGAATGTCTCTGTTAAACTTATTGCAGGACCTGAGCAACACACTTTTCTTCTCTGCACAACAGAGAGTAAAAAGTTGGATTAGATGGCATCTGATTATCTTTCCAGGTCTGCCAGTGTGTGATCCCCTTTCAAACTGTGAGCCGTTGTTCTAACGGGCTTTTCAGGCTATGGGGTGTATGAAGGGGTGCTGTTGGGAGGAAAGGCAGGGATGGGTAAGGGCAAACCTGAGTCAAGGAGAAGAGAACAGATAACTTTTGGGGCTGGGGACCAGGGCACTCTCTGAAAATAAATGTGAATGTCTCTTTGAGATGCACAGGGTTCTAATTCCAGTAAAGGTGTTTCACTAGACACTGAGGATACAGGATACTGAGGGCCCACCCCAAACATGGTATCATTGCTTCATTTGAGCCAGCCTGGTCAACAAAGTGTCACAGATCCCTGACGTTCTCATGGGAAAAACAGCATAAATAGCAGCAACACTCCTTTTAAGTGTATTGAAAATACATTTTTTATCTTGGTGAAGTGCACAAATGAGAACATTTCTTTAAAGAGAGAGTTCCATTGAGGCTCAGCATTACTAGGCATCTCCAGACACCCACAAGGCAGCGATTTCATGTACCCCTGAGGTTTAGCAGAGCAGCCAACAGGTTGGCTGACAGGGTCCAGATTTGCTACCAGATAAGCCAGTGAGATATGTGTCATATTTATTGAATACAGAGTCAAATATATTGATAAAAAAAGATGCACAGTAGGTAGCCGCATTGATTTTATTCTGCATTTAGTTTATTTCAAACAAAAAAAAAAGAGTGGTTTCAATGTCAAGAAGCATGCATACATGGGTGTCTTCCAGGCTATTTTTTTTGTAAGTTGCTTTCATTGCAAATTAAAAGAAGTAGAGTTCAGCTTCATAGGGACCTAGGAGAAAAAAAAGTAACAGCTATTACTTACTAGTTAAGAGGGTCTTGTCATGTATTATCCCAATTACTTTTTACATTGATGATACTATTGTTGCCTTCAAGTTAGATGTGGAAGCTGAGGCTCAGAGAGGGTCTAGCCCATGTCGTATAATTAGTAGAGGACAGACACAGGATTTGAACCCAAGTCTATACTCTGAATTCAGATGTATATGACACTGTAGGGTATGCTCCAAAAGGATAGGGTAATTACCTTTCAAACTCAAATGCTAGGATAATCACAGTTATAACCCAGGGAACTGTGTTTTAAATAAATAGGATCTATATTTCCTGGAGGATCTCAGTGGCACAGGGAGAAACTGGAAAAACAGAGAGAAATGAATCCAAGTTCTAGGGGTTTCAGCTGTTGGGACTCTATGTTCTTTCTCCAGACACTGGTGTGGGTGCCTTCCCTTGTGGATTTTTCACCCATATGAACCCACGGAGGGTTAGAGTGTGGACTGCACCCCTGCAATACCCAGTCATTTATCCTCCCACCTGACAGTACAAAGGGCGGTCACCTTCTTCCTAGAATCATTTCGCTGCTCAGATCCAAAAGTTCCTGCGACGCCCACCAAAGATTTTGAAGCCCATCTTGGTGGGCAACAAGTTGCTCTTCACCATGCTCCCAGATCTGCTCAGCAAGCCTGCCAGCCGATGGGTCATGCAGGTTGCAGTGTTGCAGGCTCTCTTCTGGGCAGTGATGCTGATTTGCAGGATGGAGAAAAAGAAAAGGCCTGTTAGTGAGAGCTTGAGTGCAGGTGCTGCCCCACAGGATCATCATGGAAAATTACTGCTCACAGAGGCACCAATAAACCTTAAGTATTTCTGCTAGAAACGGTCATCACAGCAGAAAATCATAGGCCATTAGGGAAAATGCCACAATCACTCCCCATACACATTTCCAGGGGTGTCGGAAAACCCAAAGGTGGCTCTGGGATATGCCTTCCTGGGCATGAAGGAGGGAGCGGATGCCCTGTGCTGGGTGGGGCAGGGAGCCTCACCTGGAGCCCTCTGTCTTCTGCTCCTTCTCCAGCTCACGGGCCCTCATCTGCTCATAGTCGTTCACCATTGCAGCCAGTAGGAGGCGCAATTCCTCCTCATTGAGTGTAGCAGGATCAAAACGACTATCAAAAGCCGACCTGGGGAGGGGAAGCAAGCCCAATACAGGCTTTGAGCCCCTGACTACCCCTTCCCCAGGATAAGCAGCCAGGTTTCCTGGTTTCTGCAACTTCCCCTGAGGATGTGGCTGCCCCAACTCTCAATGGACAGGGCATGAGGCCAGTGTCCATCCAAAAATGCTGCTTCACCAGGATTTAGGCTCTGGTGTGACCTAAAAGAAATGGTTTGCTCCAAGTGGATCATATAGGCTTGTGAAAGCTGATGGTTAGATTTTCAGGAATTTTATGAGCTTAGTATTAAATACAGCCATTATTAAAAATTAAATGATAATGATAGTTTGAATCTGAAAATCATTTCACTTTAATGTAATTTGAGTGAGGGTGAGAAATTAGATGTATAGGTAACATCAGATTTAATAACAAATTTATTGGCAAAGTAGTTAGCAGATAGGATGCAATCTATTTCTCAAATTGTGGTTAAATTAGTGAATAGGTTTGCTAAAGATACGAATATTTGGTAAAAAGCAATGTTATATGAAATTTACAATAACGAGTACTGTATATCTTATGTGTGTTTGTACACTGTGTGCTACACATCTTTGTCTCATAAACAGTTTATGATAAGCTTATATACACGTTTACATTCATACATTACCACCACCCCCACCCACAACCCCACCAAGAGCCAGATTCAGCACAGCACAACTGAGAACATAGAATTTTATGATCCAGGGACAGAGGCAGGTGGGAGCGCTCCTGGCAGGGCTGTCTCACCTGAATGGTGCTGAGTGGAGCATGCCTGCCTGGTACAAGACCAGGATGCTGAGGACCAGGAAGGGGGGGAACTTCCAGAAGCCCATGATGACTCTCTGCAAGGGAAGAATAACATCAGCACTTGGAGCAATAACAAATTCCATGAGCCCACAGACCCAGGCTCTGCTCCTGCCTCTGCCCCTAACTCCCTGGCATCCTGGTTTCATGCTAGTCATGTCACTCCGATTCACCATCGTTTCCTGCTCAGCCAAGTGGACTGTTGGAAGATCCAGTAAGGCCGCAGCATACTTGGTTTAGCAAAGAAACCTAGGGGGACAACTGGGTGAGGAGGTCTTGGTCCATAGCCCCCACCCCATCACTCCACTCACTCTCACATACAACCTGTTGCCCAGGACTCCTGGAGGACAGAGTCCGAGTACCTGTCACCACAGCTTTTCCCACTGTGCAACCCAGAGCTGTCCTCCTGGTGCCGGGCTTTTGCACATACATGGAGGGGGGAGGGCATTACCGAGGACAAATTTCTGCAGTTGGAATCCCTGAGAAACTGAAGAACCACATTCTACTGCTCAGCTGCTCCACACTTTGGTAAAGAGTACCCTGTAAGAATCAAGCTGGAAGGGTCTCAAATTGGGACCCAGGACTTAAACTGGGAAAAAAGTTCCCAGAACCCGCAACGGGGGCTTGCGTTTAATGGCTGCCTGCCCCTCAGTCACTGCACCTATTTGCCACCCGCTTTTGCTGGCCCAGGTTCCGAAGCATTTCCCGCGGTCCACTAGGCACAAGACGTGATCCGTGAGAGCACCATCTGCACAAAACTCTTTCTGCGTCCAGATCTGCTTGCAGTGCCAGGGGAGCTCCAGCATCCCAAACTGACCTAAGCACGTGTGCTGCGGGAAAGGAAACTGGAGCCCGCCTCAGCGCTGGGAGAGTGAAGCAGGGAGTGCGTGAACTGAGACCATCCAGTGTTACCTGTGGAAGGAGCCTGGGATGCATTGCAGAGAAATACAGGTTGTGTGAAATGACCTAGACAGAAGTGGAAAGAGCATTTTGAGACTGGAAGAGATCAGCTAAGAAAAAGTAATGGAGAGAGAGAAGGAAGAGAGGGGAGAGAGAGAAAAACAGAATCCCAGCTAAGCGGGAATCTCCGGGCTTACCTGGCAGCAGGAACCAGGTGGCTTGGAGCAGAGGAGGGAGCAGTGGCAGTAGCTTTGGCTTCAGGCGACGGCACTGTGGCAGAAGTGGCAGTGACACTCGAGCTGGGCAGTGCGTCTGATGCCTCCCAAAACCAGCAGCTGCTCTTATTCCTGCTGCTCTGGGTCTGGGGTGGTCCAGGAGCTCTGGGCAACCAATGAGGGGAAGGATCTGAGCCCCAGAAGGATTGTGTCATCACTTGCGTCCAGAACCTGGAGCATCCAGAAGGACCACCCCACTTGTATTTGCATTGAGGTCATTGATGGCGGGGGCGGGAGGGGGACGTGGGGGGGGTTGGTGAGGACCAACGAAAAACACACAAAAAGTGAGTAGGAATTTGAGGACAGGTTGACGTCATGGTTAACTTCAGCTGTTCGGTTTCGCGGGTTTTGAACACGCACGTGTCCCACTCCATCCCCACCTGTGCGATCTTGTCGGGCAGAGTCCAGCATTACAAGGAACCCTGTCTCCCCTAGGTCTGACCGCAGACCTCCATGCAAGTGCAGCTTCGAGGGTTAATGCACAGTAGAGTTGATGATTCTGTGCCCAAGGAGGGGGTCTGTTTCAGGCAGCTGGAATCACGCACAGGAGGGCAGGGCTTGTGGGTATCAGACACAGGGGATCAAGAACTTTGTCACACTGGAACTCTGTTGCCGCTGTGCCTTTTCCAGGTGGAAACATCGTGGGCTAGTAACTTCTAGTGCCTCAGTATACCTATCTTTGAAATGGGGATCATATTCTCATCTTGAAGGAATGTTTTCAGTAGTAAGTATGTACCTGTTCTCTGCCCAGGTGGGGATCTAGAAGTGCTTACCAGGGAAGTTCATAGGGGATTCCGTGGGATCGCAACCCATCTTCCCAATCGGCACCCAGTGCAGCTGCCTGGAGTCATGCTGGTTGGTCC
Source organism: Balaenoptera physalus (assembly GCF_965194825.1). Classification (NCBI taxonomy): domain Eukaryota; kingdom Metazoa; phylum Chordata; class Mammalia; order Artiodactyla; family Balaenopteridae; genus Balaenoptera; species Balaenoptera physalus. Next base: position 72,275,562 of record NC_138889.1, on the reverse strand, counting down.
ATCACGTGGGTTAAGGAGGGGCTGGATGCCCTGCTGGGCCTGAGCAGGGAAGTGCAAGGCTAAAAGCTTCCAAGCGGACCTCTAGCCCCACGCCTCCTCCCCCGCCATTCATCACCTAAAGTTCAGCCTCCTTCTCCAACCATTTGCCCAGCTGCCCCTTGCTTCCGGCTGCTGTTTGCCAAGATGTTCCAGTGACCTGTGATTCCAGCCCTGCACCCACGTCTACTGCAATTCAGTCCTCTGCTAGAAAGCCCGCCAAGCTTGATGGTGCTAAAGAGTCCAGCGGAGTGCAATCCTCGCTCTCACTTCAGTCATACTCTTACACACACACAAACTCAGTACGTTCTCCAGACATGTGCGCACTCCCAAAGCACAGGCACTCACAAAATGACACTGGCGCTCGGGGGCCTCCAGGTGATGCTCACAGTCCCACCCTAAGTATGCTCAGAGCGGCATGGTTAGGACCTGCGTGCACGAAACCTGCACCGACTCTCAGTAAGTGTGCTCTGTAAAGCCCGATTACCCAGCACCTCGACCCGCCTACACCCTGCCCAGCACGTTTCTGGATCTCTCTGTCGGAGCTCCTGCTCTAAGCCTTCCAGGAAGGTCTGAGGTGCTGACTTGCTGTCCTCAGCAGATAGAATGCAGAAAACGAAGCTTCTCACTGTCCGCAGTATCGCTGGGTCTGAGCACATAGCGCAAGATCCAAGCAGCCTGTACAGACCCTCCAGCGCGGCAAGCACTGCGGCGGCATCGCGGGGCGGTGGAATAAAACACGGACCCCAGGTAGCTGGTTTTCTCAGGCGGAACCGAAACTAGCCGAAACGAGCCACGAGTGACCCGAGCCACAGGTCCACGCCCCAGACCTCAGTGTCAAGAAGCTTCAGTGTTTTGTTCGACACGGCGGCTGCCTCGCGGCACATCTCTTCCCCTTGCAGGTTGGTGGTCTCCGGGCTCAGGACACCTAACTTCCAAGAGGCCCTTATTCCAATTTTCTGCTTCTTAACCGCAGCGGTGGCACCGTTGCAAGGGAATAAAACCTTGGGGCAGCGGAACTGGATATCTGAAACTGGCTCTCCTCAGGCAGGGCGGTGGGGGATCCGGGGAATGGAATAACCGGTTGGAAGCGCGCAAGTGCGCTTGGGCGCAGAGCCGGGAAAGGCAAGATGTGCAAGGGAAGGATTCAGGATGGCGGATCGCGGGTTCAGTGCACCTTGGAGTCTGGAGGCAGAAATCGGGGGCTGAGACCCAGACCGGGGTTAGGAACTCAGCAGCAAGACTAAATTGGCGAACGCGGCAAGGCAGATACTGTGCGGCATGTAAATTGGGCTCTGCCACTTAAGACTGTAGGCGAGGCTTTAAAACTCAGGTGCAAAACACTTTTGCCGACATGACTTCCAAGACCTGAGGTTTCTGACGTATCAATCTTCTGAAATCATTTGTAAGTACGTGTGCCGGGGAATTGCCTTTTCCTATTGAGAGAACCATTGCTTTCACCAGTGCAATGGTGATGACAAAATGGTTAAGAAAGGACTACTTTAGAAGCCGAATTTGTAACCACGTCACTTTGTGGGCTCAGAACTCTACCCCTGGCTGCCACGTGTGCCTTCAACCTTTAAAGCCTACATTCATTCCCCCTTCTGAAATCTTTGGTGGCTACAAAGGGCTAGCGGTGTGAGGCAGGATACAGGGTCTGTACCCAGAGGGTGCTAACGTGGCCTCCAGCAATTTCCGCTTTTCTTGAAAAGTCAGTCTCTCAAGATAGGGAGGGACTGACATGAACTCATCCATCAGGTACTCTGAATTTCTAATGAGTCCTGGTGCTGAGCTGGGGGCAAGGTAAAAAAAAAAAAAAATCTTTGGCACTTAGCAGCATGTGTTGCACACCAGGTGGCACTCACCCAATGTTTGTTAAATAATGGAAAATAATTTACTGTGGCAGATTTACCAGCCAGTCTCACCGCTGTTATAGGACTCTAATCTAATCCCAGCCAGCAGAGAATCCGGACCTAGCTAGGTAGCGCAGCTTTTCAATAGGATTTCGAAATTGTGAGCTCAAACATTTGAAACACTCCTCTCATGTTATTTGACACGCCGAGTTGGTTACCCCATGGAAGTTTCCAGGAACAAGACAGGGAAAGGAAGGTTAACCCTAGGGTTCTTTCAGAAGTCTAGAGTCTCCTAGTGTGAGATACAAAACCATTCTCCTCTGAGCCCGTCCCTGATTTACCAAGTGAATTCAAAGTTTAGACCTTACCATGTGCACCTTGCTTATGTTGCATCCAGCCCTACCTGAGACTTCTTTTAACTGAAGCACTTAACAGAAATTGAACTTGAGAAATTCGCCAAGGAAAATACTGATTTAAAAATAGTTACCTGATTATTTGGCACTTGATCGTACAGTCTTATTTCATTACCTTTTTTTTAAAATAAATTTATTTATTTATTTTTGGTTGCATTGGGTCTTCGTTGCTGCGCGTGGGCTTTCTCTAGTTGTGGCGAGTGTGGCTACTCTTCCTTGCCGTGCGCGGGCTTCTAATTGCAGTGGCTTCTGTTGTTGCGGAGCACGGGCTCTAGGCACACAGACTTCAGTAGTTGTTGTACGCGGGCTCAGTAGTTGTGGCTCATGGGCTCTAGAGTGCAGGCTCAGTAGTGTGGCGCATGGTCTTAGTTGCTCCACGGCGTGTGGGATCTTCCCGGACCAGGGCTTGAACCTGTGTCCCCTGCATTGGCAGGCGTATTCTTAACCACTGCGCCACCAGGGAGGTCCCTCATAACTTTTCAACCTGGAAATCAGGTTTTAAAGTTTAAAATGTTTAAAAGGTGGAAACAATCTAGTTTGGAAAAAACATTTTTTACAACATTCTGACAAACTCTAACTGCAGTGTTTATTTCCATACTTTTAGCTTAGATTCCTGTGCTTTGTTTCAAAACTTTTTTCAGTTGAGGTATAGTTGATTTACAATGCTGTGTTCATTTATTCTGTGCAGCAGTGATTCAGTTTTATATATATATATATATATATATATATATATATATATATGTGTGTGTGTGTATATATATATATATATATATATATGTACATATTCTTTTAAATTTTCTTTTCCATTATGGTTTATCTCAGGTAATTGAATAATCTATAGGTCCATCCATGTGACTGCAAATGGCATTATTTCATTCTTTTTTATAGGTGAGTAATTTTCCACTATATATACATCTTTTTAAAAAATTTATTTTAATTGAAGTATAGTTGATTTACAATGTTGTGTTAATTTCTACTGTATAGCACAGTTATTCAGTTATACATATTAATACATTCTTTGGCATATTCTTTTCTGTTATTGGTTTATCAGGATATTGAATATAGTTCCATGTGCTATACAGTAGGACCTTGTTGTTTATCCATTCTGTATATAATAGTTTGTATCTACTAATCCCAAACTCCCAATCCATCCCATCCCCACTCCACCTCCCCCTTGGCAACCACAAGTCTGTTCTCTTTGTCTGTGAGTCTGTTTCTGTTTCATAGATAGGTTCACTTGTGTCATATTTTAGATTCCACGTATAAGTGATATCATATGGTATTTGTCTTTCTCTTTTTAACTTACTTCACTTAGTATGATAACCTCTAGGTCCATCCATGTTGCTATGAGTAGCATTATTTCGTTGTTTTTTCAGCTGAGTATCTTGTGCTTTTTTATTGAAAAGTTTTTAGAAGATGATTTATCAGAGTGTGCCAGGGACCCGTATCTGGTTGAAATTCTGGGGTTTTTTTCAAATTTTTTCCAGTTTTATTGAAATATAATTAACATACAGCTCTGTTGAAGTGTATGGTGTCCAGCATAATGATTTGACTTACATGTCATGAAATGATTATCACAATAATTTTAGTGAACATCTGTCACCTCATATACATTGGTTGAGAATTCTGTGAGTTTCCATGCATTTAAAAGTGTTACACCTAAAGGCTTACTCCTTTAATTCTGTACAATTTGTGTATGAAATAGACTCAACAACAGCAAAATCACAACAGTAACAACCTCAGCAGCAGTAGCAACAGCAGCTACAATAATTCATTCTTCTCAGACTAGGGGAAGTTCAGAGCCGTCCAATTAACAGGAGAATTTCAAATGAAAATTCATTGGACTGGGTTCTGCGTGTAAAGAACTTGGAAGTCACCACTTTGTCATAACAAGTAAAAAGCTGAAGAGACTGGAAAAGAAACAACTTGTCTAGGATCCTTAAGAGAGGGAACAGAAAGCAAACCTTTGCCCCCAAGACTGGGGAGACAGGCAGTGGGTGATGGCTTACTGGAGCAGAGATCACAAGGGGAAACCTCAGTGGGAACAAGTGCTGGAGCCAATGCTATGGTAGAAAAACCTGAACTGTAACTGAAGAACTGCTGGAGACACAGCGTGGACAACTCTGAGAGTTAAAAACTCCAGGGGCACCCAGTCATAAGGGGTCCCCTACAATTGTGTGAATTTTAAGTCCTGATGCTCAACAGGTTCTCACAGTACATAGGAGAGAAATATACCCTGGTGGGATTTGCCTCTACAAGCTGCACTTGGTTCTCACAATAGGTAACAGAAAAATCCCCTGTGCATCCAGAGAAGGAGGGGAAAAGAACCGTTTTGAAATACACCAAAACAGTTTGTTCCTACAAAGGCCTGCCCTCAGGAGACACCACTTAACCAGAGCCTAACCTGAAGGCATATTATCATGGCCAACCGACCAGGGGAAGGGAAATCCCCAACTACAGGCAGCTCTAGCCTTGCAACTGCCATTAAGAGCCTAGAACCAGGGAGACAACTTCAGCAGATTTTAAGTTAGACAAGGAAGCAGAAAGACATTCATGGCAGAATGAAGGAAGGGATATCGTGTCTGTGGAGTTTTCCTGGCTTGTCATTCTTGGAAAATGAGAGGGCCTAACTTTCCTACAGAGCTGAGTTGACTTGCCCTTGGGGCGCTCCTCCCAACCACACAGGGACCTTCTTTGTAGCAGGTACCAGGAGAGTTTCCTTCCCAAATCCAGAGGCCATTTCTAGGGTGACTTCAGCTGCCAGGGAAAATGCTGTGTGTGGTAAACCAGGGCCAGGCTGGTCACTCTGAGGGGTGGACAGGCTCAGCAGGTAACACCAAGGAATTACTCTGGGTGGGTTCCTCTGAGATGACTAAAATTCTCCCTTGGTTCAGAGCCATCCAGAATGGCTCTCCTCTCCCTGAGTAAGAACAGTGTTCCATGGAGAAGAGGGATAGAAACAGGAACCTTCCCACTGTACGAGAAGTTCCTTACACAGACAACTCCTTTATGGGCTCTGTTGGCGAACCATACCGTGCACATGAGGGGAATTCCTCTATAACTGGAGTCTCCTGGGATTGGGAAGAGTAAGGCTTTGGGGTATTAAACAACTGAATTTGGGTCATGCCTTTGTGACTCACTTATGTCCTTGAGCAGATAACAATCTCTCTGAGCCACAGTTTCTCAACATGTAAAATGGGGAGTAACAATATTTTATGTTAAAATATTTTATGTTAAACACCAGACACGTTGCTTGGCATGAAGGAGGTACTTAAGAGTGGTGTCTATTATTATATAACAAAAGCTTATCTGACTGTATCAGCTCAATTAGATAAATTAAGTAAAATCAATACACACTCCTCTACCTTCTTAAGAGGAAAGCAATCTGTAAGTGTTTCATTCTCAAAATAAAACCAATTGCCTAAGCCACAGCAGAATGAATCTGCCTTCCCCAAACCTGGAAGATACCTGCCTGGTCATGTTGCAGGCTCATTGCCCAGCAGGACTAATGACAATTTATATTAAACATCTGGCACGTTGCCTGGCAGGGAGCAGGCACTTAGGAATCATCATTATAACAAAAGCTTACCCCTACCCCTCAAGTGCCAAATCACATCAGCTTGTTTGAAAAGCTAGTAAAATGCTTTGTATACTCCTCTACTTTCTTAGAAAGAATAAACTGGATATAATTTAACTCCTTTCTTGAGGATCTATTGACACGATCATAAAATTATTACTTAATGTGCTAGCATAAAGACAGTGCTGCTCTCAGGGTTATAAGATGTGTAGGGCCAATAGCCCCAGACTAGATATTATCAAGGTGTCAGTTCTTTTTGATGTCTAATATCTATATAATTTTATGGTTATTCTCTTTCATTTCTTCCCATCAGGTTGTCAACTATCCCGTCTTGCTGGTGTCATTGTGACTGTATTTAGCAACAATCTACCCACGTGCATTTTCATTTGGTGTGCAGTAAAACTAACAACACAGCAAAAAAACCCAAAAACCGAACTAAGTATACTGGTATAGGACAAAGAGCCTATAGGGATTAAGTGAGACCTGGTAGATACTGGTCAAGCAACATAATAAGAGTCTCTGTGGTCATCTGCTCAGTTAATCTGTACTCAAGAGAATAGAAATAAAGCTTGTCAGAATTATATGTAAACACAGAGCAAACAAGTGCTGAGTAAGCATTTAGGAGTGCTTTTCATCCTGTATAGGTCTTTTCACTTTGTATAACTGTAACTCTATACCCATTAAACTATAACTCTCCATTCCTGGCAACCACCATTCTACTTTCTGTCCCTATGACTATGAGTACTTTAAGTACCTCATATAAGTAGAATCATACAGTATTTGCCTTGTTTTATTGACCTCTTTCACCTAACATGAGGTCCTCAAGGTTCATCCCTCTTGTAGCATATGTCAGAATTTCTTTCCTTTTTAAGGCTGAATAATATTCCACTGTATGTATATACATTTTGCTTATCCATTCATCAATTGATGGAGACGGGTAGCTTCCATGTTTTAGCTATTGTGAATAGTACTGCTATATATATGAGTGTACAAATATCTCTTTGAGACCTTGTTTTCAATCCTTTTGGGTATATACCCAGAAGTAGAAATGCTGGACCAAATGATAATTCTATTTTTAATTTTTTTTATGAACTGGCCTACTGTTTTCCACAATGACTGTACCTTTTTACATTCAAGCTATACATATACAGGGGCTGTACATTCATTTACATTTACATTGTGCACCAAAAGTGTACAAGGGTTACAATTTCTCCATATTCTTGCCAAAGTTTGTTATAGTCTGTTTTTGTTTTTGTTTTTGGCCACACCACACGGCTTGTAGGATCTCAATTCCCTGACCAGGGATTGAAACTGGGCCACAGCAGTGAAAACGCTGAATCATAACCACTAGACCACCAGGGAACTCCCAGTTATTGTCTGATTTTTTAATAGTAGCCATCCTAATAGGTGTTAAGTGGTATCTCCTTATACTTCTGTTTGCATTTCCTTAATGATTAGTGACACTGTACATTTTTTCATGTGCTTATTTGCCACTTCTGTATCTACTTTGGAGAAATGTCTACTCACGTCCTTTGGCCATTATTTTATTATTTATTTATTTGGCTGCACCGGGTCTTAGTTGCGGCACACAGGATCTTTAGTTGTGGCTTGTGGGCTCTAGTTCCCTGACCAGGGATCGAACCCAGGCCTCCTGCATTGGGAGCACAGAGTCTTAAATGCTGGACCACCAGGGAAGTCCCTCCTTTGGCCATTATTAATGTTTGGTTTTTGGTTGTGGATGTTTAGGAATTCTCCATATATTGTGAATAATATTCCCTTATCAGATACATGATTTACAGATATTTTTTCCATTCTGTGGATTGCCTGTTCACCCTGATGATTGTTTCTGTTGATGAAAAAAATTTCTAAATTTTCATGAATTCAAATTTGTCCTTTTTTTCTTTTAGTACCTGTGCCTTTTGTATCATATCCAAGAAATAACTGCCAATCTTGCAAAACTTTTGTATTATGTTTTCTTCTAAGAGATAGATCACTTTAGGTCTTACATTTAGGTCTTTGATCCATTTTGAATTAATTTTTTTAACAGGGTTAATTAAAGGCTCCAACTTCATTCTTTTGCCTGTGGACATCCAGTTTTCTCAGCACCGTTTGTTGAAAACACTGTCCTTTCCCCATTGAATGGTCTTCACGTCTTTGTCAAAAATCATTTGGCCATTCATGTACAAAGGTTTATTTCTAGGCTCTACTATTCTAAATGATTGCTCTATATGACTGGCCTTATGCCACTACCACACTGTTTTGATAACTGTAAATTTGTAGGGGGTCTTTTTTTTAAGTGATGTTTTAAGGATTTTTTTTTTCATTCAGGTATAGTTGACATACAACATTAGCTTAGTTTCTTTCTTTTTTTTTTGCGCCATGCCACGTGGCATGCGGGATCTTAGTTCCCCGACCAGGGATTGAACGTGTGCCCCCTGCATTGGAAGCGCAGAGTCTTAACCACTAGACCTCCAGGGAAGTCCCAACTTTAGCTTAGTTTCTGGTGTACAAGATAATGATTTTGATATTTGTATATATTGCAAAATGATCACAACAATAAATCTAATTAACTTTCATCACAATACAACGTTACAAAAAACTGGGATGTGGGGGATGACAACTTTTAAAATCCACTCCCTTAGCTACTATCAAATATACAATACAATATTATTAACTATAGTCACCATGCTGTATATTACATTCCCATAACTTGTTTATTTCATAAATGAAAGTTTGGACCTTTGACCTCCTTTATCCACTTTGCCCACCCTTCACCTCCCACCTCTGGCAACCACCAATATGTTCCCTGTATCTGTGAGCTGTCTGATTTATTGCACTTAATATTTTCCTTAACATAATACCCTCGAGGTTCATCCATATAGTCACAAATGGCAAGATTTCATTCCTTTTTATGGCTGAATAATATTTCATTATATATATGTGTGTGTGTGATAAATATATAAATATTTTTATATATGGTAAATATGTATATATTTATTTATATGTTTATAAATATAAAAATATACATCTTATATATATATCACATTTTCTTTATCCATTCATCTATCAATAGACACTTAGGTTTTTTCCACATCTTGGCTATTGTAAATAATGCTGCAATGAACAAAGGGATGCATATATGTTTTCAAGTTAGTGTTTTTGTTTTCTTTGGATAAATACCCAGAAGTGGTATTGCTGGTAGTTCTATTATCGATTTTTTGAGGAATCTTCATACTGTATTCCATAGCGGCTGCAACAATTTACATCTCCACCAACAGTGCACAAGGGTTCCCTTTTCTCCACATCCTGCCCAACACTTGTTACCTCTTGTCTTCTTGTAATAGGCATTCTAACAAGTGTGAGGTGATATCCCATTGTGGTTTTGATTTGCATCTCCCTGGTTAGAGATATTGAGCACCTTTTCATGTACTTATTAGCCATCTATATGTCTTCTTTGGAAAAATATATTCAGATCTTCTGTCCATTTTTTAATCGAATTGTTTTTTTGTTTGTTTTTGTTGTTGTTTTTTGCTATTGAGGTGCATGAGCCTTTATAGATTTTGGATATTAACCCCTATCAGATGTATGATTTGCAAATATTTTCTTTCTTTCAGTAGGTTGTCCCTTCATTTTATTCATGATTTACCTTGCTGTGCAGAAGCTTTTTAGTTTAATGTAGTCCAACTTGTTTATTTTTGCTTTTGTTTCCCTAACCTGGGAATATCTAGAAAGATACTGCTAAGACCAATATCAAAGAGTTTACCGAGTATGTTTCCTTCTAGGAGTTTCATAGTTTCAGGTGGGAAGTCTCATCTTACTCCAAATCTTGGAGGAAAAGCTTTCAGTTTTTTGTCCTTGAGTATGGTGTTACTGTTGGTTTTTCATATATAGCTTTTATTATATTGAGTCAGTTTCCTTCTATTCCTATGAGAGTTTTTAATCATGAAAGGGTGTTCAAATTTCCCAGATACATTTTCTGTATCGTTGGAGATAATCATGCGTGGTTTTTTTTCCCCTTTATTCTGTTATTGTGGAGTAACACATTGATATATTTTCATATTTTGAATCATTCATTCCAGGAATTAATCTCATTTGGTTATGTTATAGAATCCTTTTAAAATGCTGCTGAATTCAATTTCATGGTATTTTGTTGAGGGTTTCTATATCCATGTTCATAAGGGATATTGGATGGGAAGGTTTTTGTTTTACTTTGTTTTGTTTTCCTTTCAAAATCTTTCTCTGACTTTGGTATCAGAACTTGTAGGATAGGTTAGGATGTGGTGCTTTCTCTTCAAGTTTTTGGGAAAAAAAAATTTTTTTAACATCTTTATTGGAGTATAATTGCTTTACAATGATGTGTTAGTTTCTGCTTTATAACAAAGTGAATCAGTTATACATATGTTCCCATATCTCTTCCCTCTTGCGTCTCCCTCCCTCACACCCTCCCTATCCCACCCCTCTAGGTGGTCACAAGCCACCGAGCTGATCTCCCTGTGCTATGCGGCTGCTTCCCACTAGCTATCTATTTTATGTTTGGTAGTGTATATGTGTCCATGCCACTCTCTCACTTTGTCACAGCTTACCCTTCCCCCTCCCCATATCCTCAAGTCCATTCTCTAGTAGGAAAATCTTGAGTAGGATTGACATAAGTTTTCTTTAAATGTTTTGTAATATTCACCAGTTGAAGCCATCAGATTCCGAGTTTTTCTTTATTAGAAGATTTTTGTTTACTGATTCAATCTCCTTGCTAGTTATAGGTCTATTTGGATTTTCTGTTCCTTCATGATTTAGTCTTGGTAAGTTTCATGTTTCTAGGAATTTGTCCATTTCATCTAGGTTATCCAATTTGTTGGTGTACAATTTTTCACAGTACCCGCTTATTATTCCTTTTATTTCTATAGAATTGGTAGTAGTGTCCCCACTATCATTTCTGATTTAGTTTTCTCTTTTTTTCTTAGTCCATCTAGCTAAAACATTGTTAATTTTTTTAGTGTTTTTGAAGAACCTGTTTTGGATTCATTGATTTTCTCTACTGTTTCTCTAAGCTCCCTTTTCTTTATCTCTGCTCTAATCTTTATTATTTCATTTCTTTTGATAGTTTTGGATTCAGTTTGTTCTTCATTTTCTAGTTTCTTAAGTTGTAAAGGTAGGTTGTTGATTTGAGATTTATTTTGATTTTTAACATAAGCATTTGAGACTGTAAATTTCCCCTCAGCACTGCTTTCACAGCATCTCATAAGTTTTGGTGTGTTGAATTTTCATTTTCATTCATCTGCAAGCATTTTCTAATTTCCCTTATTTCTTTGATCCATTGCTTGTTTCAAAGTGTGGTTTCATTTCTACAAGTTTGTGATTTTTTTTTCTGTTACTGATTTCTGATTTTATCCTATTGTGATTGGGGAAGATACTTTTTATGATATCTAGCTTTTTAATCGATTGAGACTTAATTGGTGGCCTAATATATGGTTTATCCTAGAAAATGTACATGTGCACTTGGGGAAAACGTGTATGCTATTGTTCTTGGGTAGAGTGTTCTGTAGGTGTCTGTTATATCTAGTTGGTTTATTGTCTTAAGTACTCTGTTTCCTTACTTATCGTCTGTCTGGTTGTTCTATCCATTACTGGAAGTGCGGTACTGAAGTCTTCAGCTATTATTGTAGAACTGTCTATTTCTACCATCAATTCTGTCAGCTTTTGCTTCATATAGTTTGCTGCTCTGTTAGTACATGTGAAAATGTTTATAATTATTATATCTTCTTGCTGTATAGAGCCTTTTATTACTATAGAATGTCTTTTTTTCTCTTGTAACTTTTTTTGATTTAAAGTCTATTTTGTCTGAAAATCCAATATCCATTCATGATAAAAACTCTTACCAAAGTGGATATAGAGGGAACATACCTCAACATAATAAAAGCTGTTTTTGACAATCCCACAGCCAATATAATACTCAATGGTGAAAAGCTGAAAGCCTTCCTGCTAAAATCTGGAACAAGACAATGATGATCACTCTCACCTTTTCTATTCAACATAGTATTGGAAGTCCTAGCCATAGTAATCAGACAAGACAAAAATAAATAAAAGGTATCCAGATTGGAAAGGAAGAGGTAAAATTGTCATTATATGCAGATGACATGATACTATATATAGAAAACCCTAAAGACTCCACACAAAAACTAGTAGAATTGATAAAGAATTCAGCAAGGTAGCAGGATACAAGACTAACATACAGAAATTGGTTGCATTTCTTTACACTAACAATGAAATATCAAAAAGGGAATGTAAAAAAACAATACCTTTTAAAATTGCACCCCCAAAAATAAAATACCTAGGAGTAAACCTGTTCAAGGAGGTGAAAGACTTATATGCTGAGAACTATAAAACATTAATAAAGGAAGTTGAAGATGATTCAAATAAACGGAAAGATATCCCATGCTCTTGGATTGGGAGAAGTAATATGGTTAACATGAACATACTACCCAAAGCAATCTATAGATTTAATGCAATCCCTATCAAATTACCCATGATGTTTTTCACAGAACTAGAACAAATAATCCAAAATTTATATGGAACCATAAAAGACCCAGAATTACCAAAGCAATCCTGAAGAAAAAGAACAAAACAGGAGGCATAACCCTCCCAGACTTCGGACAATACTACAAAGCTAAAGTAATCAAGACAGCATGGTACTGGCACAAAAACAGACATATGGATCAATGGAACCGAGTAGAGAGCCCAGAAACAAACCAACACACCCATGGTCAATTAATCTTTGACAAAGGAAGCAGGAATATACAACGGGAAAAAGACAGTCTCTTCAGCAAGTGGTGCTGGGAAAGCTGGACACCTGCATGTCAATCAATGTAGTTAGAACACACTCTCTCACCATACACAAAAATAAACTCAAAATGGCTTAAAGACTTAAACATAAGACATGACACCATAAAACTCCTAGAAGAGATCAATAGCAAAACATTCTGTGACATAAATTGTACCAGTGTTTTCTTAGGTCAGTCTCCCAAGGCAATAGAGAAAAAAATAAAAAATAAAAACAAAAATAAACAAATGGGACCTAATCAAACTTACAAGCTTTTTCACAGCAAAGGAAACCATAAACAAAACAAAAAGACAACCTATGGAATGGGAGAAAATATTTGCCACCTATGTGACCCACAAGAGCTTAATTTCCAAAATATACAAACAGCTCATACAACTCAACAACAACAACAAAAAAAACCAATCGAAAAAATGGGTAGAAGACCTAAGTAGACATTTCTCCAAAGAAGAAATACAGATGGACAATAGGCACATGAAAAGATGCTCAACATCGCTAATTATTAGAGAAACACAAATCAAAACTACAATGAAGTACCACCTCACAGCAGTCAGAATGGCCATCATTAAAAACTCTACAGGGAATTCCCTGGCAGTCCAGTGGTCAAGACTCCACACTCTCACTGTCAGGGGCCCGGGTTTGATCCCCAGTCAGGGAACTAAGATCCCGCAAGCCATGTGGCACAGCCAAAAAAAAAAATTTTTTTTTAAATAAAAACTCTACAAACAACAAATGCTAGAGAGGATGTGGAGAAAAGGGAACCCTTCTACACTGTTGGTGGGAATGTAAGTTGGTACAGCCACTGTGGAAAACACTATGGAGGTTCCTCAGAAAACTAAAAATAGAATTACCATATGATCCATCAATCTGACTCCTGGGCATATACCTGGACAAAACTATAATTTAAAAAGATACATGCACCCCTATGTTCATAGCAGCACTATTCACAAGACATGGAAACACCTAAATTTCCATCAATAGATGAATAGATAAACAAGATGTGGTACATATATACAATGAAATACTACTCAGCCATAAAAAAGAATGAAATAATGCCATTTGCAGCAACATGGATGCAACTAGAGATTATCATACTAAGTGAAGTAAGTCAGAAAGAGAAAGACAAATACCATATAATATCACTTATATGTGGACTCTAAAATATGACACAAATGAACCTATCTACGAAACACAAACAGACTTAGAGGGGGTTGGGGAAGGGATTGACATGTATACACTGATGTGTATAAAATTGATGACTAATAAGAACCTGCAGTATAAAAAAACAAACAAACAAAACAACTAACACTAAACCTTCATTGGGTTATTTGTATGGAAATATGTTAATATAAATGTTTCAGACATTACATGAAATTCCTAAAAATCCTATATGTTCTGGTATAATGTTATAAGTCATAATCCTAGTTATTACTTTAAAATGTATATCTCAGAAATAACTAATTTTCTTGTCAACTGCATTATTATGAACTTTCATCAAATCTTTAACTGTGGTCATTTTTAAGTCTTTTGTCATTTACAGACAGTTCTGGGTGTACTCTGATGCTTTTGCAAATATGTTCCTATAAAAGGGTTTCATCTTCAAGAAATTCATGGAAAAGACTCTGACAAGTACAGGTTTCTGGTAACTGACTGTACTGCTGAACTGAATGAATAAGCATTTTCAGAGCTCTAATGAAAAACTGATGAACTCATAAAAGTGCTAACAAAAGATCAAGATGAAAAAGAAATTAATTACATGGGACTGAGTGAACTGATGAGGATGAGTATAATTTTTGTGACTTTCTGTTTGAATTAAAAAAAAAAAATCCCACAAGGACTCAGAGGCAAAGAATATACAAATCAATTTTCACTGCAAAGTAAAGGAGCTGTTACAGTGGAGGATTACTGGACTGAATGTCAATATTATGACATAGTATGAGTGTGTTTCATGTTTGGTAATTGCAATCATTGTTGCCTTTGTTGTGGTCATCCATGTACAATGCTTGGTGTCAGTCTATTTATCTCTTGTAAAAATAAAATACAGTGTGTGTGTGTGAAAAAAAATAAAATAAAATAAAATAAAATAGATAACCAAAAAAAAAAAAATTACCATTTAAACTTTCTACTACAATTAAAATTGACTACTGTGCTTGGCACAGTAAACAAATGTGAATAAGACCTGGGCCTTTCCTTAATACATGTACAGTGAGCTGCAACCTGATATGAACTATAGTGATGACATGAGCCAAAGGTCAGAGGGCAAGGACAGCATCCTTTACCTCTCTGTCCTTAGCATCAGGCAAAATAAGTGGCACAGTGGACATCAACACAGATGTCCTAACCAAATGAATGCATGTTCTGGGAGTTCAGAGGACAGAGTAGGAAGACTGTATGAACTGAAAGTTTAATCTCTGAGGATTTCATACAAGCTCATTGAGGTTGTGGCTTTCTTTATATTTTGTTGATTAATATTTGGGATTATTACTAATGAGATTTCTTTTTTGTTTTTATTTTTCATGATAATTTCTTCAGAGTGATTGTTTAG
Source organism: Balaenoptera physalus (assembly GCF_965194825.1). Lineage (NCBI taxonomy): Eukaryota > Metazoa > Chordata > Mammalia > Artiodactyla > Balaenopteridae > Balaenoptera > Balaenoptera physalus. The sequence goes on along the minus strand of NC_138889.1, from coordinate 72,260,306 downwards.
TCAAGTTTTCAAATTAGAAGTTTTCTATCGTGAAACACGGTACAATAACAGGAAAACGTCAAATCTATACTGAGACGCATGGTTTGACAATATTAAATGCCTAATTATCTGTGGTATTTCCATCTGACTCACAGAAAATATGAGGCTAATTTCAATCCTTATGCTGACTTTTTGCACCACCTACCTTCAACCTGGCCACCTAACACTTAATGGGAATATGACAAGGTTTAAAAAAAAAAAAATGTGGGATGGGAAATATTATCTCAGCCAATACTGGAAAATACAGTCTGCCACAGCCAAAAGACACCTTCAATGACAGATAGATAGTTCATAATAAAATGGTATTGCTGACTTTTAAAACAAGGATATCTGTTTTGTTGTTTTTCCTTTGATCATATTCTTAAAAATATTTTACTATAACCAGCAGTTTGTATCCTTTCTGGAGATGTAATACTCAATCTACTCCCCATTATGGCTAGAAACTGTGGCAATTGCATGATCACCAATGTTTATTTATGTTTTTTTAATTTATTTATTTATTTTTGGCTGCGTTGGGTCTTCGTTGCTGCCTGCGGGCTTTCTCTAGTTGCCGTGAGCGGGGGCTACTCTTCATTGTGGTGCGTGGGCTTCTCATTGCTGTGGCTTCTCTTGTTGCAGAACATGGGCTCTAGGTGCACAGGCTTCAGTAGTTGTGGCTGACAGGCTCTAGAGCACCGTCTCAGTAGTTGTGGCGCATGGGCTTAGTTGCTCTGAGGCATGCGGGATCTTCTGGGACCAGGGATCGAACCCGTGTCCCCTGCATTGGCCGGCGGATTCCCAACCACTGCGCCACCAGGGAAGTCCTGAAAAATGTTTTCATGTCACTTTCCTCATCAGATTTTTTTCCCTGGCTTTCTTTTTTGGGGGGTGGAATACCTACTAAGTAATGTCTGTTCTTTAGTGGAAGCCAAGATTCTGATACATTCTTTTGCAATTATCGTATTAGGTTATTATAATGTCCTTTGAGCTGAATCAGATGAAGTTCCATTTTCATGTTTTCATTCAAATTAAAAAACAAATGGGAATTCCCTGGTGGTCCAGGGGTTAGGACTCTGCGCTCTCACTGCCAGTGGCCTGGGTTCAGGGAACTAAGGTCCCACAAGCCGTGGGGTGCAGCCAAAAAAAAGAAAAAGAGGGGGGAATAAGACTCCTAGAGTATATGCTTATGAGGTACTTGATATTTTAATATTTGTATTTCCTTTAAATGTCAACATGAATTGCCACTGAACAGGACCAGCAGTATTTGGTTGATCTTTTCTTTTTAGTGCAGAAATGACTGCCTCCTAAATCAGCATTCTTTCTTTCAATGTTTGCTACAACTTTGAAAACTGGATGGATACTACAATGACTTACGGAAAAGATGATTTCTCCAAAGACTGATTTGTTACTATTTGACATTTTTCAGAACCTCCTAGAAATACCTAGAAAGCTTTTAGCTCATGTCTTCCCCAAACCTATAGTGCGCTAAGCAGTTTTCCCAAAAATCCTATGAATGAGAATTTTCATATTGGCCTTCTTATATTCTTTAAACTTAATAGAAATTCATTCATTGGGACTTCCCTGAAGGTCCAGTGGTTAAGACTCTGCTCTTCCAATGCAGGGGGTGTGGGTTTGTTCTCTGGTTGGGAAACTAAGATCCCACACTCTGTGAAACGCACCGGGAAAAAAAAAAATTAATTCAAAAGGTTTCTGAGCATATACTATGCTCTAAGCACTAGATACAAGGGTGAACAGGGGGCTTCCCTCGTGGCGCAGTGGTTAAGAATCCTCCTGCCAATCAATGCAGGAGACATGGGTTCGAGCCCTAGTCCGGGAAGATCCCAGACATGCCGCGGAGCAACTAAGCCCAGGCGCCACAACTACTGAGCCTGCGCTCTAGAGCCTGTGAGCCACAACTACTGAGTCCACGTGCCACAACTACTGAAGCCCTCACTCCTAGAGCCCATGCTCCGCAACAAGAGAAGCCACCGCAATGAGAAGCCCACGCACTGCAATGAAGAGTAGCCCCCACTCGCTGCAACTAGAGAAAGCCCGTGTGCAACAACGAGGACCCAATGCAGCCAAAACTAAATAAATTAGTTAATTATTTTTTAAAAAGGGTGAACAAATCAGATATTCCGGTTTTAATGGGGCTTACAGTCCGATGTGAAACAGATAATTATATGATATGGGTTGTAATTATATCAAGCAGAAGTAGGAATATGCTTTCTCAACAACATCCCACTTATTCTACCTCATCACCTGTAGGAACTGGTTCTCTATCTTGCTAGAGAGAGAACAAAACGGATTTCTTAGTAGTATTTTGGCCAGTGAAAATTCCTGAGCTCCTGAGACAAAGGTAGGAGGTACGAGTCATCACAGATTGACCACAAGGCAAAGTAGGAAAAGGAGAAACCAACCCTTCTCTAACCCATGTTCTCTCTTCAGCCTTTGGGCTCCTCAGGGAACTTATTCTTCACATTCTCATTTTAACTGGAAGTTTGCTGTGATGGCACTTACTGGTGCTAAAGAGAAGTTAGGCATTGATTGCTTAAGCCTGTTTGACTACTGGTGAAGGTGTGCTAAGGACAACTGGCCCAGGGCTGAGGAGCTTTCAAAGGGCCTTTAAGATCCTCTGGGTTTTTTATGCCAAAGGGTGACTTTGATATGGACATTTGAAAGCTGACTGATCTCACATCAGCTCCAAGAGCCAATTACATATTTGCCAAAAACAAAACACAGTTTCTACTGATGTCCTCAGAATCCTGTTATCCAGGGACACACTCCTCCCAGGAGTGCAGCCTGGATGGCCGAGCCCTTCCCACATCACAGACTTTGTCTTGTTTTCACGATGACTGTGCCCCTTGGAAGAAACTAAAAAACACCCACTCATCAGGTGTCCCTTGACTGCAGACTTCCCTTAAACCAGACAAAGCTGAGAAGAAAAACCCAAGAAAATAGCCTCTGGATAACTGAAATAGGCGTCACAGCAGTTCATTACCGCCATCCTGACCATTACTAAGTTCTCACTCAGTGAATGTAGGCTCTTCATTCACACACAGCTCTCACTTGTTTGGCTGTTTTCTGTTTTTCCCCTGAGCACAAGTTAGTTGAAGCTGTTGTTACAAAAGACCATGAAATTCCTGATCATTACTCATAAATACTCACTTGGTATCTATTTACTCTGTGCTTACCCATAAATTGGACAAGGATTGTTTCTGTTCACTAGTACAGATTAATGCAGTAAATGTCCAAAAAGAGGCTTTTTATAGTTCTTGATAAATATATAAGAAATATATAACAATAAATTTATAAAATATACATTATATAAAATAAATATATATAATTAATTTACAAATGTATATTTACACTCAATAAACATTTTGCACTCAATGTCTGTAGATAGGCTTGTCGGTCCCATACCATTCTACAAAACCATTAAGCATGGTTTTTGTTGTTTTGTTTTTGTTTTGTTGTTTATTTCACTGCACACCAAATGAAAATGGGAGTGGGTAGACAGTTGCAAAAGACAGTTACAGTGACACCAGCAAGAAGTGATAGTTGACAACCTGATGACAAGAAATGAAATAAAATAACTATAATATTATATTAATTTTAAACCTCAAAAAGAAAGATAATGTGAGATCAACTAGTTCAAGGCTATTGGCCCTACATGTCTTATAGCCCCTGAGAGTGGATAGTATAAGTATCCAGCACCTTAAGCGATATTCTTATCATGGTGTCGATGAAATCAAGAAAGGATTAAAATTATATTCATTATATCCTTTTAAGAATGAAGAGGAGTATACAATGCATTTTATCTAGTTTCCCACAGAAGTTGATATAATTTGGAACTTGATGGGGTAGGGGTAAGCTTTTGTTTTAATGACAATAATAGCCACCACTCTTGAGTGCCTGCTCCATGCCAGACAATGTGCCACATGTTTAATATAAATTGTCATTAACCTGCTGGGTAGTGATGCTGCAACATGACCAGGCAGGTATCTGAGAGGTTTAGGGAAGGCAGATTTATTCTGTTGTGGCCTTGGTGATTAGTTTCATTTTGAGAACTAAAAACACAATTGTCTTTTTCTTAAGAAAGCAGAGGAGTGTGTAATAATTTCAATTAATGCACAATATTAACCTGATGTAATTTGGCACTTGAAGGCATAAGCCTAGCCACCACTCTTACGTATCTGCTTCTTGCCAAGTAATGTGTCTGGTCTTTAACATAAATATCTTTACTACTTCCAGGTAGTTATTATTATCCCCATTTTACATGTTGAGGAACTGGCTGAGGGAGATTACTGTGTGGAGGACAAAAAGTGATTGGTAGAAACAACTCAAATCCAGTTGCCTGACACCAAAGTCTTACTCTTCCCAATCCCAGGTGACTCTGGTTACAGAGTAAATCCCCTTATATGCACCTTATGTCTCCCTGACAGTGTCCATAAAGGAGTCATCCCTGTTAGGACCTTTGTAGTACAGTGGGAAGGTTCCTATTTCTATCCCTCTTCTCCACGGAACACTGTTCTCAGCCTGGGAGAAGAGAGACATTGTGTATCTGGTAAGTCTAAGCTAAGGCAGAATTTTAATCATCTAAGAGGAGCCCATCCAGAGTAACTCCTTAACATGACCAGCTGAGTCTTTCCACCACTCTTGAGTGACCAGCCTGGCCCTCCTCAACCACACACAGTTCTTTCCCTGGAAGTTGAAGTCACTCTAAAAATAACATTTTGATCTTGGAAGGAACCTCTCCTGGTGCCTACAGAAAGAAGGAGCCTTCGGGGTTGGAAGGAGGGAGCCTGTGGGGTTGGGAAAGCAGCCCCTAGGGCAAGTCACCTCCACACTACAGGAAAATAAGTTGGCCCTCTAATTTTCCAAGAATAAGAGGCCAGGAAAACCCCACAGACACAATATCCCATTCCTTCTTTCTGATGAACCACCTCAGAGAAGACTTTCCTGACCACCATATACAAAATTACATTCCTTCTCAGATTACTCTCTATCACCTGATTATTCAGCTTAATTTTTTATTCATAGAGCTTACCACTATCTAAAATATTATATACTTATTATTTTTTCTTTTTTTGTCTATGTCCTTCCACCAGCACGTAACTCTATGAGGGAAGTTACATGTATCCTTGACTGTATCCCTGGAACTTAGAAAATTCCATAGAACATGATAGGCCCTCAATAAACATTTGTTGAGTTAATAAGTAAATTATGAAACTATGTAATGCTCGGATTTTGTTCTCTGAGTTCATCTGTAACCACTGACATGTTTACAAGATATAAAGATTGCATATTTAAAATAGTCTATAGTTTTTGTTTTGATTTTCACTGTGACTCAAAAGTTATATAGAAGAGTATTTTAAAATTTAGAATAGCTTTTAAAACTATGCTTCACTTATTCAGTTCCAGGTTTTGCACTGAGGTTTGAGAAAGTAGTATCTACTAATTTTTGACCTGGGAAATTGAAATTTTTCTATGAGGTTTATTATATGATCCTTTCGCATAAATGATTAAGAGATGAAAAAAGATTAAAAGTAGCCTGCCAGGGCAAGTCACCTCCATGCTACAGGAAAATAAGCTAGGACCTCTCATTTTCCAAGAATGAGAGGCCAGGAAAACCCCACGGACACGATATCCCATTCCTTCTTTCTGCCATAAAGGCCTTTCTCATTCCTTGCCTAACCTAAAAATCCACTAATGTTGTATTCTTGGTTCTAGGCTCTAATGGCAGTTGGTATGTCCCATCGAGGGATCAGGGAATCATACATCAAAGCTCCAGAAGCCTGACGCCTAAATAATGATCACAATGTCTCTTGGGAGCACAGACACACTAGAAAGTTTCTCCAAGTTCGAGCAGTGAAAAGTCCCGGGGCTCACATGCACCTTCCATGTGTTAACAATTCCCTATTGCCTGCCCAACCTGCATGCATCATTAAATACTGGATACAGGTTAAAAAAATAAAGTGGGTTTTTTCAGGTGGGCTTTAATACAATCCTTTTTAATTAAAAGCCTTGTTGTTTGGTTGTTGTCAAAGGGATCTAGTAGAAGTATCTAAGGGATGGGGCTCAAAGTTCAAGCACCAACTTCAGGATTTAACTGCATCCTAACCAATAACCTGTCAAGGCCTGGAGTTATGTGATGCAAAGCAGTCCGTTTCCCACCTCTACTGGAGTTTCACCAAATGTGACAACAGTTCACTCAATAGCCCCCCTTGCTCTGTAACACATATGAACAGGAATATTGAAGAACACAAACTGGAAGTTGCTAGAGGAGGAACATCTGATACTTGAGATTTCAATGCAGCCAGCCATACAGGTCGTAGATTCAGGGAGGCACCATTCTCAAGAAGAGGGACAGAGGATGGCACCTGATATAAAGAGTGGTCTCCTCACCCCCTGCCCCACACCCCACTAGATGCACTCTCTTTTCAGGCACTCTGTTACTTCCCCTCTATTTAGCCACTTTCTGGCTCTGGCCCACCTGCTCTGGGTGACTTCCTCAGTGCTCCAGCCCACAGCAGCCTCTTTCTCCAAGCCCCAGCATTCACTGTCCTTGCCAGTCAGCCCAACATTTACTTATTATGGTAGGTACAGTAAGGCCCCCCCCCCCCGCAGACATCCACATCCTAATCCTTGGAAATGCAAATTTGCTACTTTACACGGCAAAAGAGACTTTAAAGATGCGATTAAATTGAGGACTTGCAGATGGGGAGACTAGCCTGGATTATCCAGGTGAGCCCAGTAAAATCAAAAGGCTCCTTCCAAGTAGAAGAGGGAAGCAGAAGAGGAGGTTGGAGTGAGGCGATGTGAGAAGGACTCAAGTCGCCAGTACTGGTTCTGAAAAAGGAGGAAGGGGCCATGAGCCAAGGAACACGGGTGGCCACTAGAAACAGGAAATGAATTCTCCTCTAGAACTTCCAGAAAGCCTGCCAAGATTTTTGCACAGTGAGACCTGTGATGGACGTCAGACTTCTAGTCACAGAAGTGTAAGTTTATAAACTTGCGTTATGTCACCAAAGTACTGATAATTTGCTACAGCAGCAATAGGGAACAAGTACTAACTCCCTATCTTTTATTGTTCTTTAATTGTTTCATTTGTTGAGTCTCACCTCCCTAAGAGACCATAATCATTCTTAGGAGACTGGTCTTACTCCTCTCTCTTTTTCAGGCTCAATTATGTATGTGCTTTAGGCTCTAGGTGAACTCACTAAGCAGCCATATTACAAAGCTTCTGCTGACAACTTGCAGAAAGCATGGCATCCAGGCAAGGACTTGGAGTCAGTTGTAGATCCATTTTTAGGACAGAAGAATATGGTGCTGCCATCCAGGTGGCAAGTTCTCTCTCCCCTCTCAGAGAGCACTATTACGTATTTTAGTGTCAGGGATACAAGGGAAAGGTATCTGTCCCCCTCTTCCTCCTATCTATTTTGAAAATTCTCCGCTCCTCATGTTTAGCAACATTCTCCAGACATATATCATTCCTAATTATGTGGATATAGATATATGATATATATAACTGTATGTTATTGAATACACCATTGCTATTACTATTTTGAACAAATTGTTATCTGTTAGATCAACTAAGTATAAGAAAAGTAAATTGATCTGATACTTGATGCCTATTCATATTGTTTTGTCGCCTTTTAGTACACATTTAGTATACCAGGTGAAAGGAAATGCTAGAAATAGGCCTTTAGTAATGTGGTGGTGAGGTCTGGGGACAGGGAAAGATTTCCATAGCCCTATAATTAGGTCTCAGTCTTTTAGTGAGAGTATTCTACTGGACTGTGAACTTCACAGGTGTTTCTTAGTTTTCTTTTACTCCCCACTTAGGTGACAGAGGGGACTAGTGGGTCCTAGAGTTGGGTGTTTCCCTACTCCCACCTGAAAGCCTAGGAATGAAGTTAATTGGGAATTTCCCTTCCTCCAAGTCACTTAGTCTCTGATAATATCACAGTAAAGCTAGGGTCTGGTTAACCAGAGTTAATAAGGGCAGGCCTTATTAAGAAATACAGATTGCTCTGGTGGTTTTTTTTTTTTATATAAATTTATTTATTTGTTTATTTTTGGCTGTGTTGGGTCTTCGTTTCTGTGCGAGGGCTTTCTCTAGTTGCGGCAAGCGGGGGCCACTCTTCATCGCGGTGCGCGGGCCTCTCACTGTCGCGGCCTCTCTCGTTGCGGAGCACAGGCTCCAGACGCGCAGGCTCAGTAGTTGTGGCTCACGGGCCTAGTTGCTCCGCAGCATGTGGGATCCTCCCAGACGGGGGCTCGAACCCGTGTCCCCTGCATTGGCAGGCAGATTCTCAACCACTGCGCCACCAGGGAAGGGAAGCCCTCTAGTGTATTTCAAAATGATTCCTTTTCTCATTACCCGGCTGAAAGCACAAGGGGATTTTTCTCCCTATTTACTGTGAGAGCCTGGTTGAGCTACTGGAGGTAAATCTCAGACAGGTGCAGGGCAGGAAGATGGGTTTTTAAGTTTCAGAAGTTGTCCACACTGAGACTCTAGCAATTCGTCGGTTATAGTTCAGGCTTTCTAACTCTGTCCGGTGCTGGTTCCAGGTGAGTTTGCCCTTGTGAGTGCCTGCTCTGGGAAGCCATTACTCTCTGTATTCACCTTTCTATCTCCCCCGTCTTAGGGGCAGAAATTTGCCCATTCAGTCCTTATCTCTCATAAGGCTCCTAGAAGAGTTGTTGATTTTTTCAGTATGTTCAGCTTTTTATTTGTTATTGTGATTTCTAAATTCCTTGTAAGTGGAACCCTGTACAGTCAATTTTCAGTTAAAATTCTCCAGTTAATTTAACAGCTCCAAATTTCGCCCAGACTGAAGAGAATGAATTTGTGTTGTTGTTGCTACTGCTGCTGAGGTTGTTCCCATTGTGGTTTTGTTGTTGTTGTTGACTCTGTATCATACACAAATTATATAGAATTAAAGGAGTAACCTAGAGGAGAACTTTGGCAAAACGTTCTTTGGCATAAATCGTAGCAATATTTTCTTAGATCAGTCTCCCAAGGCAAAAGAAATAAAAGCAAAAATAAAGAATTGGGACCTAATCAAACTTAAAAGCTTTTGCACAGCAAAGGAGACCATCAACAAAACGAAAAGGCAGCCTATGGAAAGGGGGAAAATATTTACAACAATGCCACTGACAAGGTCTTAATATCCAAGATATACAAACAGCACATACAGTTCAATATCAAAAAAACAAACGACCCAATCAAAAAATGGGCAGAAGATCTAAATAGACATTTTTCCGAAGAAGACATACAGATGGCCAGCAGGCATATAAAAAGATGCTCAACATCACTAATTATTAGAGAAAGGCAAATCAAAACCACAATGAGGAATCACCTCACACTGGTCAGAATGGCTTCATCAAAAAGTCTACAAATAATCATTGCTGAAAAGAGTGTGGAGAAAAGGGAACCCTCCTACAATGTTGGTGAGAATATAAATTGGTGGAGCCACCATGGAGAACAGTATGGAGGTTCCTTAAAAAACTAAAATAGAGTTACCATATGATCCAGTGATCATACTCCTCGATATATATCCAGAGAAAACTGTAATTCAAAACGTTACATGCACCCCAGTGTTCACAGCAGCAGAATTTACAATAGCCAACATGGAAGAAACCTAAATGTCCCTCAACAGATGAATGGATAAAGAAGATGTGGTACATACATAACATGGAATATTATTCAGCCATTGAAAAGAATGAAATAATGCCATTTGAAGTGACACAGGTGGCCCTAGAGATTATCACACTAAGTAAAGTAAGTCAGAAAGAGAAAGACAAATACCATGTGGTATCACTTGCATGTGCAATCTAAAATATGAGACAAATGAACTTATCTACGAAACAGAAAGAGATTCACAGACATAGAGAACAGATTCGTGGTTGCCAAGGGAGAGGCGGGGTGGGGGAGGGATAGATTGGGAGTTTGGGATTAGTAGATACAAACTATTATATATAGAATGGATAAACAAAAAGGTCCAACTGCATAGCACATGGAACTATATTCAATATCCTGTGTAAACCAATAATGGAAAAGAATATGACAAAGAATGTATATATACGTATAACTGAATAACTGCTGTACAGTGGAAATTAACGCAACATTGTAAATCAACTATACTTAAAACCTATAAAAAAAGAATGAAATAATGCCATTTGCAGCAGTATGGATGGTCCTATAGATTATTCAATATCCTGAGATAAACCATAATGGAAAAGAAAATTTTAAAGAATATATATATGTATAAAACTGAATCACTGCTGCACAGAAGAAATGAACACAACATTGTAAATCAACTATACTTCAACTGAAAAAAGTTTTGAAATAAAGCACAGGAATCTAAGCTAAAAGTATGGAAATAAATACTGCAGTTACAGTTTATCAGAATGTTGTAAAACATGTTTTTTCCAAACTAGATTATTTCCCCCTTTTAAACCTTTTAAACTTTTAAACCTGGTTTTCAGGTTTAAAAGTTATGAAATAAGACTGTACAATCAAGTGCAAAATAATCAGGAAACTATTTTTAAATCAGTAATTTCCTTGACTTTCTCAAGATCAATTTCTGTTTAGCGCTTCAGTTAAAAGAAGTCTTAGGTAGGGCTGGATGCAACATAAGCAATGTGCACATGGTAAGGTCTAAACTTTGAATTCACTTGGTAAATCAGGGACGGGCTCAGAGGAGAATGGTTTTGTATCTCATACTAGGAGACTCTAGACTTTCGAAAGAACCCTAGGGTTAACCTTCCTTTCCCTGTCTTGTTCCTGGAAACTTCCATGGGGAAACCAACTCTGCATGTCAAATAAAATGAGAGGAGTGTCTCAAATGTTTGAGCTCACAATTTCGAATTCCAATTGAAAAGCTGCGCTACCTAGCTAGGTCCGGATTCTCTGCTGGCTGGGATTAGATCAGAGTCGTATAATAGCGGTGAGACTGGCTGGTAAATCTGCCGGAGTAAATTAATTTCCTTTATTTAATAAACATTGGGTGAGTGCCACCTGGTGTGCAACACATGCTGCTAAGTGCCAAAGATTTTTTTTTTTTAACACTTGCGCCCAGCTCAGCACCAGGACTCATTAGAAATTCAGAGGACTTGATGGATGAGTTAATGTCTGTCCCTCCCTATCTTGAGAGACTGACTTTTCAAGAAAAGCTGAAGTTGCAGGAGGCTACGTTAGCACCCTCTGGGTACAGACCCTGTGTCCTGCTTCACACCGCTAGCCCTTCGTAGCCACCAAAGATTTCAGAGGGGGGAATGAATGTAGGGTTTGAAGGTTGATGGCACACGTGACAGCCAGGGGTAGAATTCTGAGCTCACAAAATGATATGGTAACAAATTCGGCTTCTAAAATAGTCGTTTCTTAACCATTTTGTCATCACCCTTGCACTGGTGAGAGCCATGGTTCTCTCAATAGGAAAAGGCGGGACTTCCGCAGGAAAAGGCGGGACTTCCCTGGTGGTCCAGTGCTTGACTCCGAGCTACCAATGCAGGGAACCAGGGTTCGATCCCTGGTCAGGGAACTAGATCCCGCATGCCTCCCGCATGCCACAACTAAAGATTCCGCAGACGGCAGCGATGGTCCCGCTCACGACAACGAAGATCTCCCCTGCCACAGCTAAGACCCGGCGCCGCCAAATGAATAAGTATTTTTCTTAAAAAAATGAAAAGGCAATCCACGTACACACGTACTTACAAATGATTTCAGAAGATTGATAGGTCAGAAACCTCAGGTCTTGGAAGTCATGTCGGCAAAAGTGTTTTGCACCTGAGTTTTAAAGCCTCGCCTACAGTCTTAAGTGGCAGAGCCCAATTTACATGCCGCACAGTATCTGCCTTGCCGCGTTCGCCAATTTAATCTTGCTGCTGAGTTCCTAACCCCGGTCTGGGTCTCAGCCCCCGATTTCTGCCCCCAGACTCCAAGATGCACTGAACCCGCGATCCGCCATCCTGAATCCTTCCCTTGCACATCTTGCCTTTCCCGGCTCTGCGCCCAAGCGCACTTGCGCGCTTCCAACCGGTTATTCCATTCCCCGGATCCCCCACCGCCCTGCCTGAGGAGAGCCAGTTTCAGATATCCAGTTCCGCTGCCCCAAGGTTTTATTCCCTTGCAACGGTGCCACCGCTGCGGTTAAGAAGCAGAAAATTGGAATAAGGGCCTCTTGGAAGTTAGGTGTCCTGAGCCCGAGACCACCAACCTGCAAGGGGAAGAGATGTGCCGCGAGGCATCCGCCGTGTCGAACAAAACACTGAAGCTTCTTGACACTGAGGTCTGGGGCGTGGACCTGTGGCTCGGGTCACTCGTGGCTCGTTTCGGCTAGTTTCGGTTCCGCCTGAGAAAACCAGCTACCTGGGGTCCGTGTTTTATTCCACCGCCCCGCGATGCCGCCGCAGTGCTTGCCGCGCTGGAGGGTCTGTACAGGCTGCTTGGATCTTGCGCTATGTGCTCAGACCCAGCGATACTGCGGACAGTGAGAAGCTTCGTTTTCTGCATTCTATCTGCTGAGGACAGCAAGTCAGCACCTCAGACCTTCCTGGAAGGCTTAGAGCAGGAGCTCCGACAGAGAGATCCAGAAACGTGCTGGGCAGGGTGTAGGCGGGTCGAGGTGCTGGGTAATCGGGCTTTACAGAGCACACTTACTGAGAGTCGGTGCAGGTTTCGTGCACGCAGGTCCTAACCATGCCGCTCTGAGCATACTTAGGGCGGTACTGTGAGCATCGCCTGGAGGCCCCCGAGCGCCAGTGTCATTTTGTGAGTGCCTGTGCTTTGGGAGTGCGCACATGTCTGGAGAACGTACTGAGTTTGTGTGTGTGTAAGAGTATGACTGAAGTGAGAGCGAGGATTGCACTCCGCTGGACTCTTTAGCACCATCAAAGCTTGGCGGGCTTTCTAGCAGAGGACTGAATTGCAGTAGACGTGGGTGCAGGGCTGGAATCACAGGTCACTGGAACATCTTGGCAAACAGCAGCCGGAAGCAAGGGGCAGCTGGGCAAATGGTTGGAGAAGGAGGCTGAACTTTAGGTGATGAATGGCGGGGAAGGAGGCGTGGGGCTAGAGGTCCGCTTGGAAGCTTTTAGCCTTGCACTTCCCTGCTCAGGCCCAGCAGGGCATCCAGCCCCTCCTCAACCCACGTGATGGACCAACCAGCATGACTCCAGGCAGCTGCACAGGGTGCTGACTGGGAAGATGGGTTGCGATCCCACGGAATCCCCTATGAACTTCCCTGGTAAGCACTTCTAGATCCCCACCTGGGCAGAGAACAGGTACATACTTACTACTGAAAACATTCCTTCAAGATGAGAATATGATCCCCATTTCAAAGATAGGTATACTGAGGCACTAGAAGTTACTAGCCCACGATGTTTCCACCTGGAAAAGGCACAGCGGCAACAGAGTTCCAGTGTGACAAAGTTCTTGATCCCCTGTGTCTGATACCCACAAGCCCTGCCCTCCTGTGCGTGATTCCAGCTGCCTGAATCAGACCCCCTCCTTGGGCACAGAATCATCAACTCTACTGTGCATTAACCCTCGAAGCTGCACTTGCACGGAGGTCTGCGGTCAGACCTAGGGGAGACAGGGTTCCTTGTAATGCTGGACTCTGCCCGACAAGATCGCACAGGTGGGGATGGAGTGGGACACGTGCGTGTTCAAAACCCGCGAAACCGAACAGCTGAAGTTAACCATGACGTCAAACTGTCCTCAAATTCCTACTCACTTTTTGTGTTTTTCATTGGTCTTCACCAACCCCCCCCCACGTCGCCCTCCCGCCCCCGCCATCAATGACCTCAATGCAGATACAAGTGGGGTGGTCCTTCTGGATGCTCCAGGTTCTGGATGTAAGTGATGACACAATCCTTCTGGGGCTCAGATCCTTCCCCTCATTGTTTGCCCAGAGCTCCTGGACCACCCCAGACCCAGAGCAGCAGGAATAAGAGCAGCTGCTGGTGTTGGGAGGCATCAGACGCACTGCCCAGCTCGAGTGTCACTGCCACTTCTGCCACAGTGCCATCGCCTGAAGCCAAAGCTACTGCCACTGCTCCCTCCTCTGCTCCAAGCCACCTGGTTCCTGCTGCCAGGTAAGCCCGGAGATTCCTGCTTAGCTGGGATTCTGTTTTTCTCTCTCTCCCCTCTCTTCCTTCTCTCTCTCCATTACTTTTTCTTAGCTGATCTCTTCCAGTCTCAAAGGCTCTGTCCACTTCTGTCTAGGTCATTTCACACAACCTGTATTTCTCTGCAATGCATCCCAGGCTCCTTCCACAGGTAACACTGGATGGTCTCAGTTCACGCACTCCCTGCTTCACTCTCCCAGCGCTGAGGCGGGCTCCAGTTTCCTTTCCCGCAGCACACGTGCTTAGGTCAGTTTGGGATGCTGGAGCTCCCCTGGCACTGCAAGCAGATCTGGACGCAGAAAGAGTTTTGTGCAGATGGTGCTCTCACGGATCACGTCTTGTGCTCAGCGGACCGCGGGAAATGCTTCGGAACCTGGGCCAGCAAAAGCGGGTGGCAAATAGGTGCAGTGACTGAGGGGCAGGCAGCCATTAAACGCAAGCCCCCGTTGCGGGTTCTGGGAACATTTTCCCAGTTTAAGTCCTGGGTTCCAATTTGAGACCCTTCCAGCTTGATTCTTACAGGGTACTCTTTACCAAAGTGTGGAGCAGCTGAGCAGTAGAATGTGTTTCTTCAGTTTCTCAGGGATTCCAACTGCAGAAATTTGTCCTCGGTAATCCCCTCCCCCCTCCATGTATGTGCAAAAGCCCGGCACCAGGAGGACAGCTCTGGGTTGCACAGTGGGAAAAGCTGTGGTGACAGGTACTCAGACTCTGTCCTCCAGGAGTCCTGGGCAACAGGTTGTATGTGAGAGTGAGTGGAGTGATGGGGCGGGGGCTATGGACCAAGACCTCCTCACCCAGTTGTCCCACTAGGTTTCTTTGCTAAACCAAGCATGCTGCAGCCTTACTGGATCTTCCAGCAGTCCACTTGGCTGAGCAGGAAACGATGGTGAATCGGAGTGACATGACTAGCATGAAACCAGGAGGCTAAGGGAGTTAGAGGCAGAGGCAGGAGCAGAGCCTGGGTCTGTGGGCTCATGGAATTTGTTATTTATTGCTCCAGGTGCTGTTATTCTTCCCTTGCAGAGAGTCGTCATGGGCTTCTGGAAGTTCCCCCGCTTCCTGGTCCTCAGCATCCTGGTCTTGTACCAGGCAGGCATGCTCCACTCAGCACCATTCAGGTGAGACAGCCCTGACAGGAGCGCTCCCGCCTCCCAGTCATATAATTCTGTGTTCTAAGTTGTGCTGTGCTGAATCTGGCTCTTATGGGGTGGGGTGGGGGGGTAATGTATGAATGTAAACATGTATATAATTTTATCATAAACTTTTTATGATACAAAGATGTGTATCACACAGTTTACAAACACACATAAGATACAGGATACTCCTTGTAAATTTCATATACTGTAACTCATTGAACCTCACAGCATGCTTTTGTTGATTGTTACCAAACATTTCTGTCTTTAGCAAACCTGTTTACTAATTTAACCATAATTTGATCAATGAATTGCATCCTAATCTGCTAATTACTTTGCCAGTAAATTTGTTATTAAATCTATGTGATGTTTTCATCTAATTTCTCACCTTTATTCAAATTACATTAAATTGAAACCATTTTCAGATTCAAATCATTATCATTTAGTTTTTAATAATGGCTGTATTTACACTAAGCTCATAAAATTCCTGAAAATCTAACCATCACCTTTCACAAGTCTATATAATCCACTTAGAGCAAACCACTTCTTTTAGGTCGAACCAGAGCCTAAATCCTGGTGAGTGGCATTTTTGGATGGATACATGCCTCATGTCCTGTCCATTGAGAACTGGGCTGGGTTGATAGAGGTGAGAAGGGGAAGGGTTCTAGGCCAGAGTTTTCCTGTTTAGAAGACACTTTGAGATTAAAGCCTTTGTGTGCAGTTTATTCATTGCTACTATGTGTATAGATAGTGGACAAACTTAAATCCTTATTTGAATCATCTAGTTTTTCTAGATGTGTAAAAGTGCACAACATATGTTGAAAATAGAGAGTTTTTTCTGTTAATTCATAGGAATGGTTATATTTGGGGAGTGGAATTGTTAAACGAGTCTTGGAGAGTAAGCTGACTGTTCACTGGGTGGTTGGGGAGGGAAGAGGGGACAGGGAAGGAAGTGCAGAGAGAAGGGTTCTGTGCCCATGAGTCTTTAGACAAGTTCAGATTGTCTAACCCTTGTTCTATTTGTGTGTTTTAGTTAATATTGCTGTGTATTAAAGAATAAGCAAGTCCTAATGCCCAAAGTATATTAAAAATAGAGTAGTAAGATAATCCCTTAATAAATGCCCTTTTGTTGGTTTTTAGGAAGGGCTGTATCTTCTGGGGGTGTCTATGTTAATCCACCTCTTGGAGCTAGATGTTGTCTTGTACTTAGTCATTGAAATGCTGGAGGAGGGGTAAGAGGAAGGGTGAAGGGAAAGGGCTCTTGGCTAATATCTCCATATAGAAAACAATTTTAGGTTATAACCATAGGTCTATATGTGCATTTTTGTAAAGTACCAATGTTTATTATAGACAAGGTTCATTCATTATTTTGCAACATCTAGGCTTTTTTAGATGTCCTGAAGTGACAATGTATGGTAAAAAGTAGAGCTAGTGAATTAACCTATTTGTAAATATCTTTGTTATAATTGATGTAAAAGCAGCACCTTGGACATGGAATTGTTAAACCGTCTCTGAGAAATGCATGTCAGGACGTGTTCATTAGGTTGGCAGAAGAGGGGCAGAAGGAAGTATAAAGGGAGGGATGTATGTGGATGTGTTCATATTTATATTTTGATGATAACCATTGATGTGTGTGCATCTCTTGGCTGTACTATAGGAATACATTGTTAAGTAATTCAATGGAAACATACCTCCTCGCTAACACTTTAATAGTTTAGATTGGATAATGAATCCTCTTAGAAGCATTATACTTCGTGTACTCTGTTGCTTTATGTCTCATTTTTAATTGAACATTAAGGGAATGTAGTATTTTAATCATAACTCTGCCAATATCTTTGTCTAGAGGCCTGTTGCCATTTTTGTCTTTTCTGAAATTTTTGTCACCAAGAAAGGCAGGATTACATTTTTCTCCTTCCAGATTGAGTTGGTGTAGTGTATTCTTGGTTATCAAAATACTCATAGCTTTGGGACTTTGAAATGATAAATATTCATGATGTGTGAAAAAGCATGATACATAACTGTATGATCTTAATTACATAAAAATGGATGCTTAGTTGTATAAATACACAAATGAGATCTAGAAGGACACATCAAACAGTAAACTGCTTGTGATGATGGATGACTTTGTTTCTTGTGTTTTTTGGTTTCCTATTATGCACATGTTAACTTTTAAGAAATAAATGTTATTTTTAAAACCTTAAAAAAAGAAATTAAAAAGAGAGAGAGAATTTGGTTGGCCACATCCTCAGTGGAAGTCCCAGAAACCAAGAAAGCTGGCTGCTTATCCTGGGGTGGGGGTAGGCAGGGGCTCAGAGCATGAGTTTGGCTTGCTTCCCTTCCCTAGGTCGGCCTTGGAAAGTGGTTTTGTACCTGCTACACTCACTGAGGAGGAATCGCGCCTCCTACTGGCTGCAACGGTGAAGTATTATGTGCAGATGAAGGCCAGTGAGCTGGAGCATGAGACAGAGGGCTTCAGGTAAATCTCTGCACCCCTCCCAGAACATGGCTTACCCTTCCCCCAGCTTACCAGGAAGGTGTATACTTAAGAATGAGATTGGGTATAGTGCCACAAATCTCTCTCTCATCTCATAAGCCTTGGTTGGTATTTAATTTACACAGGAAAGATTGGCTGTTAACAGTTCTGTGTTCCAAGACCATTAACCCAGAGACATCTTTGGTCTTCTGACACCCCTGGAAATGTCTACAGGGAGTGATTGTGGCATTTTCCCTAAAACCCTATGATTTTCTGCTGTGTAGAAAACTATTTAGCAGAAATATTTAAGGTTCACTGGTGCCTCTCAGAGTAGTAATTTTCCACTGATGGTCCCATGGGGCAGCATCTGCCCTCAACCTCTCACTGACAGGCCTTCTCATTTTCTCCATCCTACAAATCAGCATCACTGCCCAGAAGAGATCATGCAACACTGCCACTTGCGTGACCCATAAGATGGCGGGCTGGCTGAGCAGATCTGGGAGCGTGATTAAGAGGAACTTCATGCCCACCAACGTGGGCTCCAAAGCCTTTGGCCGCCACCACAGGGACCTGCAGGCCTGAAGAGTGAAATGACTCCAGGAAGAAGGTGACCGCCCTAGTACTTTGAATGGCATGGCTGGTGGCTGGGTATTATTGCAGGGGTGCGGGTCACACTCTAACCCTCCCTGGGCATGTATCATAAAAAAAATCTATAGCGGCTGGATATAGAACAGAGAGTCTCAATATCTGAAACCGCTCTAACTTGGGTTTATTTTTATTTTTCCAGTGTCTCCTGGTGACACTAAGATCATCTGCCAGGAAATATAGAACCTCTTCACTTAAAACACTGTTCCCTGAAGTTATCATTGTGATTATTCTAGGTTTTGAGTTTGAAAGGCAAAGACTCTACCCTTTGGGAGTATTCCCTACAATGTCATGAACATCTGGACTCAGAGCATAGACTTGGGTTCAAATATTGTGTTTGTCCTCTGCTAACTATGTCACCATGGGCCAGACCCTCTCTGAGCCTCGGTTTCCCCATATAACTTGAAGGCAACAATAGTAGATACCTGTTAGCAGCTGAACTCTACTTCTTTAATTTGCAGTGAAAGCAACTTGCAGAAAAAATAGCATGGAAGACACATATATGCATGCTTCTTGATATTGAAAACACTCTTCTCCTTGAAATAAACTAAAGCTCAATGCAGAATAAAATCATTGTAGTTATCTAGTGTGCATCTTTTTAATATTTGATTCCATGTTCAATAAATATAACTCATGTCTATTGGCTTATATGGTAGCAAATCAGGACCCTGTCAGCCAACCTTGCCAAAGGGTATTACATCCATCATGGATTCAAACTAACTTAGTTTTCACAGACATGTTTTGTCCTTATAAGTTTTTTGATTGTGAGATCTTTTAGTGATAACATATCAGACAATGCTTTTTAAATAAACTTTTATTTGTTTGTTTGTTTGTTTATTTATTTTGGCCACACCTCGCGGCATGTGGGATTTTTGTTCCCCAACCAGGGATCGAACCCGTGCCCCCTGCAGTGGAAGCACAGAGTCTTAACCATTGGACCACCAGAGAAGTCCTGACAATGTTTATTAAATGGCAACCAAACTCTTGATTTAAAAAAAAAAGAAAAACTTAGCCAAATCTTCCAAAAATACACCACACATTTCCCCTGCACACTTAAGTTAGAATGTTCTTAAAATAACTTTAATCTTCTTTAATGAGCATGTTCAATTTAACCTGCTGTTTACTTTGCTTCTTCAAAGTTACCCTTTTTAGAAGCACAGTATAAGAATGTTTATCAAAATCTTTTGCAAAGCAAGAGTAAAAAGGCTTCAAATTAGGACTGAAGTGACTCTCTGAGCGATATTCACAACTTAAAGAATGGATTTGTCACATCCACTTTCCCTTCTCTTCCTACTTGGTGCTCAAAGTCCCATAGAAGTCCAGTTGCTTGAGAAGAACAGTAAACCTTGCAGTCAACATGACTGTGGAGAAGACAAGTCCCTGGGTATAAGCTAGTTCTGTGCCCCAGGCAGCAACTTCTGACCTCCAACACTGATCACATTTCCTGTGTTATACAGGCGAATAAAACTGTTTCTTTACATCAGAAAACTTAACTTTTTTTTTTTTAACTGGGAGAAAAAACTGTCAACTGTGAATTCCATATCTGGTGATAATATCCCTCAGAAATGAAAGGGGAAATAAAAACATTCTCAAATGAAGGAAAACTAAGAAATCTGTGCCAGTAAATCTACTCTTAAAAATGGCTTAAGGTATATGTATACGTATAGCTGCTTCACTTGGTTGTACAGCAGAAACCAACACAACATTGTAAAGCAACTATACTCCAATAAAAAATAATTTTTAAAAAATGGCTTAAGGAAGTTCTCAGAGAAGAAAGTCTGGAACTTCAGGGAAAAAAAGAACATCAGAATGGGCAAAATTGATGGTTGAAGCAAAAATTATTACACCATCTGACATGGTGTGCAACGCATATAGAGGAAACACCTAAAACTATATTTAGGATTGGCCAGAAAGTTCGTTCGGGCTTTTCACGTTACAGAAAAACCCGAATGAACTTTTTAGCCAACCCAATATTTAAAGAGAGGGAAGGGCAAAGATAGCCAAATGTAGCATGGTTTCTACATTTCCATCAAAATGGTATAACACTGATACCGGTAGAAAACTTAACTATTTGTAATGATATATCTATTTGTGATTATTTATGTACACATCCCCCAGTAGACTGTAAATCCCAGGAAAGTGGGGACCATGACTGGTTTTGCTCACCATTTCATCTCCAGCATCTAGTCTAGTAGGTGTTCAATAATTCTGTGATGAATGAGTGAAGAAACAAGTGGCAAGTCCAGAGCCCAGACTTCTGGTTACACTGGTGCTGCCTTGTGTGACCTTGGACAGAGAATTACATTTCCACTGAGTCTCAGATACCACGTTTGGAAGAGGGTCTTCAACAAGATGGTCACTAAGTGTTCATCCACTTTAGACTTCTAATCTCTTTAAATAAAAGAAAAGAAACAAAAGATGTCAAGATTAGAAGATGGACCAGTAGGGTGCTGGAAGAGAGGCAGTGGCAGAGGGTGGTTGGCTTAGCATCCCCAGGAAATGGCAGGAATGACTCCTGGGAGAAGTGTGATCTGTCTGCAGCCTTTGGAAAAATTGTGAAGGGAAAGAAGTTTCTCATTGAAAACCTCTTTTTTTCTTTCTGTATCCCTTTCTTAAGTCCCCACACCTACCACCATCAACATGACCATGCCAATAACTCCAGCAAATCAGTGTCATCACACCTCCCATTCTGTCCTGCCTCTAAGAAAATGCTGGAATAAACACATTCACGTGTAAGTGCAGTTTTAGGAACTTTCTAACACTTTGCTGCCATCAGGGTTTGCATTTTCCAACTTAGCCTCTTTGGGGGAATGTTTAACTCATATAAATTAAATGATAAAGACTGAACTTCAGGCAAGGTGAGGACTTCTTTTAGTGGTCAAAGGGAGACTTTCATAAAGCTCCTCAAATCCCATGCAGAGGTGCCACACTCCACCAGCTTCACCTCAGTACCTGGCTCCTAGGAGTGTCAGGAAAATCCAAGTGCACAAACCCATTTCCTACATACCACTTTGTCATCAAAATCATCAGTTATGTACCCTACATCTCAAGGCTGGGGCTCCAGTGAGGCATGAGAGGCATTCACCTTGGGAGCAAAATAAGGGGACACCAAAATGCTTAGTAATAAAGATAATATTCTAATGTAACACTTTAAATTCAAAATTAATGCAAAAAAATCCATGATGAACAAGATATCAAATTTTTAATGGCCAACATCAGTACTGTTGATTTTTTTTCTTTTGCCTCAGGCTCCAATGTGGCTCGGCTAGGCACTTCCTTGACTCTCACTCCCTTCCATTCTGATGAAATGCAACTGTGAGTGCACATAATGAAATGTGGCAAGGAGGCACCTTGTGCTGATTGCTGATTGCATCACTGTGCGCTGGGGTGGGGGGTTGGGAGAGCACCCAGGGCTCAGGCCAGGGGAGCAGCCATCCAGGCACGGCAGGGAGCCCTCAGAATGCGTCCTGGAGGGAGGTTCCCAAAGCTCAAGAAAGAGGCTCTCACTGGAGCACAGACACTCTGTTGAAACCATTACGTGTCTGCACACAGAAATATCAGAGCCATGTACAGGGTTTTCACATTTCTCCAGGCACCCATTCAGCCCTGCATACTGAAGATGGGCTCTCTACCATGAAGCAGTGAAATGCTTCATTTCCTGTTCTACCAAACATCCCTGTCCTGATAAAGTCCACAGACAAACATAATATTGGTTGTTTTCTATCACGCTAGGAGCAAATGCAGGGAGGGGGAACAAAGAGAGCTACTTCTCTTTGCTGAGCGCTGAGAGAAGATGATAAATGATGAAAATGATGACAGGTAAGGATCTGTGTTCTGAGAGACTTTTAGTGAGTCGTGAAGACCTCCCACACACACACTGTCCCCAAGGGGCAGTGGAGGTGGGGATGAGGCATCTCATCAGTGCCATTAGTGAGTCAGGCTGCTGTCAAGGCTACAGCTCTCCTCTGCTAACGTAGGCAGGGGGAGAATGCCAAAGGAGAAATGCTCCTTACCTTAAGTGAATGGGAGGATATTTTTGGAATGGAAATTAATCGTTTTTGAAAATAGATGATGGAAAGGGGCCACTCTTGAACCAAGTACCATACTGCGTAACAGTTGTGGCCAGCCAGACAACGCAAGCTGAATGATGCTGGGGAAGGCAGGCAGGCGTGACCTCAGATATCCAGTAGGTGACATCACTCCACTCCTAGTGCCTCGGCATCACTGTGCTCCAGCTGCAATGCCAATATCCATCCTAGGCCATCTCCATTGACCTTTGGTTAGACATTGAGGACTAAGTTTAGCAATGATCATCTATCATATTATTTTTCCATTTTACTAGAAGATTCTTGACTAATAAGAATTTAAAGGAATCCCTAAGGGTAATATATTAGGCATTTGTAATAGGCAGTAGGTAGATATTCCGTGGCTGGAGATCCTGTGAAATGTACAGGACACTGGAGATGTCCATATACCAGATAGTGAGCTCAAAACAGTTAAACAGCAAAATTTAAGGTTACTAACTGCCTGGCTTCAGCTCCAGTGTATGTGCATCAGAAATATAGAAAGTGAGAGACTGGAAACACTCCTAGAGGACAAGGCTTGCTTAGTACATGGAGGCCTTTGCTCTCCCTATTGCCTCTTTGGAATATTTTCCCCCATATCTCCCCCTGGTCCCCCCATCCCCCACCTCTCACCTCCAATATGCTCACATCCTAATTCCCAGAACCAGAGTACGTTAGGTTTCACAACATGGAGCAATAAAATGGAACTAAAGTTGCTAAACAGCTGACTTTGAGGTGGGGAGATTATCCTGGATCATCCAGGTAGGCCCAATGGAATCACAAGTGTCCTTCTAAGTAGAAGGGACAGGCAGAAGGCAGGCAGAGAAGGGGGCAGAAGAGTCAGTGAGATGCAATGTGAGATGTTGCTACCTTTGAAGATGAAGATAAGGGAATAGGAGTTAAGGAACGTGGGTAGCCCCTAAAATTCGGAAAAGGCCAGGAAACTGATTCTCCTCTAGAGCCTCTAGAAGGAATGCAGCCATACCAACACCTAGCTTTTAACCCAGTAAGTCCTACTTTGGACTTCTGAGCACAAAATCTATAAGATAATAAATTTGTGGTTTTAAGGCACTGTAGTAATTTGTTACGGCAGCAGTAGAAAACTAATATAACTCCTTATCATTTGATCTAAGCTCAAATGTCATCTTCTTAAAGAGACTTTTCTTGACATCTCTCACCTGCTAAAGGATTTCCCCATGCCCAAGCATTCTCTATAACACACTTGTATTTTCGTCTGCTAATGACTGTCTAAAATTATTTTATGTGTTTATTCCTCCTCCCTCACAAGAATGTAAGTTCTAGGAGGGTAGGGACTTCGTTGCTCTTTTCACATATTATCTCCATTGCTTTGGATACCACTACATGGTGGATATTTTAAAAATACCTGTAGTGTGAATAAGCCTTAAGCTAATGAGGACCATAACACTCTTGCCACTGCTCAATCACAAAAGGCAGCTGTTAAAAAGAGTCCCATGCCCAGTAGGTCCTGTGTTGCAAGGAACTACCCAATACAAAACAGGAATAGAAACAGAAACAGCAAATAGCAATTTCCAAGTGGGCAATCAGTTGCTTAATTTTAGGTAGCGGAGGCAAAAAGTTTGAAGAGTAAGCACTATCCCTGGGCAACTGTAGACCAGAGAGTCTTCTGTGAGTGCCAAGAAGTAACCAGTTGGGAACGACTAGAAAGCTGTGAAAAGATATGTAATTAACTCAGGTTGCCTAAATATTGTGTAATTACAATTCATAAGGGATCACATGTAAAAATACCTCATAACATAGGACAAAAGAATAGATGAGTAAAAAAAGGATAAATAGTGAGATTATTTTCTTTTTATATTGATGGGTCAATTCTTTAACAGAGATTCTTAAGATTACCAGGTTTTGCTAAAGACTGCAGTACTGGTAATCTCCCCAGTTTTCTAGTCTGAAATAAGCAGACCTGGTTCCTAAAAAGATAACCACAGAAAAGGCTGGCTGCCGGGGACGCAGGATCCGCCTGACCCAGTGAGGTAGGCGGTGCTGTCATGTCTTCCAGGCCCAAGTGTCAACACCCCGGAAGAGGCCTCCAGGCTCTGTGCCCAACCAGCTGGGGCTTGCCTAGAGCCGCGCCCAGATCCACAGGGCCACCCGCCCTCCGCAGAGCGGACTCTGACCAGAACAAAGCCAAGAGTAACTGGCCCGAGGGCCCTACGCTCAGCCAGCCAATGGCCATGGAAGTGGGGCGGGACCTCGGGGTACCGGGCCAATACGATGCGGCGGGGTTGGAGCGCTCGCCGCGTCCCGGGGCGATGTGGTTTCGCAGCCCCAGCCCGGGCCATGTGGGAGCCTCAGGGTGCTGAGGCGTTCGCGGCGGCCCTCGGAGGCGCCCTCTTCCTGCTGCTCTTCGCGCTGGGGGTCCGCCAGCTGCTGAAGCAGAGACGGCCGTCGGGCTTCCCCCCGGGACCGTCGGGGCTGCCATTTATCGGCAACATCTACTCGCTGGGCGCCTCGGCCGAGCTCCCCCACGTCTACATGAAAAAGCAGAGCCAGGTGTACGGCGAGGTACAGCCGACGGGCCTCGGGCAGGGAAGGCCCGGGCCTTCCTCCCGGGGTGAGGGGATGTCCCACGCTTGTGGGTGCGAGCTGTCTGACCCCTCTCCGTGTGTCGGCAGCGTGGAGGGAAGCCGGCTTCCCAGGCCCGGGAGCGAGGTACTCAAGAGGCGCCGCTGTGGGAGGGAGAGCCCCGCCCAGCCGCGAGCCCCTCCCACCTGATGCCCGCGGGATACTGGCCGGATTCTCCCGCCCCCGAGGGCGATTAGGTGCCGCTCCCGCGCCTGCGCAGTGGGGCCTGGGTCCCGTGCCGCATGCCCGGTCGGGAGTGACGGGCGATACCCTCAGCCCGCCCAGCTTCTAGCGCCCACGGAGCCGCACGTAGTGGGTAGGTTAGCTTCCACCCACGGCTTCTCGAGAAAACCAGGTGTCCGAATTCTAGGACCGAGTTAATGGTTAATAGGAGGTCGTTGGATGTTTGCGTTTGAGAACGACTGGTCTAGGCGTCTGCCGAGAGGCTGAGAGAGCGCAGGTGAAGGCCTCTGGGAAATGACCGGGAAAGAGAGAATGAACTAATGAGTGAAAATCAGTGCGGGGTCGCAGTGCCGTGCTGTCTGCCCAGAGCCAGGAACGTCCCCGCAGCAAACACGGAGACTGCGCTGGCCGTGGGCCAGCCTCCCTTGCAGTGAGGGCGCCTAGGGGCAGGTCCTCTGGTCCTCCCCGTTTTACAGAGGAGGAAACTGCGGCACAGACCTGCTGAGTGACTTGCAGGCAGCCACGCCGCTGCGAACTAGCAGGGGAAAGGCCAAAACGCTAGCTTGTGTTTGGAAGGGTGTCCTGACCTCGAGGAGGCAGAAGTTTCCAGAACACTGGCACTAACCCGGCTCACTCGTTTCCTTTTGAATCCATTCTTTTATAGGAAACGACCAGCCAGGCTCTGCCAGGTGCTGGGAATAGAGAGGTGAAGAAGGCAGTCACAGCCCAATTTTAGGTAGTTACAGTCTAGCCAGAGAAAAAAATTAATCTAACGATCGACCACAAATTGTGTTTTGAAGGAAAAGTACCGCAGGGCTGTTTGGCAATTGCGGTGTTTCAGGTTTGGGCTTACATCCGTATTTAAACCAGCTTTTACAAGAATTATTCTAGGTTTCTGCAGTTCCCTGATGGTATATGTCGCTAAAGGGAGGCTGGGTTTAGATAAAGCAAATTGTGTAATTCTTAGATATTATTTTCCACCCTCCAGTTCTTCAGGAATTGAGTGTATTTCCATGATTTCCATGGAATATATTTGATCTCTGGTGTACAAAGCGTCATTAATATTTAGAGAAATCATAAGATGTGAAAGCACAAGACGAGAAGTTGAGTCCTCTTTCGTCAGGTAAAACTTGACCTTTACTTGTCTGAATCTTAAGTTTCCGCGATATGCGTAATGGTAATAATAATAACTGAACACAGTTAAGTGCTACTCAAATGTTCTTTGAGTAAATGTTAGTTATTAATTACAGAACAACTTATTAGGCCTACAAAGTAGAAAGTGTTTTTAGACCAGTTATGTGAAATGGTGTCATGCAGAATAGGAAGTTGTTTTTCATACGTAGATATTTGAACTGAAAGGAACTCTGTATTTACTATGAACATTCTTTTGGGAGAGGGGTAATTTAGTCTCATAATAGATTGCAAATTATAAATGTGCTGGAAGACTGTCATCTTGGCATAGGTAGACCTGGTACAATGGATAAAAATTTGGCATGAGTAACCAGTTTTATTGCTGGTACAACTATGTGAGGTAACCATAGCGCTTTGCAAAGAGGGCTCTTTACTATAAATCGAATAGGGTTGCTATTAAGTGCAAGAGGGGCAGAGGAAAAAGAGAAGAGTAGGCATGGTTTGAGTAACTCTGTTTTAGACTTAAGTTGAAAACCACCTAATGTATTAACCCTTTAAGCTACTTGCTCTTTATCTTAGTTGTGAAACACCCCTACAGGTCTCCCACTGTCTCAGAGGTATTTTCCAATTCTGACAAAGTCTCAAAGTTGGTATTGTTGCAGGAAGGGGGACCCCTTCCAGGGCCCCAGAGTGGGCTCTTGTCTAACACTAAGAAATGAATTGTCTGAGGAGACATACGTGCTGACAAAGCAAGAGACTTTATTGGAAAGGGGTGCCCGGGTGGAGAGCAGGAGGGTAAGGGAACGCAGGAGAACCGCTCTGCCATGTGGCTCGCATTCTCGGGTTTTATGGTGATGGGATTAGTTTCCGGGTTGTCTCTGGCCAATCATTCTGACTCAGGTTCCTTTCTGGTGGGCGCGCAACTGCTCAGCAAAGATGGATTCCAGCGAGGAGGATTCTGGGAGGTTGGTAGGACATGTGGACTGGCATCTCCTCTCTCCTTTTGGCCTTTCCTGTATTCCGGTTGGTGGCTTGTTAGTTCTATGTTCCTTACCAGGATCTCCTGTCATAAAATAACTCATGCAAATTGTTACTGTCTTTGCCTGGCCAGGGCGGGCAGTTTCAGTCAGTGTTTCCGCTAACAGTATGAGTTGTTAAAATACTATGCCTTTTTTGGAAGTGGAAGGAAACTATTATCTCCTGTACTTCAAGAAGGTTGTGGAAAGTTGTTTATATGTCGTACTTATAAATAGAATCTTATTTTTCCACTGTCTTACTTGATGACCTGGAGATGTGTGCTCAGAGAAAGCAAGCCCTGGACTTCAAAATTGCTTATAAGAAATGACAGGCACTTCAAGTGACACCTACTTTCATGAAGTCCGTGAATTCAATTCTTCTTCATAATTCTTGAAAGGAAGACAACCGGTGCTCAAGTCTTATACAGTCATTTTAAAGACAATCTTATATATAAATGTATCACACTGAGACTTAGCATTTCCTTGGAGATTCACTCTGAATGCGTAAGCTTCTGCAGTGACTAATCTTAACCCAGATTTCGAGAAGCATTCCCTAGCTAGCAAAGCTAGCACAAGGGGTTTTTACAGATTATTTTCAGGTAATGCACGTAAGGATAATAAAATAATTACTTTGAGGCAAGTGGTGTTGACAACCTATAATTTATTTATACAGTAAGCGTTTATTGAGATGTATGCAAGGCATTGAATGAGATTCCGTGGAGCGTTCAAAGATGAAAGAGATGAAATCACTGAATCTAAAGAGTTTATAATTTAGCAGGCAATCAGAAGACAGGAATATGAATGCTTTTGGCTTTAGGTAGTATTAACTAAGTGCCATGGGAACTTCTAAGCATGTGCTGTGGTGGTTCAAGGGAGAAAGAGAAAGAGAGTGCACCGAGAAAGGCTTCATGGAGGTTGGTCCTTAAAGACTTGGTGGGGTTTGGATGGTATGGCAGTCAAGGGAGGCATTCCAAATGAGAATACAGCCCAAGCAAATGTTGAAAAGTGTGTGGCAGTTATTTATCAGTTTTCATCAACAGCACTTTTTACATTCCTCTGTTATTAGCACTTAGCCCGTAGTGTTGTAATAATATGCTTAAATGTGTGTCTCCCCCACTATTCTTTAGTTCAGCATATATTTATCAGTTGTTATCATATGCTATGTATTAATACTATTCTAGATGTGAAGATTTAGCAATGAACAAAACAGGTGAAAATCCCTGCCCTCGTGTAGCTTACACTCTACCAGTGGAGGGGAGGCCGGGAGCAGGATAGGGACAATATAAACACAATAAATATATAATATGTTAGAGTACAGAGTAAGAAGTACACTAAATTAGTGTAAGGAAAATGGAGAATGCTAGGGGGTGAAATTTAAATGGGTTAGAGCAGACGTCACTGTAAAAAAAAGCATCTGAGCAAATATTTGAATGAACTGAAGGAGCAAGGTATGGGAATATCTAGGGGAAGAACATTCCAGGCCAAGGGAACAAGTACAAAGGCCATGAAGCAGGAGTATGCCATGTTGAGAATCACCTATAAAGAGACAAGTTAAGAGGCTGTTGAGATAACATAGGGGAGAAATGAAGGATTAGAGTGTTAGTGACAGAAGTGGTAAGAAATTGTCATATTCTGTCTGTATTGTTAAAGTTGAAACATCGTGACTGCTAAGCAGTGATGTGGGGCTTGGGTGAAAAATGGAGTCAACATGGGCAGCTCAGGACTCCCCTGGCAGTCCGGTGGTTAAGAATCCGAGCTTCCACTGCAGGGGGCGCAGGTTCGATCCCTGATCAGGGAACTAAAATCCCGCGTGCCGCGGTGTGGCCAAAAAAAACCCCCAAAAAACAAAAACCATGGGCAGCTTATGGACAGTTTGGGACCAGAATATAACTTGAAGGATGGCTGGAATGGTCATTAACTGAGATAGTGAAAAATCGTGGGTAGAGCTAGTTTGGGAATAGGGGAAGAGACTTGAAGATCATAGACTGACTTCTAGAAGGTGTTTCATGTGTTCCTGTTTCCATCCTTGCCAGCATCATAACTACCCCATAATAATAAAAATTATTGAATAAATTTAAAAATATATAAAACTAATCTTGGACCCTTCCATAGATTAAAGCAGCGTAAGGATGAATTTTCACAATTTGATTTACAAACTTCTACCAAAAGTCCTTGAAAAGAGCGTGTACCTGAATAGATGCTAGTTCAAGTAACAGTTTCCCCAGTTTTCACCGTCAAATAGAGGACCATCTCATTTTTGAGTAAAGGTGGATTGTATAACAGTTTTCTCAAGTTATGGCTCCTAGTTGGTTTTTGTAATCTCTAGTGTCCACAACCTGACAGCATTACCCTGAAATTAACTCCCCTGTTTGTTCTGCCTTCCTATTAACAGAATTTTTAATCCCATCTTTGTGAAATCGATCACAAAGTTGATTTAATCACAAAGTTGGGGATTTTTTCCTGCATCAGGACCACTGCCTATTCACTAATACCCTTTTTTATTGTCTCCACTTGTGATACTGTGATTTTTAATAAATGTGTATTTGGTCTTTGTACCTTTCCTGGCACAAGCTCCTAAAACCCTTGGAACTTCCTAAGTGTTGAGAGTGGTAGATGCATCTTTTGTTATTCATAATAAGCCCCTTTCACCCACCTCAGAGTTTATGTTAATGTTAATGGAAAGCCCTTAAGGATAGGAGCTTGTTGCCTGGAGAACTAACCAGGATTAGAGGGTTGAAACTTTCAGTTCTACTCATCTTACCTCTGGGGAAGGGAGAGGGGCTGGAGGTTGAGTCAGTCACCAGTGACCAATGATTTGATCAATCATGCCTAGGTAATAAAGCCTCCATAAAAATCCCTGAATTACAGGGCTCTGAGAGCTGCCATGGTGAATTGGTGAACACGTGGAGGTGAGCAGAGGCTAGCATGCCTGGAGAGAGCACGGAAGCTCTGCACCCCTTTCCTCATACCTTGCTGTTGGGCTGCAACCCGCAGGCCTGCAAGGCCTATACTTGCCCAGCTTCAAGACCGAAGAAAGAGCCCGGAGTCAGCAACGGAGACATCAGTGGATAGGGATCTTACATATCTGAAGCAAGGTCCTGGAGCGATACCCCACCGTGTGTGGCAGGTGGCAGGCAGGACCTGGCAGCAGGGGAAGGGGGCGGGGGATGACCAGTTACAGGGGAGTTGATTCAGGTTGGCTCATTGGTTATCAAGTACACTAGCAGAGGGGCACGCCCCTCGCTGCCCCTTTGATAAGAACAATCAGTAGCTGGAGCCTGGGGCAAGTATGTAGGAAGGTCAGTCATGTGAGTAGGGTATAGGTGAAGCAGGCATTGGTTGAGCAGGGGATATACAGAGAGCAAGAGAACAGCCATCTTGAGTGGCCTGACCATACACTTGCCCTATGCATCTCCTCCATATGCCTACTCCTGAGTTAACATCCTTTTATAAGAAACCGGTAATCTAGTAAGTAAAATATTTTCTTGAGTTCTGTGAGCCACTCTATCAAATTAATCAAACCTGAGGAGGAGGTCATGGGAACCTCTGACTTATAGCCCTTTGATCAGAAGCACAGGTAACAACCTCGACTTGTGATTGGAGTCTGAAGTGGGGGAGCACTCTTGTGATATTGAGCCCTTAACCTGTGGAATCTGACACTTTCTCCCGGTAGATAATGTCAGAATTGAGTTAAATTGTAGGACACCCAGCTGGTGTCCCAGAACTGCTTGATGTGTGGAAAATGCACACATCTGGTGTCATAGGTGTTGTAGTGGAGTACTGAGAGTAGAGGAGACACACAGGAGGAGGAATTTTTCCTTTATATCAGCTTAAAATTACGCTTCTATGAAAAGACTTTAAGACCATCCCATTACTGCTTTGGGAACTGAAAGAGCTCCATCTTTGCTCAGCTGGTAACCACTTCCTTTGTGCTGAAACTCCTACACTGCCACTTTTGACTAATACCTGTACTTGTGGCAGGCAGTCCATGCTCCTTCCCAAAGTTCTGGATGTACCTACTGCTCAGTTGGCAGGGCCCATCCTTGTGCCAAAGAGTCTTGCTCAGCTGGTTGATTCTGTTACTATTTGGAGGTCTTTATCACTTTTGCTACTGTAACTACTTCTGCTGAACTTCAATTCTCTGCTAAGTCTCCTGGTACCTCCCACCCCAGCCCCCAAAGTAGTGTGAATCATGGCTAAATCTGTTCTACCTGTTTGCCCAGAGATGAGGCTTGACTCAGTATTTTGGCTCTCAAAAGCTCTCGGCCACCCCCTGAGAGGATGGGGCTAAGCAATCTTTGCATCCCACTGATAAGGTAGCATTGTTCCTTCACTGGACTAGGCCTCTATATAGGGCTAGCTAGAATAGACTACAGGAGGTGTGACATTGTAAGTGAACCTGCGGTGAAGCACATAAGAAGCTTCAGCAAGGAATAGGATGGGTATCCCATCTTTTAGCTGAGGGGCAGCCACCTGTGCCAACGTGGCGGATGCCAGTCCTCCAAGGTCAAATTCCCTTAGGGCCCTCTTTGTTAACTTTGTGGAATTCAGGGGCCCAAATAAATAAGCCTGTGAGTTTCAGTATGTCTTGTTGAGGAGAGGGCAATTTTCCCCTCTGCCCCTCTTGAGTACTTTTGGCTGGACTAATAATAAAATTGACACAAGACAGATTAACAGGAGAAAAATAAACACATTTGAATCCATGCGCATGGAGGTCTCACAGACATGGGATGGAGGAAGTGGCCAAAGCAGGCAGATGTTCTACTTCTTAGACAAAGAACCAATAAATTTGCAAAGAATTGACAGGACAAAGAAACTTTGGTTTTGGGTGCCCAGTTGGTGAAGAATCTAAACAGAGTTTGTGCTTGGGCAGTAAATTAAAGAAGTAACAAGATTTGTTTAAAAAGGATTCTCACCCCCATATTCCCTATCTTTGGCAATAAGGGTGTCCTACCTCCAGATGCATGGAGTATACCTTTAACATGAGAGATTTATTTCCTGCTTTCAGGGAGACAAAAAAGAGAGAGTGTCCCTCTTTTTTTTTTTTTTTCCTTTTTTTAAAATTTTGGCTGTGCCGAGCAGCTTGCAGGATCTCAGTTCCCTACTAGGGATCGAACCCAGGGCACAGCAGTGACAGCACCAAATCCTAACCACTAGGCCACCGGGGAACTCCCTAGAGTGTCCCTCTTACGTTGGCCATTTCTTCAGTAACTTTAATTCAAAATAATTAATATGCCATTGAGGCATATTTTGGGGTTGCATATCCTGGGCCCCAACATTTTATACTTCAAAAGTTGTCTCTCAGGCCTTTGACAATCCCCTCCCCTACCTAAACCTGGAATAATAAATGATGTGTAGATGGAGCCACTTCCTCATTCATCTTGGAAATAAACAGATGCTGAGATTTCATTGAATATTTTGAGTTGGAATGAATTTTAAAAGAGCATAAATATCAAGTATTTCTTGATTTTCTGTGGCAGCCCTGAAGCCCAAAAAGTTTAAGGGTTCTGCCAGGTGTCCTGTATCTGTTTAATGGCAAAGCTCAAACTAGAACCCAGGCCTCCTGAGTCTGGTACTCTTTTCATTACACCATTTATAAGATTATGTCTTGAGCCACTGAATGCGTAATGAAATCATGGTCTTTGACGTGCCTTGTAGAGAGAAGGCACTCTAAACATTGTCAGTTGAGTAATAAATGCCAGCATTTTCAGGGAGTAACAAATACTGGGAGAGCTGGACTTAGTATATGTGGATTTCTATGGTTATATTTCTCCATATATTTTGCCATTTAAATGTTTTTCTTTTCTTCTCAAAGATCTTCAGTTTGGATCTTGGAGGTATATCAGCTGTGGTTTTAAATGGCTATGATGTAGTAAAGGAATGCCTTGTTCATCAAAGTGAAATTTTTGCAGACAGACCATGCCTTCCTTTATTCATGAAGATGACAAAAATGGGAGGTATGTTTATTTTCACCTACCTAATGATTTACTAAACTATTTTAAATCACATTTCCTTTTCTTTTTTAAATTTATTTATTTATTTATTTTTGGCTGCGTTGGGTCTCCATTGCCGTGCACGGGCTTTCTCTAGTTGCGGTGAGCAGGGGTTACTCTTTGTTGTGGTGCGCGGGCTTCTCATTGCAGTGGCTTCTCTTGTTGCAGAGCATGGGCTCTAGGCACGTGGGCTTCAGTAGTTGTGGCACATGGGCTCAGTAGTTGTGGCTCACAGAGTGCAGGCTCAGTAGTTGTGGCGCACGGGCTTAGTTGCTCCTCAGCATGTGGGATCTTCTTTGACCAGGGCTTGAACCCGTGTCCCCTGCATTGGCAGGTGGATTCTTAACCACTGTGCCACCAGGGAAGTCCCCACATTTCTTATTTTATGTAAATTTAGTACATAGAGATTGGATTCTGTTGTACTGATTAACAGAAAAGTATTAATTAGTTAATTTAGGTTACAGACCCTAATATTTGAGGACCTTTCAGGCTGCATTACATTCATATTTTAGGTCAGTACATGCTAATTCTACTGTTGTAATCCAGTTCTAATAAATATTGTAAATAATGTTTTAAATAATTAGCACTTAATAATATGTGCAGGTTTTGTGAAACAGGTTAAGAATACATACACATGCACATATACTTGAATCAAAAGTATCTTTGAAGCTAGTCTTGAGTACTTGGTGACATTTTATTATTATTTTACTTATAAGCTTATAGACCCTGAAACAGCCTTTCTTAACTACTAATTAATAGTAAATGAAGAATTGTGGGTTTGTGTAAAGGACTAGTATTCTCTATGGTTTAGTGTTGATCAGTGTCGGATGATTGCATATTCAACAAGGGAGAAAGGCTGAAAGTTAACAGAACGGATGAGACGAAAGCAGCAACAGAAAGCCTAAAATAGAATGTTGACGTCAGATACATCCGTTTTCATACTTAATAGTATAAGAGTTTTTATCTCCAAAATTTTCCAGTTCAATGAGAGCTTCACTCTTCATTTGAAAGAAAAATTCAACAATATCTTGGCTACATAGACTAAAGAAGACATTGATTGAAAAGGAAAAAAATAAAAATTAACCATATATTAAATTGCAAAGCAAATCAATTAATGCAAAGAAAACACCAGTTTTAAAGGCCAAATTCTTAGGCCAGGGCATGATGACACTTGAAAGCAATAATATAAATAAAAAACAAATCTCCAGCTTCTTAAATACTCTTCCAAGTAATAATTAGGCCAAAGAAGAAATTATACCACAATTATAATAGAAGACCTTTAAAGAAATTATGAAAATGTATGATGTGATCAGAGTAATATTTAGGATAAACTATATGTTTTTTGAAGCTATAAACTTATAGTTTAGACTGTTTTTATCATAAAGAAAGAAAAAACATGCATTCAACTTAAGATTTTCAAAGAAATAGTTAGAGAAAAAATAAGTAGAAAATTAGATGTGTTGGGCTTCCCTGGTGGTTCAGTGGTTAAGAATCTGCCTGCCAGTGCAGGGGACACGGGTTCGAGCCCTGGTCCGAGAAGATCCCACATGCCGTGGAGCAACTAAGCCCATGCGCCACAACTACTGAGCATGCGCTCTAGAGCCCACGAGCCACAACTACTGAAGCCCGCGTGCCACAACTACTGAAGCCTGTGCGCCTAGAGCCTGTGCTCCGCAACAGGAGAAGCCACCACAATGAGAAACCTGTGCACCACAACGAAGAGTAGACCCTGCTCGCCGCAGCTAGAGAAAGCCCATGCGCAGCAGCAAAGACCCAACACAGCCAAAAATAAATAAATAAATAAATAAATTTATTAAACAAGAAAGAAAATTAGATGTGGTTTTTTTTTGGCTGCACTGCCCAGTTTGCGGGATCTTAGTTCCCAACCAGGGATTGAACCTGGGCCCTCAGCAGTGAAAGCATGGAGTCCTAACCATTGGACCACCAGGGAATTCCCTAGATGTGTTATTTTAAGATGCATATGCACTGAACTTGGAAGTGGGAAATGAGAGCCACCATAAACCCACTCTTTGAATAGGAAAAAGTGGCCCTTTAGGCGGGCTCAGCCCATGCCTGGGCACACAGACTGGCCAGTATACGGTTATAATCAGGCTCCTGTGTACCTTCTTGTGTGTAACTGTATGCATATATTACACACATGTATCCCATATGCACACATTGCTCTTGGGCTTGCTTTCATCTCAGTGCCTTTGCACTGGTTCTCTCTACCTGCAGTGATGTTTCCCTGGATATCTGCTTGACCCATTCCCATCTCCTGTGTCTTTACTTATGTCACCTTCTCACTGAGGCTTTTCCTGACCGCACTATGTCTCCTTCCTTGCTATATAATTTGTTTGTCTCTCCTCACTAGTATGTAAGCTCCATGAGAAATAGCCATCTTTGCCTCTTTTGTTCACTGATATATCTAAGACACTTTAGGTCCAGAAATACATTATGTTGAATGAATAGTCATCTGGGAGTATAGAAAAGAGAATGGAATATGGCATATAAAATTGCTGCACAGCGTTAAAGACCCCCTTATGTATGGTTAATTTCATCATAGGTTCCAAATTCAAAAACTGTTGCACAAAAGTTGTTGGAATGTAAATTACATAGGTACCTCATGTAGACAAGAGAACATGACATTTTTCATCATAGGTATACCTATGTACCAATTATGAATGAAATTCCAAGTAAACTACACGTTACAGAAATATATATGCTGAAGAAGTTTTTTTCTTGATAATCGATTTAAAGGGAAAATATTCCATAGTAGACATATCAGTACAGCAGAGTATACTGTGGAGACTGAGATTTTAAGGCAAGCAATATCAACATTAGAAGTTTGAGTTTCATGTTTGTCCCCTTAGTTTGTGCTGCTATAACAAAAATATATAGAGTGAGTGGCTTAAACAACAGACAGTTATTCTCACAGATCTGGAGGCTAGGAAATTCAAGATCAAGGTGCTAGCAGAACAGTGTCTGGAAAGAGCCTGCTTCCTGGCTTGCAGACTGCTGTCTTCTCCCTGTATCCTCACATAACCAAGAGCAGTCATCTCTTCCCACATCCCTTCTTATAAGGGCACTAAGCTCATTCATGAGGTCTCATTACATAATTATTTCCCAAAGGCCCCACCTCCTAATACCATCACATTGGGGATTAGGCTTCAACATTTGAATGTTGTGGTGGCACAAACATTCAGTCCCTAGCACCTGCTTTTGGCTTGAGTATTTCCACTACGTTGACACCTCATTCAGGCCATCCTTGCCACTGCCAGTTATAGTATTAGGTAACATATGCCTTTAATGGGAGGAAATTTGTATTCTAAAATCTAGTTTCTTAAAGCAGGAAATTTCTAATTCTAGAAGGATGATTTCTCAGGTATGTGTTTAGTCCAGGATAAAATTTTGCCCATAGAACACACAGTCATTCGTCTTTTGTAAATTAGGCTTATAGTAGAAGTTGGATAACAAAGTCACCCAAGACCTAGTTCACCCAGGTTGAATTACACAAGACAGTTCAGTTTCTTGTGGTGGGAGATTATAGGTCTTTTCTGCCTTTGCCCAGATGAGAAGTATAGATAAGCTTTATCTGTTTATAATATTCCATGGCTGATGAGGAGTAAAGAATAGGGCTTAACTACTGGGTCTAGTTTTAGTTTTATAGAAAATTTGGAGAAGAATGAATAGCCATCTTTTTTTTTTTTCTTCCCTGCATAGCATTTTTAGCTGTTAGATACAGGGATGTAGGAATGATAAAATTTTTTAATAGTTTCATAGAAAGATAATTTGGAGAAGAATGACTAACCATCCCTTTTTTTTTTTTTTAAGGCTTACTCAATTCCAGATATGGCCGAGGATGGGTTGATCACAGAAAATTAGCTGTAAACAGCTTTCGCTGTTTTGGATATGGCCAAAAGTCTTTTGAATCTAAAATCTTAGAAGAAACCAAATTTTTCATTGATGCTATTGAAACATACAATGGTAGCCCTTTTGACTTTAAACAATTAATAACAAATGCCGTTTCAAACATAACCAATCTGATCATTTTTGGAGAACGATTCACTTACGAAGACACTGATTTTCAGCACATGATTGAGTTATTTAGTGAAAATGTGGAACTAGCCACCAACGCCGCAGTCTTCCTCTATAATGCCTTTCCATGGATTGGCATCTTACCTTTTGGAAAACATCAACAGCTGTTTAGAAATGCAGCTGTGGTCTATGACTTTCTCTCCAGGCTTATTGAAAAAGCTTCCATCAACAGAAAACCTCAGTTACCTCAGCATTTTGTTGATGCTTATTTAGATGAGATGGATCAAGGTAAAAATGACCCATCATCTACTTTCTCCAAAGAAAACCTGATTTTCTCTGTGGGTGAACTCATCATTGCTGGAACTGAAACTACAACCAATGTGCTACGGTGGGCAATTCTTTTCATGGCCCTTTATCCTAACATTCAAGGTAAGGATTCTGGTGATCTCAAGGTCTGTTCTTACATTTAGGGCTCACACGTGTTTTAGAGTCTTTGGCCATGTACCAGGCATTTTATTTAGGAACTTCTGCCGTGCTATCCAAAAAGAGAAGCATTGAATATCTGTAAGGTTTTCAAAACTGTTATCTAAATTCGTATAAAAACCTCAGAGTTGTCTTATAATACCTATTGTATAAATGAGGGAAAAGGCTGAGTGACTGATTTGCCCAATCCCTTCTAGTGCTGAGCTGGGACCTGAACCCTGGTGGTGGTGGTTGTTGTTTTTCGGCTGCACTACGCAGCATGCAGGATCTTAGTTCCCCAACCAGGGATCGAACCCGTGCTTGCTGCAGTGGAAGCATGGAGTCTTAACCACTGGACCGCCAGGGAAGTCCCAACCCTGTTTTTTTTTTAATTTAAGTTTTTATGCTTCACTCTTTTCCTTGCTGAGAGTGTTGTTATTCTAATTCTAGATTTGTTTAATTTTTATTTTTATTACTTATAATGTGTTTTTCACAACAAAATTACTTAGAGCGTTGGGTACTGGTTGTATAAGATACGTGGCACATATTTAAATAGAACTCCCAGATAATGAAAAATCTGAATCTGGGTGTACCCATACCTTGTTGGCTTACTACAGGTTATCTTTTGTTTTATCCTAAAGGGAAATTACTTTAGATATAATTCTAAGAAGTGCATAATAACTTGAACACTTTTTCTCTTACAGGACAAGTTCAGAAAGAGATTGATTTAATTATAGGACCCAGTGGGACACCTTCTTGGGATGACAAATGCAAAATGCCTTATACAGAGGCAGTTTTACATGAAGTTTTAAGATTCTGTAATATAGTGCCGTTAGGGATTTTCCATGCAACCTCTGAGAATGCAGTTGTACGTGGTTATTCCATTCCTAAAGGCACAACAGTAATTACAAATCTTTATTCTGTACACTTTGATGAAAAGTATTGGAGAGACCCAGAAATATTCTATCCAGACCGATTTCTGGACAGCAATGGATATTTTGCCAAGAAGGAAGCTTTTGTTCCCTTTTCCCTAGGTAAGAGAACTTTCACAGGGGCATAACTTTAGGACAAAGTATAATGATGATTTATCATGTATAACATCTTAATCTGAAGCATTCTATTGTAGAGTTAATATCCCAAATCTGAAAATAGTATTGACACTTACAGGAGAGAATGGTTTAATTAGAGCTCATTAACACCTCTTTCTACTCAAAATAAACAAGCCATAATTGAGCAGCTAGAAAGAAACTGATGAGAAGCTCTGGCTTTTTCTGAAACTTTCTTGCTTGTGGATTTTGGCTTGTAATTAAAACTTGTAGAGCTAGAAATCAGTAACAGGCAGCTTGAGAAACAGACCCAGGGACAGGAATGACATCATAACTTGAAGTGAAACTAGAATCTAGCTCTCTTGGCTCTCAATTATTATACCTCATCTCCAAAAATATTGCATCTCCTGTGAAGAAGTACACAGATCACAAGACCCATGGAAGATGGACTGGAAAAATCCTTTCACTGGGGAAGGGTGCACATGCAGTCATTTGAAATGAAATGAACTTCTCCTGGGTCAAGAGAACAAAGTGTCACACCTCAGATCTTTCATGGCATATCTCAGGCTCTGTTGCCACATTTTGCCAAGGAAGTGGAGAATAGAACTAATGAGCTTACAAAAGTGCATGACCTTACAAAAGAAGGTAAAGAAATGGGCTCTGGGAACCAAAGTGCCAATTTCTATTCTTTGCGGCTTAAGAAAATCCTTTAATAAACATAAATTCCAGGCTTCCCTGGTGGCACAGTGGTTAAGAATCCGCCTGCCAATGCAGGGGACACGGGTTCGAGCCCTGGTTCGGGAAGATCCCACATGCCGCGGAGCAACTAAGCCCATGCTCCACAACTACTGAGCATGCGCTCGAGAGCCCGCGAGCCACAACTACTGAGTCCACGATTCACAACTACTGAAGCCTGTGGGCCTAGAGCCCGTGCTTCACAACAAGAGAAACCACCACAATGAGAAGACTGCGCACCGCAACGAAGAGGAGCCCCCGCTCTCCACAACTAGAGAATGCCCGCGCGCAGCAACGAAGACCTGACGCAGCCAAAAATAAATAAATAAACAAATTTATTTAAAAAATAAATGAATAAAATAAATATAACTTCCTCTAAATTTCTTTAAATTCCAGATTTCCTGAATGGTACGTATTAGACATAAATTTTGGTAAATATTGTGGATTTAGAAAAATTATTATGCCTGTTTTTTATGTTGAGGGAGAAGACATTGTCTTGGAGAACAGCTGGCTCGGATGGAAATGTTCCTGTTTTTTACAACATTGCTTCAGCGATTTCACTTGCATTTTCCAAATGAACTGGTTCCAAATCTGAAGCCCAGGTTAGGCATGACGTTGCAACCCCAGCCCTACCTCATCTGTGCAGAAAGACGCTGAACGTGCCTGGATGTTTCGTGGAACAAGGTGTTTGCCTCACCCCTGACCCTTGTTTAGACACTGTGTGTGTTTGTATAAGAATCACAGCATCATAAAAACCAAATGAACACAGATGTGTCTTTAAAAACTGTAATAATAGCATTAGCTATTATTTTTTCCAACCTTTTATGACTTATAAGGTAGAATTATCTGAGGAAAACAGAGGTACAAATGACAGTTGTTGCTTAAGATACTAAGAAGGGCCATCGATGCCCTGACTTTTCAGCCTGTTGTTGAGCACCAGGTACCCCTCATCCCTTCTTGACTCCAATTTGCTCCTGTCTGGGCTCTTTGCTTCCAAATGTCAATGCCAGCTCATTTCTGATCAGCTATTGCCGTTAATAGATTGTGTGGTACTAGTCCAGTTTAATAGTGGACTAAAGAAGAAATTAGAACCCAAATAAATGAGTTTGGACTACAGAGGTATTTTAGACATGGTGGCAAATGATAGAATAGATAGCTATACAGTATATTTAATGTAAAACCTGCCAGTGCTTTCAAATCTTACTTCCTACTATAGCTTCATAAGAGTTGCGGCATCATTCTTCCTACAAATGAGGGTCCCTGTGACCCTCATAGCAGCAGTTAAGTAGATAGGAAATTACAATAAGGTATTTAAAAATGACACGTAACTTTCTTTTTCTTTTTCTTTTTTTTGGGGGGCCACCGTGCAGCTTGTAGAAACTTAGTTCTCTGACCAGGGATTGAACCCAGGCCCTCTGCAGTGAAAGCACCGAGTCCTAACCACTGAACCACCAGGGAATTCCTGACACATGCCTATTCTTTGTAGGCACAGACTTTTTCCCTAGTACCATTTTTTTTCCAAAACTAGTCACAGGGCTTAAAGATTGAATCCTTTTACCTTTTAGAGGTCTCTAGGCATTTCCTTGGATTACTGTTACTTTTCTAAAAAGAATACTATTCAAATCCAAAAAACATGCTTTAGAGGCAAGGTAACTGCATAAATTGGGACACTTGAGAATGATGGGCTTCTATTAATAATTATACCGTAAAATAAGTGTAAACTGTGACTGTCCTGTTCAAACTGGTATGTATAGTCACCCATTTATACCTTTTTTTAAGCAATATTTCTTCTACAGTTGTACATTAAGGGTTCATGCTCTTGTAACGTAGCTCATGAATAGTCACAGCCTCAGAGTAAATGCACATAACAATGATTTCTGTTAGGAATATGAATTTAACCTTAGTTTGACTTTATCTGTTGAATATTTTCAGGTGTATATGTGATAAATCAGGAGTCTTTGCATCTCTGATATATTAAGATGTTTCTAGTTGCAAGGGGGAAAAGGTCCTGTGCAAATTTACAAAATAATAAAGGAGAAATTCAGAGGTAGCAAGGCAGTTTTAGGGTAGGTATGACCTAGATGCTTCATGCTGTAATCAAGATCCTGTTTCTTCACATCCCTCAAGTTTGCTTTCCAGATGATATCAGCTTTATCTTAAGGCTGGCTCATGGAAGTACATGTGTTTTGCCCACATCCTTTCAAGACAGTGAGCTTGGATTGTTTTTGGGAGAGCAAGGGAGCTTTTCAGATGTTCTCCCCAAACTGTTCTTTGTGTCCCATAGGTCCTAACCAAGTTATGTGTCCATCCATTAAAACTATGTCTTGTGAACATGGAAGCAGCCCAAGTGCCCATTAACAGATGATTGGATTAAGAAGATGTGGTATATATACACAATGGAATATTAGTCATAAGAAAGAATGAAATTCTGCCATTTGCAGCAACATGGATGGACCTAGAGAATATTATGCTTAGTAAAAGAAGTCAGAGAAAGACAAATACTGTATGATATCACTTATATGTGGAATCTAAAAAAGAATGTATATGCACAACAGATGCACAGATAGAGAACACAAATTTGTGGTTACCAAAGGGGAGAGGGGAGTGAGGAGAGACAAATTAGGGGTGTGGGATTAACAAACTACTGTGTATAAAATAAATAAGTAAATAAGCAACAAAGACATACTGTATAGCACAGGGAATTATAGCCATTATCATATAGTAACTTAAAATGGAGTTATATAATGCAAAAATACTGAATCACTATGCTATACACCTAAAACTAATATAATATTGTAAATCAACTATACTTCAATTAAAAAAAAATGTCTTGTGAGTGGGATTATCGTTCCCTTATGCCTGACTATTAGAGCCAGTGATGGAGCTGGCTTCGCTCAAGTACATGTGTTACATAGTGTTAGTATAGTTACCTAAACAAAAATAAGGAGAGTTATGAAAAGAAGAGGAACTCTTGACTAGAAGACTAATTACAGTGTCTATCTCACTGCCCTCTGACCACTTACTAAGCCAAGCAACTTTCTAACCTACCCCCCTGACTCTTGTTAATTATACTCACTCAAGTTGTTCCTTGGTCTTTGCTCTTCCTTTGACACAGGAAATGTCCTATCCCTGGGCCTCCTACTTACTGTCATATCGCATATGTTGAAATCTACAGACTGAGGGTTCTGTGGGCTTTGGTGGTCTTACTGAGCAAAGCCATGTAAGTGACCTAGAGTAGTTATAATCAAAATTGAGGAAGCCTTATTTTGCTCTGGTATACCACCACTATTTCTTCTAGGATGATTAAGAACTCCATCAACCTACACAGAATGGAAAACATGCTATTTACTTTCTTTACCTTGCATCTAAGGAAATGTTATATTTTTCCCTAATCAAGTTAATGCCAACCTGATAAGTCATTTAAGTATGTAGATTCATAACTGGTTAATGGTAGAAGAGGTTTACTGTCACTTGATGTGCTCATTTTATAGCCAAGGAAGTAGGGGTTCAGACAGGGAAATGATTCCTCTAGTTCATAGTAGAGGCATGGCCCTCTTTCACCTCATATATGTATATTTTTTATCCAAACTGTGTTTATTGGGATGGTTCCCCATTCATCTTGATTCACAGTGCTTTTAGTGCTTCCATTTGAAGGAGCATCCTTTTGTAAGCCTTGCTTTTCCTCCTAAGGGCTGGCAGAGACAGTAGAGCAGCCAACACACAAAACTACCATTTGTGCATGGCTAAAGATGGTGATTTTACAACATCTTGGGCATTTCACATTCATGAAGTAAGTACTGGGGCTCTGCACCAGGCGCTTCTGCTTGTGTTTCTTCTTCTCTTCTGAAGAGGGATGAAGGAGCTCCTTTGCGAATGCATGTTCTTGTGGGGAGGTCATCACCACTGGAAAGGCCATCTCTTAGTCTTTTTACTCACACCCAATAATTTATACTATGCTTTACAACTTATAAGGTTGTTTCCATACTGTCAACTCTTGACAGTTTGGAGCCAATTAACTGGTAAAATAAAATACTGCATTTTTAGAAAAATATAAATTAACATGAATTTAGTAAGTAATCCATAATGGAAAATA
The DNA here is from genome assembly GCF_965194825.1 of Balaenoptera physalus. Taxonomy (NCBI): domain Eukaryota; kingdom Metazoa; phylum Chordata; class Mammalia; order Artiodactyla; family Balaenopteridae; genus Balaenoptera; species Balaenoptera physalus. The sequence goes on along the minus strand of NC_138889.1, from coordinate 72,216,536 downwards.
TTTATTTTTTGGAACTACGTAGTAACAGACTATAGATCTACTGCAATGGGAATACCTTCTCTCTGATCAGTCAGTGGTGAGCTGCTAACTTAAAATGTTGGAAATTTCACTTCTGATTCAAGATGGCAACTGAGCACACTTATTTCTTCTCTACAAATGCCATTGAAATAACCATAAGGATAGAAAAAGGGATAAAGACATTGAGAATGGGGTTGGAGGGCCCTATCAGTGAATCAGATAATTTCAAGTTCTAAAAGATGGAAGGTAAATGAGATAATATCAAAGGAAGCACAGATAAGACCATGCATAGACAAAGCCTGAGGTAGAGATGGGAGCTCATTCTTCACGGGTTGGCTATGGAGAAAACAAGTAGATAAGGAGAGGAGTAGGTAAGAAAAGCAAGAGTGGAAAGAAATCATGCTGATGCCACTGTCCCCACCCTACTTTCTCTTTCTGTTTGTGGAGCTATAGAATGTGCTCCCAGTGCTGAAGTAAAAGTCTAAATAAACTGAGTATTATGTCTGGAAGGTAGTGGGGCTCCTACATAGGGATTGCTGCCCTCAATTGGCAGCCCCCTAACTTGGTCTGATTTTGAACCTAAAGTTCTGTATCAGTGAGGGCAAGTTTCAATCAACCAAGTGATGACTGGGGAAACATCAGCAAAAGGGCTAGTGTTAAGAATTGAATATAGGGCTTCCCTGGTGGCGCAGTGGTTGAGAGTCTGCCTGCCAATGCAAGGGACACGGGTTCGAGCCCTGGTCTGGGAAGATCCCACGTGCCACGGAGCAACTGGGCCCGTGAGCCACAACTACTGAGCCTGCGCGTCTGGAGCCTGTGCTCCTCAGCGGGAGAGGCCGCGATAATGAGAGGCCTGCACACCGCGATGAAGAGTGGCCCCCGCTTGCCGCAACTAGAGAAAGCCCTCGCACAGAAACGAAGACCCAACACAGCCAAAAATATAAAAATAAATTAAAAAAAAAGACCTAAAGAAGAAAGACATGGGGAATATCTTTCTAAAAAAAAAAAAAAGAATTGAATATAATTGTAGAACTAAGGCTAAAACAAAGGTTGCAATAAGTGTAACAGAATAATATATAAATAGTTTACACTCTGTAGAAATAATGCATCTAATAAAAAAATGAGAGAAGAAAAGGTAGAAAGTAGAATAAACTCTCATTGCTTCTTATATAATAGGAGTCAAAGGATATAATTTAAAGCTGACAAATCAAGCAGTAGAAGTTTGAATAAATTTAAGAGTACAAAAGTAAATGATAGTAATATTGCCGAAAATCGTGTACTGGATATGGAGGAAGAAGTACAGCTAATTTTATTATTCTTAGAAGCAGATACCACCCAAACATATTATGTAAAGGTATAAGCATAAAGATGACCACTAAATCAAAAATACAAGCCTTCCTAAAGAGCAAATAATATGAGAGAACTAAGTCCCTACATACAGTCACATAAAGAATGTAAATAGGCTTTTTTACCTATTAATATACAAACGTATTCAGATTGAATCACAGAAAAAACCCAATGATATAGTATGTTGTATATGAGGGACATCTAAAACAGATTAAAAGTTAAGGATATAAGGATGGGCCAAGGCATGCCAGGAAAACACAAGTAAAAAGAAAGCATGAATCATGATCTTAATAAAACAAGGTAGAATTCAAGGCAGAAAGCATAAGCAAGACAAAGAAATGCGCTCTATAATCCTAAAGACTCTAATTCTTGAGGAATTATAATAATTATGAATAGCTATTGTACCAAATAATAGCATCTTTCATGAGGCAAAAATGGCAAGAGCTACAAGGAAAAATGTGTAGCAGTACATTAATACTAAGAAAGTAATTCACTTCTCTTAGCCTAAGACAAATGAAATGGACAAAAAAAAAAAAAAAAAAAGATAAAGAAGACCTATACTAGGAATTCCCTGGCGGTTCAGTGATTAGGACTCTATGCTTCCACTGCAGGGGGCATGGGTTCAATCCCTGGTTGGGGACCTAAAATCCTGCATGCCCTGTGGCACAGCCAAGAAAAAAAAAAAGACCTATACTACATAATCAGTAAGGCAGAGCTGACGAATATACATCAAATTTTATACTTGATAATAGAATATGCCATTTTTATAAGTGCCATGTAATGTTCATGAAAGTTGACCATGTAATGGACCAAAAGTGAACTTTGAAAAATTCCAGAAGTATAAATATTACAGATTTCATTATCTCAACATAGTACAATAGAATGGGTATTAATAACAAAATAACAAAACCAGAAACCAAAATTGCCTTTGTATCTTGAAATTAAAATTGTTAAATAATCTTTAGGCAAAGGAAAAATACAAACGATGATTGCAGAATTTCTAGAAAACAATGATAAAAACTCAACATCAGAATCTGGAATACAGATACAGTTGTCTTCAGAAGAAAACTCATAGGCCTGTGTACTTATTTTGATGAAAAAATTAAATCTTGCGAATGAATTAAACATGCTATTTTTTTAAATAAGTTTATTTATTTATTTTTGGCTGAGTTGGGTGTTTTTTGCTGCGCGCAGGCTTTCTCTAGTTGCGGCGAGCGGGGGCTACTCTTCCTTGTGGTAGGCATGCTTCTCATCGCAGTGGCTTCTCTTGTTGCGGAGCACAGGCTCTAGGTGCGCAGGCTTCAGTAGTTGTGGCTCATGGGCTCTAGAGCACAGGCTCAGTAGTTGTGGTGCACGGGCTTAGTTGCTCCGCGGCATGTGGGATCTTCCCGAACCAGGGCTCGAACCCGTGTCCCCTGCATTGGCAGGCAGATTCTTAACCACTGAACCTCCAGGGAAGTCCCTATTATTATTTTTTTTTAATTAGAAAAATAGCAAACCAAAGGGAAGTAGAAGGAAGAAATTACAAATTTTTGACAAGCAGGAATTAATGAGCTAAACAATAGAAAAATAAAACCAATAGGTTGTATCCTTTTTTAAAAAATCAGTACTATATCAAGGGTCAGCAATTTTATACCTCACAGGCGAAATTTGGCCCACCATCTGTTTTGTATGGCCTACAAGCTAAGAATGGTTTTTACATTTTTAAATGGTTAAAAAAAATCAAAAGAATATTTTGTGACAAATGGAAATTTTCTGCATTTCAAATTCAGTGTTCATAAAATTGTATCAAAATACAGAAACACTATTTTTTGTTTGTTACTTTTTAAAATTAATTTATTTATTTATTTTGGCTGCACCAGGTCTTAATTGAGGCACTCGGGATCTTCATTGCAGCATGTTTAGTTGTGGCATGCGAACTCTTAGTGTGGCATGCACGTGGGATCTAGTTCCCCGACCAGGGATTGAACCCTGGGCCCCCTGCATTGGGAGCATGGAGTCTTGCCCACTGGACCACCAGGGAAGTCCCATCGTGTTTAAAATATATTGCTTACAGCCGTTTTTGTGCTATGATGGCACAGTTGAGTATAGTTGAGGAGTTGTGACAGAGACCATGTGGCATTCTCATCACCTGGCACGCTGCTTGGCACACTACAAACCAGTGATGCAGTTATAACTTGACAGCATTTCTAGTGCCATGCATATCTCCATTTAGCAACATTTTATTTAATCTTTAAATTTTTTTTTTTTTTGGCTGTGCCACAGGGCTTGCGGGATCTTATTAGTTCCCCGACCAGGGATTGAACCAGGGCTATGACAGTGAAAGTGCCAAGTCCTAACCACTGGGCCGCCAGGGAACTCCCTAAATATTAATTTTAATTTAGTTTTTTATTACCAGTTCATATTCATCACATCAAAGAAAAACGAAAAGAGAAAAGTGAACTTTGAAAGTCAAGCTTTTAAGGCACAGTGGAGTGTGGATTATTTTGCTACCAAATTAGGTGGGAAAGCATTATGTTTATTGTGGAATGTCACAGTAGCGCTACAATAGGCTTTGGTACTACCAGACTAAGCAGTCAACATAATGTTCTTAACATAGGAAAGCAACAGTCAGAAAAATTAGAAATTTTAATATGGGATATATTGTGGTAGCAGAATTTCTTCACAAAAAATGAAAATGAAGCTGCAACCAAAGTAAGTTTCTGAGTGCCTCATTCATTATCCAAGCAAGGAAAGCCATTTACTAATTGTGAATTAATTGTCTTTAATTGCAGTAGCCAAAGAACTGTGTCCAGAGAAAAACTTATTTAAGACTTATAGTCTTGCAGTGAGAACAGGTGCTCAGCGTTGATATTGGGAGCAATGTTAAATAAGTTAGTTAAAAAACAAGGCAGAAGATTGAGTGGTCTTCCTTCTCTCTCAGTGAGTAAATAGATATTACCAATACTGTTCAGTTGTTTATTCAAAGAGTCAATGCCAAGTTTGAAAATTTAGGCTTTGTGAATAGTCTGCCTGTAACAACTACGGGAGAGGTTATTTTCAAAGATGATGAGAAAACACTGATTCAGCACAGCCTAAGATGGAATCTGCTAAGATGTGTTACAATTGATAGTAAAAATATATGTGGAACATTAAAAGGCATAGTTGTACAAATTGTATTATCAGCAGGTACTTTGCAGAAAGTGCTTGAATCTATCGTGTTATAAAACCAGTAGAGTCAACAGTGAACTTCATTTATTCTTATGGACTTAACCGTCATCAGTTTCGTGAATTTTTGTCAGAAATAGGAGCTGAACATCCTGACCTGCTCTACCACACTTCAATGATTTAGCAGTGATAACACTTTATTGCAGTTTTTTTGAGCTCAGGGCCAAGATTGAAATATTTCTGAATGAGAAGAACCACCCTCAACTACTGTTATCAAGTACTGAATGACTGGACATTAGCCTTTACAGCAGACTTGATGGTTCGTAATGAGCTTACCCTAAAATTATAAGATAAAACAGTGCTTTTATGGGAAACATAATGAGGTGAAGTCATTTCAACAACAACCAAACATTTTCTATACTTCTTGTGCTGTCAACAGTTAAAACAAGAAGTTAGGCCTCCATTCCCATGCAGCCTTTCAGCAGATAAATTTTGTGAGCTCAAACTAAAGTTCCAGAAGCTCTTTTTTGGACCTTGATGCAAATGCAAAAAAAAATCCTTATTTCAAAATTTATTTAACTATGCAGTTGAGGAGCTTCCACCTAACCTTCAATTGCAAGTGTTTAGTCTACAAAGTAATGACATGCTAAAAGGCAAATATCAGAGAATTTAATAGAATTCTATAAATGCCTTCCCAGTGATTAATATACTTAATTAAAATCAGATGCTCATGGATTGATATCAGTATTTGGCAGTACCCATCTGTGTAAAAAGGCACTTTCAAATATGAAACATGTAAATCTCATTACAGATCAGCATTAACAGATGAACATTTGTAATGTTTTGAATGACAGGAAACACACACTTTGAACCCCAATTAAGCAAAATTTTATCTCCTAAAAAAGAATTCCCTTTTTCTCATTAGTGGATCAATATTACTTTTTTTTAAAAAAGTACTTAATATAGTATTACTATATTATGAATGTCATCAATAAAAATCTTGTAGAAAATTTTTTCTCTTTTATATAAGTACGTACATAATGTGCTTGGTCTGCAAAGCCTAAAATATTTACTATCAGCCCCTATACAAAAATGTTTGCTGATTTTGGAGTTAGAAAAACTAGTAGCTAGGGGAGACAGCATAAATACTCAAAATACAAAATAACAAAAGAGAATAATCCAGAAATAGAATTTTAATAATCATAAGAAATTGATTTATACAATTAAATGTAAAGAAGTTTGAAGACCTGAAATGGATAATCTCTATGAAAATATAATTTACCAAAGATGACCCTAGAAGCAAAGTCTTAACAGACCAGATATCATTAAAAGAAAGTTGCCAAAGATGTGACCCTCAGAAAACTATTTGAGCTGTTCTAGAGCATAGAAACAAAAGGAAAATTTTGAATGCTATTTTAGAATCAAAACAACAGCAAACTTATGGATATCAATTTAAAAGTCCTAAATAAATTATTAAGAAAAGATGCAACACTACGTTTAAAAATTAGTACATTATGATCAAGTAGAGTTTATTCCAGGAATATGTGAATGGTTCAATATTAGAAAACAATCATTTACAGAGAAAATTCAAATGGACAAGCTCATAGATGTTAAAAAGGCATTGGACAAAATTCAACATTTAATAAAATACAAATTGATAGAATGAATACATGCATATATACATATATACACCTCTAAAACATACAATGTGTACATATGCAAATATGTGTATATATAATGTGTATTATATATACACATTCCAAAACTGATGTGAAAATATTGGAGGTATTCCCTTAAAGTTAAGAACAAGAAAATGAGTCCACTTTCACCATACTGTTTTCTCGTATTAAAGGTACTAGCTAGCACAATGACAACATTAGATTGCAAGACTTGAAAAAAGTAAAACTTTTTATTTGCAGAAAATATGACTATATTCCCGTACAGCCCTTGAGAATAAATAGTAAGATAATTTAATAAAGTAATAGGATATAAAATTAAAATACAAAAAATCAATAGCTATTATATGTACAGCAACCATTAGTAGATACATGGAAGAGAAAGTACCTTTTTACAATATCAATAGAAATAGATGAGTGGGGAAAACATTAAAACATTCTTGAAGGAGCTGTAGAGGAGGAAGAAATTTTCCTCTACATTTCTAAGTTCCTCTGGCTGATCTAAGAATTTAATTGACATTAGAGATTAACAGAAAATCAAACAAAAATTAAATAACGTGTATACATGGGAGAGACCCAGGAAAACTGAGTAACCAAAATGGCTAAAGCCCTCACCTTAAAAACCATTCTCAGCTAAAGACAAAAGAGGATGATCAGGGGCTTCCCTGGTGGCGCAGTGGTTAAGAATCCACCTGCCAATGCAGGGGACACGGGTTTGATCACTGGTCGGGGAGGATCCCACATGCCATGGAACAACTAAGCCCGTGCACCAGGACTACTGAGCCTGCGCTCTAGAGCCCATGAGGCACAACTACTGAGCCCATGTGCCACAACTACAGAAGCCCACGCACCTAGAGCCTGTGCTCCACAACAAGAGAAGCCACTGCAATGAGAAGCCCACGCACCGCAACCAAGAGTAGCCCCCACTCGCCGCAACCAGAGAAAAGCCTGCGCAGCAATGAAGACCCAACGCAGCCAAAAATAAAAATAAATAAAATAAAAATAAATAAATTTATTTTAAAAAAAAAAAGAGGATGATCAAGGTGGGGAGAGTCAGTTCTGGGAGGTTACCAAGAAAAGCACAGTAAACAAGGGTGATTGTGTTGCAGATCTAAGATTTCTCCATTGATAATAGTTTCTAGAGCTTTTTTCATCCTCCTCTTCCTAGTACAGAGAGGGAGACACCCTTACAATTGGCGTTTTCCCTTACAAATGTAAATGTCACTGGGGTTTCAGAGTTTTTCCCAAGTCTGCCTTTTCTCAGAAAATAACCAGCCTAGGGCTTCCCTCGTGGCGCACTGATTGAGAGTCTGCCTGCCAATGCAGGGGACACGGGTTCGAGCCCTGGTCTGGGAAGATCCCACATGCCGCGGAGCAACCGGGCCCGTGAGCCACAACTACTGAGCCTGCGCGTCTGGAGCCTGTGCTCCGCAACAAGAGAGGCCGCGATAGTGACAGGCCCACGCACCGTGATGAAGAGTGGCCCCCGCTTGCCGCAACTAGAGAACGCCCTAGCACAGAAATGAAGACCCAACACAGCCATAAATAAATAAATTTTTTTTAAAAAAAGCAAACCTTAAAAAAAAAAAAGCAAACCTTAAAAAAAAAAAAAATAGAAAATAACCAGCCTAAAACAATATGCCGTAGAGACGTATTTTAGGGTGGCAAATTCTGCTCCCCTACAGAGCCAAAAGGAGACTTTGACAAATGGATAGATATGTTCTTGGATAAGAAGACAACACAAAGGTGTTGGTTCTCCCTTGGCTAAGGTATGAATTTAATGAGATCAAGTATTTTTTCCCCATAAAACCAGACAAGCTGTTTCTAAAATTTACATGAAAAGTAAAAGAATAGCCACAAACAAATAGCTGTATGGGGGTTTTAGCCCCATCAGGTATTGAAATATACTATAGAATTTGAATAATTAAAATATTGTAATAATGGCATGAATAGACCGACAAATAGAATTGAAAAGAAAGTCAAATAAATTCAAATACATAGAAAACATCAAGTCAGTGGAACAAAGATGGACTTTTTAATAAATGGTATTGGGAATACTTTTCAGTCATTTGGAAACCAGTTAAAAATTTGAACCCATATCTCATAGCATATGCCTTGATATACTACTGTCGACTGAAAAAAAATGCACAACTAAAAATTGAGTATTATGCTTTATTTAAGGACATTATGAGGATTTAAGCCTGGGATACATCCTCTCAGAAATAAGGGAGGAGTCAGGATATATAGGAGTTTTCACAAAAAAAAAAAGAAAAGGTAGTCGAACATCAAAATATCAATATTACTGCTAATTAAGGAAAAACCAGACATCCCAAGTTAATGAATTTAGCACTTTTCTGTGTATGAGAAGATGCAACAGTCTGGGCTTATTTAAATTCTTCCTTTGACATGCACGTTAACTATCTATGGCCAGTATCCTGTTTTCTCTCCATCCTGAACCCCCTCAGTGTGTGCTGTGTAGGTGGGGGGAAGCTGCTGCAGTGGCTGAAGGTTGAATGGCTGCAACGTCCTTTGTTTACATTCTTTTTTTTAATTTTTGAGTTTTATTGTATTTTTTTATACAGCAGGTTCTTATTAGTTACCCATTTTATACATGTTAGCGAATATATGTCAATCCCAATCTCCCAATTCATCCCACCCCCCCACCCTCCCCACCACTTTCCCCGCTTGATGTCCATACGCTTGTTCTCTACATCTGTGTCTGTTTCTGCCCTGCAAACTGGTTCACCTGTACCATTTTTCTAGGTTCGACATATATGCGTTAATATACGATATTTGTTTTTCTCTCTCTGACTTACCTCATTCTGTATGACAGTCTCTAGATCCATCCACGTCTCTACAAATGACCCAATTTTGTTCCTTTTTATGGCTGAGTAATATTCCATTGTATATATGTACCACATCTTTTTATCCATTTGTCTGTCGATGGGCATTTAGGTTGCTTCCATGACCTGGCTATTGTAAATAGTGCTGCAATGAACATTAGGGTGCATGTGTCTTTTTGAATTATGGTTTTCTCTGGGTATATGCCCAGTAGTGGGATTGCTGGGTCATATGGTAATTCTATTTTTAGTTTTTTAAGGAACCTCCATACTATTCTCCATAGTGGCTGTATCAATTTACATTCCCACCAACAGTGCAAGAGGATTCCCTTTTCTCCACACCCTCTCCAGCATTTGTTGCTTGTAGATTTTCTGATGATGCCCATTCGAACTGGTGGGAGGTGATACCTCATTGTAGTTTTGATTTGCATTTCTCTAATAATTAGTGATGTTGAGCAGCTTTTCATGTGCTTCTTGGCCATCTATATGTCTTCTTTGGAGAGATGTCTATTTAGGTCTTCTGCCCATTTTTGGATTGGGCTGTTTGTTTTTTTAATATTGAGCTGCATGAGCTGCTTGTATATTTTGGAGATTAATCCTTTGTCCATTGATTCGTTTGCAAATATTTTCTCCCATTCTGAGGGTTGTCTTTTCATCTTGTTTGTAGTTTCCTTTGCTTTGCAAAAGCTTTGACGTTTCATTAGGTCCCATTTGTTTATTTTTGGTTTTATTTCCATTACTCTAGGAGGTGGATCAAAAAATATCTTGCTGTGATTTATGTCAAAGAGTGTTCTGCCTATGTTTTCCTCTAAGAGTTTTATAGTGTCTGTTGTTACATTTAGGTCTCTAATCCATTTTGAGTTTATTTTTGTGTATGGTGTTAGGGAGTGTTCTAATTTCATTCTTTTACATGTAGCTGTCCAGTTTTCCCAGCACCACTTATTGAAGAGACTGTCTTTTCTCCATTGTATATCCTTGCCTCCTTTATTATAGATTAGTTGACCTTAGGTGCGTGGATTTATCTCTGGGCTTTCTATCCTGTTCCATTGATCTATATTTCTGTTTTTGTGCCAGTACCATATTGTCTTGATTACTGTAGGTTTGTAGTGTAGTCTGAAGTCAGGGAGTCTGATTCCTCCAGCTCCGTTTTTTTACGCTCAAGACTGCTTTGGCTATTCAGGGTCTTTTGTGTCTCCATACAAATTTTAAGATTCTTTGTTTACATGCTGTAAACTCTTTTTTTGTTTTGTTTAATATGATTTATCCTGGAGATCTCTCTATATCGCTACATAGAAAACTTCCTTATTCTTTATATAGCTGTACAATATTCTATTGCAGGATATACTATAGAAACATAAAACACAACATAACAACATAAATCCTCTACAAGGCAAACAACACTATAAGTGGAAACAAGCTGGGAAGAAATATGCAAATCTTATTGCAAACAAATGGCTAATCTCCTTAATACAAGAACACAGGAGAAAAAGTTTTAATAATGCATTAGAAAACATTGGTCAAAAGTCCAGTTATGACAGTTCACATAACATACACCACACTGTAAACATCTAAAAAGATAACTAAACTAAACCTTAATCAAAAAAAGAAATGCACATGTAAACTTTACTAAGATAACATATCTCATCTACTGTATTGGCAAAAATCCTAGAACTTGACTGTAATCACTATTGAGAAGGTTGTGCTGAAACATGCACTTTCATACATGGGTGATGAAAGTACAAATTTACACCATTTCCTACGGAAGGGAATTTGGCATTATCTATCAAATAATAGATGTATTCACCTTTTGACTGAACAATTCTAATTCTTAGGAATCTCTCCTGCAGATACACTTGAACACTTATGAAGAGACATAAGTGCCAGGTTATTATTCATTGATGTGTTATTTCTAATAGGAAAACAAAACAAAAAAGTCAATGTAACAATACATATCTATCAATAGAGGAATAGTATATCCTGCCATAGAATATTTTACAGCTTTCTAAAGAGTCAGGAAGTTTTCTATGTAGCGATATGGAGAGATCTCCAGGATAAATCACTCTAAACAAAACAAAACAAAAACAAGGAAAAGCAACGTACAGCATGTGATAGCCAGCCTCCAAAAATACCCTCAGTGATCCTCACCTGGTACACACAACCTTGTTAATCACAGCTAGTTTGTATAATGAATAGAATGCAGTCAAAGTGGTGGTGCGTGAATTCTAAGGCTTGTCTAAAAACGTTGCAGCTTTTCACCTTGGTCTCTCTGACTGGGGAAACCTGTCACCATGCCATGATGACACTCAAGCAGTCCTGTGGAGAGGCCCACATGGAGAGAAAGTGAGGCCTCCCACCAATTGCCCGGATCAACTTGCCAACCATGTGAGTGAGCCACCTTGGAAGTAGATTCTTCTCAAACCTTAAGATGACTGCAGACCCAGCTAGCATCGGATTGTGATCTCATGAGAGAGATCCTGAGCTAGAACTGCTCAGACAAACCATTTCTAAACTCCTGACTCATAAAAATTCACAATAAATATATTTGGTCTTCATCCACAGTTCCTGGCTCACAGTTCCCAAACCCTTGGGAGTTTCCTAAACTGTAAGACCAATGGAGCATGTTTTGTTACAGTATTTTGTCTCTTGTCCTCAATTCCTGAAAAAATGCTTCAGAGCCATAGAAGTGAAATGGGTGCCTTGTTATTCGTAACAAGCCTCTTTCCACAGCAGTTGGGTTTTTGTTAATGAGGTGATTTTGGAAAAGTAAGTGAGGATGGGGCTGGTTATCAGGGGAACCACCTTGATTAGAGGGTTGGAACTTTCAGCCCCACTCCCTGATTACCCAGGAGGAGGAGAAAGGTTCTGGAGGTTGAATTAATCACCAATGCCTAAGGATTTAATCAACCATGCCTGTGTAGTGAAGCCACCATTAAAATCCAAAAGGAGGGGTTTCAGAGAGCTTCCAGGTTGGTGAAGCAGAATGCCTCTCTCTACATGCCACCGTGCTGGGCTCCAGACTCCAAGAGGACTGAAGTTTCTTTGTTCTCAACCTCACCCTATGAATCTCCTCATCTGGCTGTTGATTCCTGTGCTTTAATATCCTCGGTAATAAACCACTCATCTGGTGAGTAAATTGATTTTCTAAATTCTGTGAGCTGGTTTAGCAAATTAATTGAACCCAAAGAGAGGGTTGCGGGAGCCTCTGATTTATAGCCAGTTGGTCAGAAGATCAGGTAACAACATGGACTTGAGGCTGGCATTTGAGTGGGGGCCGTCTTGTGGGACTGAGCCCTTAACTTGTGGAATCTGATGCTATCTCTGGGTAAATAGTGTCAGAATAGAGTTGAATTGTAGGACACCCAGTTGCTGTCGGAGAATTGCTCGTTGGTGATGTGGGGGAAATCACACTCCCACGTAGGAATTGGTTCTAGAATATTTAGGTTTAATTTAAAAGATAAAAGTTAACATTTAAAAAAAATCTAAATTTCTTGTAAAATCCATATTTTCAGCGTTTCTTTTTTAAAAATGTGACATTCCATAAATGCTGGGCTGGCCTTTTGACTAGCAAAAAACAATTAGAACTGAGTTGTGGCTTTTTACATGATATATACATGTGTACTACACGAAGTCCACATTAATTTGAATGTTCTATGTGGTCTTGTAGGTATTTAAATATGTGGCCCCCACTTTAAACATTGAAACAAAGCTTTCACTTGGGTTCCCCTGTGAGTCTTTGCTTCTCCAGGCTAAATATCGTAGGTTCTTTTTTTTAATTTATTTCTCTTTTTGTTTCCTTAATTTTGGTCTTGAAAGGAATTCCATCAAATGCTTGCAGAATATTCACCCTCAGGTAACCAGTAAATTTGTCTTTGGGGAGCCGCTTAGGGAATCAGACCCTGGCTTCAGGTTATCAGAGAGTCAGGAAACCTGCATTCTAGTCTTAGCCTTGAAGCTGTTCCACTCCTTGCCATGCAAAATCCGGTCCATGGGCCAGCAGCATTACCTGGGAGCTGATTAGTAATGCAGAATCTCGGGCCCACCTAGATTTGTGAATCAGCATCTATGCCTTAAGATCCCCAGGTGATTCATATGCATATAAAAGTTTGAAAAGCACTGGTCTAGATGATAAGCTCAAGGAAGGCAGGGTTTTTTCTGTCTTCTTCTTCATTATTTTATATCCACAGGACCTATCTAAAGTTTAGCACATCATGGCTGCAAAATCCATGAATCTTTCTCTGACGTTGAGCATGTCCAAACTTCTAAGGACTTTGTAAACTTCCAGGGACTTAATTGTAAAGTGGTGTAGGGAGAGGGGTGGTGAGTGGAGATGGGGTCAACCTTCAATGGTTGAAAAACTGACGTGAACATTAGAATCACAGGTGGTGGTGGTTTTTATATGGTTGTCTTTGACCTACTAAGTCAAAAGCTCTGAAGATGGGTCATAGGATTTGTATGTTTTAAAATTTCCCTTTATGTTCAATAATGTTTATTACAATAGCATATATTTAAAAAATCTTTAAATGCCCCTCAAGAGGAAATGGATAAGTACAATGTAATACAATTCAGAAATTTAAATGAATGAAATAGAGCTACACATGTAAACATGATTAAGCCTAAAAAATTTTTTGCAAGAACAAACTTGCAGAGGAGGTGTGAAGTATGGTGCTGTTTATTTAAAGTTTAAAAAGTGCGTATGTTTGTACTAGAAACATGCTTATGTAGTAAAAGTGTAAAGTCCTAGATGGGAAAAATAAACACCAAGTTCGGAGTAGTTATCATATGTACTTTATCTGATTTTGCTCTTATCACTCTTCTCTGGAATTTTAATTTACCAATGTTCCATTTATTTTATCTGGCTATTTCAGAATGGGGTGGATGCAGACAGTATATTCTGAGGAATGCAATTTATGACACCCTTTGCCTTTTTTTTTTCTTTTTCTTAACCAGAGAAACATAGGTAATTGACAACAGCTTCCAGGGCTGTTATCATTAGAGGGCTTATTAAACCAGCCCTTCTCCATTTATCCTTTTCCAAAAGCAGTTATTTGAACTTAAATGCAGTGAATCATACTAACTCTTCTGGTGGTGGATATTTTATATCTTTTTGGATCTTCTTTGTCTTCATTTAGGCTGATAGTATTGAAACGGCTATTAAGGGAAAATAGACTGAGACAAAGTGTTAGCAACCGGATTGCACTTACACTGTCTGTCTTCCTGATGACGTTTAACTGTGAATATCCTCTTTAAAAGTTTTCCTTTAAAAACAAGCAGGGAGCCCCCAGCAGGGAATTTTGACTATGGTTGAAGACTCAAGAGAATTAAAGTGTGCCTGGGACCCTGAACTTGGGGATCATTTCTAAGCTAAAATTGGTGACAGCAGAATTTGACGCTGTTCTCTGAAAATGCAGTAGAAATTTGTATTATTGATAGTATATGACAATAGTGCTAAACCTTCTATTTTGAAAAATATAATTCTTTTTCTCAATTCCTTGGGATTTCCCATTAGACGATAATATCATCTATAAATAATGACCATTTTGTTTCTTCCTTTCCAATTATTATGGCTTTTATTTCTTACCACTCTGGTTAGAACCTCCAGTAGCGTGTTGATGAAAAGTAATAATAGTGAGCATTCTTGTCTGTTTAAGGGAATGACTAACATTTCATTGTTAAATATGTCATCGACTGTTATTTCTTTTGTGCATACCCCACAAACTTAAGTTCCCTTATATTCTAGGTTTATCTCTTTTTTTCCCTCCCATGCATCCATCCTTCTTTCATTCCTCTTTTGTTTCTTAAATGATGAGTGACTTTTATTACTTTTTGCATCTATTGAGATAATAATTCTTTTTTTCTCCTTTAATTGGTTAATGTGTTTAATTACATTAATCAAAAAAAATTTTTTTTGGGTGTGCCATGTGGTTTATGAGAGCTGAGTTCTCTGACCAGGGGTTGAACCCGGGCCCAGGGCAGTGAAAGCACTGAGTCCTAACCACTGGACCACCAGGGAATTTCCCATTATTCAATTTCTAATGTTAATCCTCCCTTGCATAACTGCCCTCTTGGCCTAATTACCAACCAAAGGCCCCACCTCCAAACACTGTCACATTGGGGATTAGGTTTCAACATATGAACTTGGGGGAACACAAAAATTTGACCCATTGCAATGACCTTTTAAGTCCAATATCTCTACTATCTAATAGTGTGGTTCTTAATCTTGGTTTCTTAGTTTACTAGTTCAAATTCTTGAGGAGGAATGTGGCGGACTAAGCTTAGTCTATGGGTTGGAACTTGGGTTCCGTGTAAATTCTTGGATCAATCAACTCTGGCCTGAGGGGTGGGTCATGTGCTTCCAACAAGGTGGTCTAAACCACATGGAGACAGAACTTTTCCCAGAAAGGGAAGGTAGGCCATCAAACCTATCTTCTACCTCCCATTCAATCCTTAAACTGTTTAGTGTTGTCTTCAGAAGGTTAAGGCGTTGCAGGTATTACTGTCTACCTTTGTCCTGCCAAGCTCAATTGTAGGTGTGGGCGGGACCTTCACAGGCAAGCTCAGTCCCCCCCATTTCTGGAATCAATGTACACAGTGTTAGCAGTACGTTGAGGAGTGTCCTATGTTTGCCAGCAGTTGGAGTCTGGAAATTAGTCATAAGCAAAAAGTGTCTGTGTCTACCATGCTGGTCTCCCCTCACCACTTACTAAGTTTTTTTTTATAGATATAATTGATATATTAATTAGTTTCACGTGTACAACATAATCATTAGATATTTGTATATAGTGCAAAATGATCACCACAATAAGTCTAGTTAACATCAACCAGGGGAATGGCCACAGTCTAATTCTCTTTCCTTCCAGAAGTCTCCTCTTTGCATACTGCAACTTATATGGTCGCCAATGACCACATGAACCTGAACTTGAGCATATTGACAAGGGGATCTTGTCAGTGCCACCTCTGTGGCATCTGAGCTATAGCTCCAGTGAGTGTCCGCCATGTGCGCATATTTCTCTCTGCTGCTGGGCTGTACACAACTTGCAGAAGAAACATGGGATTCACCTGGTTTGTGTTGAAAATAAATATTGAATGAGGGAATTAATAATGGATAAACAATGCTGAGCAGCATCCCTCTTGATGGAAAAGTTTATGGACATGGAAAATGTTCCCTGATCAATGACTCCTCAGAGTCGTGGTTCCCAGGAAGGCGCCAGTGCCAGGTGGTATCAGTCATCTTAATCTCAGCTGAGCCCAGAGCAAGGGTTTGGAACGGAACTTCTCTCTTAAACTGAGTAGGAATAAGGCTCCAAGGAATCCTTTCAAACACTAGGGCAGAGCAGGGGTGAGGGTGTGAAGGGGTGGGAAGAAGGGGAGGAGGAAGAAGGATGTAGGAAGTCAACAGGGAAGAGGGGGACCCCCACCCCCCAATCACCTCCCCTGGGGCTCTTTCTAATTGGAAATCCCACCCTGGAGCCTGGAGCCTGGGTTCAGTACGGCTCTTGGCTGCATCTCTCACCAGGAGTGGTTAGTTTACAAGAAGGATTTGAAGCCTTCAGTGTCTCTCACTTAATACAGCAGCTGCTGTGACACGCGCTCCATTTGGGCAGCTCATTTCTGCTCCTGCACCCCATTAGAGGCAGCCCTTGCTCACCTCCATTTGTCTAAGGAGACTGGGTTCCTTGGTGGGGGAAGGGGGACCATTTACTGTAAATTATTCCATTAGAATCAGGAGTAAGAGTGGTTTCTGCCATTGTCTGACAGGCTAATCCCAGGGCAGCTAGAGATGTCTGTGAAGGTTGTTTGTTTTTTTTCCAGCTGCACCATGGGGCTTGCGGGATTCCCCACCAGGGATACAACCCCTGCCGCCTGCAGTGGAAAGGCAGCCACTGGACCACCGGGGAATTCCCGGCTGTGAATGTTTAACCTGCAGAATCCATTAGGGCTGTCAACAGGGAGGGGACAGCAAATATAGGGGAAAGCAGTTAAGGGGCGTGGCCTGACTTGGAGCTTCAGCAGCAGCCCTAGGACAGGGAGGAGGCACCTGAGGAGTAGGTGATGGAGGATACGGAGTGGGGAGCAGAGTAAGGCAGATTTGGTGGCCCTCATTCATGCCTGCCCCTCAGGGACTTCTAATACATTGGTTCTCAACCTTGGATGCTCACTGGAATCTCATGGGACTTTTGCAAAATGCTGATACCCAACTTCCACCCTCTTTTCCACATTCTGATTAGATTGGTCTGGTTTGCAGCCTGCGCATCAGGTTTAGGAAGCTTCCCAGGTGAAGAGGCTGTGAAAGGAAATGGAGATATCTTATCATTTCATAGTGGACAGCTCGAAGGACCCCTCCAGAACATCAGGTGAAGAAACAGGCCAAGAGAGAAAGGTCACCTATCCAGATTAATGGCAAAGAAAGGGCCATAACTGTTATCTCTTGAGTTCCTAAACCAATTAATTTTCCCATTTGTACTCTTCTTTCACTTTCTAGTCATGTGGTCTTTGTCAAGTCTTATTTTCCTCACCTGTGAAATGGGTATTGTCACCTAATTTACTTACTTCCCATTAGTATTTTTTTTTAATTTAATTTTATTTATTTTTTTATACAGCAGGTTCTTATTAATCATCAATTTTCTACACATCAGTGTATACATGTCAGTCCCAATCTCCCAATTCATCATACCACCACCACTACCCCCCACTGCTTTCCCGCCCTTAGTGTCCATACGTTCTCTACATCTGTGTCTCAATTTCTGTCCTGCAAGCCGGTTCATCTGTACCATTTTTCTAACTTCTACATATATGTGTTAATATAGGATATATCTTTGCCTCCTTTGTCATAGATTAGTTGACCATAGGTGCGTGGGTTTATCTCTGGGCTTTCTATCTTGTTCCATTGACCTATGTTTCTGTTTTTGTGCCAGTACCATATTGTCTTGATTACTGTAGCTTTGTAGTATAGTCTGAAGTCAGGGAGTCTGATTCCTCCAGCTCCATTTTTTTCCCTCAAGACTGCTTTGGCTATTCGGGGTCTTTTGTGTCTCCATACAAATTTTAAGATGATTTGTTCTAGTTCCATAAAAAAATGCCATTGGTAATTTGATAGGGATTGCATTGAATCTGTAGATTGCTTTGGGTAGTATACTCATTTTCACAATGTTGATTCTTCCAATCCAAGAACATGGTATATCTCTCCATCTGTTGGTATCATCTTTAATTTCTTTCATCAGTGTCTTATAGTTTTCTTCATACAGTTCTTTTGTCTCCCTAGGTAGGTTTGTTCCTAGGTGTTTTATTTTTTTGTTACAATGTTAAATGGGAGTGTTTCCTTAATTTCTCTTTCAGATTTTTCATCATTAGTGTATAGGAATGCAAGAGATTTCTGTGCATTAATTTTGTATCCTGCAACTTTACCAAATTCATTGATTAGCTCTAGCAGTTTTCTGGTGGCATTTTTAGGATTCTCTATGTATAGTATCATGTCATCTGCAAACAATGACAGTTTTACTTCTTCTTTTCCAATTTGTAATCCTTTTATTTCGTTTTCTTCTCTGATTGCCGTGGCTAGGACTTCCAAAACTATGTTGAATGATAGTGGTGAGAGTGGACATCCTTGTCTTGCTCCTGATCTTAGAGGAAATGCTTTCAGTTTTTCACCATTGAGAATGATATTTGCTGTGGGTTTGTCATATATGGCCTTTATTATGTTGAGGTAGGTTCCCTCTATGCCCACTTTCTGGAGAGTTTTTATCATAAATGGGTGTTGAATTTTGTCAAAAGCTTTTTCTGCATCCATTGAGATGATCATATGGTTTTTATTCTTCAGTTTGTTAATATGGTATATCACATTGACTGATTTGCATATACTGAAGAATCCTTGCATCCCTGGGATAAATCCCACTTGATCATGGTGTATGATCCTTTTACTGTGTTGTTGGATTCTGTTTGCTAGTATTTTGTCGAGGATTTTTGCATCTATATTCATCAGTGATATTGGTCTGTAATTTTCTTTTTTTGTAGTATCTTTGTCTGGTTTTGGTATCAGAGTGATGGTGGCCCCATAGAATGAGTTTGGGAGTGTTCCTTCCTCTGCAGTTTTTTGGAAGAGTTTGAAAAGGATGGGTGTTAGCTTTGCTCTAAATGTTTGGTAGAATTCACCTTTGAAGCCATCTGGTCCTGAACTTTCGTTTGTTGGAAGATTTTTAATCACAGTTTCAATTTCATTCCTTGTGATTGGTCTGTTCATATTTTCTGTTTCTTCCTGGTTCAGTCTTGGGAGGTTATACCTTTCTAAGAATTTGTCCATTTCTTCCAGGTTGTCCATTTTATTGGCATAGAGTTGCTTGTAGTGATCTCTTAGGATGCTTTGTATTTCTGTGGTGTCTGTTGTAACTTCTCCTTTTTCATTTCTGATTTTATTGATTTGAGTCCTCTCCCTCTTTTTCTTGATGATTCTGGCTAATGGTTTATCAATTTTGTTTATCTTCTCAAAGAACCAGCTTTTAGTTTTATTGATCTTTGCTATTGTTTTCTTTGTTTCTATTTCATTTCTTTCTGCTCTGATCTTTATGATTTCTTTCTTTCTGCTAACTTTGGGTTTTGTTTGTTCTTCTTTCTCTAGTTCCTTTAGGTGTAAGGTTAGATTGTTTGAGATTTTTCTTGTTTCCTGATGTAGGCTTGTATAGCTATAAACTTCTCTCTTAGAACTGCTTTTGCTGCATCCCATAGGTTTTGGATCATCGTGTTTTCATTGTCATTTGTCTATAGGTATTTTTTGATTTCCTCTTTGATTTCTTCAGTGATCTCTTGGTTATTTAGTAACGTAGTGTTTAGCCTCCATGTGCTTATGTTTTTCCCCTGTAATTCATTTCTAATCTCATAGCGTTGTGGTCAGAAAAGATGCTTGATATGATTTCAATTTTCTTAAATTTACTGAGGCTTGATTTGTGACCCAAGATGTGATCTATCCTGGAGAATGTTCCGTGCGCACTTGAGAAGAACGTGTAATCTGCTGTTTTTGGATGGAATGTCCTGTAAATATCAGTTAAACCTATCTGGTCTATTGTGTCATTTAAAGCTTGTGTTTCCTTATTAATTTTCTGTTTGGATGATCTTTCCATTGGTGTAAGTGAGGTGTTAAAGTCCCCCACTATTAATGTGTCACTGTCAATTTCCTCTTTTATAGCTATTATCAGTTGCCTTATGTATTGAGGTGCTCCTATGTTGGATGCATATATTTTTATAATTGTTATATCTTCTTCTTGGATTGATCCCTTGATCATTATGTAGTGTCCTTCCTTGTCTCTTGTAACATTCTTTATTTTAAAGTCTATTTATCTGATATGAGTATTGCTACTCCAGCTTTATTGTGATTTCCATTTGCATGGAATATCTTTTTCCATCCCCTCACTTTCAGTCTGTATGTGTCCCTAGGTCTGAAGTGGGTCTCTTGCAGACAGCATATAGATGGGTCTTGTTTTTGTATCCATTCAGCAAGCCTGTGTCTCTTGGTTGGAGCATTTAATCCATTCACGTTTAAGGTAATTATCGATATGTATGTTCCTATGACCATTTTCTTAATCATTTTGAGTTTGTTTTTTGTAGGTCCTTTTCTTCTCTTGTGTTTCCCACTTAGAGAAGTTCCTTCAGCATTTGTTGTAGAGCTGGTTTGGTGGTGCTGAATTCTCTTAGCTTTTGCTTGTCTGTAAAGCTTTTGATTTCTCCATCGAATCTGAACGAGATCCTTGCCGGGTAGAGTAATCTTGGTTGTAGGTTTTTCCCTTTCATCACTTTAAGTATATCATGCCACTCCCTTCTGGCTTGTAGAGTTTCTGCTGAGAAATCAGCTGTTAACCTTATGGGAGTTCCCTTGTATGTTATTTGTCATTTTTCCCTTGCTGCTTTCAATAATTTTTCTTTGTCTTTAATTTTTGCCAATTTGATTACTATGTGTCTCGGCGTGTTTCTTCTTGGGTTTATCCTGTATGGGACTCTCTGTGCTTCCTGGACTTGGGTGGCTATTTCCTTTCCCATGTTAGGGAAGTTTTCAACTATAATCTCTTCAAATATTTTCTCGGGTCCTTTCTCTCTCTCTTCTCCTTCTGGGACCCCTTAATGCGAATGTTGTTGCATTTAATGTTGTCCCAGAGGTCTCTTAGGCTGTCTTCTTTTCTTTTCATTCTTTTTTCTTTATTCTGTTCTGCAGCAGTGAATTCCACCATTCTGTCTTCCAGGTCACTTATCCGTTCTTCTGCCTCAGTTATTCTGCTATTGATTCCTTCTAGTGTAGTTTTCATTTCAGTTATTGTATTGGTCATCTCTGTTTGTTTGTTCTTTAATTCTTCTAGGTCTTTGTTAAACATTTCATGCATCTTCTCAATCTTTGCCTCCATTGTTTTTCCGAGGTCCTGGATCATCTTCACTATCATTATTCTGAATTCTTTTTCTAGAAGGTTGCCTATCTCCACTTCATTTGTTTTTCTAGGGTTTTATGTTGTTCCTTCATCTGGTACATAGATGTCTGCCTTTTCATCTTGTCTCTTTCTATGAATGTGGTTTTTGTTCCACAGCCTGTAGGACTGTAGTTCTTCTTGCTTCTGCTCTCTGCCCTCTGGTGGATGAGGCTATCTAAGAGGCTTGTGCAAGCTTCCTGATGGGTGGGACTGGTCGTGGGTAGAGCTGGGTGTTCCTCTGGTGGGCAGAGTTCAGCAAAACTTTAATCCCCCTGACTGCTGATGGGTGGGGCTGTGTCCCCTCCCTGTTGGTTGTTTGGCCTGAGTCGACCCAACACTGGAGCCTACCTGGGCTCTTTGCTGGGGCTACTGGTGGACTCTGGGAGGGCTCACGCCAAGGAGTACTTCCCAGAACTTCTGCTGCCAGTGTCCTTGTCCTCACAAGTGAGACAGAGTCACCCCCGCCTCAGCAGGAGACCCCCCAACACTAGCAGGTAGGTCTGATTCAGTCTCTATGGGGTCACTGCTCCTTCCCCTGGGTCCCGATGCACACACTACTTTGTGTGTGCTCTCCAAGAGTGGAGTCTCTGTTTCCCCCAGTCCTGTCAAAGTCCTGCAATCAAATCCCACTAGCCTTCAAAGTCTGATTCTCTAGGAATTCCTCCTCCCATTGCCAGATCCCCAGTTCGGAAGCCTGACGTGGGGCTCAGAACCTTCACTCTAGTGGGTGGACTTCTGTGGTATAAGTGTTCTTCATTTTGTGGGTCACCCACCCAGCTGTTATGAGATTTGATTTTATTGTGATTGCACCCCTCCTACCGTCTCACTGTGGCTTCTCCTTTGTCTTTGGATGTGGGGTAAATTTTTTGGTGAGTTCCAGTGTCTTCCTGTTGATGATTGTTCAGCAGTTAGTTGTGATTCCAGTGTTCTCGCAAGAGGGAGTGAGAGCACTAGTATTTCTTTTTTGACCCTGGAGTTATTTAGGAGCAATTTCTTAAATCTCTCAAGCATACATAGTTTTCAAAGTTCTTTGTTATTTCTAATTAATTGCTTTGTGATCAGGGAACATGTCTTGTTTGTACATATTCTTTGAAATTTATTGAGACTTTATAGACAAGCATGTGGTCAACTTTTTTAAATGTTCTTTTGATATTTAAGAAAAATATAATCTCCATTGGATTTGGGGTTCTGAATATGTCCAATAAATCAAGACTGTTCCTTGTGCTATTTATATTTTTACTAACTTCTGCTCTATTTAACTTATTGAGTGTTAAATCTCCTGATTGGGTTGTAGATTTGTGAATTTTTCTCTGTAGTTCTACCCACTTTCGATTTATGCATCTTTGAGACCATTAGATGAGTACATGTATTTTATGTACCTGGTGAATTTCTTCCTCTACAAAACAGGTAATAATACCTATATTATGAGGTTTGTGACAAAATATAAATATCTTACATAATTTTTATCACATTTATATCATAGCTGTGAATCACTAAGAATAATGCCTAACACATCGTGAGTAGTAGAAGATAATGTAGTCTCTTCTGGCTTCCGTTGTTGGTACTGAGAAGTTTGCTGTCAGCCTAATAGCCATTCCTTTCTGGTGACTTTTAAATTTCTTATTGCTTGCTCATTTTTGTCATTCCATGCTTTATTTCCTTAAACATTTCATACATAGTTATTTTATATTGTTTTTGATAATGCAATGTAGCATCTGAAGATACTGGGAAGTCTAAATCTGCTCTTTCTGCTATTCTTGCGGATGTTTGTTTCCTTGTGTTTGTTGCTTTTATCAAAGTTCTCCAGAGAAAGAACCAATAGAACATATAAACACCTCACCCTCCATCACATCCAAAATCTCCTTCTCTGGTATACCCTACCTCAGTGAATGACATTGACAGTTGCCCAAATTGGAAATCTGAGAGTCACATCATCATCTCTTTCTTACCACCATATCCAGTTAATCAGGGTAAATTGATTCTATTGTATATCTTAAATCTCAAGTCTGTTCACTTTCCTGTTGTCCTACAATCGATCCTAGTCTAGAGCACTGAGGTCTCCCCATGTCTAATCTTACTCTTCCACTCAACATGATACGTTATTTGAATGATCCTCATAAAATGTGAATCTAATTATGTCACTTTCAGATTAAAACTCTTTCAATTTTTCCTCATTTCCTTTTGGAATAAAGTTTAAGTGGCATGTCATGCTTTACAAGTCCCTTCATTAACCAGTCTCTCTCTACCATCCCCTCTTCTTGCACTCTAAGTTTCAGCCATCCTAAATCTCTTTTGGCTCCTCCAAGGCGGGATGCTTTTTCTCCTGGCCTCTACACCTGCTGTTATTCTCTGGCCACAAGCCATCATCTCCAAGCTAACTCATTAAGTCTTCAGTTCTCAGCATTAAGTCTCAGTCTCAGCATTAAAGCTTTCATCCCTGCTCCACATACCAGTCATCCCCACACACACTCTAGAGCTGTTGACTGGCTTGGCAACTACAGTAAAGAAACCAGAGTTGGTTCTATTCGTCTCTTTTGTGAAGGTTGTTCCTATGAGATGATGCAATATAGACAGAAACCTAAGCAGTGCCAGAATTCCTAGGATTCTTGTAAAAATAAGCAGAAAAATCCAACAGCACCAGCAGAGTGAGAATAGCACGAAACAGCCTTCAAATCATGAAATAACTTTAAAAAGTAGACTTTTATGGAGAAAAATGTCAGTAAGCACACAGATATTATAGCACTACAAGATTATTTCTAAGACCAGTGACTTAAAACAACAGCAAATTCATGATGAAAATGATTCTAATTAGAAAGTTAATCTGATTCAGTAATAACCAAAATAGGATCTGCAATATGACTTTCCACAATTTCTCAAGTAAGATTCCATCTAATAGTACTGTTTATACTTAACATACACTCACATTCATTTCTTACAATTTGTTAATTTAAGTTTCAGCAAGAATACTTTTTAGTGTTTGGGTTATCTTAATATATGCCAATTATTTTGTAAAGGCTAAATAATTTAAGGGTTAAATTACTTAAGTGAATTTTCAGTAATAGCATTTTTAACAGAATAAAAACATGCTTCTTTTGAGAAAATAAAAATATACACTAAACAACCCAATACAAAATTTTAATAAAATAGAAAGTAAGGAAATTTGAATCTTATTATGCACACATGCATGTGTGTGAATTTATATATATATGTAGTTTGCAATAGCAGAAATATACTTCTGCAGGATGTAAAAGGTACTCTAGAGAACGAGAAGCACAGGATATATACATTATAAGGGCAAACTCAATAAATTAGTTAAAATTTTATCACTCAGTAATGAGAGACCAGTTTACAGTGATGTGGCAATGGTAGCAAAAGTAGTAGGAAGGAGCTAGCACTCAATGTATCTAATAAATAAAGCTTAGTGATTCATTAAATATTATGATACTGTACAGGATCAAAACTTTCAACACTTATATAGATCTTTAACTGATATCTTTCAGATAAGCTAAATAATCTAGGTAGGTAAGAAATTGCCTGCTGACATCATATTTTAAAGGAATTACCTTGCATAGGGAAGTCTACTCAATACTCTGTTATGACCTATATGGGAATAGAATCTAAAAGAGTGGGTATATGTATAACTGATTCACTTTGCTGTACAGCAGAAACTATACCACAACATTGTAAATCAACTATACAATAAAAATTAATTAAAAAAAAGAATTACCTTGGAAAACTGAAAAAGCTTCATAAGAGCTGCACGGATCCAAAATATAATATAGTCTCCAAAAATAATGGAAAATATTGGTCTACCGTCTTGCTATCACTCTGGCTGCACTTTATATCTTCAAAAAAATTTTCACAACTAGGGTATATATCTGGACCCTAACAAGTTTATAAACATTGTAAATATGGCCCATTTTCTTTGTAATTATCTTAATGTGCTTTTGTGTAAAATGATTTACTAAAATATTTTTTTTAAATATAAAGATTAAATAAGTACTCCCACCATTTACTTTATCTCAGAAATTAGACTTGCAGTTGAGCTCTAGAAGTATTGAGTAGTCATAGGTCATTTCATGTAGTCTCAAGGCAGAAGGAAAGTAACAGAAAGATGAGCATCAGTTTTACAGTAACACACAACACCCAAGATATGGATCTAAAGATTAAGCACATATTCAATTATTTATTCAATGTATGTGACCTTTAGAGCTCACGCTATTTCATTTGTTCTTTATCTTTGATAGGATTAATTGCATTTGATTTTTGTACTAAGGCGAAAGACAGACATCTCCTTTTCCTTGGCTTTAATTAGTCTCAAATTTAAGAAGAGAGAATAATGCTCATTTCATAAGAGGTTAACATCGATATTAGGACAATTTTTTTTCTTCTGACAAATCTGTGCTGTGTTTATATTAAAATAAATGTTTAAAAATACTAATCCTGAGCAAGAGTTAAAATAAGAACAGTTTTGACTAAAGAATAAAATTCCTTCATTGTTAAACCCAAACAGCTTTAAAATTCAACCATGGGATATGAAGTCAGTAAGACTGGAATTCAGACTTCTGATGTCCACGGCAAACCTGAATGCTCTGAGCAGAAAGAACACACACACATAGTAGATTTAAAAAAAAAACAGTAAAAAGCATCAAAAATTGATGCACCTGGATTTTGTTAAATATAACAAAGGTTACTCAGTCCTTCATGGATAAACCTCGCTGGAGAACAGCACTGAACAGTATACTGCATTGAACAGATCCCTCAGAAAGGCCACGCTGGATTTCTTTTTTTTAGATAGGCACAGACTTTTCCCCCCCAAACATTCAAAGACATAAAAGACACATTTGGAAGTACAATATGAATCCTGTTTTTTGGTGGGGTTTTTTGTTTTTTGTTTTTGGGGTTTTTTTCAGCTGCGCTGCTTGGCTTGCAGGATCTTAGTTCCCTGACGAGGAATTGAACTCTACCAGGGATTCATGGCAGTGAAAGTTCCGAGTCCTATAACCACTGGACCGCCAGGGAATTCCCGTTTTTTTTGTTGTTGTTGTTGTTGCTGTTTTTTAATCCTGTCTTCAAGAAAGGAAAAAGTTCTGGACACTTAGGAAACTAAAGTGAGTCACTTGAGTTTTTAGTTATAGCTCCCGCCTCATGAAAAATAAGAGCCTTCTAGCCAGCAAAGCAGTATTATGACAAAGTATTAATATTTATACACCAGTAAAGGCATTAAGTAAGGGCTTGGCAACACAAGTCAACTGAAACCAAGCTCTAAGGATACTTTTAGTCTGTGTGGTGAAAGTGCATGGGAGTGGGAAACTGCCGGCACAGCAGGGATCCTCTCACAGTGTTAGGGCCTGTCCACCTGGGTGCAGGCAGTTCCAAGTCAGCGTGGTGAGCAATGACATGACAATGACTAGGCAATGACATCGACACTGAGCACGGCCCTCGGGCCTTCTTCAATATGCCTTTTCTTTTATTCCAACTGTCTCTCTTCCTCTTCATCTGCTTCTTCAATGACCTGAATCTCATCTCCTTGAGGTAAGGAAGAATTCTCCACTTGCAGTTTATTCCCATCAGCTTTACATTTCTCTTCTTCCTCTATGATTTCCTTCCATATCTTGTGGTTTTCGGTGAGATGGTGCATTAGCTGACAAAATATTCGCCGTCTGCCTTTCCTTCTTTGTGGTTCTGTGAAATTTAACACACGTGTATTCTAATCATAGCAATATGATTCAATCATTCAATAAATATCTGAGTGCCTGATATATATTCCAGGCATTTATCTAAGCACTGGGGTTATAGTTATGATAAGATTAAAATAATCCTTGCACCATGGGGCTCTCTTTCTAGTGGGAAGACCAAGATAAGCAAAGAAGCAAGATACTTGTGTGTTAGATGGTGTTCAGTGTTACGGATAAAAATAAAGTAGAGAGGGGATTAGGGAAGATGGGGTGGGGTGGGAGTTTCAAGGAGAAGGGAGGATGGTACTGAAATTTCAAATGATAAATAACAATGCAAAGTTAAAAACCATCCTTTCTAGGGATTTTTTTTAATGTATTGAATTAAACACAATTATCAAAATTTTGGTGAGTACAAATAATTTTCAGAAGCCAGTCACCTTTCCCAAGATGACATCAGATGGTAATGCCATAAGATTACTCTTCACTATGCTACTCCTGAATACAAGGTAGGGTGGGGGAAGTACTTTGTTATCTTGTTCCAAGCTATCTTTTCTGTTCTGATTTATAGCATGTTTGGGAAACAAACAAAAAAATAATTAGCTAGATATAATTTAAATCCTACTTTAAAGAACAAATAACTGATTTCATTTTTAGTTACAAAGGTGACAAATATCTTTTTCATTTTCCAATTTATACTCACTGATTTATATAGAAAAACTATGCATTACGGTTTGGTAGTTCAAAGCCATAATGACACAAAACTTGGTTTTCCTCTTAGAGTCAGAGAATGTGTATTTTCCTCTTCTCCCAACTGTGTTGAATGAACTATTTCCCAAGTCTATATGAAGGGCATGTTAACAGGGGAGGGTGGTGTGAAGAGGGGTTAGGCAAAGGAGGACTAGCCACTAGGACCAGCCCCCTTGGGAACTATTTCCCAAGTCTATATGAAGGGCATGTTAACAGGGGAGGGTGGTGTGAAGAGGGGTTAGGCAAAGGAGGACTAGCCACTAGGACCAGCCCCCTCACATAAGTTCAGATTTGGCGACAGCCGCATCATGTGTGCACAGGTAGAGACTGCTGAAGAGCACTGGCTGGAGGACAGCACCTCCAGAGATGCTACTTTAACTAAGAATGCTTGTTGTGTGACAGCATTTGCGTGGTGCCCAAGCAGTAGTTACTCAAAGGGAGACTAATCAGGCTGAACATTTAGATAGTACTTACTTAAGATATAACTACTGAATCTGTATCTTAAAAACAAAGATTCAAATCCAAATTAAATGGACATTTGCAGTTAATTAATCACATTAAAGAAATGATAGTATCCTTATATCTTACTAGGATTTAGGTTGTCTTCTATTTCTTCATCGTCTGTATCTAATTCTTCACCATCTTCTTCATCATAACAACTTTCAGTATCATCATCCTCTTCTGCTTCTATCCACTGACCCGGTAGCAAACCAGCAGCATCATAGGAGTTACACAGGGGACCCACTATGTGAGTGATAAAAGATTCCTGGAGTTTTGCTAGTTGAGGAGAAGAACGATCCATGAAGGGACTGACGGGCAAACCAAGATTTGCTTCTTCATCTCCCTGATCATATTGAAAAGAAAAGTATACCTTTAACTGTTGAAATAACAACCACTGAGCTTTGTTAAAATTATCTTGAAGTTTTTTAATAAGCACAGTCTAACTCAAAATAATTTTTACAAAGAAGTATCAATGAAATTACTCTGTCATTCCAACTCAAAGAATTTCTCTACTCTTTGAGAAATCCCGAACAAGACTTTATTCTCACACCCCCAGTCAACCAGTACGGTTGATATTCAGGTAGCAAGAAAAATATACATCTTTTAAAATAAATTCAGCAAATTTGCTAACAAACCAAAATTATATCAATAGAATATATAAATTCTATATAAATTACCAAAATTCTATAATATCAAATATAGATCCTCTTTCTCCTATGGGGAGATAGTATAATGGAAACATTTTTGTTGTAGTTGTACCTCAAATGTACAGAGTTGAATTTTGCAAATGCTTTTCAATGCCCTCCCTTTTTTTCTAACAGCAGAACCCTTTAATGAATCTAAATCAGAAAACTCAGTATGTAAAACAGACAAAAGTAGAGCTATTGTGGTTGAGGTGAGGATTTGCCCCAGCTGCCTGCCCTGTGATACCCTCCCACTTGTGGTCCCTAGGGTTCTGGAGAGCACAACTGGAGATCAGACAGATGTGGTTTCAAAACCGGCTTTTGCCACCTACTACCTGTGTGGTGCTGGGCAAGCTCTATGCCCAATTCATGTGTAAGATGTGAATAATAATCTACAGGGTTGCTATAGGATGAAAAGCAATATTATATAAAATGTTGAGCACAGGGCTGAGCAGTCCCCAAATGGTACTATTAACATTTTAGCGCCTACTGTCTGAACTGGTGGAGGGTGAATACTCTCCACAGTGCACAAGTTCTGCAGGCAAGCAGTGTCTATCTGTGCTGAGCCAACAGAGCCCTAAGGAGACAACCAGAAACTGTCCCATGATTAACTGTCCCATGATTAAAAATCTTATATGGCTTTATCTTCTGTGAGGATGAAAATTATTAATATTTACAAAAAATATCCAGGTGGGTTTATCCACAGGATTCTACAGTTTCATACATTTGACTTTTAAATAGGAGTTAGGCTTTTCTAAGCCCATGGCACATAATGGCTATAGGAGTATACATAAAGATAGTATAATTAAGGTAATAAAAAGGTAAAAGGTTGGGCCAGGTTAGAAATTTGCATTCATATCTGAAGAAGGCTGAAGAGCAGAACAAGACTGAGAAGGAATTCTGATGGTTT
The DNA here is from genome assembly GCF_965194825.1 of Balaenoptera physalus. Lineage (NCBI taxonomy): Eukaryota > Metazoa > Chordata > Mammalia > Artiodactyla > Balaenopteridae > Balaenoptera > Balaenoptera physalus. Next base: position 72,186,549 of record NC_138889.1, on the reverse strand, counting down.
TGATGAGGGTTGATTTTCCTATAGGTTAGTACATTTAACCTTCACGACCACTGTGTGGTAGGGTTATCAGATGGCATTTTTCTCCTTTGACATAAGAATAATGAAACCTAGAAAGATTAAGTGAAACTGTCTGAAATATTATATTGTTTTTAGTGATCTGGAATTATAATAGTTTATTGAGCACTTATGTGTCAGGAACTGTTCTAAGAACTTTACATAAATTAATTCATTTGATCCTCACACAACCTTATGAGGTAGGTACCATCAATATTCCTATTTTCTCAATGAGGAAACTGAGGCACAGAAAGGTTAAGTAACTTACCCCAGGTCACATTGCTGGCAAGGAAAAGGAGCCAGGATTCAACCTCAGGCATGGCTTCCAAGTTTGTTTAATAAGAATTAATTCTCTATACTTTAAAAATATATTATAAAATGGGTCTAAATGAAATTTTCTAATGTTCTTTCACTGAATTAGTGGGTTTTCTAAAATTGGCATATACTATCACTTTCTTATTACCACTGTTTGTACAGATAATATAAAGACAGCATTTTCCTTAGCATAAAATTCTTTTGTGAACATGAACTGAAGCCTGAGGCAGTCTTCAGTTATCTTTGAGAATGAGGATGGGAATATGCAAACACTACTATACATACTGCAGTCTACAAATTAGGGTAAATATTTATAACCATTTATTACCCCAGATTACATATAATTTAGTTCAAATGTATCAGTGAAAAGTATTCTAAGATTGTTGCTAAGATTTTACTAATCTATTTTCATGATTACACAGTGTGGTATTTTGTTGACTTGTAAACAGCAGAGTATACACTATTGTATTGGGATGTTTAGCTAAGGTGGGTGAAAGACACTACATTTACTGGTCATTCAATACAATCTGGGTGTGACAAGGTATAACAGATAAGTGTGCAGTTTATAGGCTCAACTTCATCACTCCTACTAGAGTAGCAACTCATGGTAAAGAAAGCCCTGTCACAGAAGTCTCACTTGGTAGACATCTTGATCTTTCCTGATTAGTAGGTCTAGTAAGGATTCCCAAGGAATGCAGTTCCAGTCAAAAGGATGTATTTGTTATTCCGGAGATAATGAAATATTAGGCTTCTGGGGAAATCAGTATTTTTCTACATTGTAGGGAGCCTCAAAATTGGACAGAAAAGTGGTAAAGACTGCAAAGTGGTAGGATTATTTTAAAGACAAGATTAAAAACATATGAGAAAAGAGCATGTTTATATTTTTGAAACTTGAAAGCCACTAAGTATCCACTTTGTCCCCATTTCTAGTGCTAATTTCTTACCCTCTGCCAGGACTTTTAAAGAGTTGATGTATCTAAGGCAGTCTTTCTATAGCAGAGTTGAAAATGGGTTGATACTTTAAAAATACAATCTAAGTATACCCTGAATCAATTAAACAACTTCTTTTGGAAATAAATTATCCTAGGTTATAGGTTTTCAGGATTGAAAGGGACCTTGGAATCAATATGTAGTGTTTCCTTAGCTCTAGACCGGAGTACATTCAACCCACTCCAGACTGGCAATAAACTATTTTTGTTTTTAAAATTTGAAGATTAATTTTTTGTTTATTTATTTATTGTTATTTTTTAAATTTTTGGCTGCGTTGGGTCTTTAGTTATGGCACGTGGGATCTTTCGTTGTGGCGTGTGGGCTTCTCTCTGGTTGTAGTGTGTTGGTTTTCTCTCTCTAGTTGTGGCGCACAGGCTCCAGGGTGCACGGGCTCTGTAGTTGTGGCTCGCAGACTGCAGAGCGCGTGGACTCTGTAGTTTGTGGCACGCGGGCTCTCTATTGAGGCGCGCGAGCTCAGTAATTGTGGCATGTAGGCTTAGTTGCCCTGTGGCATGTGGGAGTTTAGTTCCCTGACAAGGGATCAAACCCACATCCCCTGCGTTGTAAGGCAGGTTCTTTACCACTGGACCACCAGGGAACTCCCTGTTTTTAAATTTTAGAAACAAAGGCAAAGGAGCTGAGAAAATATTAAGACCAGAGCAAATGCAACTCATTTTTGGTTAAAGCAACTCATTTCAAGCATTTAATGTAGGTATCCAAACCAAAAGGGTGGTATCTTCAGATGGCAGCTCTTAAAAGTCCCACCAATCTCATGTTTCAACTTACCTGCTCGTAAAATTCATTGACAATGCCTTCTGTCCATTTCAAATGCAAGTCTCGAACTTTTGTTGGGCCATTTATATCTGCCAGTTTGATGCACACCTGGCATACTAACAGGCGATCATTTTCATTACTCCATTCTATACCATTACTGTTTACATCATTGGCCTAGTTTGGAAAAACAGAATTATTTTAGGTGCTGAGGGCACAGGAGTTTTTTGTTTTGGGGGGTTTTTTTTGGCCACCCCGCACGGCTTGTGGTATCTTAGTTCCCCAACCAGGGTTTGAAACCACGCCCTTGGCAGTGAAAGCGTGGAGTCCTAACCACTGGACTGCCAGGGAATTCCCCAGTTTTTTGTTGTTACCAAATTGTCTTAAAACTGTTTCCTGTCCAAAGGACAGGAAGGAATTTCAATAAATGCTTCTTTTAATTGGTTTGTGCCATAACATGTACCTCTACGGGTTACATTTCCCTTTGAAGTGTCATTACAGTTTTGTTTCAATGGAAGTAGAGCACTGTACAAGCAGAACAACAAACCGTGGGTTTCAATATTTGTGATTACCAGAGAAAATTGTAATTTGTGTATATTATATATTATACACATTAGTATATAATACGATATAATATAAAATATAAATGTATATGCAAAAACAAATCATATAAGAATTATAACTATTTTTATCTCAAAAAGGAACACTTAAGGATCTAACTGTAAAAGACAACATGATATAGTTGAAAGAACACAAGTCTTAGAAGCTAATCTCTATGGTTTTAAATCCTGACTCAGAATGATTTACTAATTCATTGCGTAACGCTGGAAAAATTACTTAAGCTCCTTGAGTCCACCTTTCTTCATCTATAAAATAGGAAAAATCAATCTAGCCATATTGCCATGAGGATTAACAAATGAAAAATGCACAGTTCATAGTAAATGCTAACATTGTTATTTAAATAAATGCTAGTTATCAGGCAAATTACCATGCCTTTCAAGAACTCAAATTTCCTCTTGTAAGAAATAAAGTGAATAGGCCAGATCAGTGGCTTTGGAACTTTTTTGTGATGGTAGATTTTTTTTGGCATCTACCCCCCTCTTTTTTCTTTTTTTTTTTGGCTCTGCTGCATAGCTTGAAGGATCTTAGTTCCCCGACCAGGAACTGAAGCAGGGCCATGGCCGTGAAAGCCCTGAGTCCTAACCACTGGACCACCAGGGAATTCCCTGGCATCCGCCTCTTTTGTTAAAGGAACTCTTATGTAGACCACCACTACAGAAAACAGTTAAAAGAAAGGCGAACTCTTTAGATTGAAATTGTGTAGTCTAGGGAATTCCCTGGCTGTCCAGTGGTTAGGACTCCACACTTTCACTGCTGTGGCCCGGGTTCAATCTCTGGTCGGGAACTAAGATCCGTAAGCCTCGCCAGGAGGCCAAAAAAAAAAAAAAGAAAGAAATTGTGTAGTCTAGAGCCCCACTCATGTGACATTTTTCTGAGAGACTACAGGACAGAAATCTCTGAGGAACACAGATTCAAAAGTTTTGGGCTAGATAATCTTTCACCTATAAAAACTTCTATTTACTCTGACTTAAGCACTTAAATGAATTTTTATTAAATAAAAATAAAAGTTAATAGAGCTATACAGTGATGAAATAAGTTTAAAGAAATTTCAAATTTCTTGCTGATTTTTATAAACATTTTATCAATATCACAACAGTGACATATATAGGTCTCCTTCCAGGAGGTTGAATCTAGTACTCCTTTGATACCTGTTCCTCTACCCTGAAGGTACACCTTCCTTTAGGGCACACATGTTATCAAGAAAACGATTTCCTGCCTGCAAAAGGTGGGGCAGCCTTCCCTCAGGAATCTAAAGCAGTGGTTCTCAACATTTTTTCACCCCAACTTCTGAGGGATAGAACGTGCTCCCATTAGTACCATCACACAAGGGCAGTGATTCTCAATTCCATAGTGAATGTGAGCTCAGTGAGGACAGGGACTTCCATCTGTTCATTCCTTATTCTTCACTGGGACGATTGCATGCAGTGGGCAATCCCAATAAACAGTAGGTCAATGAGTGCCTTATTCTCACGTACTTCTCCAGTCCCACACCAGCCAGTTAAACACTTAATAATATAAAGGGAAACAGGTGCAGCAAAGTAGGCATAACTGGCTTCTTAGAAACACATCTTTAACTTCATAAAATGCCTTACTTGGCACTGTGCACAACTTTCTCAAATCTGTCCCTAAAAGCTTCAACTGACATAATTGGAAATGTAGCAAGCAATAGTATTTTTGGACATGTTATAATTTTTTTAAAATATTGGCATATATATTGTATTATGTCAGATTTATCATGACTTCATGACTTCAGATTTATCATTCTAACTTAATGTTAAAAAAAATACCTTTTGGAATGGCCTAATCAGTTAGGTAATCTGATTGATAGAACCTGGCCATCCCCTAAAGAAAAGTAACTTTTCAATTACCAACCCGCTTTTTTGCCCAGTATAACTTCCTGTCCCCTTGTGCCTATAAAAGTCTTTCATTTTATACTGGTCCTTGGAGCTCCTTTCTGTTAAACTGGATACTGCCTGATTCAAATCAGCTTTTGATCAAATAAACTCTCAAAATTAAAAAAAAAAACAAAACAGACAAAAATACCTTTTGTCAGTAACACTGACAATAATTTCTGCTTTTGAAACCAGGAATTAATTTGCGTAACAAACCTTGGCATTGAATTCAGCAAGGAAATCAAAATGCTTTTTAAGATCTGTGGCAAGGATTGCTTCAATGACTAAAAAACGAAAGCGCTTGAATTGCACATTATCAAGATTAAGAAGGAAGTTGTATTCTGGACGAGAAAGATACAGATTCCAGGCTGATGCAGCATGATGATTTTCCAGAACAGATCTGTCGTTGTACAAAACTGCCTAAAAAGGAATAAGAAAAATGAGGCAGGCATCTCAAAGATACTGAACTTTAATAATAAACAGAGTTAGGATCAGGTTGGAAGAATACAATGAGTACCTACTACATGCCAGGCATGTTAATACCTGTAAAGAAGGGCTGATAATTTTATAAATGAGTAGACTGAAGTGCAAAGAGGATAAGGTACACCTTTCCAGCATTCACAGCTAGTAAGCGAAAGGGTAATTTGTCTCCAAAGTTCATCTTTGCAGACACCACGCTGCCTACCAAGAGATGTAAAGTTGATATTTGAGGTCAACTTCATTAAATCAGTGAACCTTCTTAGATAAAGCTTCTGTTAATAAAGTCATTAGGGACAGAGAGAGCAGGTTTAGGGATATATTACTGTTCTTTAGCCAGCATGGAATGAACAATGGTGGTGACTGAAGGAGAGGAACCTGGAATACTGTGCATGGTGAGTCAGAGACCCACAAATATGAGAAGGGCACATCCTATACTCCCAACTGACACAGTGCCTGGGAGTCAGAGAAGTATCAAGCAGGTAAAAGCACAAATTCTCTGGTTCAAGTGGTGTAGATTTATTCACTTTTTTTCCACTTCACTCTAGTGGAAGACCCTGAGGTACTACCTCAGTAGTCTAGGATTTGGGAATACAGATTTTAAAAACCACTGGATTATATAGAATTTTTAAAGCTTCTTCCATCTCTAACAAGCAAGCAATTTTTTAAATTATTAAATAAGCATAGTAATTATTAAAAGAACTCTCATAGCCAGTGCTAAAGGCTGAGAATAAAAATTAAAACATTGTCCCTATTTTCATAGAGCTTCCTGTCTAATGGAAAAGGACAGATAAAAATACTGCGCAATCTCAGTTAAGATGCATATTCTGAGCCTAATTAGATTGTTTTACATATTTGTGAAAATTAGCTATAGTCTAGATTTAAGCATAGATACTTACCATTTGGTTTTTTTTTACATCATTTATTTATTTATTTATTTATTTATTTATTTTTTTTTTTTTTTAAAGTAGATAAGCTGGCTTGAGCAGAGCCATCCATCCTAATTCAGGAGAGCCTCAAGGCCAGGGTTTTTTTTTTAATAGGGAGCATTTTCTTTTTTTTCAAATTTTATTTATTTATTTATTTTATTTATGGCTGTGTTGGGTCTTCGTTTCTGTGCGAGGGCTTTCTCTAGTTGTGGCAAGCGGGGGCCACTCTTCATCGCGGTGCGCGGGCCTCTCACTACCGCGGCCTCTCTTGTTGCGGAGCACAGGCTCCAGACGCGCAGGCTCAGTAATTGTGGCTCACGGGCCCAGTTGCTCTGCGGCATGTGGGATCTTCCCAGACCAGGGCTCGAACCCGTGTCCCCTGCATTGGCAGGCAGATTCTCAACCACTGCGCCACCAGGGAAGCCCTACATCATTTATTTTTATGTTAGCAATGATATGATTTAAACTTTACAGTGAGTCATAAAAAGGCTGGAAACAATCTGTGTCCACCAATGGATGAATAAAGAAGATGTAATATATATGGACACAATGCAATATTTTTTAGCCATGAAAAAGAAGGAAATCCTGCCATGGGTGGACCTTGAGAGCATTATGCTGAGTGAGATAAGTCGGAGAAAGACAAATACTGTATGATATCACTTACGTATAATCTGAGACTGAACTCTAGATACAGCAGAACTAGGTAGCTACCAGAAGGTGGGGGAATTGGAAGATGGTGGTCTAAGGATACAAATGTGCAGTTTGAAGACAAGTTCTGGGGAGCTAGTGTACAGCATTGTGATTATAATTAACAATACTATATTATATAATAAAAAGTTGCTAAGAGACTAGATCTTAAATGTCCTTACCACACACACAAAGTTAATTATGTGATGTGATGGAGGTGTTAGCTATCGCTATGGTGGTAATCATATTACAATATACGTATCAAATTAAAACGTACATGTGAAACTTCAAAGACTTCCTAAGGGGTCAACTTGCATTTAATAGTGATTTAACTAATTCATGCTTAAATCCAATAAAGACTGATAAATTATCAGAATAGCTTTGTTCATGAAGAAGTAATCAAACTCCCAGCTCAATAAACTACAATGTATAATGAGTGTCCTGTAAAGCTAGCTGACTTAAACTCTCAGCTAGTGAGATCAGTAAAAGAAAAAATTAGTAATTCAGAATTCCTGCAGCATCCAAATTACCCTTTGACATTACCAAAGAAATATAAAATGGGGACCAAAAGAAATCTGAGTCAATATTAGAATCTAGATATAATCACTATACTGGAAGCTTTAAAGACATGGTAAAAGTGGGAATGGATTGAGGAAAGGCCATCTAAGTCATTGCATAAGAAGGAAAAACCCACCTGGAGAATAAGTAGAAGGAGTCCCCTGCTGGACCCCAGTCAACTCTCTGCCTCATGGCTGAGTGGAGGCAAGAATCATGGAGCAGTAAGGAGGCAAATTCTGCTTTAGAAGAATAGTGGAAGCTTGCACATAGAGCAACAAGCCAAGCTTAAACTCCGTGAGGAAAACCTTCCAGGTAAAACAGATAATGAAGCCTCAGCTGGCTTTTACTGAGAGCGCCATGACGACTAGAAAAGGAAGACAGTTTCCCCCCTAATTTAGAGCTGCAGTAACTAACATCCTCTGAATTTTGCTAACGCAACTTGCTACCTGCTTTCTCTAGTTATGGATCCCATCCTTATCTCCACAAGCAAATACTTCTCTAACATGGCAAAGCAAATTAGTTGATCATAAAGTTTACTTTTACCTTCTCTGAGTCAAAAAGATTTGAAAAGGGGTTTAATACAAACTCTGACGGAATTAATCTTAACAAAAACCCATCAGACATAAAGACTTTGATCAAACAGGAAGACTATGCCAAATCTGAACTGAACAAACGTCTCCTTCTGAAACACAAGAAAAAGGAGGAAACAGAAAAATCTCTAGGTCATAGTCATAAGATTAAAGAAGGTATTTTAATTTTTCTGAATGAAAAATCTTGGATTAAGAAAGACTGTTTTCATTAAAAAAATAATATTCCTAACTTAAAAAAAAATCCAATAGAGGCAGTAAACAAATTAGGTGCAGCAGTAAACAAATTAGGTGCAGTAGAAAACAATGAAGCTAATTTTTTTTTTTTTGTAAAGAAGTACTTCTCTTTAAAGAAATAGTCTTGATGAACAGGTGTCATCTGGGGATTCCTTTACTCTCAAGTTCTGGGTTCTAAAATTTCTGGTAATCCCATTATCTTCTAAGACCCTTTGTCTTAGTTATCACCCTTGTTTTGCTAAAACACATTTTTATGTAACTTTCTCAGATAGGATGGATGGAACATGATTTTTAAAAATCTTTGCATACCTGAGACTCTTCATTTTGCTCTTAACACTCAACTGTAGCTTAGCTGGATACAGAACTCTAACATGAAAATAATCCTTTTATGCCAGTACTATCTCCTCCCGTTTTACTATTTTCCTAGCACTTATGTCATAATCATCTCTCTGTCTTTTACACAAACACACTTGTTTTTTCTTGCTTTACTAGAATGTAAGTTCCATGGGGGCAGAATATTTTTTTTGCCTGTTTTGTTCAATACCATTGCCTAGAATAGTGCCCGTCCCACAGTATGCATCAAATAGCCTTGTGTATGTTTTATTGCTGAGTCTCTTTTGGGAAGGATGAGTAGGAATCCTGTGAACATGGATGGGGCCTGTTTACCTAGCAGGTTTTGCTTTAGAATTACCAGTGTGATTTCAAAAATGAGAAGGATTTACTCTGGAGTACTAAATCTCTCCTGGCCATTTTCTTCAATATCTAAGAGATGTGTTTTCTGCCTGGAAATAAATGCAGTAAATACAGTAGCTTTGCTTAAAGGTGTGTGGTGTGTGTTATATGAGAGGTGTGTGTGTGTAGAGCAGACAAGGGCAAATGGCATCAGGAGTCTCTAAGGTTCCACTTAGGCCTCAGCTCCCTTCTAGTATACTATAATCTCGTAATATTTGCCCACATGTTTTTCATTTTCCAGAAACAGTATGAAATTCTTTAACCTACTGGTGATAATATCCTCCCGCCAACTCCTCTCTGTTGTAATGAGCTTCATCCCTTACTATTATTTTGATCAGGAGGAAGAGGAGAAAATGTACTTGTTTAGTCACCATCTTGATCTATATTTGGGAGGACAAACATTTATGACTGTCTCAGATCTACAATTCTCAAAGTTTTGTTTACTTTTACCCCAAATCAAAATATTCTACAAACTCTAACATCTCAATCACTAATCTCCATCTTTCAGCCAACTATTCATTTGGAAATAGCTCAGAAATCTCTTAGAATTTTAATACTGACATCCCTCCAGGATAAAGCTGACTAAATGTTTCCCCTTCTCTCATGGCAAGGATTCAAAATAATCCTCCTAAGTCTTCCCACACACTTCTCTTACCATGAGAATGAAGAATGCTTGATCTAGTTGGTGGTATTATACACTATTGTCCCTTTTTATCATATACCAGAGCAATAATATCTTTCACTATTTATGGCCTGATTAGACCTATTGAGCTTCCTAAGATGAGAGAGACTGCTTTATTACCTAATAAACAGGTTAGGCCTCAGGCTTTCACAAAAGAGTCCTTATCTCACAGGGACTAGCTGAAGAAGGTCTCAAGAATTTCATCACTTTGGGAACAATGGAGTATATTTCAGACAAGCTTAGCTGTCCTGCAGAGCAAAGAAATTAGGGATCCTTCAACATTCAGCAAATTTTTACTGAATGCCTTTTGTGTGCTAGGCACCATTCTAGGTATTAGGAAATAAAAGAGATAAAAATCCCTGCCCTCTTGGAAACTTATACTCCTCTGAGAGGCATGGAATAAACAAAATACACAAGCAAAATACATAGTATGCTAAATGACCATTGTTATGATCAGGGGAGGAACATAATGAGTGCCAGGGAGGGGCTTTTGAAATTTCAGGTGGAAAGAAGTGACAAAGTGAGCTATATATTGGGTTGGCCAAAAACTTCGTTAGGGTTTTTTGTAAGATGTTACAGAAAAACGCAAGTGAACTTTTTGGCTAACCCAATATATGTCTGGGGAAAGAGCACTCTGGGCAGAGAGAACAGAAACTGACCAGGTTCTTAGAAAGGGAGTGTGCCAGCACATAGAAGGAAACAGCAAGGAGGGCAGTGAGGCTAGATCTGAGTGAATTTAAAAAGGAGAATTACTGGGGGCTAAATCGTGTAGGGCCTTCTGAGCCACTGTAATGACTGTCTTTTACTAGGAATGAGGGCTTGGAACACAGAGTGATGTAATGCACATTTAAACAGGGCCACTCTGGCTGCTATGTGTTGAAACCAGACTGAAGGGGAGCAGGAAGTAAGCAAGGAGACTAGGTAAAAGGCTATACTTTTTCATAGCTGAACTCTGATCAATTTCCTTTCCAGTCCAGCCCTTTCCATTGCTTCATCTCTTGGCAGTCCTTAACAATGAGAATTTAGAAATAACACATAGTTACTGATTGTGTCCAGACTTCATGTTTGTATTTTGGTCAGGACAACAGTTTTGAGTATACAACTTATATAAATTACATTCATGTGTCATTGTTTTCAATTATCTGCATGCAACACAAGTAACACTAGAATTCACTAACTTGTAATATCCTTGAAGAAGAGGTAATAAACAAGTCTGACTCACCTATACTCAAAGCTAATAAAGAGAGAATGAAAGCAGAGGGTGGAACAGAATAGTGAATAATTTCTGTCTACATGATATCTGATTCAGTAGATAACTTTCCAAATGTTATCTCTTTTAAATTCATTTAAAAGTTACCTGTGGAAATCATGAGCTATGAAGAGATGAAGTCTAACTGGAGAAAATGAATTACATAGCACTTTTAATCTTCTCTTTCTCTCTGAATCCTATTCTTGTTCTGGGTAGAGAATCTATCTCCTATATTTTAAGTAGTGGGAGTGTGTGAGAGAAATGAGAAAAGGAACACAGAGAATGGCTATAAAAGATGAAAGAATCAGAACTGAGTTTTGAACATAGAGCAACAAAGTGAGGAAGTAAGATGAATTCAGCAAACAATCATTGACAACTTGCTCTTTGTAAGGCAGGCAGGCAGAAATACAAAGCTGACATTTCAGGAATCACCAGCCTAAACAAAAATTCACAACCACACTAAATTCTGCTTAAAACCAAGTACAGTCATCCCTTAGCATCTGCAGGGAATTGGTTCTAAGACCCCTGCAGATGCTCAAGTCCCTTAATAAAATGATGTAATATTTTCATATAACCTACGCACATCCCCTGTATACTTTAAATCTTCTCTAGATTACTTATAATACCTAATACAATGTAAATAGTTGCCAGTGTGCAGCAAATTCCAAGTTTTGCTTTTTGGAACTTTCTGGAATTTTTTAAATTTTCAAATATTTTTGATCTGCAGTTGATCGAATCCATGGAGGCAGAACCCCTGGATATGGAGGGCTGACTGTATTTAGTTCCAAGTCCTAATGTTTAAAGTCATCGCAATTACAGTATCCATTTGTTGGGAACTCCTACCTCTTATGCAAATTGTGACCCTAAAGGAATCTTGCACCTTATCAGCTGTACTGAATACAAAAATAATGTACTAGAAGATTTTTTACATACATGAATATATGCAGACCTAAAGACTTAGAGTCTGCATATTATGGTATGTCTTAGAGAAAAAAAAGAGGACAACAACAAAAATAATAACAGTTCTCAGTCATTATAGCTTTTAGGCATATGAAGGATCTTGCTAGAAGGAAGAGTAAGTCTTACATCTAGTCAAAGTCTTATCAATTTGATCAAAGGCAAAGATATTGACAGTGAAGACTCCAGAATTTCATAAAAGTAGCGAATTACTCTTTCAGGAACATTTTATTTATTTTCCAGTTGAAGATGATTTTTCCCTAATTCTTCAGCACATGTCATATCACTGCTGTGTGTTATTCTCCAATGGCCAAATGATTCAATTGAAGAATGGTTTACAAAGGGAAATACAGTATGGCTGTAAAATTTCAGAATCACTCAAACTTTCTGAAAAAGTAGTTCCTACCTGAGGGGCATTTGTAGCCACTAGAAATGCATTTGTCCGCCCTGGGTGGTCGTAATCATGCATGGCAGCTGCCACATACAGAGCCATCAATTCCAGTGCAGGAATGTTTGAAGACAGGCAGCCATAGCTCTCATCTGGAATAGAGCAACTCCTCGAAGAAATGTAAGTGATTCGCCCAGGGTTAATTCTACTGTTAGAATCTGAGGAACAAGCAAAATAACCCAGCATTACACATAACATCCTCACAAGGAGGCTAAGGAGGAGATTCCCATACCTAAGAAATAGACTCTATTTATAAACATGGACATAAAATAGTATACTATTTCCAACATACATGCTAATAGAGAGGAACAGTGTTAAACACGACCCTGAAGTCACTTACTTTACAGGACATGACAGGATTCTCATGATGCTCTGTTACTCAAGCTAGTGATAATTTTTAAGAACCTCTGACTGATAGATGCGCCATGGCTTCAGTAGGGACCGCTCCTCTCGAAGGGTCTGAGCCTCGCCAGTCCCTCCCCCAGGAGACCGTTGCAGTGGGCCAGCCCCTGCTCTTTGATAACCATGTGTGACCGTGATCAAAAATGCCGATATGTCGGAGGAGATGCAGCAGGACTCGGTGGAGTGTGCTACTCAGGCATTGGAGAAATATAGTATAGAGAAGGGCATGGCGGCCCATATCAAGAAGCAGTTTGACAAGAAGTATAACCCCACCTGGCACTGCATCGTGGGGAGGAACTTCGGTAGTTATGTGACACATGAAACCAAACACTTCATCTACTTCTACCTGGGCCAAGTGGCCATTCTCCTGTTCAAATCTGGTTAAAAGCAGGGACTGTGCCACACACCCAGTGATCCATCCAAAAACAAGGACTGCAACCTAAATTCCAAATACCAGAGACTGAAATCTTCAGCCTTGCCTAAGGGAACAAACACCTTGATCTTTATTGTGTTGTTTTGTACAGGGCATTCTCTGTACTAGTTTGTTGTGGTTATAAAGCAATTAGCAAAACAGCTTACATTTGTATTTATTTTCTATTCCATACCTCTCTGCCCCATGTTTTTTCTCTTCAAAATCCATTCCTTTAAAGAAATAAATGTGTTGGAGAAGTGTGTATTAAAAAAAAAAAAAAAAAAAAGCCAAACCTCTGATTTTCTAAACATTTGTTATTTAATGGTTAGATATAATGGCCGGGGTAACAGGAAAAACCAACCTAGACAATAACGTTTCATGAAATAGTATAGAGACTTAGGAATTTAATATATTAACAAAGTAAGCTTTTCAACATAGATGCTTTTCAAATCTTATCCAGATAGATTACCTTTCATTTGTAACCCTGACTACAACCCTTCTTCCTCTTCTTTTTCCTTCCATGAAGCCCCTTATAAAATACTGTAAAGAAAAACTATGAAAACTGAAAAGGCATGGAAAACTGAGGAATGACTCAGTCAATATAACTCTTTTTATCTTCTAGTTAGAAACAGTGTTTTCACTATCAGCACTGTGCTTTTGATGTCCTTAATATCTTATATTTGTTTCTTCCTTTTTTGTAATTGGGTGGCTGTCTCCATTTATAGTCACTAGATTGTTTTTGCTAAAGGGATCTTAAAGTATTAAGAAGGAAATAATAAACTATATTGAGAGTAGACAGCAAATAAAACCACAAAGATATTAGAGAGATACTAAATTTCATTGGTGTGTTCACCAGTGGAAACTCAGAATAATATCCTGGCTTGTCAAAGTCCAAAAGGACTTTATCATAGGTTAGTTCACTCAATATTTGCAATCACAAGAATGTTTTAACATAATGACTTTAACACACACTATTGATAATTATAAAGATACCTAATTATTTTCATGCTGTTTATATTTTGTACCTAAATTGAGTTTTAGAATTACCCACACTAGAGCTACTTTTAAAAATAATTATAAAAAGTAAAAACAAGACAGTTAAATGTATGGATAAAGATATATTTAAACATTCAAATTTCTGATAAGATTTTAATTACCAATATCAGAGTCAATAACTTCAATTTTTCCTGCATTATATGTGTTCTGTATTTCCCCTAGAATTTAAAATATGTTCATAAAATATCAAAAATGGCAAAAAAAATCCTTTTAAACTCAATAATTACTTAGCATTGACATATTAGGATCTTAATACATTAGTTTGTATATATTTAACATGAAATTAGTAGTATAAAAAAGAAAATAGATGGCAAGGACAACTAAACATAACTACTGTAGATCCCATTTAAAAGGAGGCCTCACGGGACTTCCCTGGTGGTCCAGTGGTTAAGACTTTGCCTTCCAATGCAGGGGGTGCGGGTTCAATCCCTGACTGGGGAGCTTAAGATCCTGCATGCCAAAAAACCAAAACATAAAACAGAAGCAATACTGTAACAAATTCAATACAGACTTTAAAGATGGTCTACATCAAAAAAAAACTTTAAAAAATTAAATAAATAAAATAAAAGCAGGCCTCAGTAAAAGGCATCCAGATTGAAAAGGAAGAGGTAAAACTACCTCTATTTGTAAATGACATGATCTTGTATACAGAAAAATCCTAAAAAATCCACTGGAAAACTATTAGAACTAATAAATGAGATCATAAAGGTTGCAGGGTACAAGATCAATATGCAAAAAATAAATTTTATTTCTTCATACTAGAATGAATAATCAAAAAATGAGCCCAAGAAAGCAATTCCATTTACACTAGCATCAAAAAGAATAAAATACTTGGGAATAAATTTAACAAAAGAAGTGCAAAACCAGTATTCTGAAAACTAAAAAATATTGTTTAAAGAAATAAGACTTAAATAAGTAGAAAAATACCCACGTTCATGGTTCAGGAGACTTAATATTGTTAAGATAGCAATACTCCCCAAAATGATCTATGGTTCAACACAATCCCTACCAAAATCCCAGCTGGCTTTTTTGGTACAAGAGATATAGAAGCTGGCCCTAAAATTCATATGGAAATGCAAGAGATCCAGATTAGCCAAAACAATCTTGAGAAAGAAGAAGAATTTCGAAGTTTACTACAAAGCTTTAGTAACAAAGATTGCGTGGTACTGGCATAAGGATAGACACATAGATCAATGGAATAGAATTGAGAGTCCAGAAATAAATCCTCATATATATGGTCAATTGCTTTTGGACAAGGGTGCCAAGACCTTGTTGAGAGCCAACTATGCCCTGCGTGATGCAAAGCACTTTCATACATGTTGTTTCATTTAATGCTCACATCTTAAAAGGTAGAAACTGATTTTATAACATTTAAGAGCCAACCATGTACAGAATATATAAAGAAATTTTTTCAACAAACGGTGCTGGGACAACTAGATATCCATGTGCTAAAGAATGAATGTTGGACCTCTTCCTTATTTCATCCCCCCAAATTAGTTCCAATGGATCCTAGACCTAAACTTAAGAGCCAGCTATAACTATGAAACTCTTGGAAGAAAACATAGTAAATCTTCATGACCTTGAGTTACACAAACCCTTCTTAGATATGACACCAAAACCATGAGTAATGAAAGAAAAAATAAGATAAATTAAACTTCACCAAAATTAAAAGCTTCTGTGCGTCAACAGACACTATCAAAAAAGTGCAAAGACAACACAATGTGAGAAAATAGCAAATCATAAATCTAATAAGATACTTGTATCCAGAATATATAAAGAACTTCTACAACTCAGTAATGAAAAGACAAATGACCAAATTTTTAAATGGACAAAGGACAAAGAAAATATACAAATGGCCCATAACAACATGAAAAGATGCTCAATGTCATTAGCTATTAGGGAAATGCGAATCAAAAAACCCACAATGAGATACCACTTCACACCTACTAGAATGGCTATCAAAAAGACAGATAATAACAAGAAATGGCAAGAAATTGGAATCTTCATACATTGTATGTGGGAATGTAAAATAGTGCAGCCACTTTGGAAAATAGTTTGGCAGTTCCTCCAAATGTTAACCACAGAGTCACCTTATGACCCAGTAATTCCATAAAACTAGGTATATGGCCAAGAGAAATGAAAACATATACCCACACAAAAACTGGTAGAATATTCATAGCAGCATTATTCATAACACCCCAAAAGTGGAAAGAACCCAAATTTCCATCAACTGCATATTGACTGGTAGGAGAATGAGAAAGAGGCAGAAAAAAAATGCTTAATATATAAAATAAATATCAATATATATCAAAGCAATGAGGAAAATACATATGGCTATTATAGACTTCATTTCTGTGACTGGTCACATAGCTGTGTTTGGGATTTAATCATCTTCTTATTTCAGTACCCATCCCTCAGTCCCTTCTTGCTCAGCCAGCATCTCTACTGATTATGGTTCTTTGCCCAGTGGGATGACCCATACTTTCAGGGATCTGCATTATTAGTGACCCTTATGGCACTGGATTACTGCAGTTTTTCATTATCTTTTGTCACTGGACATAGGAGTACCAAAAAGGTCAGAGAATCCCCTGGGTTCCTAACATACATCTTCCCATGTGTAGTAGGAACCCTATTTTTTCTTGATAATGAGGATCAGACAGGATCAATCACCTGAACTTGTACAGAATCCTCCTCTTGTCTACTGGTTCAAAGGCACGGAGAACACAAAGTGGCCAGATGTCTGTCTCAGTTTACAATTTCCCTTTTATGTGTCCTCTATTGAAAGCATTTTTCCTTGGGAACTAAGGTGTGTAAGCCAAGTTTTTGTTTGTTTTGGTGGGGGTGGGGGGAGAAGCAAAAATTTTCTAAGTGGATCATTCGAGGTAACAGAAAAAACCCTCCTAATCCCACTCTTTGGTTCACAGATTTGTGTATTCTTGGAATAGGAGAAATGGTACCATATACTGGTCACTGGTTCAGAAAATAAACCACATTTTGTGGGACAGCACCTTAGCCCCACAAAATGTTTTCACCTAACAGGTGCCCCAACTGAGTCTTCAATATGTCATTCTCTCAGGCCAGCTGTGGGATGATAAAGTTCATGAAAAGATCAGTAAATTCTGTGGGCATGAGCCCACTGCAACAATCTTTTGAGGCAAAAATGAGTTCCTTGATATGCAATATTGTATATAATAAGCCAATGGTGAATAAGGCATTCACTAAGTTCATAGATGGTGATGGTGAAGCACTATGGACAGTAAAAGTAAATCCATACACAGAGAAAGTGAGAACAAAAGCTGTCTCTTCTATAAGACAAGGGATCCAATATAATCAACCTACTACTACCAGATAGGTGACTGGATGTTCCCCCAGGGAATGGTGCTATATCAAGGGCTCACCATTGGTTTCCCCTATTGCCAAGCTGGGCACTCAACAGAAGCCAGGGTCAGGTCAGCCTCAGTGAGAGGAAGTCCATGTTGCTAAATCCATACATAATCTCCATTCTTGCCATCTTGCCTATTGTGTTTATAAGCCCATCAAATGAAAACTAGAGTAGCTAAGGAAAGAGTCTGACTGATAATCAAGAGAAGAGGTCATTTTGACTACTTGATTATTGAGAGCCTCTTTTGCAGGGAATGCTCTTTGGGAAGTGTATTAGTCAGGGTTGTACAGAGAAGCGGAACCAACAGTGTGTGTGTTTGTGTGTGAGAAAGTGTGTGTGTGTGTGTGTGTGTGTGAGAGAGAGAAAGAGAGAGAGAGAGATTTTAAGGAATTGGCTCATGCGAATATGGAGGCTGGCAAGTCCAAAATCTGCAGTATGGGCTAGCAGACTGCAGAACTAGGTAAGAGTCAATGCTGCAGTTCAAGTATGAAGGCTGTCTGCAGGCAGAATTCCTTCTTTTTGGAGGGAAGTCAGTCTTTGTTCTATTAAAGCCTTCAACTGATTGGATGAGGCCCACCCACACTATGGAGAGCAATCTGCTTTACTCAAAATCCACTGATGAGTTAATCTCATCTAAAATACAGCCTCACAGAAACATCCAGAAAAATATTTGACCAAATGTCTAAGCACCATGGTTCAACCAAGCTGACACATAAAATTAACCATTACAGTAAGCATTCACATGGGAAACAAATATCCTCCACTCTGAGAAGTCTAGCCACAAATTTCTTTCCCAGAACTCCTTATCACCAATTTTCCAATCTTTTTCCTTCTACAACTCTAAGTATCCAAGCAAGCTATTACCCACAGGCCATGTATCTGTGTAGATCCTTTCTCCTGGTCATCTCTCTCTCTAGGCCAAATAAACAAGCAGATTTACTGCTTGATGTTCTGCCTACTGATTGGATTTACCTTCCCCTATTTATCCTTCAAAGGATACCTTTGAGAGTCTATAAAGCTGTAGTCATCAACTTTCAGGAGGTACTGACTGGTATATGGGACAAACCAATCTATAAACCAGGTCTTTTCTCCTTCAGTCAACTGGTCAAGGGTAATTCCCCATGAAGCCATATGGATTAAGGAAGAGTGCCAATGTATTAGCAATAGCTGCCATAGGAATCTGAGTTCATATTTGGAGTCTCCTGTTCCTTCGGGGACAGCTCAAAACTAACCTTGTATTTAATATTTCCTCCTGATGATTGAGTGCTACTGTACATGCCAACTTTAGGAGAGTCAGAGGGCCCAAGTTTATGACAGGCAGGTCATGTGGTAACTTAGTGCACATGGTCAAATATTCAAACTCTATCAGAGCCCAGTAACAATCTAGCAGCTGTTTTACAAAAAGAACAGTTATCCGAGGAAGAAGGATGGGCACTGCCTCAAAATCCGAAGGATTTATACTATGATTCCCTTGTAGCGATCTTCTATAACTCCACAGAGGATCCCTACCTGCCAAAGACACTCTGAAAACTGCTGGATGTGTTGAGGGTCATATTGCCAAGTGTCCAAGCAGCTTACACTACCCTGAAACTGCTTCACATGATTCTCCTGCTCTGAGTTGCACATAAAATTCATAGCCTTACAGTTCATGGGTTGGAGCAGCAGTACTGAGATATTGTAAATTTGCCTTTAGAATCCAAAGAGCACTCTAGGTAGGGAATTCAAAATAATTGTCCCTAACCTTGGAGAGGATACCTCAACATATCCTAGACCACCAGATTCCTAATAACTTCACTGAGGTAGCAAATCTCTGAATTTCTGTGCAAGTTCTCTCATTTCTCTTCCTCTGGCACTCTTATCAAGGTATCTAGGATATTTGTTACATCTTGCACAGTAGAGATATTCAGCATTATCTGGTCATTATACTGGACCACTTTGATACCTTATGGGACTAGGCTAGATTATAACAGAATGGGAGACTTGACATAGCCCAGAACTAGGATGATGAAAGTGTACTGCTATGCCTGCCAGGTGAGAAAGTAAATGTCTTCTTGTGGATTTTGCTAACAGGTATAAAGAAAGAAACATTTCTCCAGATTAACAGCTGTGTACCAAACATGATGAGTTGGGTTGACTTATTCAAAAATTCATATCTGGAACAGCTGTGACAACTGGAGTCACCACCTGACAAAGTTTAGAATAATCCACCGTCATTTTTCAAGATGCATTCATCTTGTGTAAAACCTAAAGTACCACAGGTCAAATAGCAATGTGATGGAAATCACCACTTCTGCATTTATTAAGTATTTGATTGTGGCACTAATTTTGCAGTCCATCCAGAAATAAGGTACTGCTTTGGTTCACTATTTTGCTAGAATGAGGCAGTTTCAGGAGGTTTCATTTGACCCCTCCTACCATGATGGTCCTCTCTGCAGAGATCAAGGAATTAATGGAGGGATTCTGCCAGCTGCTAAATATGTTTATTCCAACTGTGCATTACAAAAATGGGTGGGTTCAGGGAACTATCACTATGAGATGGACCCAGGCCAAAAGTCCTTTTATCATCTAAATTCCGTAAGCCCCTACTATGATTGGTGGGCCAGTGTGGTAGTTTACCCTCCAGGAGTTAGCGTTGCAATGCATTTCTCAACACTGATGAAGGGGGACACTTCTGAGGGACATGGTTAGGTATGGGTGGGAAGATTACATGACCAACCCATTTCAACATCCTATCAGTGTAAGCCTTTGAATTCCTTCCTCCACAGTATATCAGGAAGTTGTGACATCTCAATTTCTCTTAATGCCTAGATTTCAGACAATGAATGGAGCAAACTGTTAGGGCCACTGCCAAGCACTCAAGCTAATGCCCTGAATCCAGAATCTCTAGTAGGTACACCTATATCAATAAATTCAGAATGATCAACCATTACCTTCCTTTCCCTTGCTGTAACACTTTAAATCCATTCCCACATATGTTCCTCAGGTTTCTGCCAATATAAATTTAGGAAATTATTCTGGTGTTTAGACTTAGATCCTGGCAGATATGAGTTTAATTATGGATCACAAAGAAATGAGAGGTGGTGGGACTGGATTTAGAGGTGAAATAACATTCCCCGACAAATCAAGAATCTCAGGTGAGGTTGTTACAAGGTCTTCAGGCAACCAACTCAAGGAGAAATGATTGTTTCTCAGCAGGGAGGTACAGCAAGATTTGAGGGGTTCAGGGTAATCAGATTTACTGAAATCTACTCAAATATTCCCCTTCCAGTTATCAGGGTCCATTCTTTCCCAATCGATACCATAGTTCTAACATAAGAGGCTTAGTGAGGCCATGAACTCAACTTGAATTGTATTTCAGGTAACTTCAGGATCAGACTTTGGATTATGTTTTCAGAAGTTACGATCCTACTACTATAAAAATTAAGGAATCTTTTAGCTATCTGGTCTCTAACCATTCATTAAAACTCTAAACGTGTCATTTCATTTCTTTTTTTTTTATTGAAATATAATTGACACAAAGCACTGTGTAAATTTAAGGTATACAAGGTGTTGATTTGATACATTTGTATATTGCAATATGATTACCACCCGGAGCATTAGCTAACACCTCACTACACCACATAATTATCATTTCTTTTTTGTGGTGAGAACAATTAAGATCTAGTCTCTCAGCAACTTTGAGCTTTATAATATAGTACTGTTGACTATAATCACTATGCTGTGCATTAGCTCTCCAGAACTTGTTTATCTACTAGTTCCAAGTTTGTACCCTTAAACAACATATCCCCAATTCCCTCACTCATGGCCTGTTTTTACAAGTTCAGCATTTTTAGATTCCATATATAAGTGATATCATAAAGTATTTGTCTGACATTTCATTTAGCATAATGCCCTCAAGCCCATCCATGTTGTTGAAAATGGCAGGATTTCCTTCTTTCTCATGGCTGAATAATATTCCATTGTGTGTGTATACACACACACACACACAAACACACACACACCTTCTTTATCCATTCATCCATTGACAGACAAGTTATTTCCATGTCTTGGCTATTGTGAATAATGATGCAATAAACATGGGAGTGTGTATATCTCTTTAAACTTCTGTTTTCATTTCCTTTGGATATATACCCAGAAATTGCTACTTCATATGATAGTTCTATTTTTATTTTTTTGAGGAATCAAAATCTCCATACTGTTGTTCACAGTGGCTGAACCAATTTACCTTCCCTTCAACAGTGCACAAGTGTTCCCTTATATCCACATCCTGCCCAAGACTTACCTCTTGTTTTCTTGATGACAGCCATTCTAACAAGTGTGAGGTGATATCCCATTGTGGTTTTGATTTACATTTCCCTGATGATTAGTTAGGCTGAGTACCTTTTCATGTACCTGTTGGCCATTTGGATGTCTATTTTGTTTCTCTGCCCATTTTTAAAAATTGGATTGTTTTTTGGTTATTGAGTTGTACAAGTTCTTTATGTATTTTGGATATTAACCCCTTACCCAGTATATGGTTTGCAAATATTTTCTCCCATTCTGTAGGTTGCATTTTCATTTTTTAAGTTGTTTCCTTTGCTGTGTAGAAGCTTTTTAGTTTGATGTAGTCACACTTGTTTATTTTTGCTTTTGTTGCTTATACTTTTGGTGTCATCATTTTTTTTTCTATTAATTCTCCATTGCAATCAGAATAAGGCAGCGCATCCCATAGTCCTTATAGTCTTTGTTTCTACCACAATTTTACATTTCAACAGCTACTTGGTCTCCCAAAGAAAGCTTTGTCTTCTACACATACTTGATTCCATAATATTGTGGATAAGGACTTATAGCACTGCTAGTAAGAACTCAGGAGGAAGTGAAGTGCATAGAAGAGAAAACAGGCATTGCCTTATGGAATACTTAAATCATCTTGAACAGGCTGGTGGTAGAAAACTGCTGTCAAGGACACTGTCAGTGAGGGCTCAGATGAACCCATAATTGGAAACTAGAGGAAAGGGGATCATTGTCAACATAGCAGCAGAAAGCTTAGTCAAATTGTGTGCTGCATATGTGGAATACAAAACTTGTAACAATGAACTTAGATATTTAGCTGAGGAGATTTCCAAGGAAAGTATTAAAGATATATAGCCAGGTTTCTTACTCTTTGAAATAAAATGCAAGAGAAAAATGAGGGAGAACTGTTAAGCAAAACGGGTCCAGGACTTGATAATTTGGGAAATTCTCAACCTGTTCAGACTGCAAAAAATATTAAAAGTAGGAGATTCAGTCAGGAATGTGTACTCTGGACAGAAAGCCAACATTGTAGCTGTACCACTTTTGCTAATTCTTTTGAAGGATGAAAAGGTCAGGGTCTGAAACAGACTTGAAGATGCAACGCTGATGTCTTTGAAGAAGGAGCCATGAGCCATGGAATGCAGGTGGCTTGTAGAAGTTGGAGGGGGCAAGGAAACATTCCACGCCATGCGGCATGTAGGATCTTAGTTCCCCAACCAGGGATAGAACTCATGCCCCCTGCACTGGGAGTGCGGAGTCCTAACCACTGGACCACCACGGAATTCCCCAAATTTGTATTGTTTTAAGCCACTAAGTCTGTGGTAATTTGTTACAGCAGCAATAGGAAACTAATACAGATTTTGGCACTTGGAAGTAGGGTGTTGCTGTAACAAATACCTAAAAATGTGAAAACAGCTTTGGAATTGGGCAGTGGGAGAAGGCTGGAA
The DNA here is from genome assembly GCF_965194825.1 of Balaenoptera physalus. NCBI lineage: Eukaryota > Metazoa > Chordata > Mammalia > Artiodactyla > Balaenopteridae > Balaenoptera > Balaenoptera physalus. The sequence goes on along the minus strand of NC_138889.1, from coordinate 72,163,391 downwards.
GAATTTTGAAGAGCGTGATAGAAAACAATAAAAGATATTAATCAATATATTCAAGAAGTTCAGTGAACCCCAAATAGGATGAATACAAAGAATATCATCTGAGTGTATCATAGTCAAAATGTTAAAAACCAATAGCAAAGAGAAAAGGGACGTAATACTTTTAAGGAGAAATAAGACTTATGGCTGATTTGTCAACAGAAACTATAGAAGTCAGAAGATGAACCCAGAGGTATCTACAAACGTGCTGAAATAAGAAAACATTATTCTAAGACAAAATAAATACATCTATAGGGACTTCCCTGGTGGCGCAGTGGCTAAGAATCCACCTGCCAATGCAGGGGACACGGGTTTGAGCCCTGGTCTGGGAAGATCCCACATGCTGTGGAGCAACTAAGCCCGTGTGCCACAACTACCGAGCCTGCGCTCTAGAGCCCGCGAGCCACAACTACTGAGCCCGCATGCCACAACTGCTGAAGCCCGCACAGCTAGAGCCCGTGCTCCACAACAAGAGAAGCCATCGCAATGAGAAGCCCGTGCACCACAACGAAGAGTAGCCCCTGCTTGCTCCAACAAGAGAAAGCCAGCGTGCAGCAATGAAGACCCAATGCAGCCTAAATAAATAAATAAATAAATAAATAAATAAAAATTTTAAAAAATACATCTACAAACAAAAAGGCTGAAGAAAATGATCTCTGATGGAAGCACAGAACTACTGGAAGGAAGGAAGAGCTCTACGAAAGAGTATGGATGGCAGACAAAAATGAACCAGTGACATAAGGCAAATCCATCAATCAAACGATGGCAGTACTTTAAACCACCAAAGAATGTAAAGCAGTGGCTAAGACTATATCACATTTACACTGATTAGTATGGTAATATTTTTCAGGCATTTGTAACTGAGCAAATTCTGTCCTGATTTGTGTGTGTGTGTATTTTATTGGAGCATTTCTCCTCTTTTCTTTTTTTTAATTTTTAAAAATTTTGGCCACACAGCTTTTGGGATCTCAGTTCCCCCACCAGGGATTGAACCCAGGCCATGGCAGTGAAAGTGCCAGACCCTAACCACTAGACCACCAGGTAATTCCTGTCTTCCCTCTTTTATAAACTAGAATAAGAGAGCCATGAATGTTATAATTCATTATGTTTGTATAAATAGTTACATTTACGAGGAAACAAAATTTGAATGTTAACAAGTTTTTTAATATCATTATTTAAATACTTATGTGAAGATTTTAAACATGTCCACTTTTGTTGGGAATGTCATATATTTTAAATTTACATGATATACCTAAAACAAAAAAACTAAGAATTGAAAGAAAAGCAAAGAAACGATTATCATAATATTCAGGATATTGGCTACCTCAGTGAAGAAAGCAGCACTGTGGGACACAGAAAAGAAACATGGTAGATTGAGTAGTACTGAATCTTAACCTCACTTTTAAGATGGGTAGTGGGTTTCCTAATTTGCATGTCATTATTCTTCAAAATTTACATAGTCCTTTATATATACCAAAGTTTACTTAATAAAACTTTTAAGAGAACAGAGATAATGAAATGAGATAGTTTGATTTATTCTTCCTAATCAAATAATTAAAGGAAATATTTATAGAAGGAAGTACCTGTTTCATTTCCCGCTCCATGATCATTGTGGATCTGCTGTAAGCCAGGAATTGGCCGTGTTGTCAGATACCAAACAGCATGCAGGACATCTGTGGCATGTATACGATTGTGATCTAAAGTCACCAAAATGTTTTATAAAAATGATCATTCTGTTATTTTTAACATAGGACATTTTAAAAAGTACTTTCTAGTCATACTGTATCCTCATAAATAAAATATATGGCTTAGAATAATTTCCAACAATTATGTTTTTGTTTCATCTTATTTTGTAAAAGTTTCTTGATGTGTTAAAAAGTTTTCTTTTAAAAACTTTCACATATACTATGAAAACACAGTAAAGGGGTCAAAGAAAAGGCAGCATTACCAGGGCTAATTTATTTAAGGTTGCTTTTTTTTTTTTTTTCTGGCCAGTCTGCGAGGCTTGCGGGATCTTAGTTCCCATACTAGGGTGGGTCCCTGCAGCAAAAGTGCCAGGGAAATCCCTACAGTTGCTTTTTTGTGGCTTTTAAAAATATGCAAATAGTGTCTCGGTTATGGAGACCCATGTTTGCAAACAAATCAATTTCTGCACAAAGGCACATACAACAATTAAAAATTCTGGATACTTGGACAGCCGCCTCGCCAATAGATAAGAAATAACTCTCTCTCAGGCCTGCTATAAGGATTACATGTTAAAAGGTATATACCTTTATATAAACATCCAGAATAGTGTCTGACATGTAGTACATGATCAATAAAACACTGGTTTACTGAAATACCACTATGTGAAAAGGCAAGACCTACAAGTGAAACCCAGCTTTGCTATTTCCAGTTTTATGATCTTGGGAAAGATCCTTCTGAATTTTTACTTCTCACCTGTAAAAGGTAGATAATACAACCTTTCCAACAAAGATTAAATGAGATAACCTTTGTGAATCTAATGATTATAGTCATAACTGATGTTTCAACAAATATTTAATGTATACCTTCCATGTAGCATTAGCAAATGATACAATACTGAATGTTTAGACTATAGATATGATGTCAACCCACTAGGATCTTATTATTAATACAATCATGACCTTTTATTGACCATTTACCATGTGCCATGAATTTTGATATGTGCTTTACATTATTATCACTACCTATGGGGTAGGTACTATTGTTATTCCCATTTATGAATTTGGAAACTAAAATTTAGAAAAGTTAGATCCCAGTGACTTTTTTTTTTTTTTGGCTGCTCAGCGCGGCACGTGGGATCTTAGTTCCCTGACCAGGGATCAAACCTGTGCCCCCTGCAGTGGAAACACAGAGTCCTAACTACTGGACTGCTGGGGAATTCCCCAGAGACTCTTGTCTTAACCAATACATCCTAATTGGAGGTGACCGTGAAGACTCCCCACCATGGCTTTCTTTTTTCCATTCCCCTGCCCTTGAAGTCCACCTTAAAATATCACTTTATTCCATTTATAAAATTCAGCCACTTTTCAGAATGCCTACTTTGTAAGTGGTAATTATAGTACATATAACACACATTAAATTATTAAGCATCACCATTATTTATGAGGCCAATTTAAGAAAAATTTGCTCTCTATATATTTCCCAAAAGTGTGTCCAGCTGTAGGTTAACTGTAGAATGAATCAACACATAAAGAAAATTGTGCCATTTCCTAATATAAAATTAAAATTCTATTGTGTCATAAAATCAAATCGCCATTAAAAATTATTCCACAGGGAATTCCCTGGCGGTCCAGTGGTTAGAACTCCGTGCTCTCACTGCCGAGGGCCAAGGTCAGTCCCTGGTCGGGGAACTAAGATCCCACAAGCCGTGCAGCCAAAAAACAAACAAAATTATTCCACAAATCAGGACACAGTTAAAAAACAAATTCTATGGATAAATTTTAAACATTTTAAAGTAAAGAAATTTATGAAACTCATGACTTAAAATTACCAAACATTTGAAAAGGTACTCATATGAATAATTGTTAACATAGAGAGATGTATACTATATTACATGAAAAAGCAGATTATAAATAGGTATTAATATTATGATTCACTTCATAAAAAATAAGTATGTATAAGAAAAAGTCTTGAAGGATATATACCAAAATGGGTTTTTTTGGTTTTTGTTTTTAATTTTTTGGCTGCACCGCACGGCCTGTGGGATCTTAGTTCCTTGACCGGGGATCGAAACCAAACCCCATGCATTGGGAGCATGGAGTATTAACAACCGGTCCGCCATGGAAGTCCCCTAACAAAATGTTAACAGTAGTCAGTGTAGGAGGATGTAGATTTTCTTTTTAAATTACTATTTTCCAACTTTTCCAAACATGCAATTTTAAAAGTGTTTAAGGGACCATCTGAAGGGAATTTATAAAGAATTTCAAAACCAGTATTATTTCAACTTAAATAATATATCTTGATACTTACAAGGAATGTCTCGATAACCATTTTCTAATGCATGAAAGTAGTTCATGAATTGTAGAGTAGGAATTTTAAATATCTCCAATAAGCCAGTGTCTTGAAATAGGGTATACATAACCTAAATGTCAATTAAAAGAAAGTTCGCTTTAAAAATCGGAATTTCTATTTCTAGTGAAATATAATATGTTTTTGTGATTTGCATTTGGGAAAGTTAACCATGTATATGCCTTTAACTTAAATAATTTATTAAAAACTTCCCTACAGTGAATTCTTTCCGAAATATGAAAAAGGAAGATACCTCCCTAAAGCCCTTGAAAACCAAAGAATGATTATCATATCATGTCCCAGTTTTGAAATTTTTCCACTCTTCCCTTTAGCTTTTCATTCACAATTTATTGAAAGGCATATGAATTGTATTCTATTCTAGTCCTAGGTGTTAAAAGAAGTCAGAACAATATATTTATCACATTTCTGTCCCTAAAGAATTCAATGTGATAAATTGTGTGTCCTCTACATAATTTATCCTTATGTTCTCGCATTTCATAAATAAGATACTTTGGAGTTAATGAGAGTAATATTTCAGGAAGGTTAATCTGATGCTGCTGTGTGGACCCACCAGGAAGAACTTTGAGTCTGGGTGGTAAAATGGAAGTATTTTTCCATGGTTCTAGCATGAAATGGACCATTTGGCCTTGGGTAAAGCACAGGGAGGACAGGTGAAAAAGATGAAGCATAAGTTTCAGTCCAAAGAACTAGATCACCTTTCACGTCCTTTTCAACCTCAAGATTTAATAAAAAGTAAATCTTTATTACTTCTTTAGTGTGAATTAAATCCCATTATTATGGGCAAATAAACTACTTTTCATATAAATATATATAAAATTATGAAATACTTTATATACATAATATTTGTTTTTATATATATGGGTTTATATATCCAGGTTTCTCTTTTCAAATTTTCTATTGAAAATTTCATTTGTGAAAAAAATAATTCAATGAACAATGTTGAACTTGTACCTAAACCAATATTATACATCTTTAGATTTTGCTTTTTATAGATTCAAGAAAAAAGTAACTTATAATAAAGCAGTAGAGATTTGAAACAAACCTGACTGAGGATCCTTCCTGATTTCTCTCCCATCTTTTCTACAAGTTCAAAAATTTGAAAATTCCAGTTACTCATATTTTCTATTAATGAGTCATAACCTTCTATTAAAATCAGGTCCCGTGATGCTTCTTGTTCAATCTGTACATGTAGGGGAAAAAAAAAAACCAAACCAACTTAACCTTACTTTTATAAATATTGTTAAATCCATAGCTAAATGAGAACACTTAAAAATGAACACTATAAAAATGGTCAATATTATTTTCTATAATGGTTATTCTCAAATATAAATTGTACTTCCTATTAATTCTCTTTGTAGAATGTTATCTTCAGACAAATATAAACATATCTTCTAGGCATAAAAAGACTTATTGGTCTTTACACTACTTTTATAAATAAAACTATTATATTTCCAAAACACTACACAAATCTAAAATCCATTATTTTCATTTTGGAAGTTACAGGTATCAAAGCAGACAGAAACTCATATCCTTAAACTGACATTTATTACTAGGATAACTTCCCAAAAGAAATGGATGGATTTTTTTTCCCTAAAAAGCTTAGATTTTGAACTTTAAGAACAAAAAAAATATTAAGAACAAAAAACCCCCTACAATTATAAGTAGGGTATTTTCATTGTTTTTAATGACTATGCACATACTTTATTTTTTCATATTTTAACACATACAATGAAGAAAAAATCAGCATAGAAAGTAATATATTGACTATAAAACCAAATAAATGTGTTCATTTTAAAATGAATGCACTTAGTTATTCTAGGATGATGAGTTTAAATGTAATTATTTTTAACCCAAGGTTTTCTTTCTTTTTTTGTTTTCAATTTGGGTATAGTTGATTTACACTGTTGTGTTAGTTTCAGGTGTACAGCAAAGTGATTCAGTTATACATATACATATATCTATTCTTTTTCAGATTCTTTTCCCATATAGGTTATTACAGGATATTGAGTATCATTCCCTGTGCTATACTGTAGGTCCTGGTTGTTTATTTTATATATAGTAGTATGTATATGTTAATCCCGAACTCCTCATTTATTTAAAGAAACTCTATTTTCAGGTGTTAATAGTGACTTTTCAGTAAAAATTTTTTAAAAATCATTATATTAAAAACCTTGTTCTGGGCAAAAATAATAAACTTAGTACTAACTAATAATATATTTCACCTTAACATAATCAATATTGAAAGTTTATCTTTTACATTTGGTTGCTCTTCATTCTGTGCCTCTTCTTTTAGGTGATTATCACCTTCCCAAAGTAATTTTCTGCAGTCTCTGTTCTTTGTTTCCACTTCTTGTTGAGCTTCCGTAAGGTTGAATGATGCTTTTGAGAAAACGGTATTGTCTTCATCACCTTTCAAAAAGTATTTAAAGTAATAAACAAGAATAAAACATGTCCTATATGAACAGTTTTATAAGAAAAATTTGTAAAAAGTATTCAGATAAATTGAACCATACTGGCATTCAATCTAAATTAATGACACAATTAAGTTGTATCTTGCTGGACCAGTTGGCCCAGGTACCTTGTCCTCAGGCAATATTTCACCTGATATAGCTACTCATGGATGAAAGAGAGGGTGGAAATTCATTATAAAAGTGAGAAACTGAAAATGTCAGTCCCTCTCAATAGGAAATTTTTTTAAAACCAATTTCACGTAAACTACTTCTAATACCTGAAATTGTTTGAGTTTTGGATATGAAAATTCTAAACTCATAATTATGGATGAGATTAAGGCACATCTAAAAATTAGAACAATGTTATGAATTGTGAGTTATTTCTCTACCAATGTGATTAATTAATAATACTTTTTCCCAAATTACATGGAAAAGGGAAGCAACATTGGTAGCTACATTTCATTCATTCATATGCAAAAAAATATTCATAGTCATTCTATTTGTAATATGCTAAACAGGAAACTTTTCCAAAACACATCAACAGTAGAATAAATAAACTGTAGTGTATTCACACAATTGAACACTACAGAGCAAACAGAAGAAACTACAATCACATGCACCAATATGGATGATTTTTAAAAATACAATGTCAAGTGAAGGAAGCCAGACACAAAGGTATATACTCTGCAATTCTCTTTATGAAAAGTTCAAAAACATATCAAAATTGACACACATGAGTACTGAAAGACAGGATAAACATTATCTTTGAGGGAGATTCCTGGAAGCAGGGCATGAGAGGAGGTACTGGTAATATTTTGTTTGTTGATCTGGGTGCTGATTACATATGTATATTAGATGTATGAAAATTCATCAAGCCACAAACCTAGGATTTATTTATTTTTCAATATGTAGGGATTTTTAAAAATAAAAGTGTTTTTAAGAGTACTCATTCGAGTTGACTTTCAGAAGAACTAGGTTGGTTGGTTGGTTGGTGGATTTATTTATTTATTTATCTTGAAGTCTAGTTGATTTACAATGCTGTGCCAATCTCTGCTGTACAGCAAGGTGATTCAGTTATACACATATAGACGTTCTTTCAGAAGAACTAGGTTTAAATCCTGATTTTTGTACTTAATAATGGCAAGCTTTTCCCCCTGTAGAATGTGGATAATAACACCTATTTTACTAGATGTTACACATAATAGGTGATCAATAACTGTCAGTCAAATCTGAACCTAACACACTGAATATACTAAAAAATCATTAACTGATCATGATCAGGAAGTATTACCCTTTGGAAAACATTACTTTTCAAATGTTTCCAAATGGACACACTTATTTTAAGAAAATTTAAAAATTCAGATTATTCAACTGTTCTTGGTAAGTTAAGGCACTAACTACAATTATATTCTAAAATAGCCGTCAATCCAAAAGTTGTTGACATTTGAAGTACATGATTTACTTTTTAATGATCTAAATTCCTAATAACTGTATCTTATAGATAATAAGAAAAACAGATGAAATAAATATAGCAATTTCTTCTCCAAAGATGTCCACAGTACTATCTCTTATCCCACATGCATTCTTTTGAAATGTATTCTTATTGCTCCATCAAGAGAGCATTGTTTCCCAACCCCCTGGAATCTGGACAGGCCACATGACTGCTCTGATTAACAGAATATGACAGAAATGACAACTCTGTCTGGTCTGGGTTGAGCCATTAACTGACTGGCAGCTTCCATAGCCTCCGCTTTTGGCCTCCAGCCAAAATGTTGGAAGAAGACCAGAGAGAGGTCATATTTAAATGGACTGGTCAATAGCCAGCAGACACATGAGACATCTTGGAAATTCAGTCCAATCAGTCCTTTGGATGACTGTCACCCTTGCCAATATCTGACTGCAATTACATGACAGCCCTCAAGTGAGAATCTCCCAGCTGAGACCAGTCAATGCAAAGAACTGTGAGAATTAATAATCTGTTGTGGTTTTTAAAAGGCTTTATTGAGTATAATTATATGCCATAAAACCCACTCACAGTAAGTGTATAATTCAATAATTTTAGTAAATTTAGACTTCTGCAATATTCATGACAATCTAGTTTTTTTGTTTGGCCCAGAATTTTTGTTATCATCATTATCTTCAAAACACCTGATTGCTTTGGTCTTTATATTCAAAAAAGTCTTTTTTTAATTGAAGTATAGTTGATTTACAATGTTGTGTTAATTTCTGCTGTACAGCAAAGTGATTCAGTTATACATATATATACATTGTATTTTTAAATTTTTTTTATGTTTTGGCCACGCTCTGCGGCATGCAGAATCTTAGTTCCCTGACCAGGGACTGAACCCGAGCCCCCTGCAGTGGAAGTGTGGAGTCTTAAGCACTGGACTGCCAGGGAAGTCCTACATTCTTTTTTAATATTCTTTTCCATCATGGTTTATCACAGGATATTGAATATAGTTCTCTGTGCTGCACAGTAGGACCTTGTTGTTTATCCATTCTATATATAATACTTTGCATCTACTAACCCAAACCTCCCACTGCATGTCTCCCCCAAACCCCTCCCTCTTGGAACCACAAGTCTGTTCTCTATGCATGACAGTCTGGTGTTAGAACATTCTCATCACCTCAAAAAGTGCCCTTATGCCTCTTTACAGTTCATCCTTATTTTCACCCCAGGCAACTGCTATTCTGATTATTGTCTCTGTAAATTTGCCTTTTCTAGAATTTCATATAAATAGAATCAAACAATATATAATCTTTTTAGCTTAGTTTTTTTCACTTAGAATAATGTTTGGAAGTTTATCCACGTAGTAGCATGTATCAGCAGTTTGTTCTTCATTTGTTAAATAGAATCCCATTGTATGAATATACCACATGATATTTATTCATTTACAAGTTGATGGACATTTTGATCTTTTCCAGTTTAGCACTATCATGAATAATGATGTCATAAGCATTCATAATCCTGTCTTTGAGTGCTCATATGTTTTCTCCCGAGTAAATTCTTATCCATGTTACTGCTGGGTAATACGGTAAATTTATGTCTAACTTTTTTGTTTGTTTTTGTTTTGTTTTGTTTTTGGCTGCACCACACTGCATGTGGGATCTTAGTTCCCCAACCAGGGATTGAACCCACACCCCCTGCAGTGGAAGGGCAGAGTCTTAACCACTGGACCACCAGGGAAGTGTCCATGTCTACCTTTTAAAGAAACTGTCAAAATGTTTTCCAAAGTGGGTTTACCATTTTACATTCCCATCAGCAATGCACAAGTTCAAATTTCTCTGCATCCCTGCCAACACTTGGTATTGTCTGTCTTTTTGATTATAGCTATTCTGGTTTGAGTTTACTGGTATTTCACTGTAGTATTATCTGCATTTCCCTAATGACTAATGATGTTAATAATTTTTTCATGTGTTTACTACCCATTCATTTATATCCTTCATATCCTCCACCAAAAGTCTTTCACCAAAATATCTAAAATCTTTGCCTGTGTTTTAATTGAGTTGGTTGACTTACTATTGAGTGAAAGAGTTATATATCATGGATATAAGACCTTTATCAGATGTATAATTTGCAAATATTTTCTCCCAGTCTGTGGTTTGTCTTTGATTTTCTTATTGGTGTCTTTTGAAGTGGAAATAAGTTTTGAAATCAGGTAGTGTCAGTCCTCCAAATTTGTTATTTTTCCAAATTGTTTTGGCTATTTTAGGCCATTTGTATTTCCATGTAAATTTTAACACCAATTTGTCAATTTCTACCAAAATAAGCCTACTGGAATTTGATCAGAATTGCAATGAACTTACAGATCAATTTGGAAGAATAGCCTGTTGACAGTACTGAGTTTCCCAATCTGTTTGCTATGCAATGCCTCTCAATTTATTTAGACTTTCTTTAATTTTCTCAACAATGTTTTATAGATTACAGTTTATAAATCTCCTACTTCTTTTGTTAAATTTATTCTAACTTTATTCTTTTTGATACTATTATGAATGGAAACATTTTCTAAATTTCAATTTTTGATGGTTCATTTCTGGTATATAGAAATACAATTGATTTTGTACTTTGATCTTGTGACTTTGCTAAACTTGTTTATTGGTTCTAATAATTGTGTGTGTGTGTGTCTGTGTGTGTATTTGGAATTTTCTACTAATGATCTGTGAATAAGGACAGTTTTATTTCTTTATTTCCACTCAGGTATCTTTATTTTTTTATCTTTCTAGAAATTTTCCTGGCTAGAACCTCCAGTACAATATTGAATACAAGTGCTGAAAGCAAAAATCCTTCTCTTATTCTTTTTTTTTTAACATCTTTATTGGAGTAAAATTGCTTTACATTGTTGTGTTAGTTGCTGCTGTATAACAAAGTGAATCAGCTATACATATACATATATCCCCATATCCCCTCCCTCTTGCTTCTCCCTCCCACCCTCCCTATCCCACCCCTCTAGGTGGTCAAAAAGCACGGAGCTGATCTCCCTGTGCTATGCGGCTGCTTCCCACTAGCTAGCTATTTTACATTTGGTAGTGTATATATGTCAGTGCCACTCTCTCACTTTGTCTCAGCTTCCCCTTCCCCTTCCCCATGTCCTCAAGTCCATTCTCTACTCTGCGTCTTTATTCCTGTCCTGCCCCTAGGTTCTTCAGAACCATTTCTTTTTTTTTTTTTTTTAGATTCCATATATATGTGTTAGCATACGGTATTTGTTTTTCTCTTTCTGATTTACTTCACTCTGTATGACAGACTCTAGTTCCATCCATCTCACTACAAATAACTCAATTTCGTTTCTTTTTATGGCTGAGTAATAGTCCATTGTATATATGTGCCACATATTGTTTATCCATTCATCTGTCGATGGACACTTAAGTTGCTTCCATGTCCCGGCTATTGTAAAAAACTTCAAAAAGAGTCATGTCCCTTCTCTTATTCTTGATCTTAGGGGGAAAGCATCAGTCCTCCTCCAGTAAGGATGATGTTAGCTCTGTGTTTGTTTCAAAGATACCCTTTATCAGATTGAAGGACTTCTCTGATATTACTGGTTTGAGTGTTTTCATCATGAAAGAGTGTTGGATTTTGTCAAATGCTTTTTCTGCATCTAGATAGATTATCGTGATTTTTCCCCCTCTTTAATGGGGTGTATTACATTGATTAATTTTCAAATGCTAAACCACCCTTGCATCCTGGCATAAATACCAATCAGTCATGGTATGACATTTTATCTGTTGCTAGATTCGGTGTGCTAGTATTTTGTTAAGGATATTGGAAATGTTGGTCTATAGTTTTATTTTCTTGTAATGCCTTTGTCTGCTTATGGTATCAGAGTAATACTGGTCTCATGTATAGAATGAGTTGGGAAGTTTGCCCTCCTATTTTTTAGAAGTTTGTGAAGGATTGGTCTTTTTTCTTGTTGCTTTTTAGTCCTTTAAAATGTAAAACCTCAAAACTATTAAATTGTACACTATAAAAGGGTGAATTCTAAAGTATGTGAAGGGATTGATATGCACCTTAACCCCTGAAAGGGCCTATTTCTGGTTTACCTTTATTCTTAGGATGCAGTACTGCTGAGTTTACCAAGTTATTCCTACCACGGCAAGCCTTCAATTCCAATCTTTGTCTCCCTAGTCCTATGAAGCTACCAAAAGGGACTGCTCATTCTATCAGTTACTGGCCCCTCTGGAAGCAGCAAACACCCTTTTGGTAGCCCCAAACTTGAGACTCACTTTCTTGGATTTCTGTCCTCCTCCAGGTCTTATACTGGAAATTCTGAGGAGCTTGTTAGTTCTTCAATGGCTTCAAGCAGATTTTTTTGTTGTTGTTAATAACTTTTAACTTTTCTAGCTACCTTCAGGGGATATGATGGTCTGAGTTACCTAGTTAACTATTAGTGGACACTTGGGTCATCAATGTTTTAAAGTTATAAAACAACTATAACTTTACCACTAACAATATTTCTTGTTTGAGGGTATGTTTCAGAATAACATAATTAACTAAATTTTAAAACAACTCCTTTGTGTAATTATTTAAAAATGTATGCAAACCCTTTTGAGCTAAGATTATGCAATTTAAATTTCGAGGTTAATATAGTTAATTTCACTATTTATGAACACTAGCCATAACATAAGACTATATTCATTCGTACAGCACATTTTTACTCTTCAAAATACTTTCACCATCTATTATTTATAATTTGCTAATAACTCCTCTGTGAAGTAAAAAAGATTATAATCTTCATTTTAAAGATGGATAAACTAAAAAACTCATTCATTTATTCATTTTAAAAAACAATGTAAGAAATTGTTCTTAAATTTAAACACACGTGACTTTTGCAGTCTCACCTGACTTTTCCCTGTGGCAGTCTGTACCAGACTCTGGTTCAGATGCTGAAGCATATTTCATTATTTGATGTCCACAGCTTATAAAATAAAACAGATAAATATGTGTATATGATAAGTGAGGCAAAATTTTTTTACCTAAATACAATCAGAAAATCTGGTTATTTTTTAACTGCAAGATCCCAACTGCAAAATATCCTAATATTCCAATCCCTCTATAAACTTAACAGGCTTTATCCTAGAAAGCACCTGTGTCCCTATGAAGGAAATAACATATTTTGTAAGTAACACTGAGATCTGAGGTAAACACTTATTACCATCAAAGCAGAAATGAGAACAGACACCATATGAACTGGGTACTGTAAATAGGTACTAAATTAGTACATACTAAAATAATTCTCATACATTTACTGATATCTTATGATGGATAAAATACCACTATATTTCACTTCAGATGGAGATCATTTAGCTGGGAAATGAATAATGGCACTGAAATGAAAAAAAAATTGTTTAGAATAAAAACTACTAGATGAAGAAGAGGATATAGTATTCATTAATCATCTAGTTATAATACAGAATGAGAAAACTGGTAATACTTTATTAAAATAACCTATATTTTGAAACAAATAGTAAACACTTGGGAAACTTACCTGTTACATACATTGCTATCAGAATTTCTAAGTTGCTGATAAAAATCTGGTGAATTGGGTGCATTGCTCAGAGATCTGTGTAAAATAACACTTGGCTTAGTAAGAAAATCAGCAGTGTCAGGAAATTCTATAGGCGATCGGTTTGTTGGAGAGCCAGCAGACATTGGTCCATGACTGGGAGAATTCAGGCCGGGTAAAGCACCTAAAAAATTGAAAGAGAAGAAAGAGATATGTATGTATGTATGTACTGATATGTACGTGTTTATTGTCTGTGTTTGGGTGTTTATAAAGAGCGTTTTCCTTCTTTAAAGAAAGCAAAGTATTTACAGTTAAATGACAAACTAGATTTCTACATGGAGCTATCTTCAAGACCTTCTACGAATTCAGGCAGAATATAGACCATATTTGCCATCATTGATGACTGTGGAATAAACACCCTGTGGCAGGATGGCACATAGTAGGTAAATACTAAAAGTATAACTAAAATGTACATAATATGTGGCACAAGTTTTCCTAATTCATATTGGTCTTTAACATTTTGTGTCCCTACCAGCTTGATTATCCACATGAACAAAAGCATCTTTACCAAATTTTACTGAATATTTTTCAATACAATAAAATTCATTTTTATCAAAGAACCAAAGTTCTCGATAGCATTAAGCAAATTAAGCATATGATAAAATTATATTAACACAACAGCAGATCCCTTTAAAAAAATCCACATCTTTCCAGCTCATTCATTCATTCAACAAGTATTTGAGAGCCTATTATATGCTGGAAAATGTGCAGTGTTTCACAATGGAGAAGAAGATGCCATACCTACAACTCAATGAACCTAAAGTCTAGTGGAAAATACAAACAAGTGCTAAGTGTTAAAATAAGGGGAAAAAAAGAGTGCTTCAGAAATACATCCCTAATCCTATTGATTTACTCAAGAGCCTTTGCTGGGTGCCTTGAACTAAGGGTATATCTGGAGAGGTGTAGGTGGATTTAAAACTTTATTTTGAAATAAAGATCCAAGTAAAGTGTGAATCAGAGAGGAAAGCAAATAACAGTTGTTAAGGTATTATGGTATTTTCAGACATAGTTACAGATGTGTGTGATGGTTAATTTTATGTGTCAACTTGGCCTGGCTATCATGCCCAGTTGTTTGGTCAAATTCCAGTCTAGATGTTGCTGTGAAGTTATTTTTCAGATGTGATTAACATTGAAATCTGTAGACTGAATAAAGCATATTGCCCTTTATAATGTGGACTGGCCTCATCCAATTTGTTGAAGGCCTTAAGAGAAAAGACTGAAGTCCTCCAAAGAGGAAGGAATTTTCCCTCCAGATTGCCTTAAGAGTCAAAACTGCAACATCGACTCCTGCTAGAATTTCCAGCCTGGCAGCCTGCCCTAAAAATTCTGGACCTGACAGCCCTCTCAATCTGGCGAGCCAATCCCCATCAGTCAATCAATCAATCAATCACTCCCCACCCCATGTATATGTATGTAAGTATATACATATGTATGTAGGTATATACACATGCACGAACATCCTATTAGTTCTATTTGTCTGGAAAACCCCGACGAATACAATGTGTTATTTTATTTAATCTTCATGATAGCCCTGTGAGTTAAGTAGCATTTTCATTTTACATGTGCAGGGCTGCCAACTGCTGTTCTATCAAACTGATTTGTTTAGAGGCTCCTATAATTTCATATAATGTTGGGGCTGAAAAAGATTTTATAAATAATCGGTCAAACACTTTAATGTTTCAGAAGAGGAAACCGAGGACTAGAAAGGGGAAGTATCTTTCTTGTCAAAATAATAACAGTTAGTTACTAACTGGAGACTAAAGTCCCAATTTTCAGCATTCTTTTTTCTATTATAATACTGAGTGTCCAAAACCCTGACAAACAGGCTGAGAAGAATAAAGGATAGCCTAATTTTAGGGTAGAAATTTCATATAACATAGAAAAGCTTCGAGGAGAAGACAAAATGGTAAAGAAAAACCCAGCAACCCTTACAAAATACTTTCTACAATACAGATTCATCGTTTTTATTATAAACCTTTTAAATTGTGAAATATAATAACACTCATACAGAAAAGTTGTAACAGGAATGCTCACCACTCAAGCTAAAACATAAAACATGGCCAGAGATCAGAAACCCATGTCCAATATCTAATTCCCCTCCCTCTCGTTAAAGGAAAGCATTACTTTGACTTTTATGGTAGTGTTTTTCTTGCCTCTCCTTATATTTATACCACATATGTATCTCTTTACAGATTAGTTTTGCCCTTTCTTTGAACTTTGTAAATTGAATCAGATAGTATAAATGCTTTTATGCCTTGCTTACTTTACTCAACATTTTAAAAATGTTTCACATGTTCATTCATTTTGAATGACATATAAAATTGTATGTATGAATATAGCACAATTTTATTTCTCTGTTCAAGTACTGAACTGCCAAATTGTTTTCCAAAGTAGCTGTAGCATTTTACTTTCCAATCAGTGATGTATGAGTGTTCCTACCTCTGAAGATTTTTCCAACACTTGTTATACTGTCTTTAGAATTATAGACATCTTAGTGGGTGTGAAGTCATGATTCCTCGTGGTTTTGATTTGCATTTCCCTAATGACTAATGATGCTGAGTATCTTTTCACGTGGTTAGGGCCATTTGTATACCTTCTTTGGAGAAACATCTATTCAAATCTTTTGCCAATTTTTTAGTGAGGTCATTTGTGTGTTTATCATTGAGTTTAAAGACATCTTTGTCTATCCTGAATACAAGTCCACTGTTAAATCGTAATTTGCAAATATTTTCTCCCATCCTGTGGACTGTCTTTTCACTTTCTTTAGGTGTCTGTTGAAGTAAATACAAATGATTTAATTTTAATGAATTCCTATTATCAATTTTTTAAAAATATTGATTTATTTATTTGGTTGCACTGGGTCTTAGTTGCGGCAGGCGAGCTCCTTAGTTGCGGCTCACAGGCTGCTTAGTTGCAGCATGTGAACTCTTAGTTGCAGCTTGCGTGTGGGATTTAGTTCCCTGACCAGGGATCGAACCCAGGTCCCCTGCATTGGGAGCACATAGTCTTATCCACTGCGCCACCAGGGAAGTCCCCCTCTATTATCAATTTATTTCATTTATGGACTGTACTTTTGGTGTCTACGAATATCCAAACTCAGAGAGATTTTCTCCTGTTTTCTTCTACAAGTTTTATGGTTTCACTCTTATATTTGAGTGTATGAGCATTTAGAGTTAATTTTTGAGTATGATGACAGATATGGTTCCAAATTCATTCTTTTTCATTTGTATATCTATCCAGTTGTCCCAACATCATTTGTTAAAAACACTATTCCTTCCCCATTGAATTACCTTGGCACATTGGCTGAAAATCAATTGACCATGTAAGGGTTTATTTCTGGACTCTCAATTCTATACCCTGAGTTGGAATATCCTTATGCCAGTGTCACTGTCTTGATTACCATAGCTTGGTAGTAAATTTTAAAATTTAGAAGTGTGAGTCCCCCAGTTTTTTTCTTCTTTTTTTATTAAAGATTATTTTAGCTACTCTGGGTCCCTTGAATTTCTATATGAATTTTCAGATCAGCTTCTCAAATTTCTGCAAAGAAGCCAGCTCAGATTTTGATAAGGATTTGTACTAAATTTAGAACAATTTAAGGAGTATTGCCATCTTAACAATATTAAGTCTTCTGGTCCATGAACATGGGATATTTTCCATATGGGTCTTCCCGCAACTTCCCTGGTTGGTCCAGTGGTTAAGACTCTGCGTGCCAATGCAGGGGGCATGGGTTTGATCCCTGGTCGGGGAACTAAGATCTCACATGCCACGCAGCATAGTCAAAAATTAAAAAAAAAAAAAATATCTGGGTCTTCTTTAATTTCGACGTTTTATAGTTTTCAGTGTACAAGTCTTGCACTATTTTGCTAAATTTATTCCAAAGTATTTTTTTTCTTTTTTTTAAAAAATAAATTTATTTATTTATTTTCTTTTTGGCTGCGTTGGGTCTTCGTTGCTGTGCGCGGGTTTTCCCTAGCTGTGGTGAGCGGGGGCTACTCTTCGTTGGGGTGCGCGGCCTTCTCACTGCGGTGGCTTCTCTTGTTGCAGAGCACGGGCTCTAGGCTTGCGGGCTTCAGTAGTTGCAGCACGCAGGCTCAGTAGTTGTGGCTCACAGGATCTAGAGCACAGGCTCAGTAGTTGTGGCACACGGGCTCAGTTGCTCTGCGACATGTGGGATCTTCCCGGACCAGGGATTGAACCCATGTCCCCTGCAATGGCAGGCAGATTCTTAACCACTGCACCACCAGGGAAGTCCTGAAATTATTTTCTTAATTTCAGTTTTGCATTGTTCATTACTAGTATATAGAAATACAATTGATTATTGCATATAGATCTTGTATTCTGCCACACTGATGAACTTGTTTATTGGTTGTAATAGGTTTAATGAATTTCTTAGGATTTATAAATATATGATTATGTTGTCTGCAAATAGCTTTACATCTTCCTTTTATTCATTTTTACCTAAACTTCCCTGGATAGAACCTCCAACCCAATATTGAGTAGAAGTGGTAATTATTTTATAATTATTTAAATTATTTTATAATTTTATTTTATAATTTCTAATTCTTTATATTCTTTCTGTGGTGAGACATTGTTGTCATACTGTCCTTACTTTAGATATGGTTTCCTCAAGTTCTTTAAACATATTTATGGTAGCAGATTTAAAGTCATTACTAAATCCCAAATCCAAGCCTCCTCAGGGAAATTTTGTTGGCTGTTTTTCATTGTCTACATGGCGAAAATTTTATTGTTTCTTTGCATGCTTCATGGTTTTTTTGTTGAAAACTGGACATTTTAGATAATATATTGTAACAATTCTAATATCAGATCTCTCCCACCCTCAAGGTTTATGTTGCTGTTTTTTTGTTTGTTGGTTTTTTGTTTCTGATTATTCATTGAGTGATTTCCTGGACTCATTACGTAGATTTTGTTTTCTCTGAGGTGTGTAGCCACTGAGTTCTCTGCTGTCTTTTTTTCCCTTTTCTCCTTGATTTATGCTTGACTTTTTAGAAGCCATTCTTGGGTCAGTGTAATTTAGATGAGACAGAAGATTTCTTTAAATGTCTTGCCTCTATGTCATCTGTAGATGAGAATCTGTTTGAAAGATACAACTTCAAACTTCCAGGCAGTTTACAAGACAGCCGTAGCTTTTACTTCCTGCTTGTGCAGGACCTCAAGGTCAGCTACAGATGGAGTGGCCAGGGCCTTCGCCTTTCCCAGATCTTTCCTGGGCATGTGCACAGCCCTAAACATGTGCTCAGCCTAGTATATGTGGTGGGATAAGTGTCCAAATTCTTTTCTAGGATATCCAGTTGTTCTGGCCCCTTTTGTTAAAAAAAAAAAAAAACAAAAAAACTATCCTCTTCTGTTGCCAGAGCTTTCCACTTCCCCATGGTCATCTAGTGTCCAGGATTTCCTTTTAAATTCCCAATCAGCTCTTGTTTGCCCCAGTTGAAATCACAGCCTTACGCACTCACAATGTTGCCTGGCATAGGGTATAGGGGTTTTTTGTTTGTGTTTTTGGAGAGCTGAGCTCTGAGTCAAATGAAATATCCACAGCTCCCTGGGAATAGAAGGGTTTTCCAGGGATCTTGAACAAAACGTTTACTGTACTAT
Organism: Balaenoptera physalus; assembly: GCF_965194825.1. Taxonomy (NCBI): domain Eukaryota; kingdom Metazoa; phylum Chordata; class Mammalia; order Artiodactyla; family Balaenopteridae; genus Balaenoptera; species Balaenoptera physalus. Next base: position 72,144,178 of record NC_138889.1, on the reverse strand, counting down.
CAGGTTGTTTCTTTTAATGCAGTTTCTAAAGAGGTCAGACTCTAATGGCTGCAAAGCTAGCGGCTTTTAGCTGTAGTATGACTGAGCTGGGCAGAGAGAGGGTTTGGGAAGTGCCCCCAATTAAACTGTCACAGAACCCCACTGTCTCACCAAGGTTCGGTAGTTAGTTTCTTGTATAGATGACTTCTAGTTTGTTCTCTGGCTTTTGTTAACTTCCAGAATTCTGAAATGATTGAGTTTAGTTTTTTTCCCCTATTTTTGTTGTTTTAGCAGAAGAACAAGTTTACTGAGATCCTCTCTCTGCCATTCCGGAAGCTGATCACTATATATGATCTTAATCCTTTGAAACTTGTTGAGACTTGTTTTATAGCTCAGCAAATGGTCTATTTTGATCAATCTTGTGTGCGTCCTTGGAAAAAATATGTATCTTGTAATGTCTGAGTGTGGTGTTTTATAGTCGATTAGGTCAAGTCAGTTAAATCATGTTGTCCTAATCTTCCATTTATCTATTACTAATATTTTGGTTTGCTTATTCTACTAGATAATGAGAGTGGTGAGTTAAAATCTCCAAAATGAATACAGATTTGTCTTTCTCTCCCTTTAGTTCTGTCAATTTTTGGTTTGTGTATTTTATTTTAATTAATTAATTTTTGGTTTGTGTGTTTTATACCCATGAGATCAGACCTGTGTCCTTATATTTAGTGTGCCTTTTGTAAAGAGCATGTACTTGAGTCTTGTGCTGTTAATTGTCTGACAGTCTGTATCTATTAACTGGAGTGTATTTTCAACTTTTTTGTGGAAAACTGCACATTTTAGATAATATACTCTAACAACTCTGGTCAGATCCCTGGCACCCCCAGCTCCCCTACCAGCCACCCACGCAAGGTGTATATTTAATATAGTTTGCTTAATCCTCCATCTTGCTATTTCTTTTTTAGTTATTCTTTATGTTTTTGTTTCTTATTTTCTCTTTTCTTGTATTATTTTAGATTATTCAAGGTTTGTTTGTTTTTTTTTAATCATGCCATTTTACCTCCTATATTAGCTTCTTACTTATACTTTTTCTTTTATTCTTTTAATTATCACCCTGGATATTACAATGTGCATCTTTGAAGTATTAGTTTCTTTTAAATTAGAACGTTTTAGTACTTTTCAATCATTGCCAGTACACTGTAAGTTTAAGTCCAATTTACCCCTTTCCCACCCTTTGTGCCACTGTTACCATATACTTGACTTCTTTATACATTATGCAAGCCACAAGGGAGTCATTGTTTTTAATGATCAGTATTCTCTTATGTACCCATATATTTAGGCTTACCAGTGCTTTTCATTCATTCCTGCAGATCCATGCTTCCATCTGGATCATTTTCCTCCTACCTAAGGAACTTCCTTTGCTGAATCTTAGTAGTGCAAGTCTACTAGCAATAAATTCTACCAGCTTTTGTTTGTATGAAAAAAATGTTATTTCACCTTAATTTTTAAAGGATATTTTCACTGGATAAAGAATTCCAGGTTGGCAAGTTTTGTTTTGCAATACTTTAAATATGCCATTCTATTGTCTTTGGTGACTGCAGTTAATAATACTGTATTGCATAATAATACTGTATTTCATATTTGTAAGTTGCTAAGAGAATAGATCTTAAAAGTTCTCATCACAAGAAAAAAAATTTGTAACTATGTGTGGTGACAGATGTTGACTTATGGTGATCATTTCACAATATATACAAATATCAAATCATTTTGCTGTATACCTAAAACTAATATAATGTTATGTCAATTCACCCCCCCATAGATAGATAATTGGATAAAAATTCTATTAGAATGACTTATTATAGGATATAGGATATAGTCAGGGTTTTTTTCTACTCTCATATTAAGATTTTTTTTTTTCTCCCTCCACAATTACCATGCTACAAAAGAATGCTCTTTCCGGGGTTTTCCGTTGTTCTCTGTCTACAACTATTCAGATTAAATAGTTCTATATTTTATCCCTGAATTGCTAGTGCCTAACAAAGTGCCTGATACATAGTACTTGTTCAAAAATTAACAAATGAATGAGCAAACTGTTAACTAATAGCCAACCCAAACTGCTTAGTTATGTTAACTTATAACACATGAAATGGTATTCGAAATTAGCTATAAATAGGTAATGACAAGGTTTGCACTACCATATACTTTGAGGCCTCCCATATTTAAGTCACAAAAATGATTTCTTACCAGCTCTTCTTAGACCTATATGATGAGTTAACGATACAGAAGATGACCTTTGCTTCGGGATTGTCAGTAGATTTGAACTAAAAGGTCCATTTAGATAGCATCCTTGACTAAAAGGGAAAGATAATAGGTTAAGATTTTTTAAAACATGAGAAATTCCTTTTTTGCTTATGGTCTTCAATTCAATTAGCAAATATCTGCTTATACATGTAGTTTAGACATCTATCTAGTGCCTAAGGAGTAAAGCAGGAGCCAGCAAACTTTTACTGTGAAGAACCAAGTAGTAAATACTTTGAGCTTTGAAGGCCATAAGGTCTCTGCAATTACTCAACTCTGCCACTGCAGTATAAAAACAGCCATAAACAATAATAAACAAATGAGTATGACTGTGTTTCAATATAATTTTATTGACAAAAACAGGTATGGGCCACATTGGGTCCACAGGCTGTAATTTGCTGAACCCTGGCTTCAAGCAGGTTATGAATATCACCTGGAGGGCTTCTTACTACACAGATTTCTAGTCCCACCCCCAAGATTTCTGATTCTAAAGGTCTGGGGTAGGGTCAGAAGATTGGCATTTCTAACAAGTACTTAGGTGGTCCAGGGACCTCACCGAGAATCACTGGCCTAAAACATACAGTTTTTCACTATCTTTCGCTCCCCTTCTTCACAGATATTGATTACCCACTGACGCAATCATATCCTGTAACTGAAATGTTTATTACAGGTTTTAGGGTTCTTATGAAGAAATTACATATAGGTGAGCAATCACAGTATACCAACTGATACATAAAATGCGTTTTAAGATTATATATTTTAAAGCTTCTGGCCCAGTGCCATACATATAGCACTTCCTTTCTTAGATAGTCACTAGCCTGTTTTCTTCTGTTAGTCAATTCCTGATGTGGGCACTTTGCTACAGGATCAAGAACAAATCTAGATTCTCTATTTTCCACTCGATATTTTGTTATTATAGGCTGAGTTCTCAAGATTTTCCCTAACTCCTTCATCTTTTTTGTACTTCCACACCCCCTTACTCAAGGAAAATCTATTTTTCAGCATCAGATATTTCTGATGCTATCTTTGTGTGTGTTTTTCCATCTGTAAAATTAGAGATTTAGACTAAAGGACTTCTAAAATAACATCTAGCCTTTAGATTCTATAACATTTTTTGCTCAAGCTAATAGTAATAATAATTTGTTGGCAATGTTACAAAAAGAGGCAATATGTAAATAATACCACTCAATAAACTCATCTCCCTACCAATGCTTAATCATTCTTTGTATTTGAATATTCATTGCCTACATACAGAGTGGGAGAGATGGGGAAAGAAGAGTGACACTACCACCCAGGGCAATATTCAAATAGAACAATCTGTGTACTCTACCAACATCTACTTCCTGATTAATATTCAAAACAAAGACAGGGTTTTCTCCTTCAGAGAAGAGACCTGAAGCACTGCTCCATAGTCTTCTACCTTAATCCAGGGGGCCTAATAATTGAAACAGTTAGCTGTTTAGAATTGAGAGGTCAAATTACAGGTTTTCAGCTCAGTTCCAGAATCACCTCATTAATTCCCTGCCTATAACCAGATAAATATATACCACAATGAGATAACATAAAAAATACTGAAGAGTGTATATGTATAATTGATTCACTTTGTTATAAAGCAGAAACACACCATTGTAAAGCAATTATACTCCAATAAAGATGTTAAAAAAAAAATACTGAAGAAAGCAGAGGGCAAGATAGGCTAGGAGTCCCAGTGATTATTAATAATTGGTAGGAAGGTGATTAAAGTCAGACTTGGGAATCGGTCTTCAAATCCAAATGCAAAAGCATTACAAGAGATGTCAAATGTTATGGTCACAGAGTTAAGTCATATGTTAAGAGTTGATTTCTAAGACAATCAATGCAAATTACCTTGACAAGTTTTGTATCACCTCATTTATTATTTTTTTAGGTAGCTGTAAAACTTGTTGGCTGTCCAACATCCAGATTTGCAGAGCCATTATCTTAAAAACTGAGTGGGATGACACCATTAGCCCTCTTGAATCTCTGCAGTTCAAATAGGTTCCAGGCATTGGTATAAATCTCTAATAAATTATCAGACACATAATTGAGAAGCTGGTTCCCAAGTACATTATTTAGAGGACATACTATTGCCAGGCAACGAGTTATTAGATTTAATTACAGAGCACTTATGCCGATGAACAATGAATCAGAATAGGTTAAAGGCAAGCCTCTTTAGTGTAGGAGTACCTATAGTTGATGGCCTCAGAGTTTTGGTACGCAATTTGCCTACATTTCCCCAGGGAAAGTCTGTTCAAAGGAAATGAGCTGTGAGCTCTGAATACGTTGTTTGTCCACAGGGAGGGTCTGGGTCCCAGCAGTCATTCCATGGATAGCAGTTTAGCCATTCTTTTAACCCTAGGTACTAACACTGTACTTGGGTAATTCAATTGTCAGCTAACCCAGAAAAGCATTCTTCAACCCCTCCTGGAATTTCCTGACCAGTAAAACTTCATCCTAGGTCTGAAACTTAAGCAGAAGGCAGTATCAACTGTCATATGGACACCATACCCCTGCAGGATACTTGTTAAGCAGCTGTTTATCTTCAAAGACCCATTTTGATGTAATCCCAAACTCTTTACAGTAGTCAAGCAGGTCTCAGAAGGGTTGTAATGACTAACGCAAGGTAGAAAATGAAAATTGCCATAAAAGAGCAAAGAAAAAGTGTTAAGGAGATTCAGAGGCGAAACAGATTACTTTTCCTTGGAGAACAAGGGGAGGAGGATGTCAGCGTGTTATTCTTAAGCTGTGACATCTGAGCTCAATCTTTAAAGACATACAGAAATAGGGGTGAGAGGGTCTCTTCTAGGTAGAGGGAATAACTAAAAAGGGGCACAGATGTGCACAAACAGAGGGAATATCAAACAGTTAAGCTTGACTGGATTTTCAGATAAATAAAGGTGATACCGGAGAGGTATTTTGGTGTTATAAAGTAATGGCCTTCTTAATTAATTAAAATCTCAAGTCCTCTAAGACAGGAACAGTGGTAAACTCTTTTTTTTTTAAATTAATTTATTTATTTATGGCTGCGTTGGGTCTTCGTTGCTGCACGTGGGCTCTCTCTAGGGGCCACTCTTCATTGCGGTGCACGGGCTTCTCATTGCGGTGGCTTCTCTTGTTGCAAAGCACGGGCTCTAGGCGCGTGGGCTTCAGTAGTTGTGGCATGTGGGCTCAGTAGTTGTGGCACACAGGCCCTAGAGTGCAGGCTCAGTAGTTGTGGTGCACAGGCTTAGTTGCTCCGTGGCATGTGGGATGTTCCTGGAACAGGGCTCAAACCCGTGTCCCCTGCATCGGCAGGCGGATTCTCAACCGCTGCACCATCAGGGAAGCCCCAGCAGTGGTAAACTCTCAAGAGTAGGTAATACAGTGGCTGTTCAAGTAGGACTAACTCTTCTTCCTTGTGGTTTTCCTCCTTTGGAGTCCTCTTATCATACCTAACATAAGGTTTATAATACTTCACTTTTTTCTCCAGGCAAAGCATAAAGAAAACCAAACTTAAGTCCTATATTACGCTTTACACAAATGAGGCAGCTGAAAAATATAATTCAGCTTAATTTTCAAAGGGATTGAAACTAAAAACAAAATTATGAGAAAACTTCAAGGAAGAGTCTAACACAAGTTACATTCCTGTTACTTTCACGTAGAGAGTTTTCCAAATCATTTTTCTACTCTTATTCTTTGCAAGACTTCTCATCTCTGTTTGCTTAATTTTTCCAAGTAAGGGTGCAACTTTGTCATGAGAGAGTAACAGAATTTTGAATCTCAGGCTAGGAATTTGGGCAGTATTCTATGGGTGTTGATAAATGTCCAAAAACTTAATGATTAGAAAAATCTGTATAATCAAAATTTTGTTTACGGAAGATTTCTGGTGGAAGGGTAGAAGATGGATTGGGTAGTGAAGGATATTAGAAATGGAAGGATAATTCAATAGCCCACGTAAGGAATAATGAAAGCATGAAATAGTGTAGGCAAAGTGATAAAGGAAAAAAAGGAATAGAGAGGAAAAGAGGTTTAGAGATAGACTCGACAACTGTTATCTATAGAGTAAGGTAACAGGATGTATAGATAACACCAAGTTTTCTAGGTAAATCAATTTTGTAAGCAACCACAAAACTAGAGGATTGCAGCACTGTGCCACGAAATGAGGACAGAATAATAGTAACAGAGGGAAAAGCAGCTGGAGGGATGAGAAATTTGGTTTCAGACATAGTTTCAGGGAGCAAGAGGTTCAATATTTAAATCATGCTGAAATCATAGGGTGATTTAAAATCATAGTTAGAGAAGCTATGATCAGAATCCAGAGCTGCATTCGTATCAAAACTAGGAAATGTGATCTCCATTCTGGAGTACTCTAATAAATTCAAAATGAATGCCTCATGATTCCAGAGTTACAAGCCTATTTGTTTTGTGCTACTAAAGCTTAAATGTTCCCAAACAAAATGTCACCATACATTAATGATCTATAGCTATGATGTCTAACATGCCTGCCATTTATGTCTATATGATCGTTGCATATGGCTTTTTGTATTTTAATTAATTAAAATCAAATCAAATTTAAATTAAGTTCCTTAGTCATCCTAGACACATTTCAAGCTCTCAATAGTCACACGTAGCTAGGGACTACCAAATTGCATGTACAGCTATAAAAAATTCCAATCATCACGGAAATTTCTATTGGACGGCACTGATCTAGAGACTTGAATTTCAAAAGGAAGAGTGGTTGTAAATGCTTCATATATTCCCCTTTACCCTATGTTCAAAGTACACTTAGAAATTTATTACTGAGAAGCTCCAGCTTCTGCACACTAGAAAGATTACTTCCAGCCTCACCTCTTTAAAGTAGATGTTTCCTAATATGGCCAATTACTGTATTCTTCAAAGTTCTAAATCTTTTATGAGGCATATGATTTTGTTTTAATGAGTGTTAAGTAAATATATTGAATCCTATACTTACCTTTAACTCTGAGATATGTTTGTATAAAGATTAGTTTTCCTTGGACCATGTTTCTATTTTATTATCAGTCGTGTGAGGCAGGAGTATAAAAATAACCTTAACTCAGTGTATCAAACGTTTCTTTTATCTTAAATGCATTGCTGTTACATCAATGTGATGGAAAGATGAAAAAATAGAATCATTTTCATCATTCTTTCTTAAACTCAAAAGTATTCTCAAGATGTTTCCAAGGGTTAAGAAATACCTGTCGTATTTTCAGTTCCTAACGTCATTTACTTCGTCATAGCCTGCTTCCGTTAACAAAACAACAACAACGACAGCAACAAAAACCATTATCATGTTTAGGCTCTGGGCAAGCTTTGGACCAAAGCTCATTTTCCTGTAATGTTCTCTTCATACTTGAATCCATTCCTATTTTATAAATCATTTCACTTAATTTTTCTTTTATAAAAATGGAGTTCATCTACTTGAATGTACTGTAGAAGATTCAAATTAATAAATCACACAAGAATCTGGAAAATTACAATGATCTGATCATATTTAGTATATAAAATGTTAATATAAAGTTTAACAGATAAATAGCTCTGATCCAACACTGCCACCTACTGTTTCAAATGTGTAACTACACAGGTCAAGTTAAAGTATCAGTACAACACATGCTCAGTCCTAACAAAGTGGTTTAACAGGAAATTTACACTGGTTCCAATTTTATTAACATGGTTAGATAATTGACTAAATAGAAGCTTATAACTCACACAAGAGATCAATATCTTTCCTGGCCTTTAAAAGGCAAAGTATTGAATCCTTTGTTATCAGAGTAAGTGGATATATATACATTTGAAAGATCTCAGCTCCTGCAATCTCCCAGCCTCACTTGGTTGCAGTTACTGACACCTCTCCTTTGTAGGATTAGCACTGTTTAGTTCCAAGTAAATCCTCAACAGAATATACAATATGTTAGTAGTTTTAGTTCCCCAGGAACAGGGCTTAAAAGTGTCCTGTTACCTTACATCTCATGTCTGAGGTAACATCTGGGGTGAACCTTGGGGATGCTCCTCCTTTCACAAGTCAGAAACTGTTGACCAACCTCTGAATACTATGCAGTAGACTGGTGACTGCCCCTAATATGGCCACCTCTCCCGTGGCTTTCCCAGTACTGCATCCTAAATTGATCCTTGTTTCCTTAAACTGCCTACCTGATTCATGTTCTTAAGGCTCCAGCATGCTTTGTACCCAACTTACCTATTTTGGGGGAGAAGGCAGATTACCCTCTTTTTAAGAATCAGTTTCTCTATCAGGCCACGTTACAAACAAAGCCGTCCTATACTAAAATACTTCCAGTGTTCCTTTATGCTTTTAGAACTATTTCAAACTTCATTCACAGAAAGAGTGGATGTAGTAGATTCAGGTTTCTTGAAAAGGTTCTGGGGATTTTACCTTAAAATGCCAAATTCTTGGTGAGGCCTTTTGCCATTATTGCGTTCCCACCTTGGAGAAGTCTGGTCAATAGGTGGCAGACCTGAGGTTCCCGAGCTCCTCCTCAGCAGTGGGGTTGATAAACTATTCCTACTGTTTAGCCCCTGTTGAATAATTTAACAATGATTAAAATCGTTATCCTTCAATATGCCGTAAAAGATGGTCCATGGAAATATCAATACAAAGTACAGTTGACCCTTGAACAACTTGGGGGTTAGGGGCACTGATCCTCTGTGCAGTCGAATAATCTGGGTGTCATAAATAACATACAAGTGGGCCTTCCCTATGCGGGCTTCCTCCATATCCGGATTCCGCATCTGTGGATCCAACCAACTGCAGATGGTGTGGAACTGTAGTATTTACTACTGAAAAAGGTACGGGTCTGAGTGGACCCACACAGTTCAAACCCATGTCGTTTAAGGATCAACCGTACATTTTTAGCATGTATAGGAGAAACAAAATATTTTATTCTGAAAATCTGTCAATTTTACTCCAAACATAACATTCTATATTGTTCTTCTATTTATCTTCCTCCAACTAAAAAATGATTTCTGAACTCCCTACAGTTTAACCAAATTTTTTTTCTTTTGTACATTTTATTCCTAGTTTTATGAGAAATATGCAACTGACAATTTTAAAAGTAGATATGAAAGATTTACCCTGAAAAAAGCCTTCAGAGGGCAAGCTTAGGATCAGGAGTGATCCCTCTTTCCTATTACATTTTCAGTACAATGCTAATGTACATAGATAGAGGTTAAACTGCAGAATTCTGAGCTACCTTTTGAATTAATGACTAAATTAAATTCAGAACACCTTTCACATTAAGAATATTTTACCCTAATTTTTGAAAATATTCTCGGTTAATCCAAATGTTAACCAGAATATTCCATTTTTGACCATTGTGAATAGTTGTTTTAGTGAAATCGACATTAAACAGTTTCTGCTTTTTATAAATTTCCCCTATCAGCAGACACGAAACCATCTCAAAGAGATAAATACCATTTATATTTAAGTTTTTCCAAGGATGTTGATTTTTTAAAGATTCAATGTTAGTTATATTTACATTGAAAAAGTTGTTTATGTAACATCCTTTCTGACTATAATTTAGGTCCATACAATCTTTCTTAGTTCTTAATACACATATAAGACATTTACATTAAATTATCTGTTCTAACTCCCTTTTCCTTACTAATTATTTTTTCATAAATGCTCTTGCTCTTTTCTGAAGTAACATCAGGCTTTTTATATTCTTCTCCAAAGCAGAGATAAATTAGATAAGAAATTCAAATAAGAAGTTTTAAAGAACACAAAAGAAATAAGGGTTACTTCCTTGTTCTTATATGACTTATTCCTATCAGTAAATTCTAGTACTCAAAATAAGCCTTATTACCTAGACTGTTCAGGAAATGAGGCAATTAGGCATCCTATTTAATTAATATTATTGTTTAAATGTTTCTAAAATGTACAGTACACTTTTCTACATAGTAAACATAATAACAAACATAATACTGATATCAATGTGATTTTTTTTGGTTTTTTTTTGGCCTCGTCATGCGGCTTGTGGGATCTCAGTTCCCCGACCAGGGATTGAACCCAGGCCACAGCAGTAAAAGCCCGAAATCCTAACCACAAGGCCACGAGGGAATTCCCTCAGTGTGATTTTTATCACTAAGATTTTTAAGAATTATTATTTTTTAAAATTACTATTCTAAACATCAGATGTCAATGGAAAATACAAAGGAAGAACAACATATCAAATGAAAACTAACTCAAGAATATATTAGTTATTTTATTGATGAATTTATTGCTATCCCTTTTTGTTGCTTGTGATTAATCTTTCTCATAGGGAGAGTGCTAAAAAAAAAAAAAAAGCCATATAACTTAATTACCATTGGGTTTTGTGTAATGCAGGTGCTACTCGATACACTTTAAAAATAAAAGCATCACATAACTACCTATGATCCAGATTTGTGAACAATAATTATGAAAAATTTGCCCTAATTGGGCTTGCTTAATTTTTCAACACTTCTATACAATAATGCTGAGAATTAACAGAATTAACTGATGATCAAAGTCTCTCCAAAAACTATATTTAACTTTTTCTAAGCTCTAGATCACTATTACAATGAACAAAATTAACTAGTTTGAATTTCATCTTCTCTTAGTTTCTTTAGCCAGTAGAATAAAGTAGTTAAAATAATCTCTAAAATATTTCTAGTTTTAAAGTTTTATTATCTTAGCTACTGGTAAAGGTATTGATAGTCAAATAAAAGAATTAAAAGCAATCTGAACAGATATAATGTATACCTATTTAGAACAGTATTTGTTATTTTCTAAAGGAAATCCTATTTTTAATCAGTGATATTTAAAGAAAAATTAATCCCATATCTACTGGTGGAAAAGTCAATGCTTATTGGGCTATAGTAATCTCCAGTGGGTAGGCGGGAGGTAGGGAGAGACAGTTCCAAAAAATGTGAAAATCAGTTTAAAATAATGCTGTGTAATTTCATAAAATGAATATTATAATGATCATTTTTTCTTGGTTCAAAAAGAACAATTTCTGGTTTCTAAAGAATAAAATAGAATAATGACACAATTTGAATACTAGTTTGCTGTACAGCCTGAAATTAAATTTGCCTGTTCTCTACTTCTTAAAAACAATAACAACAATAATAAAAAATAGTTGTTACCGATGAAGTTATAACTGCTAATTACAGCAATATTATTTAGAATAAAAACTGAATACTTGCTTAGAATTATTTGAGATTATGACTACCTCTGAAGTCCCAAGCAACTCAATGTACTGGAAAAGAAGCTGGCCCTTTAAAAAGAAATTCTATTTTATCCAAGATTTAAAGGAGCAATTTTAATTCAAAAACATTATTAAACGTGATAAATAGAGCTGGCTGATTACTGTATTTTGACCTTGTGAAGTTTTCTATCTCCTTTCTCGGCTGGGTCCTCTATTTCAGAGCAGGGATAAAATCCAGGAAATGGTGTGAGAGGATTAATCTTTGGCCTACAGGAGCCAGAGAAAGCACCCATCAAGCTACTGATACTCCGGAGGGAAGAAATGACTTGCGGGGGAAGGGTTGGGTCAACCAGAAGATCTGACACCATATTACGAGCCTCATTTAGCACCGAAAGATCAACTCCACTTCCACCTCCAGAACTCTAGAAAAGAAAAAAAAAAAAAAAAACCCATAAAATTATATATGTGTTACACAGAAAATTTAACATTTAAGAAAAACTTAACTCTAACAATAAGTACTTGAATCCTATTAAATATTAATTTTCATTTATTTGGACATGGCATAAATGATATAACAAGTGGTATGATTCTAACTTTAAAATTTTTGATGCTGATATAACAGATATTGTAAACTTTAATTTTTTTCTACATTTTTTATTAGTGTATCTCATATTTAACGGTATTCATTAATGACTTACCTTATAACTAGTATGGAACCAAATTTGTGTTTCTTTCAGAATCTATAGTTTGGGCATTTTATTAATTTATTAATGATTTTCTTTCCTCTATGTCAAAATTTCTTTCAAACATATACAGCATTTTTTTTATTTACTCCTCACTTAAGAGGCAGTCTAGCATAGTGACAAGGCTTTGTTTCAAAGACATCTGAGTTGGAAATCGACTTGGAGCAAGTTATTCAACATCCGAACTTTTCAGTTTCTTCACTGTAAAATGGGGATAACAACTACCTCATTAAGGGCTGATATGAGAATTAAATCTGATAATCTATGTAAAGCACATAAAGCAATGCATGGTACATATATTTAAAATGCAATAAATAAAATTATTATTATCCATATTATAGAAAATGATGAGATAAAAAGGAGAAAAAATGGTGTCAGAGTTCAAAGGAGATAGTGATAACACTGAACTGAATAGTTAATATGGAAGGAATAACAGGACACTGGGCCCTTAAAAATGGATAGGAAATACATTTTTTTAATTTAAAATTAATATTTCACTGATGAATATATATGATATGATTTTTACTTTTTGAAAATACATATATATTATGTTCAACTCAATTACCCACAGAAATAAGTCCACTGATAATCAGAACAATGAATTAAATGTTACTTTTGTTTGTTTTATTGTGCCTTGAATTTACATTTGGGTGTGTTCGTAAGTATTCAAAGTATTTATTGAGTTCACTGTTTATTAATTATCCTCAACACATTTTGAAATTGAGAAATGTTATGAAAGTTAGACCAACAATTAGCTTAGTAATGTCTTTGCTCTTTGTGGAATTCTTTTTTTTTTCCCTTGTGAAGTATTATTTTGTATTAGTTTTTATTTTAAAACGTTCCCCAATATTGGGCCATAGCCCAGCTATTTCTAGTCTTTATAAGCAAACACCTCTCTCTATATGTCACTGTAGATATTAAGCATACTTCTGACAGATAGCTTCCCCTAACTTGAACTACTGAACCAAAGTAAATGAACCAAACCAAAATCACTATAAAACTACCCTTGCATATGTTGGTCAAATCTATACCTCCACAAATTGTATATAACAGTATCTGTTTTCCCACACCCAAATAAGAAATCTGTTGTCATTTGAGTTGGTGTTCCCTTATATGCAGTGTGTCATTTCTCTCTGGCTGCTTTCAAAATATTTTCTTTGCTTTTAGTTTTCAAAAGTTTAATTGACATATCTTGGAGTAGACTTGGGGAGGGGGGCGCTGATCCCATTTGGGATTCACTCAGCTTCTTGAATTTGCAGAATTACATCTTTTGCAAAATTTGGGAAGTTTTCAGCCATTACTTCTTCAAATACTTTTTCAAACCCACTCTCTCTCCTTCTCAGACACTGATGATATGAATGTTGGATCTTTTGTTATTGTCCACCAGGTCCTGAAGGCTCTGTTCATTTTGTTTCCATTTATTTTCTCAATGTTGTTCAAACTGAGTAAATTCTACAGATCTATCCTCAAGCTCACAGATTTTGTGCTCTGTCATCACCACTCTATTGACCATTTTACAAGTTTTTTATTTCCATTATTGCATTTTGCAGTTCTATAACTTCCCTTTTTTTTTTTTTTTTTTTGGTAACTTCTATTTTTTTGCTAAGATTTTCTATTTTGTTTATTTGTTTCAAGAGAATTTGTAATTGCTTGTTAGGATGTTTTTATGATGGCCGCTTTAAAATTCTTTGTCAGACAATTCCAAATCCGATCATCTTGGTGTTAATCATTGATTGTCTTTTCTCATTCAAGTTGTGATTCTCCTGGTTCTTGGTATGACAGGTGATTTTCAAAATTTTATCAACATTTTGGAAACTATGCTAGAAGACTCTGGGTCCTATTTAAATCTTTTATAGTAGGAGGTGGTCTTCCTCTTTAGATTTAGCACCAAGTCCTAGTCTACTTTTTCAGGCTGTAGTTCTAACGAAAATTTAATTCTCAGGGCATTCACAGTGGTATTTTCCATCTGCTTGATTTTCTCCTGGTGCCACTAGGGTTTCCACTGGTCCCTGCTGGTGCTGCGGGTGACAGTCGGTGGGGAGCTTCCTCAGGTTGGGCTATCTGGTGCCTCTAGGTCGGGGAAGGGAGTCTCCAATCCACAAGGACAAAGAGCACTTTCTGGGCTAGGCACCTGTGTTGTGGAGACCTGGCCACCCTCTGTCTCATTGGGGAAGGGGAGTCTCATGCCTAGTAGGGAATAACCATACTTCCCTGGCCACTTAATGTCAGTGGAGTTCCTGATCAATTCCCCCTTGGTGTTGTTGGCAAGACTCTCATTCAATTTTAAGGAAAGGAAGAGCCTACCTGCATCACATTCTGTGGTTAGGCTGGGAGTCTGCATTACCCCAACATTTGCTGTTGGGTGACAGTTATAAGACACCCTGTCACACTATGTTGTTCCTCTGTTACTGGGGTCCCTAATTTCTCCTCTTTGCATTTTTCAGAGTTCTCCTTTGTTCGCCTCTTGCGTTATTTCCAGAGTTTATACTGGTACTTAGCAGAGAGTATCAGGGAGAATTAAATCTGATGATACATGCAGAACACATAAAGCAATGTATAGAATATATAGGTAAAGGGCAACAAATATTATTATTATGGAAAGTGGTGAGATAAAAATATAGATAAAATGGTACCAGAGTTCAAAGAATATATAGATAACTTTAATCTGAGTGATTAACAGAAACATCATGGTAAGGGTGGCATTTGAGCTGAGCTGTTCATTTGGTAGGATTTTACTCAGAAAGATTAGGAGAAAAGAATTTTTTACAATAAAAACAAACAAAATTTATTTGGGGAAACTCATTCTTCAAGAAGGAGAGAGCATAAATAAAGGTACAAAAGTGGTGAAATAGCGATGTACAGGGAACGTAAAATTTTTTAAGTATAGGTTATATAATATATATATATATATATATATATATATATATATATATATATACTTTTGTTTTTTTTCAAGAGCAGTGGAAGATAAGGTTGGAGGAGGCATGTTGGAACCAATATTTGAGAACATCAGATTCCAGGCTAAGGAATATGGACAATGGAGAGTCATGGATTTTGAGGCGGTCAAAGGGAAATAAAGCAAGAAAAGGAAAAAAGAAGTGATGGAGGGCATTAAAAAGACGGCAGTACTTATGATGTTAAGACCTGACAAAAGTGTGAGAAAAGAGCATTCCAGGCACACAGACTAGCACCTGCAAAGATGCAGAGGCACAGAGCTGATCTCCCTGCTCTGTGCTTTGTGACCACCTAGAGGGGTGGGATAGGGAGGGTGGGAGGGAGGGAGATGCAAGAGGGAAGAGATATGGGAACATATGTATATGTATAACTGATTCACTTTGTTATAAAGCAGAAACTAACACACCATTGTAAAGCAATTATACTCCAATAAAGATGTTAAATAAAAAAAAAGATGCAGAGGCAGAAGCCTGCCTGGCTTGTTTGAGGGATAACAAGGCCAGTGTAGCGGCAGCAGAGTAAATGAAAGAGAAAGCAGAAGATGAGGTCAGAGAAGTAAAAGGGAGTAAAGGAAGGGACCATATTGTGCAGGGTCTTGTAAGTCCATGATTAGGACTTTAGCTTTTATTTTTGGTGAGATAGGAGCATAGTGAGCAAGAGACTGACATCATCTGACTTATGTCAGATCGAATGGAATATTCAAATTATTTGCTATAACTTTAAAAGTTTAACTTAAATTCTTATTTCCCATTTGGCTTATATTTGGCAAACTCTTGTTTTTGTACACAGAGCCAAGAATACTACATTTTAACAGTTACTGTGGGAGTGGAGGAGGGGGAGGAGTAGGTGGCTGTATGTCCCTGCAAATGCTAAAATATTTGCTATACGGCCCTTTATAGGAAAAAATTTGCTAACTCGTATCTTTTACTATAATTTCAGAGATGCTTAGTATTTATTATTATTGAAATTAATATAATATCAGCTTATATTTTTGTGTGCTACTATGTACCAGGCACATATTATTTTAATCAGCCCTCTGAGGAAACTGGTATTTATTATTCCCAATTTATAGATGAGGAAATAGGTTCAAAGTGTCTTAAAAGGCTTGCCTAATTTTTCAGCTGGGAGGGACTAGTTTGCATCAGACCAACTCTTCTGCCTAGAACAACTGGTCTAGAAAAGCCAAAATAAAATAGAAATAGCATCCATTTCAGGGCATCAGAACAGGGCTTGAAAAAAACAAGAACCTAGAGTTAAGAGAAAAGATTGAAATGAACCCAATATTCTGTGCTACTTTTTCCTTTCACAGAATTTGCTACTGATTCATAGTTGACATGGGGCAGAGAAGATGATAAGCAGAGCAGTTAAGAGGCTAGGAAACAGCTCTATACTAGGAGACCAAAACTGGAATTCAGGGTTACAAAGACAGGGAGAGCTTTAAATGCCAAGCAAGATCCCAGAGAGAAGGGAAGAACAAAGATGCAAGCTTGAATTCAGAGATGCTTTTCCCCTGAAGATATTTGGCAATCTGTAAACACTGGCCAAGAGATGGAGAAACCAAGCAGAAATCCTCAAAAAGATTTCTATTTTGAAAGTAAAATATAGTTTTCAGCAGTCTCAATGCTGGAGGAAACAAAACAAAACGAGTTTCGAGAAAAACACCACTAACCAAACTGTTATAAGAAGAGACAGAAAACCTGAATAGTCCTAAATCTATTAAAGAAACTTAATAATTTAAAACTTGCCCATAAGAAAAGCTCCAAACTGAGATAGCATCACCAGAGTAGAGTTTTCTTCCAAAGGAAGAAATGAAACCCATCTTACCAGACTCTTCTAGATAATAGAAAAAAAGGTAATTTCCCACCTTATTTTATGAGGCCAGTATAACCTTTATACCAAAAACATGCAAAAAACATGATGAAAAACAAGAATAATAGGCCAATTCTCTCACGTAGACATAGATTCAAAATATTAATAAATAAAATCCAGTGATTGATATATATGTGTGTGTGTGTGTGTATATATATATACACACATATATATATATATATATATATATATATTTTTTTTTTTTGGGCTGAGTTGGGTCTTCGTTGCTGTACACAGGCTTTCTTTAGTTGTGGCGAGCAGGGGCTACTCTTCGTTGCGGTGCACGGGCTTCTCATAGTGGTGGCTTCTCTTGTTGCGGAGCACAGGCCCTAGAGCACGCAGGCTCCAGTAGTTGCGGCACGTGGGCTCTAGAGCGCAGGCTCAGCAGGTGTGGTGCTCGGGCTTAGTTGCTCCACAGCATGTGGGATCTTCCCGGACCACGGATCGAACCCGTGTCCCCTGCATTGGCAGGCGGATTCTTAACCACTGCACCACCAGGGAAGTCCCTGATACATATTTTTTTTTAATCAGTAATCAATTTTATACACATCACTGTATACATGTCAATCCCAATCGCCCAATTCAGCAAACCACCATCCCCACCCCACCGCAGTTTTCCCCCCTTGGTGTCCATACATTTGTTCTCTACATCTGTGTCTCAACTTCTGCCCTGCAACTCGGTTCACCTGTACCATTTTTCTAGGTTCCACATACATGCGTTAATATACGATATCTGTTTTTCTCTTTCTGACTTACTTCACTCTGTATGACAGTCTCTAGATCCATCCACGTCTCAACAAATGACTCAATTTCGTTCCTTTTTATGGCTGAGTAATATTCCATTGTATATATGTACCACAACTTCTTTTTTTTTTTAATTTTATTTATTTATGGCTGTGTTGGGTCTTCGTTTCTGTGCGAGGGCTTTCTCTAGTTGCAACAAGCAGGGGCCACTCTTCATCGCGGTGCGCGGGCCTCTTACTATCGCGGCCTCTCTTGTTGCGGAGCACAGGCTCCAGACGCGCAGGCTCAGTAATTGTGGCTCACAGGCCTAGTTGCTCCGCGGCATGTGGGATGTTCCCAGACCAGGGCTCGAACCCGTGTCCCCTGCATTGGCAGGCAGACTCGCAACCACTGCGCCACCAGGGAAGCCCCTGTACCACAACTTCTTTATCCATTCGTCTGTCGATGGGCATTTAGGTTGCTTCCATGACCTGGCTATTGTAAACAGTGCTGCAATGAACATTGGGGTGCATGTGCCTTTTTGAATTACGGTTTTCTCTGGGTATATGCCCAGTAGTGGGATTGCTGGGTCATATGGTAATTCTATTTTTAGTTTTTTAAGGAACCTCCATATTGTTCTCCATAGCGGCTGTATCAGTTTACATTCCCACCAACAGTGCAAGAGGGTTCCCTTTTCTCCACACCCTCTCCAGCATTTGTTGTTTGTAGATTTTCTGATGATGCCCATTCTAACTGGTGTGAGGTGATACCTCATTGTAGTTCTGATTTGCATTTCTCTAATAATTAGTGATGTTGAGCATCTTTTCATGTGCTTCGTGGCTGTCTGTATGTCTTCTTTGGAGAAATGTCTACTTAGGTCTTCTGCCCATTTTTGGATTGGGGTGTTTGTTTCTTTAATATTGAGCTGAATGAGCTGTTTATATATTTTAGAGATTAATCCTTTGTCCGTTGATTCGTTTGCAAATATTTTCTCCCATTCTGAGGGTTGTCTTTTCGTCTTGTTTATGGTTTCCTTTGCTGTGCAAAAGCGTTGAAGTTTCATTAGGTCCCATTTGTTTATTTTTGTTTTTATTTCCATTACTCTAGGAGGTGGATCAAAAAAGATCTTGCTCTGATTTATGTCAAAGAGTGTTCTTCCTATGTTTTCCTCTAAGAGTTTTATAGTGTCCAGTCTTATATTTAGGTCTCTAATCCATTTTGAATTTATTTTTGTGTATGGTGTTAGGGAGTATTCTAATTTCATTCTTTTACATGTAGCTGTCCAGTTTCCCCAGCACCACTTATTGAAGAGACTGTCTTTTCTCCACTGTATATCTTTGCCTCCTTTGTCATAGATTAGTTGACCATAGGTGCGTGGGTTTATCTCTGGGCTTTCTATCTTGTTCCATTGACCTATGTTTCTGTTTTTGTGCCAGTACCATATTGTCTTGATTACTGTAGCTTTGTAGTATAGTTTGAAGTCAGGGAGTCTGATTCCTCCAGTTCCGTTTTTTTCCCTCAAGACTGCTTTGGCTATTCGGGGTCTTTTGTGTCTCCATACAAATTTTAAGATGATTTGTTCTAGTTCCATAAAAAATGCCATTGGTAATTTGATAGGGATTGCATTGAATCTGTAGATTGCTTTGGGTAGTATAGTCATTTTCACAATGTTGATTCTTCCAATCCAAGAACATGATATATCGCTCCATCTGTTGGTATCATCTTTAATTTCTTTCATCAGTGTCTTATAGTTTTCTGCATACAGGTCTTTTGTCTCCCTAGGTAGGTTTATTCCTAGGTATTTTTTCTTTTTGTTGCAATGGTAAATGGGAGTGTTTCCTTAATTTCTCTTTCAGATTTTTCATCATTAGTGTATAGGAATGCAAGAGATTTCTGTGCATTAATTTTGTATCCTGCAACTTTACCAAATTCATTAATTAGCTCTAGCAGTTTTCTGGTGGCATTTTTAGGATTCTCTATGTATAGTATCATGTCATCTGCAAACAATGACAGTTTTACTTCTTCTTTTCCAATTTGTATTCCTTTTATTTCTTTTTCTTCTCTGATTGCTGTGGCTAGGACTTCCAGAACTATGTTGAATAATAGTGGTGAGAGTGGACATCCTTGTCTCGTTCCTGATCTTAGAGGAAATACTTTCAGTTTTTCACCATTGAGAATGATGTTTGCTGTGGGTTTGTCATATATGGCCTTTATTATGTTGAGGTAGGTTCCCTCTATGCCCACTTTCTGGAGAGTTTTTATCATAAATGGGTTTTGAATTTTGTCAAAAGCTTTTTCTACATCTATTGAGATGATCATATGGTGTTTATGCTTCAATTTGTTAATATGGTGTATCACATTGATTGATTTGCATATATTGAAGAATCCTTGCATCCCTGGGATAAATCCCACTTGATTGTGGTGTATGATCCTTTTAATGTGTTGTTGGATTCTGTTTGCTAGTATTTTGTTGAGGATTTTTGCATCTGTATTCATCAGTCATATTGGTCTGTAATTTTCTTTTTTTGTAGTGTCTTTGTCTGGTTTTGGTATCAGGGTGATGGTGGCCTCATAGAATGAGTTTGGGAGTGTTCCTTCCTCTGAAATTTTTTGGAAGAGTTTGAGAAGGATGGGTGTTAGCTCTTCTCTAAATGTTTGATAGAATTCACCTGTGAAGCCATCTGGTCCTGGACTTTTGTTTGTTGGAAGACTTTTAATCACAGTTTCAATTTCATTACTTGTGATTGGTCTGTTCATATTTTCTATTTCTTCCTGGTTCAGTCTTGGAAGGTTATACCTTTCTAAGAATTTGTCCATTTCTTCCAGGTTGTCCATTTTATTGGCAGAGTTGCTTGCAGTAGTCTCTTAGGATGCTTTGTATTTCTGCGGTGTCTGTTGTAACTGCTCCTTTTTCATTTCTGATTTTATTGATTTGAGTCCTCTCCCTCTTTTTCTTGATGAGTCTGGCTAATGGCTTATCAATTTTGTTTATCTTCTCAAAGAACCAGCTTTTAGTTTTATTGATCTTTGCTATTGTTTTCTTTGTTTCTATTTCATTTATTTCCGCTCTGATCTTCATGATTTCTTTCCTTCTGCTAACTTTGGGTTTTGTTTGTTCTTCTTTCTCTAGTTCCTTTAGGTGTAAGGTTAGATTGTTTAGTTGAGATTTTTCTTGTTTCTTGAGGTAGGCTTGTATAGCTATAAACTTCCCTCTTAGAACTGCTTTTGCTGCATCCCATACGTTTTGGGTCATCGTGTTTTCATTGTCATTTGTCTCTAGGTATTTTTTGATTTCCTCTTTGATTTCTTCAGTGATCTCTTGGTTATTTAGTAACGTATTCTTTAGCCTCCATGTGTTTGTGTTTTTTACGTTTTTTTCCCTGTAATTCATTTCTAATCTCATAGCGTTGTGGTAAGAAAAGATGCTTGATATGATTTCAATTTCCTTAACTTTACTGAGGCTTGATTTGTGACCCAAGATGTGATCTATCCTGAAGAATGTTCCGTGCGCACTTGAGAAGAATGTGTAATCTGCTGTTTTTGGATGGAATGTCCTGTAAATATCAATTAAATCTATCTGGTCTATTGTGTCATTTAAAGCTTCTGTTTCCTTATTTATTTTCATTTTGGATGATCTGTCCATTGGTGTAAGTGAGGTGTTAAAGTCCCCCACTATTTTTTTTTGTTTTTTGTTTTGTTTTTTGTTTTTTTAATTTATTTATTTATTTATTTTTGGCTGCGTTGGGTCCTCGTTTCTGTGCATGGGCTTTCTCCAGTTGCGGCGAGTGGGGGCCACTCTTCATCGCGGTGCACGGGCCTCTCACTATCGCGGCCTCTCTTGTTGTGGAGCACAGGCTCCAGACGCGCAGGCTCAGTAGTTGTGGCTCACGGGCCCAGCTGCTCCGCGGCATGTGGGATCTTCCCGGACCGGGGCACGAACCCGTGTCCCCTGCATTGGCAGGCAGATTCCCAACCACTGCACCACTAGGGAAGCCCAAGTCCCCCACTATTATTGTGTTACTGTCGATTTCCTCTTTCATAGCTGTTAGCAGTTGCCTTATGTATTGAGGTGCTCCTATGTTGGGTGCATATATATTTATAATTGTTATATCTTCTTCTTGGATTGATCCCTTGATCATTATGTAGTGTCCTTCCTTGTCTCTTGTAACATTCTTTATTTTAAAGTGTATTTTATCTGATATGAGTATTGCTACTCCAGCTTTATTGTGATTTCCATTTGCATGCAATATCTTTTTCCATCCCCCCACTTTCAGTCTGTATGTGTCCCTAGGTCTGAAGTGGGTCTCTTGTAGACAGCATATATATGAGTCTTGTTTTTGTATCCTTTCAGCAAGCCTGTGTCTTTTGGTTGGAGCATTTAATCCATTCACGTTTAAGGTAATTATCGATCTATATCTTCCTATGACCATTTTCTTAATTGTTTGGGGTTTGTTTTCGTAGGTCCTTTTCTTCTCATGTTTCCCACTTACAGAAGTTCCTTTAGCATTTGTTGTAGAGCTGGTTTGGTGGTGCTGAATTCTCTTAGCTTTTGCTTGTCTGTAAAGCTTTTGATTTCTCCATCGAATCTGAATGAGATCCTTGATGGGTAGAGTAATCTTGGTTGTAGGTTCTTCCCTTTCATCACTTTAAGTATATCATGCCACTCCCTTCTGGCTTATAGAGTTCCTGCTGAGAAATCAGCTGTTAACCTTACGGGAGTTCCCTTGTATGTTATTTGTCGCTTTTCCCTTGCTGCTTTCAATAATTTTTCTTTGTCTTTAATTTTTGCCAATTATATTACTATGTGTCTCGGCGTGTTTCTCCTTGGGTTTATCCTGCATGGGACTCGCTGCGTTTCCTGGACTTGGGTGGCTATTTCCTTTCCCATGCTAGGGAAGTTTTTGACTATAATCTCTTCAAATATTTTCTCAGGTCCTTTCTCTCTTCTCCTTCTGGGACCCCTATGATGCGAATGTTGTTGTGTTTAATGTTGTCCCAGAGGTCTCTTAGGCTGTCTTCATTTCTTTTCATTCTTTTTTCTTTATTCTGTTCTGCAGCAGTAAATTCCACCATTCTGTCTTCCAGGTCACTTATCCATTCTTCTGCCTCAGTTATTCTGCTATTGATTCCTTCTAGTGTAGTTTTCATTTCAGTTATTGTATTGGTCATCTCTGTTTGTTTGTTCTTTAATTTTTCTAGGTCTTTGTTAATCATTTCTTGCATCTTCTCAATCTTTGCCTCCATTGTTTTTCTGAGGTCCTGGATCATCTTCACTTCATTATTCTGAATTCTTTTTCTGGAAGGTTGCCTATCTCCACTTCATTTAGTTGTTTTTCTGGGGCATTTTCTTGTTCCTTCATCTGGTATATAGCCCTCTGCCTTTTCATCTTGTCTATCTTTCTGTAAATGTGGTTTTTGTTCCACAGACTGCAGGATTGTAGTTTTTCTTGCTTCTGCTGTCTGCCCTCTGGTGGTTGAGGCTATCTAAGAGGCTTGATGGGAGGCTCTGGTGGTGGGTAGAGCTGACTGTTGCTGTGGCGGTCAGAGCTCGTAAAACTTTAATCCACTTAACTGTTGATGGGTGGGGCTGGGTTCCCTCCCTGTTGGTTGTTTTGCCTGAGGCAACCCAACACTGGAGCCTACCTGGGCTCTTTGGTGAGGCTAATGGCAGACTCTGGGAGGGCTCACGCCAAGGAGTACTTCCCAGAACTTCTGCTGCCAGTGTCCTTGTCCCCACGGTGAAACAGAGCCAGCCCCTGCCTCTGCAGGAGACCTTCCAACACTAGCAGGTAGGTCTGGTTCAGTCTCCCCCAGGGTCACTGCTCCTTCCCCTGCGTCCCGATGCACACACTATTCTGTGTGCGCCCTCCAAGAGTGGGGTCTCTGCTTCCCCGAGTCCTGTCGAAGTCCTGCAATCAATTCCCACTAGGCTTCAAAGTCTGATTCTCTAGGAATTCCTCCTCCCGTTGCCGGACCCCAGGTTCGGAAGCCTGACGTGGGGCTCAGAACCTTCACTCCAGTTGGTGGACTTCTGTGGTATAAGTGTTCGCCAGTCTGTGAGTCACCCACCCAGCAGTTATGGGATTTGATTTTACTCTGATTGCGCCCCTCCTACCGTTTCATTGTGGCTTCTCCTTTGTCTTTGGATGTGGAGTATCTTTTCTGGGGAAGTCCAGTGTCTTCCTGTTGATGATTGTCCAGCAGCTAGTTGTGATTCTGGTGTTCTCACAAGAGGGAGTGAGAGCACGTCCTTCTACTTCGCCATCTTGGTTAATCTCCTCACACTGACCGCTTTTATCATAGGATTCCTTATTTCAAACACCTCCAATGGCCTCCCTCTTTCAACCTTGATTCCACTCAAAAAGATATTTTTAAGCAACACAATCAGGATAAGAATTAAGCAAAATTCTGGCCCAAAGAGTTCCCTGCTGCTGCTGCTGCCGCGGCTGAACTCTCATCTTCTATATCCTGATACATATTTTTAAAAAGAAAATACTTCTTGATCAAATTTGCTTTATTCTGTGATTCCAGGGATGGTTCAACACAGGCACAAAAATAAAACAATATAATTTACCACATCAATAGAATAAATGGGGGAAAATCCAGGGATCATCTCAATAGGTGCAGAAAAAGCATCTGATAAAATTCTACACTCATTTATGACTTAAAAGAAGGAACGAAATTGGGTCATTTGTTGAGACGTGGATGGATCTAGAGACTGTCATACAGAGTGAAGTAAGTCAGAAAGAGAAAAACAAATATCGTATATTAATGCATGTATGTGGAACCTAGAAAAATGGTACAGATGAGCCAGTTTGCAGGGCAGAAGTTGAGACACAGATGTAGAGAATGGACATATGGACACCAAGGGGGGAAAACTGCGGTGAGGTGGGGATGGTGTTGTGCTGAATTGGGCGATTGGGATTGACATGTATACACTGATGTGTATAAAATTGATGCCTAATAAGAACCTGCAGTATAAAAAAACAAACAAAACAACTAATACTAAACTTTCATTGGGTTATTTGTATGGAAATATGTTAATATAAATGTTTCAGACATTACATGAAATTTCTAAAAATATTATATTTGTATTTGTATGGAAATATGTATGGAAATATGTTAATATAAATGTTTCAGACATTACATGAAATTTCTAAAAATCTTATATTTGTATTTGTATGGAAATATGTATGGAAATATGTTAATATAAATGTTTCAGACATTAAAAAAAAAAAGAAAAAAGTTTTTAGTAAAATGGGATTAGAATAGAACTTTCTTAATCTGATAAAGGGTATCTATAGAAAACATTAGTGGTGAACATATTGAATATTTTCTCCCTGAGTTCATGAACAGGACAAGGCTGCCTACTAGTACCACTTCTATTCAACACTGCATTAAAGATCCTAAACCATACAGTTATGCAAGAAAAATGGCAAAGGATTGGAAATAAATCAATAATCCTGCCCTTATTCATTGATGATGTTATTATATCCCTAAGGACTCTAAAAGAATCCTCAGACAAGATATTAGAATTAATAAGTAAATTTAGCAAGGACACTGGATACAAGAATCAATATATAAAAATCAACTGAACTTCTATGAGGCAGCACAAACTATTAAAAACATGGAACTTCTAAAAATTGACACCTTTTACAATATGTTTTGCAATTTTAAAAATTAAATATCTAGGAATAAATCTAACAAAATATGCATGACCCCTACACTAAAAACATTATTAAGATAAAGATGACACAGATCAGTGAAGGAATATACCATTTTCATGGATTGAAAGCCTCAGTATTATGAGATGTAAATTCTTCTCATACTGATTTATAGAGTCAATATAGTCTCAATCAAAATCCTAGCAGTATTATTTTTGTGTGTGGAAATTTTCAGGTTTATTAAAGAATAGTCAAGATAACTTTGAAGAAGAACAAAGCTGGAGAACTTACTATCAGATATCAAGACTTATTATAAAGTTACAGTAATTAAAGTAATGAGTGTGGTATCAGTGTTTCAGGAGAGACAAATTGACAAACAGACCAGAAGAGAAAGTCCTGAAACAAATCTACATATGGTCACTTGATATATGACAAAGATACAGTGCAAAGAAGAAAGAATGTGTATTTTGTTCAACAACTGGAACTGGGTCAATTGGATAACCATATGGGAAAAAAATGTGTCTTGATCTATAAATCACACCATATAGAAAAATCAATTCTAGATGCATTACAGATCTAAAGATGAGAAGTAAAACCATAAAACTGCTAGGAGGTAACAGAAGAGGGTAGACACAACTCAGAGGGTAGACACAACCCAGGAGGTAGACAAAGTGTTCTTAAATAGGACACACACACAAAAATCACTAGACAAAAAGGAAATGATTGATAAGTTGGCATAAAAGGAAGTGATTGATGGAGTACTTTTAATAAGACACCATGATAAGCCAAGACAGGGAGAAGATTTTTTTATGAATATATATATTCATGTCCAAAATACATAAAGAACTCCTACTGATCACTAAGTAAAAGGTAGATAATCAGTAGAAAAAATGGGGAAAAGATCTTTACCAGAGGATATCTGAGTAGCAAATTAACATAAAAAGATTCTCAGCTTGATGAGCCATCAATGAAATACAAATACTAAAACCACAATGGATACTCTTCAACAGCTACCAGAATGATTTAAAACAGACACTACCAAGTGTTGGCAAAGATGCAGAGCAACTGAAACATCCATATACTGCTGATGGTTGGGTAAAAGTGATACAAACTCTTTGGAAAATTATCTGGTGCTTCCTACTAAAACTGAACATACACATGTATACCCTATGACCCAGCAATGCACTCTAATGTATATATCCAACAAAAGACATCAACAATGTTTCAGCAGCATAACTTGCAATAGACAAAAAACTGAAAAATAAAACAAATGTCAATCTGCTATAGAATGGATCAATTAACTGTATATTCGTTCAATGAAACACTAAATAGAATGAGAATGGATGAATTACTACTATGTATAATAACATGAATTAATCTCACAGATAAATTTTGAAAGAAGCAAGACAGAAAATACATATGAGTAATTCCATTTATATACAATTCAGAAAAAGACAAGAAAAACTAAGTTGTGATGACCGAAATCAGGATTGAAAGGACGCTTGGGAGAAGTTGATGACTAGGCGGGGAGCATAGGGGTCTTTTGGGCTGCTGAATTCTTCATCTGAAAAATGGTCACATGTATATATTCACTCGGAGAAAATTCATCAAATTATACAGTTATGACTTGTACACTTTTATATATGAGCGTTACACTTCAATTTTTTTTTTTTTTTTTTGGCCATTCAGCGCAGCTTCCAGGATCTTAGTTCCCTGACCAGGGATCAAACCCAGGCCCATGGCAGTGAAAGTGCTAAGTCCTAACCACTGGACCACCAGGAAATTCCCTATACTTTGATTTTAAAAAAAGGATTATTAGGGAGAGAAAGAGGGGTAGGAGAAGAGAGAAATAAAAGAAATAAAAGTCTGTGTGACCACAAGCCCATGCTCTCAACCATTACTGCTTACTTATCTTTAGATTTTACCAGTAATTTAGATACTCTTTTAATTGGAAACTGAGGATCTTGGTGAATATGACTGATGAAAAAGGCCACTATTTAGGTCAAGAAACCCCAGCCCCTTTTAGGTCAGATGTGGTCTTTCTCACATCATCTGACTGTAACAGTTACACCAGAGAATATTTTTTTCTTAATGGGCTGTTGTGGCTATTCCATTTAAAGTTTAAAAATAAGAATCAACCACTCAAAGGGGTGTTCATTTTTCAAAATTTTATGTTGGGACAATAGAAGTATTATGTCTGTAAATACAAACGACAAAGATTTGATTTTTATTAATGTTTATCTATTAGTGTGAAAAATATCAGGTTTCAAAACAGCATATGAAACATAATATTACAATCTTTGTAGACTAGAATTATATAAACCATACGTTTCAATACAATGGAAAACTAGGAAAAGATCTATAAACATATATATCAAAAGTTAACAAAGTTAACATAGTTATTGTTTGATGTTTGAATGATTTTCCTTTTTTCTCCTATACTTCTATTTTTAATTCTACTGATAACAACATAAAGTGATCAAAAAATCTTTAAAAAGTACATTTTGTATGATTCCATATATATAAAGTTCATAAATAAAGAAAACTAATGCTAGAAGTCTGGATAGGGATTTTCTTTGGAAACACAGGTAATGACTAGAATGGCACACAAGTGAGGCTTGTGGGATGCTGGTAATGTTCTATTTCTTGTTATGGGTACTAGTTATACGGGATGTTTAATTTTTGAAAATTCATTGAGCTGTGCAATTTTCTGTACATTTACCAATAACTCTAGGTGGAGTGAACTGGGGGGAAAAGAGCCTCATATTTAATATAGATGAGCCCAGATTATATTAGCAACATTTTAAAAATAACTATTTATATAAGTTTGGTTTCATATTTTCTTTTCCCTTACAATTAAAATATATTTTTTAAAAACTACCTAAATGAAGTTCTGGTTATTTTAGTTCAGCTAAAGAAAAATCTTACAGCATATAAATTAAAGTTATATTCAGAAGATTTCTATGTCAAAAATTTGATTACAAATATTATTAGTGATATCACTTATATTTACCTGATAGTGAGGTTTATACCACTGCTTTAAGTCCCAATCCCAAAGAATCATCTGGAAAAAAAAAAAAAAAGAATTCACTTAGTTACAAACCATAAATAAATAAATATATGCAAAGACAAAATGGAGCATATTCAATTACAGATACCTAAAATAGCTTAAAGTTTGGGAGAGGAATTGGGAAGATTAGAATAAAAATTATCTCTAGATGGAATATTTTATTAATTACACAATCTGTGATTGAGAAATCAAAAGAAGAGTCAGGATAAAGTCACTAAACTAATCTATATTCAAAATATAGATTCAAAATATCTATTACCACAGAACTGAAAATATAAATCCAGAAGCACGTCCATTCACTAAAAATACAAGAAAAATGACAAATCACCATTCTTCCCCCTCCCTACCCTCTCCAAAGGCTCATAATTTGTCATTTTAAACCAGTGTCAGTAGGTGGTGCTATTTCCTTACCAATAAGGCACTTCTGTCAAAAAGCACTTTAAAAAGCTTGCCCTTGGTTTAGATTAAGCATAAAGGAATGGATTTATAAAAAGCTACACACAACCCTTTTGATCCTGTTTTTCTCCTTTATAGATTCTCAATGGTAACTTCTTAGTACCAGACTAGTTTTTTCCTGCACTTCTCTTCCTAGCAGGCCGTGTGGCTACTTCCCCATCTAATAGTCACTGCTCTAGGAGATAAAATTAGCTTAAATTTGGCAAGCTATAACTGCTACCTACAATTAATCCTAAATTTCTTTTAAGCTTTACTTAAGTAATAAATAGGTCTCCTCCTTTTGCCTAAATAATTGATTATAATTGTGATTTTCTACATGGCTTTGAACCCTAGTATTGAACATAAGCCTAGTTACACAATTTGTAACACAATCACAATTTCTATGTACTGAAATATTTGTGTTGTTTCTTGTCCTTGGTCGTAAGGATCCTGATTGCAAAAGATCATAAAATGTTATCTACTCTTTCATTGGTCTGATATTTAAATAGGAGTTGGCAGATTTTTTTTCTGTAAAGGTACAAATAGTAAATATTTTAGGCTTTGCAAGCCACGTAAGGTCTCCATGGCATATTCTTTGGTTTTTGTTTTTGTTTTACAACACTTTAACATGCAAAACAAAACAAAACAAAAAAACATTCTTAGCTCAGTGGCCATACAAAAACATGTTCCTGGCAGGATTTGGTCAGTGGGCTATAGCTTGCTGACCCCTTTTAAAAATCGTCAATTGTCATTATCACCATCCTTGCAGAAGGTCACCTCTTGCCAGTAAAGAGAAACCTATCTCTTCCCAAAGAAAATCCAGACCACTTACAAAATTCATGGACCAGTACCTGCAAAATGGCTATGGTACAGCTACATGCAAAGTACATAATATACATTAGTAGACGCATCAAATTTACACATTATTTTATATGGCCCTAAGTGTGGTCCTCATATAATTATTTCAGGTTGTGATTTAACCAGCATAAACTCTAGATTCTAGAGATATTAATTAATGCAGTTTAAGACATTAATAACTTCTTAAGAACATTCACATTAAGATTAGAATAACCTAAAATCCCTAAATTTCTTTTATACTTGATATACACGCTCCATTTTCTGCATGCTATTCTTACACAACTGGCTTTTTAGTCCCAACTGCAGTACTTTACTTCAGTCCTGACTTCAGCCTGTCCAAGTTTCTTTGGAGAGTGGAATGTCGACTAGCCTATTCACCATTCTTCCCATCATCATGACATTTGTAAATCTGATGTTTTCTTAAGTTCACTTTAAAAAGTACAGAATGAACAGGAGTGAAAACAGAACCACAGGATGGATCACTAAAGACTACCTATGAGATTTGCGTCTCAGTCTGCATACTTGCCTAACATACTATCATCCAATCCATACCTCCACATTTCTTCTACAATGATACCATCAAACGGTGACATACCTACACCTCATTTCTCCTAGTCATTAGTCTGAGTAGAAGTTGATTTCTTGCTAACACCAGCATACTTTCATTAGGAGGGTTTCTTAACACTGAGTCTTCCTTGCCTCCCACTTGCTACTCTGGCTTTGAATAAACTCTTAAGCAGTAGATCAACCTTATTTATAGTCACTTTCTCTGCGATCAAAAATACATTTGCCAAAAAGCAGCAGGTCTTAGTCTCAAATCCCCTGCATATTAGGAACTGAAAAGAGATACAGTGAAAGCCACAAATCACTGGTAGACTGCCTTCTGTGTAAATTGGACAACTAGAATATTAGTGATTTTGAGAAAACAAAATTTTCTGCATAAGTAATAGAAGATGTATGATCCAGGAATTATACAGCTGCAGTTAGGTACATCTTACAGCAGTGTTATTCAAGGTGTGGTCCACAATAAGAAAGTACAGAAATGAAGAGTAAATGTTTAGAAATTTTTATATCAATTTTGAGTTGATTTTAGTATATTTTACAAAAGCAGATTGGGGCAAAAACCCCAAAGCTTGATCCTTTTCTATATAGTTTGATGCCAGGAGACAACA
This sequence comes from Balaenoptera physalus, assembly GCF_965194825.1. Lineage (NCBI taxonomy): Eukaryota > Metazoa > Chordata > Mammalia > Artiodactyla > Balaenopteridae > Balaenoptera > Balaenoptera physalus. The sequence goes on along the minus strand of NC_138889.1, from coordinate 72,113,221 downwards.
TGGATGCACAGAGCTGCACTGTTTGGGGCAGCAAGAAAACTAAAAATGACCCAAATGTCCATCAATAACAGAATGGGGAAATTTTGGTACATTCATGCAGTGGAATACAATAGTGAAAATGAATGAAGGATAGCTACAACCTATATGAATGAATCTTAAAAACATAATGTTGAATGAGAAAAGTCACAGGAGGATACATACAGTATAATTACATGCAATATAAAATAAAATATTCATTGAAATATACTTTTTAGAAATATAAACATACAGGAAACTATGAAGAAATTCAGGATGGTTGTCATCTCTAAGGGAGAAGAAAACTGGATCTGGGAGTGGCATACAGGGAACTTCAAATTTACTGGTAATGTTCAAATATAATTTTGGGTCGATAGTGTTTTTTGTCCTTAGTGTCTAAACTGGTAAAGAAGTAGAGACAGTGACTAGAGTAAACTCTTGAGGAATTGTGCTATACATGGCAAGAATGAAATGGAGCAATAGACAGAAAAGAATGTGGGAATAATACTTTTGTTGTTAAAATGGTAGGTTCTAGAGCTTGTTTCTACTTGATAGGAATGATCCCGGACAGTAGAACTAATGATAAAGGGTAGAGTGTGCGATTTCCGAAGCAGCAAAATCCTTAATGAAAATATTGCTCAATACCTCTATAATATTAGCACATAGATAAAATTTTAAACTAAGAAACAGTAATAGAGTATTAGCCATTATTAATCAAATCTGTGAATCACTAGTTGTTCCTCAGGGGTCTGGAATATTTGGGGGGGGGAAGAACCAATTTAGTTTACATGTATTTCAACATTGTGAACTGCAAGATTAATTCTGATTTCCACAGAAATATCATCATCTTAACCATTATATTTTGTTTTTATCTTTTATTTTTTTTAAAAACTTTTGGCCAAGCGGCTTGTTGCATCTTAGTTCCCTGACCAGAGATCGAACCCATGCTCCCTGCAGTGGAAGCGCAGAATCCTAACCATGGGACCACCAGGGAATTCCCAACCATACATATTGAAAAGCAAGGCAGGTGCCCTAAGGCCTGCATTATTCTGCATGACTACAAATCATCCTAGGTAAAGTATTTTCGTGTCATTTGAATATTATTGTTTATATCTATTGAATTTGCATTTTTTGCATTGTTACATTATATCTCCAATCCAAAAAATAAATGGCTCAAAATTGGTTTCCTAAAGCTTAAGGTACTAATAAAAATAGTAACAAAACTCAGAATAAATGCTAAGCCTGAATCAAGAACAAGACTCTAATGCAATCTGACTACAAATCTGTGGGTGTGAATAATACCACACAGACCCATAAAAAAAATATTACTAAGTCATACAGCAGTGACTATCTAAAAACTGGATTTTTTTTTAGACTCGCAATTCATTCACCTTATATTCTTCTGAATGTTGTCCACTTTGAAACTTTTATGACATTCAAACAAAATGTGAAGATTTTTTGGTAAACCAGTAGAACTTTTCTAGAACAATAACATAATGCTTTCTTATATGAAACTGAAGATTTTTGTTCCTAAAACAGAAGTGACATAAACTAGAGGCACCATTCAGATTCTGTGCTCCTCATAGGAAAAGCATATAAAAAAGATAAACTGTTGCCGAGAGACTTGTAAAACTAGCCACACAGATGATAAACATTATGCTGGAAGAGAGAACGGACCAAAAAATTTCCAAAATGTATTTACTATGGGACACCTTGGGACATCACAGAACTGAAAAGGCATATAAGGTAAAAGAGTAATTACTGTCATATTTGTACACAGCAGATATTTTACTTTACTGGTAGGTAAATGCACTCATGTGATGAATCCAAATCAGCTCTTGGTTTATGTGCAATACACACAGCAAAAGATGGCAGCCAACTTTTTTATGTGTTTATCACTGAAAAACCCATACTACAAAATATGATTTTTTTTTCCTATTTAGTGATTATTTTGTAAACTATGATAGAGACTTGAAAACATGTGCTGGAATCAGTTCTGAGAGAATCTGTACAGCAAGGAAGAGCCTCGCTAAACAATTAGAATATCTTCTTTTTAAATAAATTTATTTTTATTTATTTATTTTTGGCTGCATTGGGTCTTCGCTGCTGTGCACGGGCTCTTCTCTAGTTGTGGGGAGCGGGGGTTGCTCAGCAGTTGTGGAGCAGGGGCTTAGCTGCTCCGCAGCATGTGGGATCCTCCCGGGCCAGGGCTCGAACCCGTGTCCCCCGCATTAGCAGGCAGATTCTTAACCACTGTGCCACCAGGGAAGTCCCTAGACTATCTCTTAACTGCAGATCTACCACTGCTTTATTCACAGAAAACAGCTGGTGGTTAAAACACATATGCTGGGCACGATTCAGTGTTAAAGGAATAGCATAAGTGTAAATGCACTCAATTTTTGGCCACAGAAAGTACATCTTTTCAGTGTGCTGTGGGAGAATGAAGTGCAAATAAAAACTATAAATAGCAAATAGAAGTAGTCAATAAAATGCAAAGAACTTCTATTTCTCAAGTTTTTAAGCATGACAATGACCATTAACTTAGCAAGTGACACAGCCTCGAAAGTAATCTTCAGTGAGAAATCTCTTTATGATTCGAGAGTCCATGTTGAATTTGAGTATTCAGAAACAACAACCAAAAAAACCACTTGCTGCTTTCCACTGTAAATTATAATTTTGCTTGAATTTTTCTAATTTAAGAGAAATAGAGAAAAGAATCTGGTTGGATATATGTGCTGAATCTACAATGCACAACCTATTTACTCATCAGTGAGCTGAAACAGAAACACCTTTACTATTGCAAACAATGTTCACTGATAATGTACTTATTTTAGTTTTTAAAAATTATGAATCATTTTTCTACATTTATCTAATATTGGTAGGTGCCTGCCACACATACTGAATACATAGTGGATGGTGCATGGATATTAAAAGTTTAAGAAACATTGGTAGAAGCATTCATTCCTCCTATATAATATATAATATGTAGCTCTTTTAAAATTTTACTTCCAAGTAGACAGTATATTCTCTGTATATAAACTGTTCCCAAGTCAGCAAAACCTTAGGCATCTAAACTTCAATCTCAATACCAAAGTAGATCCTATAAATAATTTAAATATAAGAATAAATAATTCAAATACTGCTAAATTTTGAGTAAAAAAAGGAAGTTTTAGTGGCTATGGTATGTTCTCAAAACATGGTTCTATTATACTATAAGACATCATTTAATGAAAGTATGAAATTTTAATTGCTGTTTTTAGGAGCTTCCAATATTACATTTGTCTGTTTCCATCTAAACTCAAATATAGTACAGTATCAGAAATTAGTACATATTTTCACACACTATAGTTATCTGTTCAAAAATAATTTTTAAAACAGCATTTTCTCATAAGTTAAGTAACATATGAGGTGCATACTATTTAAAAAATTCTTTTAGTTGATTTGATAAAGTAAACCCAAGACTGTGCCTTTATATAAATTCAGCTTTTCTTTGTGATTAAGAAGTTGAATCCTGATAAAAGTTTCTATTTGAATATGTTTATAAGTCCAACATGCTTTACAGAGCTCTACAAAACCACCAGCACCACAGAGAAACAGCAGCAGCACAACCAGGAGATGTTATCAGGTTCAATTACGTCAATGAGGTTTTATTTCATTGTTCCCTATGTAGCCAAAAAGAAAAGTATATATGTGTCCTCAAGTCAAGCTCACAGAACTGTGATATTTATGTGAAATTTGAAAGATTGTCTATTATGGTACAGCTGTGAATTAATGTTACAACATCCTTTATTCTCATGTTTCTTGTTGACATTTTGCTTGAGCTTCATGTATAAGTCTAGGCTAATGAAATTGACTGAATTTCAGTATCTCCAACTTTTTCTATTTCTATGCCTTCCAACTTAGGCCCATTTAATTCTGTGTTTATTGAACATAAACCAAAAACATAAAATAAATGGACCGCCAAAAAGCTAAACTAAAACTGTACTTTCTAACTTTCTAAGATAGAAACCTTGACAAATAAGGGCCCCAGTCAGAAAAACTGACAAGCAGGGAAAAAAAGGTGTGTGTGAGGGGAGGGGGGTTGGAAACTAATCTCATTTACTATTCTTACTAATCAATCAAAATATCTGATTACAGTCGTGGTGACTTAGACTGTAAGCTATGCCCCAGCACTATGTTAGATGCCTAATACCTAATGTCTTCTTTAATCTTTACTAGAATTCTTTGTGGTAAGCCTTATTTCCTCATTTTACAATTGACACAACAGAGACTAAAAAGGTGAAGTAACCTGCCCAGAGTCACATGATTAGTAAGTGGCAGAGACAGAAATTAAATTCAGATCTGTCTCATTCCAAAACTTTAAGGATTCTTAATCATTATTCTATACCATCTTATAATTATTGTCATTTACTACTGTTATTATCAACACTACTATGTGCTAGCAATACGGCAGGTGCTTGGCAGCCATGTAAAATCACAACGATTTTGCAAGTAACCTCATTTACATATGGGGAAGTTGAGGCTTAGCGATTATACTAATTATTCTGTATTTGCCTCCCAGATCCCTTCTTTGCCCTCCTCCCCACCCTGGGGAGGCTGGGCCCTACACTGCACCTCCCGAGCTCCCATGCAGCTGGTTTCCACTTAGGCTGGGAGATGACAGCAGGAAACCGGAGTTTGGGAGGAGAGAGAGGTGATTATTTCTTCTCTGCTGCCTCCATGACTACAGGTCTTAACCAGATGGTCTTCCCTTCATAACTTCAGCTGTGACTCTGAACACACCATTTCCACCCTTGTTCCATCAGCCTCAGGTGAGGTAACAGCTTTCCATAGTTACTAGTCTCTTGTTGCCTAACCACCCCTTGTCCATCATCTTAACCGCGCTCATTCTCTCAAAGTAGATTCTTCATTAAAATCTTTTTATTTGAACCACCTTGGAGTGAATTCTATTTCTTTTTTGCACTCCTAAATAATACAGGGACATTGTTAACCAAGTTCTGTCAGGTGTCAGCTAGGAAACTGCAGAGCTAGAATTTGAACTCAGATTTATCTCCCTACAATTTTATTCCCTTTCTACTACTATGCTTGAAGGATAATTAAAGCTTTTAATGAGACCTTTCTTTCCAAAAATGATAAATAAAAAAGGATCATCAAATCATCAAATTAATTACCCTCCAATCCCATATTTCCTGCATTTCATTGTTACTACAGATGAACTTCCTGAGCTCTAGTCAATGGCTTACTTTTCCATAAATGCACTAGATCCAATCTGCTGGTACCTACCTGAGGATATTTCACAAGCAGTTCTCTCCCCGTCTGCTACATCATCATTTTCTCTCTCTACTAAGTCAGTCCCATTAGACTATAAACATGCCACAATTCCTCACCTCTCACACACACATACTTTCTCATGATCTTACTTAACACTCAGTCTCTATCCCAGTTCTTTGCTCCCCACTTACAGCAAAATTCCTCAAGAGTGATGTTTACTTTTTGTTTCCAATTCTTCTCCTACAATTCTCTCTTAGCTCTACTAGTTTATTTGCTGGTCCTTGAACATGCCAGGCAATTCCAACAAAGGTTTTTCTAAAGCCGTACTGATAATTCAGATTTTATAAAGTAGCAGTGCAGTTGAAATGTACATATAAGTTTGGGTTTTTTTTCTCTCAAGAGTACAAAACCAGAAACAACAATATTTAAAGGGACATAGGACAGACAGACATAGGTTGAGTGAGAAAAATATGAAAAGTCATAGATTATTTGAAAAAGGTAGAGATTTAACCTCTAAAAGTACCAACTACTTAAACCTCTATATCCTATTGATCTTATGAGACTTTTGTTTTTATCATTTGATGTTCTGAAATTGAGTAAAACACCTACATTTTTTTTTTTTTTTTTTTTTTTTTTTTTTTAACCTTTCAGAATCCTTTTAAAACAGTTCCACAGGGCTCCCCTGGTGGCGCAGTGGTTGAGAATCTGCCTGCCAATGCAGGGGACACGGGTTCGAGCCCTGGTCTGGGAAGATCCCACATGCCGCGGACCAACTGGGCCCGTGAGCCACAATTACTGAGCCTGCGCGTCTGGAGCCTGTGCTCCGCAACAAGAGAGGCCGCGATAGTGAGAGGCCCGCGCGCCGCGATTAAGAGGGGCCCCCACTTGCCGCAACTAGAGAAAGCCCTCGCACAGAAACGAAGACCCAACACATCAATCAATCAATCAATACATAAATAAATAAATAAATAAATAAAACAGTTCCACACACTGTGGTCTAATTAGTTGTGCTAAGGGAATTCAAGCACAGAGAACCATTTTCTAAATATACTATGAAATAGCCTCTATTTTACCAGTATTCTTAATCTCTTATTCACTCCAGATGTTTTCAAGTTTTTACCTACCTGCTTCTCTTCTAGACCTCCTGTGTCCTTCCAGATATATGAGTTGGCACATGCCTCAACTGGTTTCTCTAGCCTATGGTTAAGCAGAATTTTATCTCCATCCCAGACATGGACTCTGCATTCCCACCAAGAGATACATATTCTGGGGAGAATGTGCCAAAAATAACTGAAAAAAAAAAGGGATTGTAAGCCTATAACTTCAGTTTTCCTCCCACTGTGAATAATGTTTTCCTTTTAAGTTAAAATATAATTTTCAGTATAATTTAAGCAAAAGATTAAATTAATAATAGCTACTATTTAAAAGACCTTACTAAAACATGTGAACAATTCAGGATTGCATGAGGAACTTCCTAATAAATGTTCTAGAATTCTAAGCACAGTTTATGAACAAGACCAAAAGAGAAAAAAAAGGTTCCTCACCTCAAGCACAGGAATATGCTACAAACTTGACTCCAATCTGGAAAGAAAACTGGATCACAATGGCCTTCTCTCAGGGGAGACCTGAGATCAACCTAAAATGGTGGTTTTATGACCATATCTAAAGCCATCTCCATCTATACATACAGTAACTCAGGCAGACTGATGCCAGAGTCCAGGTTCTCAAAAACACTATACTATACTATTTCTCACCTACTTATGGCTCAAACAGAGGAAGCTGGGTTGCTTACCCACGTCCCTGCCCCAATCAACTCTATACAGTTCACACAACTAAAAGGTCCATAAATTGCACAGACATTCAAGTAAAACAAAGGGACTAGCTGGTCCTAGGCAGGCATACCCTCTGCCTAACAAAGCAAATACAACATATATTTTTTCTCTGATTGCCCTTTATAATTTATCTGAGAACAGATAGATTATAGTTTAGACTTACGAATGGTGAACTAACCAAAGACACCAGTCTTACTGGTAAAATAACTACATATATGTATGGAGGGCAAATAAAATAACATGCAAATTCTCTGCTGGAAGTCCCTTTGTTTAGGAATCCTCCTCCTTGGCTCTTCTGATATTTATGACTCTCATGCGTTTACATAGACACGAGCTTTGTATTCCCAAATAACACAATGGAGAGTCCTAATGGTATTTCACCATGGGCAGAGAGTATATTTCATCAACAATTTGTGATCTCTGCCCCAAGAGGAGTACTTGAAGTGGGTTAGAATACTGCTGTAGGAAAAATTTGGAAATTCCTTCCAAGGGCTCAGCTCCAGGCTTTGATACCCCTCAGCAGTCTGCCTACTCTACCCTGCCTTTGATCATTAGAACTATCAGAGCCAGCTATGAGCCCAGGACCATTCCAGCTGGAAGTTTCCCATCTTCAAACATGTCCAACCCATTTGGACAGAGAGTGGAAATCACTGTAGGTAATAACTAAATATTGCTTGGGTCATTTGAAAGAGAACAAATGGTGACCTTTAATCAGTCTCAGTCTTTTAGTGTCCTCAAATTCCTACCTCATTGCAACTAAAGCAAAATAAAACCTAGTTAAAAGGGGGAGGCAACTTCAAGTCTAGCAAACCACAGGCAACAAAAGTGTGTTTACTACATTAGGTACTCTTTTGGGAGCTTTATATATGTTATTACATTCAACCTGTGAGATCAGTTTTTATAAATAATTTGTTGAATGAATAAATGACTCATTTTTAAATCCCTCTTTCTTCTTCCCCGTATCAATCTATTTTGATCTAGATGTTTCTGATTTTCTATCACCACATTTTCACATTTTTATCATATCAAGCCTTGATCACTTTCAACAGCCTCCAATCAATTTTATCTACTTTATACATCTTCAAAGCCGTGTTATCATGTTACTCTCCTGTTAGAAATATTCAGAGTATATTTGAGCTTAGGGGAATTTAGAAGTTAATTCCAATCTTCTCATTTTACAGATACTAAAGAAAACAAGGTCCAGAGTAACTGATTTTTTCTTTGTCTTTTTTACCTCTGTGTCTAACCTCACTCAACTAAAAAAAAAAAAAAAAATCTACCTGTAGGCAGACAGTCAAGTAAAACAAAGGAACTATTTGGTTTTAAGTGAGCAAGCCTCCTCCAAAGAAAATAAAAACATCTTTTTCTGATTACCTTTTATTTTATAATTCTACCAACCAAGCTCACATCTGATTATCTACCCAAACCCATGGGGGGGAATCTAACAACAAAAATCTGCTTACCACTTTCTACATCTGACTTAAACCTTCCTATTTTCCTTGGTTCCTATTCTCTACTTCCTATTTCTTAATCTCAGTTAAAGTAGCTGACCTCTTAAAACAGAAGAAATACTTGAAGGCTACAATGGAGGTATTCTTTAAACAATAAAGCTTTTTGAAGGTAGCAACTGCAAGTTCATTTAGAAAGTAACAACCAGAGCTTAGATTATTCAATATGAACTAGCCCACTGCCAATATGGTAAAGATTCAGGACCACAAACAAAGAACTCTTATTCTGTCAGATGGCTACATCTCTGAGACATAAAGGGCATTTCATACAAAAAGGACTATATAGGAAAGTAGCACAGGTATATTTAAGAATATTTTCTTACCACTTATTTATATAACTTTTCATGGGTAAAATTTTAAATACTTAACAGAGATACATTTACTAGGCCCTTACCTGATTTTATTTTAGAACTGAATATTAAATTTAGCAGATAGAGGTATTAAAGGAAATTATCATAAAAGCATCAAAGTAGATTTTAATTAACCAAGAAAAAAACTTAAGATCAATGTATACTAACAAAACTATTTTTTTCCACTTAAAATTAAATTCACCATTTTTCATTTGGGATTTTTATTAGGTAGAAACTATTCAAGTTGCTGGCAGTATCTGTTTGACACTTATTTGAGTAAACAAGTTTTGTCATAGTAACAGATTAAAATTAAGCAAAGATACTAGCCCCATAGTGATTTGATCTGAAAATGAAAAATGGAACCTCTGATCTATTTTTTTAAAAAAAATCAGATTTCCCCAAGGATCATCACAGTATCCTAAACTAATGAAACAAAATGTACTAAAAGTTTTATGCTTTGCATAAGCAAAATGACTTTTTAATAAATTTAAAATATAGAGATAAATTTAACACTACATTTTAATAAAAATTTTACCATGTAAGAGACCACTAAACACTAATTTTCCATGTATAAAATAGAATAAAATAATAAAAATCTGGGAATTATTTAATTTGAATTATTATTATAATGTAACATGGATCATAAAGAAACTGACAGTTCAAAAGCAAGTTTCAAATAATTTCTAGAGACCCTGTCTAAAAACTGAGAGCAACTACTAACTCTTCAGTGTGCTATCAATTTATTTTCCCAAACATTAAACCTTCTGACAGTGCTGTACAAATAACAGTCACCATTAGTTACTCCAACTGGCAAAGAAAAGGAAACCAGATATTAAGGTCTGTCAATGATCAATATGTTAGTAAAATTTTAAAAATAGTTCTATTCTTAACTCAGTAGTCTTCCCCCCCCCCAAATTAATGGCTACTCCCTCATTAGGGGACAAATGCACACCAACCTAGCATTTCGCTGAGATTAGTGAGTCTAGCACAGTGGAAAATTGTGCTAATTTTTGACCACAAAACTATTACAAAATAAACTAACCTACTCTTTTTGGTATGCTGATGGTTAATGAAGACAGCTCAATAAACTCTCAGGCTGGCAGTATGTACGTCAGTATAGGCAGTTTACTAATTCACCAATTATTAATATAAATCAGATGTAAATTATGCACCTTTAGCCTCCAGGAGAACAAGATCATCCCAGCATCTAGCAAAGTGAGTACCTAGTACTTAGTTGCTTAATAAATACTTGTAGAATGAATTCACCTATAAATATCACTTGTCACATTATATAAATTTGAAGTTTTGGTTATGTAGCCTATTAATACTACCAATAAGAGCTAATATTTATCGAGAGCTTACTATATGACCTGTTGTTGTCCTTATTTTTACATTTAATCATGGCTGAGCGAGACTATCTAACTCGACCAAGTTTACATGGCAGGTGAGTGGTAGAGCAAGAACTCAAACTGGTTTTTCTACCTACAAAATCCAGAATTTTAATGACAATATTATACTGGAATATTCAGAATTCATTATTATGCTAAGAATCTCTACTATGTAAGTCTCATCTCACAGCAAAGATCAGTTTACAAAAATGTGAAAGTAATGAATTTTCAAATGATAAATAATTACAATACATTATTTGCCTTCCTGGCTTTTAGTATTTGGTCTCCTGCTGAAGTTGAATTCTTAACCACTTAAAAAAACATCTGCTTCTATTAGAGAACAGAACAACTTTATGCAATGGAAGAAGTGGGCTACCAAATTAGAAAAACAAGGGCTGAACTACTTTTGTTCCAGATGTCAGGATATAAAAGAAGGCACTATCTTAAACTTGTGAAGATGAAATTAAGAATGTACTTTACAAAAAACATAAAGTACTACAAAAATGCTCATAAAATATTTCATGTGTTTATATGCTATTGTCTAAAATACATGTTGCCTAGATTGCTCACACTTAGAATATGTTACCATGCATGACTGTATGAACAATCTTGCTCCCTATTCTGGATATTCTCCATTTGTCCCTTCAGATCCACTCTCTTAAATGGCAGTTTTTGCTTAGGAAGCAGACCATTTTGGACTGCATCAAAAGGTTGTTTGTCATCTGGCTTTTGATGGGGGACTACAGGAGGCACCAGCAGGAAAGGAGAGGGCAAGAGGAGAATGAGGTTGAGGTATTTATAGGTGGGGATATCATCAGCTCCTTCCTCAACAGCACAGGCTGGCAGTGGCTGGGTTCTTCCACTAAAAGCTACAGCTCCTGTTGGGGACCCTCGTCTACAGATCCTACAGTTATATCCCTTGTCTCTTCAGGCCTTGGGTGGTAATAAGGGTTATTTCCCCTAACTCTCTTCACACTTTTATAAATAGTCCTTTACTAAATGATCCTCAGTTACTCCATTTTAGTGTGCCATTTGTTTCTTGCTGGGACCCTGGCTGATACACTACCTAACTAGATTATAACGTCCCTTGATGATTCAGGCACTGTTTTTCATATTTCTTCTTTAATATCCTTAGCACCCAGCAAAAACACTTGGATATAAATAAAGTATACTAGACAGAAAATCAGAATATCTTAGTTATTTTCAGTTCTACCAATGACTAGCTTCCACTAAACCTTGGAATCTTAACTGCAAAATAAAGAAGTTGCATTAAAGGGTAATCTAAAGTCTGTTCCAGAAATCATATAGAAGTATTATTTTCTCTACTGATAGTTGAAAGCTCACCAATAGAGATTTATTTCTTTGTGTTTGGATAATCATGGGATCACTTAACGAATAATTGTTTAACTCAGGGTCGGTACTTTTTATTTAAAGGGCCAGACAGTAAATATTTTAGACTTTGTAAGCCAAAAAGCAAAATCAAAGCTACTATGTAGGTACTTCTATAATGAGACAAACATATTTTTCTACAGTTTTTTATTGAAAAAATTCAAAATATAATAATAGTGAGTATAAGTTTTTGTAATGCAGATCTGCACATGAGAAGAATAAAATTAGTTTGGAAGGAGAGCATTTCATTTAATTGGGACTCAAAGTTGGTATTCCCTATCCTCAACATCAGTGTTTACCTGTAATGCTCATCTATAATGAGATTTTATATATTTCACCTTTGAAAATGTCTTTTCATACAGATAGGGACTGGCAAATATTGGTACCAGCCCACAAGTATATGATTTTAATTGTGCATATTCATCACTTGAAAGGTATTTATAGAATTATATTAGATTCTTCTCCTGATATTTACATTTTGGCATGTCATTACATTGCAGATAATCCATTCCAGTTGAAGGTTACTTGGAAGTTCCCTGACTGTGCAGTTAAATGGATTTTGAAATATGGAAAATCCTTTACTTACACTGAGTTCTGAATACCACTGCTAAAACTGTACTTTGATCTAGGAAATATAGCTGCTGCAAATTTGTGTGGAAATGGAGATCCCACTTCTTTTTTTAACTTTTGACAACATGTAAAGCAGCTTGACATTACTTGTGATCCAAACAACACTCACTGTCATCAAAATCACTTTTACCACAGTATAAATTTTGCATTTAAGCATTGTTATTCCTCGTAATTTTAGGTTGAATTCGTTAAGAAATATTACCAACTCCGTAGCACAAGCAAATTTCCAAAGTCATTCAGTTTTTAATAATAATGGTTGAAGGTGGTTCTCTCATTCAGAAAAATTTCAATCTCAGCCTTGAGCTCAAAATACACAATAGATAATGGTAGAATATTACAGGGATTGTCTTTCCAAGACTGCAGCGTCCTGGTTTGGGAGCCAGTAATGGAGGGGAGAGGGTGCATAGTGAAAGGTATATAGAACTCTGTTATACAGCAGAAACTAACACACCATTGTAAAGCAATTATACTCCAATAAAGACGTGAAAAAAAAAAAGGTATATAGAGAGTTCAAGTCTAAGCAGACATAATTAAGGGTGAGGAGGTCTAGAAATAGCAAGTTTAACAGTAATACTGTCAGATACGAAAATCCATATGTATAAAGAAGATACATCAAGGGTATGGCTGCTCACATTCTGAACATTGTTCAGTTTTCCAAAGGACTAACTGCAGAGTTCTTTTAAATAATGCCATGTATAAAATAGTAATAATAATAATAACTCAGAGGTTATTTAAAGTGAGATAATACTCATGAGGAGCTTATGTACTACTATACAAACTGTCTCAATAAATGTTAACATTATTTATTAGTATTATTGATGTTAATAATAATGAGTTCTCTTGACTTAAGTGCTTGTTTACAAAAAGTTAAGGAATAGTGAACATTGAAACTAAAGTGTTAAGGAAACTATCCAGTAAAATTAGATTATCAAATTAAATGATCAAATTATCAAGGAAAAAATAAAACTGAATTTCCATAAATAGCCATGCAACTCAAAAAGGAACAAATAATCCAAGGAAAGTGAACTATCCCTCTAATGCTAAAAATGCATTTTGAAGTTTTTGCCTGTCTAACTGAGTCAAGTCCTATCTCACAACTCGTATTACTTTGTCTATGTCTTTGTTTGTATGTTATTTAACACAATCTAAACAGGAAGTTCCTAAAACACAAGTTTCCACAATTACTCTATCTTGTTCAAAAATAAAAATAAATAAGCCAATCAGACTTTATTGGTATGGAATAAACTATTTTCATAACAATTCTTCTTTTTTAGCTTCTAAAGCAAAACACCATTTAGTCATCTAAAATTAAGTGGAGCTTTTTTCCAGGACCTGCTTGAGTTTTCCAAGAAAAGTAATGATTTTAAGGCTTTATGTGCATTTTACTTACTAAAATATTTGAACACGAGTTGATTGAACATTGCAGAAAATGTTATTTATTATCTTCCTACGGAAAACAGTAATGAATATGCAGAAAATTTTAAGTAAATTTTATAGACCATTTTCATATTTATAAACTTATTTATTTTATTATGCTAAAAAAAAAGTTTAAAAGCAATATGGTAGCTGTGATCAGATGGGTGGCTCCTGCTCCCCTCTGATCCCCTAAAAGGGACACTTAAACTTACACCATTCTGTTTTCAATTAAATTACCTCTATCACTTAAACACAGAGGCATAAAAATAACAATACTTCTCTCTGGTAGAAAATGCTGAAGATACGGGGATGGATGGTTAGCTTAACATTTACCTAAGGAAATCAAAGCTATTGGATTCTTAAACAATTTTCAGCTTTATTAAAGAAATCAGAATTGGCATCTGAGAATAATATGTTGACTTTAAATAACCAGTGACTCAGTTTATGAATCCAAGGATTCAATAATATCAAATGCTATTATTACTGAAGAGATTTCATTTAAAAAAAAAATCCATTGAGAGCATTCAATTTTATTTTGACTTTAAAATTCAGGTATTTGTTTACATTTCCATCTCTTCTCCTAGACTTTTTGATGGCAAGGTTCCTTCCTTATTTATCCCCAGTGACTAACAAAGTACATGGTTCATGGAAGGCACTCAAATAAATAAATATTGAATGGATAAGTGAGTAAATAAAAGCCAACTATCAAGGTGAGCCTAAGAAAACTGTGACCTGCTGAAATGTTTACAAAAACATCATCTTCTTGACATGAAATTTTTGCAGACTTTGGAAAAGTCTCCTTCAAACACCCTCACACAAATTACTAAACATTCAGAGAAAGTGCTGGTTTGGCATTTATTTCACTACTTGATTTTTAAAATAAAGCTGTTAGAATACTCAGAAGGTCATCCAGCACATATTGTAACTGCATGCATATGAACGAAAGGCAAGTGAACAACAAATAAGTTACTGTGATAGCTTTTCTAAGAATGCAAGTTTCACTGGTGTGCTGGTGTTAGGAACCATTCACATTTGAGGTACATACCATGATCATTACATCTACACAACAATCATTACATCGTTACTACCTTACCATAATTAATTTAACAACCATTTACTGAACACTATTATGTGACATCTCCTATACCAGGAAACACACACACACACAGAGGTTAACAAATGCAGAACTCACTTTATCATACTTAATATAATCCCACAATGCCACTCTCTGATTTTCCCTAATCTTCTCTTTTCCTTAAATATTTTCCTCTGTGCCACTCTCAGTGCTTTCCTTTCTGTTTCCTTCCTTTTAACTTTCCTTTCTTTAGCTAGGCATAAAATTAAAAATTTTAAAATATGTACTGAAGAAAATGCCATGTACGTGTTCTTCATGTTAAAACCACCCAAGTCGAAACTTTTATATTTCTGCCTCCAAAGAACTGAATTACTTTTGCCTTGTGTTAATAGTCAGTTGATCTTTCCTGTGATCCAGTGTCTCAAAGATAATGAAAAAAGGCGGGGTGGGGGGGGAAATGGGGATCCTAGGTTCCTGACAAAAGACAAATGTGTTATATAACCACTCCCAAACTACCATTCCTAATATCTGAGCTCCAAATAGTTTATCAGATTAGCTGTAATCACTGAATAAGAGTCCCAAAACAATGGAATAAATGAGAGCAAAAGGGATAGTTCAGGATGTGAACGCTAATAGACCGTATTAGAATATTAGACAGCTTTTAGAGGAAGAAGGAAAGAGGAATAAGAGGAAGGAAAGAGGAATAAGAGAAAGAAAAGAAGAAAGAATGGGGTGGGAGACCAAAAAAATGACAGAAGCCTTTGTATTGCACAAAGACAGACAATAAGGGTCCAGTGCTAACCAACCAAGGGGCAAATGTAAACAGTGTTTGTGATGCCATAAAGAGAAAGTCTAGACATAGTCATATGTGTCTCCTTAAATTTAAGAAAACATTTCAAAGTTTTCACAGAAACTAAAGCCATGATTCCACAGCAGAAAACTCAAGGGAGGGATAAACTTTAACAGAGCTAGGAAAAGAAATTTAAATTGACCAGTGGATTCAAAAAGACCAAACCTCAAAATTATCTATGACTTGCAAAATACAAGAGAGAGCAAGAGGGACTTTCCTGTTTTTAGAACTTAGAAAGTATTTTAATCCCAATAGAGAAAGCAAAACTCTAACTCCTAGATTGTCCCACTTTTCTGTGTCAGGGAATGAAAAGATTTGAACAAACATTGTAATGCTGGAACTATAGCCCAGTACAGGTAAGTCCAATTTCTCTGTCAAGATGAATTACAGTCAAAGGATTCAGAGAGAACTAGCACATGAGGTTATTTCTAACAACTGAAGAATTCTAGAAACAAACAAATGTGATTGATTTTTGAAAGAAAAAAATAGATTCCATAAAATATAAAAGATGAGTGTAGCTGGTACCACTGGAACCCCATGTCACAGCTCCTCAGGCCACTTTTGGTCATAGCTGTGATGTGGACTGTCCTGGGAAGACACCTCATATTAACAGAATGCCACTTTATTTTTTTATTTTTTCAGCTATGCCCCACAGCATGTGAGATCTTTTTTTTTTTTTTATAAATTTATTCATTTTTTATTTATTTATTTTTGGCTGCGTTGGGTCTTTGTTGCTGCGCGCAGGCTTTCTCTAGTTGCAGCCAGCGGGGGCTACTCTTCGTTGTGGTGCACGGGTTTCTTATTGCGGTGGCTTCTCTTGTTGCAGAGCACAGGCTCTAGGCATGTGGGCTCAGTAGTTGTGGCTCACGGGCTCTAGAGCGCAGGCTCAGTAGTTGTGGCGCACGGGCTTAGCTGCTCCGTGGCATGTGGGATCTTCCCCGACCAGGGCTCGAACCCGTGTCCCCTGCATTGGCAGGTGGACTCTTAACCACTGTGCTACCAGGGAAGTCTGGCATGTGAGATCTTAGTTCCCCCAGCAGGGATTGAACCCACGCCCCCTGCAGTGGAAGCGCAGAGTCTTAACCACTGGACTGCCAGGGAAGTCCCTAGAATGCCACTTTATTTTATTTTATTTTATTTATTTATTTTTGGTTGTGCCGGGTCTTAGTTGCGGCATGCATGTGGGATCTAGTTCCCTGACCAGGGATCGAAGCCGCATCCCCTGCATTGGGAGGCGAATTCTTAACCACTGCGCCACCAGGGAAGTCCCTAGAATGTCACTTTAAACATGCATTAGCTCATCTTTCCATTTTCCCATTCATGGCCTTCAATGGCACTACAATGGGCCACTCAGCCTGTGAGCAAGCACAGCCTGGAAATATGGGCAGGTTAACTCCCCCAGGTTGAGGAGGGAGGGCAACCCTCAACTAATGAAAAACAAGACTGGGAATTTCCTGGCCATCCAGGGGTTAGTTAGGACTCCACACTTCCACTGAAGGGGGCCTGGGTTTGATCCCTGGTCGGGGAACTATGATCCCACAAGCTGTGGGTTGCAGCCAAAAAAACAAAAACATAAGAAACCAACAACAACAACAAAAAAAAACTGATTGGCATTCTGAAGACTTTTCAGGAAATCCCAACATAATCTAGCCCCAGTAATGCATTCTTACATGGGCTTTTCCTCCTTCCTGGTCTTACTCTTCCCTACTTCCTTACTCCCGCTTCCGTTCCCACTCCCAAATAAACTACCCACTCCATATCCTTGCCTCAGTCTTGATTTCTAAAGGAACCCAAACCAAATAGTGAGGCTGATATCAATGGCTCAAAAACAAGATTTAAGGAATGAGTTACAAGAAGTTAGGTGAAAAAGCAGGGATCAGAAGTTTATATCAAGTCACTAGAAAAATGAAAGATAGTTTCCTTTTTTGAGAAGATTATTGTTAGATGGCAGATCAGAGATGTGAGGTAGGTAGACTGTTCATTTCTCAAAACAAGCTTGATCAAAATGGAGAAGTATGAATTATAACATAGCACTATAATATAAATTAATAATTGTTTGAAACTAACGGTACTGCAGGTCAACTTGGAGAGACATAGCTACTGCAACGCTGCAGAATTCTAACTTCTATAATATTTTAATGAATGTTATAAATAGTATATATGATATAAAATAACGGTATTCCCACATATGAACCCACAGACAAGTGCCAGGAGTGCTGAATAATCACTAGGTGCACAGTCAGTATTTATAAGTGTGAGGTAGGACCTCAGAGTCTATTTTTTACAGTTCCTCAGTTGATTCTGATGGGCAGGCAGGTGTGGCAATCTGTGATACAGAGGGTTTGCTTATCATATTTGTGGGTGACAGAAACACAGAGCAGAGAATACAATAATAGCAATTCAGAAATTATAAAGACCAGGACAGGCTGAATCAAAAGATGGACTAATTCTAACTAGCATGATCTGGATGCTCCTCAAAATAAATGGGATCTTGGTTTATGTTATGTAGAAGCAGGGAGGTGACAATCCTCTCTACTTACCATTAGTGGGCCACATACATGAAACGTATTCATTTTTAAAATTACACTTTTAAAAAAGTATAGACTAAAGGTTTTTAACCACTTATTGAAGAATGGACCCTTTCTTTTCAGTCTGATAAAGCCTATGGACCCTTTTCAGAATAATATTCTTATAAGTGTAAAATAAAATACTGAATAAAGCAAATTACCCTCCCTAATGTGAGTGGACCTTAATCAGTTGCAGATCTGAATAGAACAAAAAGGCCAGGTAAAAGGAAATTTCCTGCCTAACTGCTGAGCTGGTCTCTTCCGGTATTCAGACCCAGACTGAAACACTGGCTCTTCTTAGGTCTCGAGCCTGCCGAGCTTTCAGACTAGAATTTATACCATCACCTCTCCTGGTTCTCAGACCTTCAGACTGGAACAGAACTCCTCAGTCTCCAGTTTGCCGACTTCTCAGCTTCCATTACTGGCTAAACCAATTCCTTATTTTCTTTCTTCTCTCTCTCTCTCATATATATATATAGATCGATCGATCTATCTATCTATCTATCTATCTATCTATCTATCTATCTATCTATCTATCTACCTATCTCTATATATATATATCCTATTGGTTCTATTTCTCTGGAGAAACTTGACTAATACAATATCCAAATCCATGGATTCCCTGAATTCTATTCATGGTCAGTATCCCTGGTAGAGGCCATCTGAAAGACATTCTCAATGATAGAGAAGGACTTTATGACACATGAAGAATGCCTGAAGGAATCAGACGTTTTTAATCTAGTAGAGAAACTCTGGGAATGAAGAGAGAAATAGAGGGGTACCAAAAGCTGTCCTCAAGTATTTCAAAACTGTCACGTGGAAGACAGTTTACGTTATTCTTTATAGCCCCTAAGAAATCTAGGGCCAATGGGTAAAAAACAAAAAGGAACACAAGGAGACAGACTTTGCTTCACTACAAGTATTTGCTTTTAATTAGTTAATGCTGTTCAACAATGAGATGTATCATCTTCAGACGGATTGAGTTAGTCATCATTGGATCGGTCCTTGCAGAAGCTAGCGTACTATTTAGTTATGTGTTCAAGGTAATTCAAACACTGAAAAGTCAGACTAGATGATCTTTTATTTCCCCCTAACTTGAACATTCTATTACTTTTCATTTATATATATACTAACCTAGGTAGAAAACAAGTCTTATATAAAAATAAAAAGCTCCTTATGACATAAGTAAGTCTTTAAACATTTATGAAGTTAGCTTTTCTTTGAGTAGTATCATTTTAGTATGGGTATTTCAAACAATGAAAAAAAAGACCATTTCCTTTTCACCTTAACTATAATGTAGTTTAGCAAATGCAGCTGCCTGGAGACTGTCCGAAGCCACAATGAATGATAAAAAGAGAGAGAGAGAGAGAGAGAAGTGAAAAAGTTAGATGGTGAGAATTCCATTGTTAATAATTTTTCCCATTTTAAAATGATTAAAGAATAAATGTAATAACCATTCGTCTATCTGGGTCAGAATTTAAATAATTATTTGTAAGAAGTTCTATGTGAAAATATAATTTGGGTCTTTTTAGCTCATTTCTATGTTAAAATAAGTTAGCAGTTATTTTATATAACTGAAAAGAATACTGTTATATAAAAATCAGGTTGATATAAATTGATTATGTGAAAATTGAAAGAATATTCGAGCTTTGAAATCACCTCTGTACTAAAAAGCCTTCAGATTTCTGAGAAAGATTTTAAAATACAAACAAAAAGTGTTAGTGTTTTAATTTATGGATGCTGCTTCTTCAGGCCACCTGCTTCAAATCAAAACCGCTGCCAATGGTAAACTGAGACTGTGACCAATCTGTGACCAATACGAAATATAAACAGCTACATACCCAGGAGAACAACAAGTCACAGAACAGCTACCCATTATAAAACCAGTTCCGAGGTTTGAGGTCCAATATGAATAATATGGCTCCAGAATAATATTGTCTGAAGTAATCCTTCGCATTTTAAAACTTAATTTTTAACTATGTGATCTCTTCTTATTAATATTTCAGGTCTATGCAAACTGATAATATAATTTATAATATGACATTGTTAAAGGAACTGTTATGTTCTACATGGTAAACAAAGTATGAACTGTATACCCATAAATTAAAATAACCGAGATGATATATGGCCAAATTCCTATAAAAACTACCAAAACTGACTCTAGAAGAAATTCTTTAGAAAATTTGAACACATCGGGCTTCCCTGGTGGCGCAGTGGTTGAGAATCTGCCTACCAATGCAGGGGACACGGGTTCGAGCCCTGGTCTGGGAAGATCCCACATGCCGTGGAGCAACTGGGCCCGTGAGCCACAATTACTGAGCCTGCGCGTCTGGAGCCTGTGCTCTGCAACAAGAGAGGCCACGATAGTGAGAGGTCCGTGCACCGCGATGAAGAGTGGCCCCGCTTGCCACAACTAGAGAAAGCCCTCGCACAGAAACGAAGACCCAACACAGCCATAAATAAATAAATAAAAACAAAATACTTTAATAAAAAAAAAAATTTGAACACATCTACAACAAGTAAAGAGATTGAATCAGTAATCAAAAACCTCCCAACAAAGTAAAACCCAGGACAAGATGGCCTCACTGATGAATTCTACCTAACTTTAAAAAATTTAACATCAATTCTTCTCAAACTTTTCTGAGAAAGTGGAAGAAGACGCAACAGTTTTAACTCATTTTATGAGGCTAGCGTTATCCTGATACCAAAGCCAGACAAAAAGATCACAAAACTATAAACCAATATCCCTTATGAATTATATGTCATGACAAAGTGGGACTGCGAGAATGCAAGAGTGGTTTAATATATGAAAACCGATCAATGTACTATACCACAGTGATAGAATAAGTGAAAATAACTACATGATCATCTCAATTGATGGAGAAAGGCATTTGACAAAAAAAAAAAAACACTCAACAAACTAGGAATAAAAGGGATCTTCCTCAACATAACATAGGAGCATTTATGAAACACCCACAGCTAGTTCAATGGTGAAGGACTGAAGTCTTTCCCCCAGTATCAGTAACAAGACAAGTATGCCAGCTTTTACTATTTCTATTTCAACATTGTACTGGGCATCCTAACCAGAGCAATTAAGCAAGGAAAAGAAATAAAAGTCATCCAAACTGGAAAGGAAGAAGTAAAATTATGTTTATTTGTAAATTATATGATCTTATATACAGAAAATCCTAAAGAATCCAAAAAAATACTATTAGAGCTGATGAACTCTGAAAAGTTGCAGCATACAAAATCAACACACAAAAATCAGTTATATTTCTATATACCAGTAATGAACAATCCAAAAAGGAAATGAAGAAGACAATCTCATTTACAATAGTATCAACACACAGTGGGACTTGCATAATGGTAGACATGTAGATCAATGGAACAGAACTGAAAATTGAGAAACAAACTCACAATTTATTGTCACTTGATTTTCAATAAGGACACCACAACCATTTAATGGGGGTAAAAATAGTCTCTTCAACAAATGGTGCTGAGACAACTGGATATCCATAGGCAAAAGGATGAAGCTGGACCCCTACCTCATACCATATATAAAAATTACCTAAAACTGGATCAAAGACCATTAAGAGCTAAAACTATAAAACTCTTAGAAGAAAACATAGGGGTTAATCTTCTTAAACTTTGACTTGGCAGTGGATTCTTAACTATGAAACCACAAGCAACAAAAGAAAAAAATAGATAAACTGGACTTCATAAAAATTAAGACCTTGGGCTTCCCTGGTGGTGCAGTGGTTGAGAGTCTGCTTGCCAATGCAGGGGACACGGGTTCGAGCCCTGGTCTGGGAAGATCCCACATGCCGCGGAGCAATTAGGCCCGTGAGCCACAACTGCTGAGCCTGCGCCTCTGGAGCTTGTGCTTCGCAACAAGGGAGGCCGCGATAGTGAGAGGCCTGCGCACCGCGATGAAGAGTGGCCCCCGCTTGCCGCAACTGGAGAAAGCCCTCGCACAGAAACGAAGACCCAACACAGCCAAAAATAAATAATAAATAAATAATAAATTTTTTAAAAAAAATTAAAACCTTTTTGTTCAAGAAAGGACAGTATTAAGAAAGTAAAAAGATAATCTAGGGAATAGGAGAAAATATTTGTGAATTATTTGTCCGATAAGGCTCTAGGCCCCAGAATACATAATGAAGCCTCATAATTCAACAACAGAAAGATAAACAACCCAATTTTTACTTATTTAAAAAAATTTTTTAATATTTGGCCACATGGCACAGCCAAAAAAAAGGGGGGGGGGGCGGTGGGGAGAAACTAGAACCCTTAGAATACCTGATGCATTTTTTGCTGGGAATGTAAAATGGTGCAGCTGCTATGGAAAACAGTATGGTGGTTCTTCAAAAAATTTTAAATATAATTACCATATGATCTAGCAATTTCACTTCTGGGAATATATCCAAAAGAACTGAAAGCAAGGACTTGAAGAGATAGTTGTATACCCATGTCCACAGCTGCATTATTTACAATAGTCAAAAAGTAGAAGCAACCCAAGTGTCCATTGGCAGATGAATGGAAAAATAAAATGTGGTAATCCATATAATGGAAAACTATTCAATCATAAGAAAGAATAAAGTTCTTATACATGCTACAATGTGGATGAACATCAAAACCATTATGCTAAGTGAAAGAAGCCAGACTCAGGTCATGTAAGTGAAATCATACATCACATGTATGATTTCACTTACATGAAATAGCTAGAATAAGTAAACCCATAGAGACAAAAAGTAGATGAGTATTTGCCAGGGGGTAGGGTAAGGAGGAAATAGAGAGAGACAGCTTAATGGGCATGGGGTTTCTTTTTCGGATGATGAAAATGTTGGAGATCTTGATACAGGTGATGGCTGCACAACACTGTAAGTATACTTAATGCCACAGAATTGTATACTTTAAAATGGTGATGTGAATTTTATCTGAATTTCAGAAGACTTGCTGAAATCCAGACATATTATCTATTTAATTTCTCAGAGCTGACAGTTTGATAAAAGAGAATGTACCCTTATCTAGCAAACACTAACAATGTACTTAACATGTATATACCAAGTCTTGTTCTAAATGCTTTACAAGTATTAATTCATTTAATTTTCATTACAACCCTATGCAATAAATAGTATTATTTTTAATTTTAAAAATGAGAAATGAGACAGAGCAGGGGTCCCCAACCCCTGGGCCACAGACCAGTACTGGTCTGTGGCCTGTTAGGAACCGGGCTGCACAGCAGGAGGTGAGTGGCAGGAGAATGGGTGAGGCTTCATCAGTATTCACAGCCCCTCCCCATTGCTCGCATTACTGCCTGAGCTCCGCCTCCTGTCAGCATTATGGTGAGTTGTATAATTATTTCATTGTATATTACAATGTAATAATAATAGAAATAAAGTGCACAATTAAATGTAATGCACTTGAATCATCCCGAAACCATCCACACACCACCCCTCCCACCCCCCATACCCCCCAGTCCATGGAAAAACTGTCTTCCACGAAACCAGTCCCTGGTGCCAAAAAGCTTGGGGACCACTGAGATAGAGAGATGAAGCAAACTGCCCAAGGCTGCACAGCTAGGACATGGACCTGAGGAGCCAATCTATCACAGCTACGCATGTGAGCCCATACTGACTCCACTACTACCTCTCTTGGGTACTCAAAATCCATTCTTTTAATCTTTTCTGAGACTAATGTCAAACAAATGCATTTATTGTTTGTGGAGCCCACTTTTCCTCCCTCTGAAAATCAGAGTATCATGTACCTATCTCAAATATTCCAGAACCTTTCTCATTCTCTACAGTGCCTGCTAGAAAAATAAAGGCTGTTTGCTCTTTTGTAAATTCTCTCCATACCCTGGGACAAAATTCATCTATATTAGGATGTTTGAATATGTTTGTAAACAAATACATACTCTCCTATAATCTTCATTGATCTGGGACTTCAGTTCCCTTAGGGCAACTTTAGTTCTACCCTTTTCAGTTAGAAAATAAATCACTCTCCTTGCCCCAAAATACTGAAGAGATCTCATTTTCTTTATGATCCAAAAGCATTACAAAATCTGCCCCAAGCAGCAAGCCTGTTTCCTCTTTAAAATTCTTGCTTCACACAGAAACTCCCAAAGACTTCTATACTTCAACAAGCTTTTACCATCCCTGGAGCTTTTGCTTCCTTCTGTACCTCAGGCTATCCTCTATGTGCTCTTATCTGGGCATCTTTTGCTCATTTAGTTTATCAAACTGTGTTCTGTGCCTTGCTTCCAACGCTATCCTCACTGTGGGCTCTTATACTGCACAGCCATAGTCATGGGCAAGTCCTAACAACACCCAGTCTCAGGGCATCCAGCCTAGATCAAAGGCTTAGCCCTTACCTTGCAAGGGAGAAGAACAAAGATAAAACTAGATTATTTGTCTTCTGCTGTCTTCCTTCAGTGTTCCACTATCTCAATCCACACAAAAAAGTGACAGACACACACCCTTACCTATTATTCCCAACATGTTTGTTTTTTCCTGAGGACTATAAGGATGTTTCCACATTCTCTTCTTCACTGTCATCCCTACGTGATTCATCTGAACTGGGTAACTATCAAGGGTTTTGATAAATTTTAAAAGGCTCTCTGCCAAATCCTGAACATATGCCCTAAAAGCCAGCACACCTCTATGGTGAGTCTACTGCAGTGCTGTCTAATAAAGCTTTTTTCCATCATGGAACTGTTCTGTCTAAAATGATTGGCGTTAGCCACGTATGGCTCCTGAGCACTTGAAATGTGGCTAGTGTGACTGAGGGACTGAATTTTTAATTTTAATTACTTTAATCGAAGTTTCAACAACTATTTGTGGCTAGCCTGACAACTACAATCCACCTCTTCTACACAGTGCAAGCAAAGTGCTTTCTTTCACCTTTTAGTTCTAGACAATATCCCCTTATTTTTCCACACTTTTCACCAGAAGATCTAACACTCTCTCTATTTAGGGTAAATCTTGTAATATTTTTTAAACTCTCATAATACAATTTCTTCATCTAGTCCCCTTATTTTTTCATAGTCCTGCTTCACAACCTCAAAACAGAGAACCTAACATCATATAGGTCCAAAGTTCAAAGTTTTTTCCTTCCTTCTTTGTATCACATTCCTCTACTCCCTATTTCCCTAACATAGGCTCTGTACCCACTGGACATCTTTATACATTATTTCCTTTTTCTATCTAGGAACTTTTCACCTTCCTTTAAGTTGGAGTGCAGAAGTATGAGTCTCAATGCCCATCACCTTCTTTTCAATCATTGCAATCAATTCACATTTATCATACACATATTTGTGTTGAACAACATGTTGTTCCTTTGGCCAAAAAAAAAAAAAAAAATGACATCTCTGAAAATTAGTACAGTACTCCAACAGCCTTCCATACATCTTGAATACGGTTGGAATTTCAATAAGCACTCTCTAACTACTGTCTTCTGGATTACTATCTGTACTAATCTCAGGCGCAAAGTATGCAATCACTTCTGACCTTTCAAGGTTTAGTAGTATGTCAAGCTCAGTGTAGTAACTCCATAAGTTTTGCTAAATAAAAACTGCATCAATGATAGTGAATCAGGAAAATGGACTTTGGAGTCAGGGTTGAGTTCAAGTCCTAGATCTGCCACTTACTAAATATATGACTACAGGCAAGTTATTTAAAAACATTCTCAGTTTTTGTTTCTTAATCTGTAAGACAGAGATAATAATAGTATATACTTTTTATCGAAAAGATCTAGCGTACTTCTTCTGTGTACTGTACCTTGAAAGAAAAAATCTCTCACAGGGCAGTTATCTCCAAGAATTACTGTAAAGGATTAAATGAAGTAATGTCTGCAAAGCACTTAACACAGTGCTTGGCACATATTAAGAGTTCTATAAATGCTAGATATTTTAATTGTTAGCCTCCTTCTAACTACTGTGTTTTCTCTTTCTGGCCAGACATATGGTTTGGTTCTTATCAACAAACTAATACCAATTAGCACAATCAATATAGTCTCCCAGACAGTTACCAGACTGTAAAGTGCCCAACTACAAGAAAACCTATCATTTAACTATTATTTAATTTTTTTCCACCTTCTAGAGTCTCTTATAAAGTACATTCAATTTATGGACCATCTTCTGAAGGAGTATTTTAAAGCTCTGCAGTCAATGTTGAGGAGATTTAGCAAATACACTATGACAAATTACTGCCAAACAACAAAAATGTAAGTGAAGTAGAAAAGTTGATTGATACTAAAAAAGTGCCTAAAGGAGCACAGTATGTAAATACCACTGAAATACAAATGATTTTCATAATAGAGAAAAAATATAGACAATTATTATTGTTATTATTACCTTTTTTTCAGTAGTGTAATACTTAGCAAGTACCTATAAGTGTCTCAGGTAAAAGATGTATAAGAAGTTATAGGTAAGCAGTAGACAGAGAGGAAAAGCACTGGGCTAAGATTCAAGAGAACACCTTTGAGTCCAAGTTTTACCACTTACACTATCTTCACCGTTCTGGCTTTTAGGGTTTTTGTCCATAAAACAAAGAAATGGACTATCAGAGGTTCCCAAACATCATGAGAATCATTTAAGAAACCTTTTAAAATGTACAGATCCCTAGACTCTACATTAAGCCTACTGAATCAGAAATCTCTGGGAGCAGGTACAGGGAAATAGCATTTTTAAATGCTACTCAGTTAATTCTGAGGTGTAGCCAGGTATGGGGACCAGTGCACTAAAAAGCTAAGGTTCCCTTCTACTTCTTACTTCTATGGTTTGTATACTTGTGCTTTCTTCATTCTGATTTTATGATAGTGAGACCTATCAGGAATTTACTCAAAACAGCTAGTCTAACAACATTACTAGGATTAGAAGAAGCTGATCTCCTATCTCATGCCTTCTGTATGCATAGAAGTCATAGTATAATGGATAAAGGCACTTCACAGGAGACTTGGCTCTATTTACTAGCCATGGAACCTTGGGCAAGTCAGATAACCTCTATACATTATCTTCCTCATCTGTAGGGTGTTATTGGGCTAAAATGAGAATGCTGTACTAGGAAGTCTCTTGTACGTATTATAATAGTTTAGTATTTAGTATATTGATTAATATTCAAAGCCCTTTGTTACCATGAAAAATTAAATAGCATGGTGGTTATTAAACTAAAGTATGTATGTAATAGACTTTAAAGGTTTTTCAACGGAAATGTTAAAAAAAATTTGTAATGCTTAATTATTCTATATGTTTCTAAAAATTCAATAAACTACAATTTATGAGCCATATGACACAGACTGAAGTAATTATTTAATTTTAAGATTAAAATCAATTCATTGTTGCAAGTTTAAGAGTCTATAAATTATAAATGTAAGAATCTGGTTAGGTAATAATGGATTTTGAAATCCAATCAAAGGCAATCTGCACTATAACAAGAAACACTAACTAGGGATACTACTGAGTCTGAAGTATAAATGCTAATATCCAAATTGCTTATAGATGGACAAAACTATAATTTTAGGAAAAATAACAATGGTCTTATAATGACAAAATCCAGTGTATGTGTTCTACCCTAAAATTTTCTAATGGAAAATATGATCAACAACAACAAAAAAATAGTTTCAAAGGCCAATATTTTTTATCCTGGTAAAAACGGTACAGTTTCAAAAGCCAGTATTTTTTATCCTAGGCACAATATAGTTTCATTTGGTTGCTGTTAGTTTCTTTCCTGGATGAATGCCTACAGACTTTCTAAAAGACAGGGTAATGACAAAAACGTGTTTCAAGAAAACAGAAATGCCACAAACTGAGGAACGTCAGATATATTATGTCAGAAATGAACTTTCTTCCACAATGACACATTTCAAGCGAGAACATCATATTTCAGAAAACAGATTTCAGGCATCTTTGTCACTTGTTTTTGTTTAAAGAAGGAGGCTAGAACAAAAACTGACTTTGTTTCCATGTCTCTCAAAATTTTTTAACCAAGAAGAAACAGCAAAAGAGATAGTTTCTGGGCTTCCCTGGTGGCGCAGTGGTTGAGAGTCTGCCTGCCAATGCAGGGGACACGGGTTCGGGCCCTGGTCTGGGAAGATCCCACCTGCTGCGGAGCAACTGGGCCTGTGAGCCACAGCTACTGAGCCTGCGCATCTGGAGCCTGTGCTCCGCAACAAGAGAGGCCGCGATAATGAGAGGCCCGCACACCGTGATGAAGAGTGGCCCCCGCTCGCCGCAACTAGAGAAAGCCTTTGCACAGCAACGAAGACCCAACACAGGCAAAAATAAATAAAATTTAAAAAAAAGATAGTTTCTTGTGATTCACTACCACTGCCAAACCTTTTCTTACTCCTATTTCTTCCATTCTGTGCTTCTTTCTTGGCTTTCCTTATTATATTCCCTTGGTTTGTGGTACCATAGCCTATTCCACAGACCTGCCAGTGACACCCTTGGGCATTTGTTTATTTAACCAGTACACTTAAAACTAAACACATTTTAAATTTCTCCTCTGCAATAAAAATTCTTCTTAATTACCCTGTAAATTATTCCTGCCATAAGTACCATGAGTTTAACTTTAATTATAATGAAAGGAAAAGACAAAGGAGAAGGAGAAATTGGATTATTATTCAGACAACTTATCCAGGCCCTACACTGAAGACAAAGGAAATTGCAAAGAAAAACTGTAGTTCTTATAAAGCTAAAAGGTGAATTATAAATATCCAAACATAATTCTACAACATTTAAAGTATGTTTCTTCAAACAAAAGTGTTCACTCTAATTGATGTGTCATTATATCACAATTACAAAACCAACAGGTTAATAAAAATTAGGTGGGATAAAATTTGGGGGCAAAGGTCAAAAGATATTCCGAACTTAATATGTACTTTCCTTCTATCTTCCTCATTCTCCTGCAACTACATTAGTATAATTTTTTTTAAACAATCATATTTAATGTGTTAAGGGGTCAGAAAACTTTTCCTGTAAAGGGCAAGAGAGTAATATTTTAGGCTTTGTGCCATGCATATTCTTCTTTATTGTTGTTTATTTTGTGTCTCTGGTTTTTTTTAAACAATCCTTTAAAAATGTAATAACCATTCTCAGTTCACAGGCAGTACAAAAAGAGGCCAAATGCTGGATCAGGTCCAAGAGTTGTAGCTTGCTAATCCCTATGTTACTGTATACCTGTTACAATTCTAAGGATCTATAAATATTAAATCATTCTAGCGATCCTATGAAGTTGGTGCTATTATTACCATCATTTCCATTTTAAAGCTGGGGAAACTGAGGTACAGAACTTGCCCAAGGTCACAGAACCAAGTAAATGATGGAGCTGAGATTCAAATCTGGGCAGTTTGGCTCCAAAAACCGTGTTCTCAACCACTGCTCTATGCTCTTTCTCTATTACGAAGGGCTTAAGAGTATAAAATGTAAAGGAATTGATGCCAATTCAGAAACCTTCTGGTCAACAAAGAAAGGAATTGTCGTACTGACCATGCCCTCTACTTGCAGAGAAAAAAAATGTCACCTACCAAGAATCAGACTGGAATTCAACTGCCAGCAATATTGGGTGAGATAAGACAACAGAACCTTCCTATTTCTGAAGAAAAGCAATGTTAAACAACTTAGAAACTATACATATATTATGTAATCAAGTCTGGGGATGAATAAAGTCATGTTCAAGCATGCAAGAATTCAGAAAGCATACCTTCCACATAGTCTTTCTTCAGAGGTTCTTTGAGAATGTACTTTAGCACAATGAAGGAGTACACTGAGCAAGAGAAAAACAGTTAAATTATTATGGAAGTTCAAAGGAAGAAGAGATTGTTTTGAAGGGAGCCAGAGGAAGAAGGTAGGTGGGATTTGATTACTCCAAAATAGCAAAGAGGTGGGGGAAAGGGAAGAAAGAACAGGAATGGGGTGTAGGGGGAGCAGTATGGAAGGACAGCTCATTTCAGAAAAAGAATATAATAGCAGAGGCTATCTCTTAGTTATCCCTGTGTATTGCTCTTTGGTTAAAAAGGACCAAAATTAGCATCTGAGTAAAGTCCTTCTCAAATTGCAGTTCCAAGACAATACAGATTTTGTTAAGATCTTCTAGGTGGTTTCTTAAGTTTTCATGCTTTCTTATATGTATATATTATTTTGTATATCAAACTAATCGAATTTTGTTAACAAATGTCACTTTAGTAGAATCATGAAAGGTAACACATTCTTTGCATTTATTCTAGATAACAGTCAAAGAATCATCAGGTGGGCCAAGTAGTCTAAGAAGTCCTTTATTACTTAGCCTCTTTGTACCTTAGTTTCCTCATCTGTAGAATAGAGTTGAACAGGTAGTAGCAGCAGTGGCCATGCAATAAAGAGTATGACTTTCCCAGAGTTGAGTTCAAATCTAGGCTCTGCTACTTAATAGCTGTGTGACCGTGGAAAAGTTTTAACTTTGCCTAGTATCTGTAAAAATGGAGCTAATTATGGTACCAACTTCAAAGGATTGTTGTTAGAATTAAGGCAATAACAAGTATAAATCACTTAACACAGTGCTTGTGGTTCAGCACAAAGTGTAAGCGCTTAGTAGATATTATTGATCTATCCTGCCAACGTAGTTTAAATACACTGCCCCCCATCCCAGCGCCCCTACACCAAAGCTTAACAATCTGTATCTAATAACAATGACAAAAAAATTAGAAAAATTGAACATACTGAAGAAATTAATTTGATTTAGTACTGCCTAAATAGCCAGCAGAGATTATAGAAAAATTAAATGAATTTAATTCAATACCTCTACTCTAATACTCAGGCATTTAAATTTTCTGGCTTTTTGTCTGTGGCAGTCAACCACAAATAACAAACAAACAACAAGACTATTGTGCCCTGAAATCCAAAGCAAACATTAGTTGGAAAGAATTAAGGAATTTATTCTAGTATCCATACTGCACAGAAGTTACCTCTAAGTTTAGAGTGATTCCTAACTGAAAGAATCACAAATATAGGGGTGTCTTCTTGGTATCACAGACATATCTGATCCGCAGGTGTTTGAGTATGGCTGAAGGAGAATTTAACTGCCAATGGGTCTTACAACGTAACGGATGGTGTGTGTAAGCAAATTTTAAAAAATAAATTAAAACATAAAAATTAAATAAAAATTAAAACAGTAGATAAAATTCTGTGAAAACTGAACTAAAGGAGATTCTAAAACAAAGCTCTACAGTGAAATCTACTTCATCAGACAGTATATCACAAGAATATCCTTAATCTAAAGTAGGTCTGCAAGTTAACCTGTACGTTTAGAACCCCATAGCCTGACAGTTAAGAGAAAGTGTTTTTTAATGTTTTACTTCTCATCTAGAAACATTGTTTGTCTGCAGTTTTAAAGAAAAACACCTATCACCTGAATTTCACAAGTTGAAAATTCTCTTTAACATTTTTAAATTAGAGTCATCTTGATAATGGTTGAAATAGAGTGAGTTTCGAAACCAGACTCAGTTAAAGCACATCTTGTCCACTATCCCTTGTGTTATCTTGAATAATCAACATAATCTCTCCACTTTTCACTTTTCTCATCTATGTAATCCTACATATTTATAAAATAATGTATAAAGTTGCATGTTTAATATTTGTCTCTCATATTAGTAAAAACCTCTATGAAAATAAGGACAGTGTCTATCAAGGCAACTGGCCTGGATTCTTCCAAAAGTCACTTCACTGGGGAAAAAAAATGGTAGGGAGGATGCGGTTCTATATTAAATAAGATGAAAGAGACATAACCACACACAATGTATAAAACCTTGCCTCATTTGGAAAAAATGAGAGCTATAAAAGATATTCTTGGGACATTTGGGAAAACTTAGAGTGGATATTAGATAATATAGAATTATTATTAATTTTCTTAGGTATATAAGGGTTTTGTAGTTATGTTGGAGTCCTTATTCTTAGAATGCACGCTGAGGTATATAGCGTGAAATATCATGATTTCTAATGGTTTAGGAAAAAACCCAGTAAATACAGCAAAACATTAACAACTATTAAATTCAGGCAGAGGATGCACAGATTTTTGATGAACTGTTTCAACTTTTCTGTGTGGTTAAAATTTTTCACAACAAAAACTAATGAAAAATGAATAGAATCATATGTTCCAGAAATGCAAGTATAATTCAGTATTGAGCAACCTGTTAATATACTTCCCCTTATTAATAAGTGAAAGAAAAAAGTATGTAACTGTTCAACAGATGCTGAAAAAATACTGTCTTGGAAGTACTCACTCTTTGCAATTAGAGAAGAAAAGCAAAATCTGAGATTGGAAAGAAAGAAAAATTATCACTTACAGATGACATAATTATTTACTCGGAAGCTTCAAGAAAAACAACCTAAAATTTATAAGAAACAGTAAGTTCAGCAAGATTGTTATTAATATACAAATTAACTATATTTAATTTCAATGTCAGAAGAAATGATATATTTGAGTCAAAACTATAATTGAAATTTTGAGTCAGGTGACTCCTACGCATAGCCTAACACTGAATGTTCAGTTTTCAGTAATTTTCAATTTTCAGTGAAGTGTTCTCTTTCTCAAGTATTTAATACAGCAAAATCACTTTCTGAAACAGTCAGAATCCCTTTTTTTCCCCCTCATGTAGTGTAATGGTGGCCCTGTTAATGGCTCCAAGCTCCTGCAAAAAAACGACATCCTACTCTTTGAGGTCTTTTAAACTTATATTTTCTAGCTTTAGTTTTAGCTTTTGTCAGATCTTTCTTAGCCTTTTTATTTTTCATTTTTCTTTCTATTTTTATCAATACCAATTGTTTCCTTTTTAGAACCATTTCCTACAAAATGATCCTGCACAAAAGTCTGTGTCACTTCATGGAAGTTATTGTAAACAGGAAAAATAGTGGCAAATGCTAAAGTAGGACAATCATCTAGGCTCACCTACTAGCTGACCCCCACACCCTAGCCTGAAGAGTATGTAATTAAAAGTCATGGCTTAACAAAATTATTATACTTCTATTTGAAAATATATACTACTAAGGTTCTATCTGAAAATTCACAAAGATCTCAGAACTCAAGCCTCAGAATATACCAAACGTATTGGTCAATTTCCAACTTTGACGGATTAAGAGAAATAAACAGGAGTAATGGGAAGTAAAACAGAAAACAGAGGACAAGAGACAGACACAGGTAAAATAAGAAATTGAAAAAATACACAATTGCAGTTTTATTGTCTCTTTTTTTTAGACCATCCTAAAAGATAATTTTATAAGATAAAACATTCACTCCTAATCTTTCAACACTCTATAGAATCCTCACAAAGTCCTTGTTATAACTTTTTGTTGACAAATATTACTGAAACCTAATGAGTAAAAATTAAGGTGTTCAAGCATGTTGGAAGAATTTGAATGTCACTTTCTCATATTGTCATTTTGTAAAGCAATATTTTGATACATACTACTCTCTCCAAATAAGTATATCAATATGCCAAAATGAGTTTTCCATAATGTGCATTTTAAAATATCAAGAATATGTGTGTCTAAACAATGGGAATTAAAATAACAATTTCATTAGGTCTTTTTGAAACTGCACAAAACAGAAATCATGTTATCAATCAGTATTTTATGCAAGGCAAAACAAAACACCTAGAATGCTAACATGATATATTTTAAATTGTTCTCTTTGATTTGGCAAACACAGATGATCCCTCCTAGTAAGTTTTCTTGACCAGCTGTAGTTTTTAAGATTATTACTTTCCTCTCAAAGTTATCTAACCATGAAAAAATGACACTAAAAAAGGCCTCAAATTATATATAGTTCCTCAGAGGATATTTAATCTGACCTATTCTTCATATCAAATTAGTCTGGAGCCATGGTTCTCAACCTAGTTTCCCCAATAAAATAGTTGCTAAAACCCCATCCTCTGACATGCTGATTGAGCATTAACAATTCTTACTAACAACTGAAACGTTCAGGACAGTTTCATACCAGTATGTAATCTAGACATAAGGAAAAAAAAAATCATTCTTAATTTTGTCAGCTTTTTTATTATTTTTATCTCATCTTCTTCTACTTGCCCCTCTGCTTGCCCAGCTTTTGACATAACTGTCTCCTTTGCCTCAACTTGAACATGTCAGACACACTCCTGTCTCAGGACTAATGCCCTTGCTCTTCTCTCTGCCTATAAAGGTTCTTCTCCAAGGTATTTGCATGTCTCCCTCCCATACCTCCTTTAGGTCTTTCTTTGCTCAGATGTCAACTTCCTAGGAAGGTCTTCCTCAAAAACCCAGTTTAAAATTACAACTTCCTCTCCCATCCCCAGAACTCTCTTTTACACTTCCTTGCTTAACTTTGGCCATGGCACTTACTTATCAACAGCTGACCATTAGTTTTTGCATTTATTTTCTGTCTCCTTCTACTAGTATATAAGGCCAATGAGGGCAGTTTCTTTATGGGAACTAAACTACAGCTGGATAGCTAAATAGCACCAAACAGTAATGCATTTCTACAAAGAAAAAAAAGTAATAATATTTTAAAAATAGTACATTATCCAGAAAATAATTAAAACAACATGCTCTGACTTAGTTATATACCAAAAGTCCTTAAATAAGGTATATAATCACTATTTAGAAGATTGATCTGAAAGAAGTCACTTTTCCTCTATATTTCAGTTTCCACATCTATAAAACAGACATTTTACAAGGGTGTCGTAAGGATAAAATCAAAGTAAAAGGCTTTAAAACTTTAAAAAATTAAACAAATGTAAAGTGATAGTGGTAGGGTATAATCAAGAGTTGTTATTTAGAATGTGAACAAAATTCTAAACATAAAACACAGGGAACTGAGACAAGCTGATATAACATGATTATCTGTTACTACATATAAATTAAAAATTAGACATCCACAAGTAGAAATATGGACACTACTGCATACCTGAGACACAAAAATATCTATTCTACATTGAAGAAAAAAAGACAAAGTTACTTAATTTTTCTGGCTTTTTCATGTTTAATCATTCATGTTTAATCAAAAATTCTTGAGCTACTTAACCTCCCTATGGTTCAGTTTTCTCATGACTAAAATGGAAATAACAGAAAATGTTAGATGTTAAATGATAATGATAGAGTGACAGAGGTCACATCTGATCCCAAATCTGGCTCTAAAGTTTTTGCTCCTTCCATTACACTTTTAGGGCATATTATCCAAACCAGGTAAAAAGTTGAAGGTGTGCCTAGGGAAATCATATCTTTCAGAAGAAGCAGAAGACTATGTTCAAGTGATAATGCTCAAAGAACAGTATCAGTGTGTATGTTATCAATATTACCATGACTTCACAGAACCTGCTAAAACAATAACTAAAAATAAGATTGAAAAATAACCTGAAACATCAAAGAACATCTAGAGTAATATTGTCTCCAACCACGTCTCTCAATCTAAAATATTAAAACCATTTATGCCCTTTTTCTTATACAATTGTAGGTTAAAAAAATTCATAAAAGAATGAAAAAGTAGATGCAGTAACAAAGAGAATGTAGTGGATAACTGCCCATTCTTGGCCACCCAACATCTGAACTCCTTTTCTACATTTGAGAAATTCTCTACCTGATGAATGTTGATGGCCTGCAGAGCTCACTTCCCACTACACCTCCTGAAAACGCCAGACGTTCACTTCCCAATCATTCCTGGAGTTATGGCACTAGCATATATCCTTAGAGCAACTACTCAGAAACACCCATCAGGGCTTTAAATTGAAGGATAATGATGCAATAGAGGGAGAATCCATTCCGGAGACAGGTGGAAACTGATGACAGTAACATCAAGGTTCTGAGGTAGCAGTGTCAGAGGTAACAGGTGGCATTTGTGGGCTAGGATAATCAAGGTGCAAGTAAGTATTCATTGTTGGTGGCAGCCATGCATATATTCACCAGATGAATGTTGTGCTGTGATTTTTGGCTGTGGTCTTGTCTGCTGCCTAACTTCCCTTATTTTTGTCCTTTTTTTGAGACTAGTTTTCCAACTTTCCCAGTGATTCCTTGAGATTCTCAATATTCTTTCAAAATTTTTTTTCAGTTCTTAAAACAGCCAAAGTTGATTTCTATTATTTGTAACTAAGAACTCTAATTTATATACCCTTAATTCATAATTTATTCAATCATTCTAGTCATGCATTATGTTTTTGTTACAAAGTGTTTGAATACTCCATTAAATGCAAAACAAAATTTAGGATTATGATTTTTATACTCAAATTTGTTTCATAGTACTTGTATATAGAGATTAATTATATTTTATATAATGAGTATAGTCCTGAAAGTTAGATAATCATACTTATTGCACAATAGTTAGGTCTTAGGTATGTTTCAGTAAAACTTTTTGCTTGCAAATTAAAATATAAAAAATTATAAAATCTCGGTATTTTATTATGTAGTAGTTAATTTCTGCAACCAAGATGGAATAACATAGGTAAGTAAGCAGAGGTGGCAGTGAGAAATATGATTTATTTTTACTAAAGCAAATCCATCATTATATAAATTTGAGAAACTACAACTAGCCAAGTTCCACCCAGACTAGAACTTTATTGCTTTTGGTCAGAGGTCACTGGGGAAATAAGCACGATGTGATCTTTGAAATGTTATAAACTACAAAAAAGTAATAAACATAAAAGTCAGTATATTCAAATTAATTTCAAAGAGAGTCATCAAATTAACACATGACTATCATTTTATTTAAAATTCCTAAAACAACTGAGCTATAACTCTGATCAATAAAAGGACTGAGATGGTTTCTTATTTACCCACAACAGTCAATAATGCATTTGCTGTTGGCATTCTAAGGTAAATGCTAAAGAAAATGTCTCCAAGAAACATCTGATCATGCCCTTATCTGAAACTATATCGGAAGTAATAGGGAAGGTTGTCTAACTCAGGGGCTCCTACAGAAGATAAATGAACTGGGTGGAGATAAAGATGAGATTGTTCACGAGTATCTTCAATGTGGCAGTGAGCATGGTCTGGAATCACACTGCTATAAAAGTGTCTGGGCTTTGGAAAAATATGAGTGACAATGTATATTTGAGAGACCTACTTTAATTACTTTTAATTATTCTATAGCACTCTGACAGATGAGGCAGTTATGCAACTCAGTATTTATATATGAAAAGATCTGTAGGCATATATAGAAGTAGTGTATTATCTTGATGTTTATGATAGCTACATGAATAAAAATTTAAGTATCATAGAAATTCTGCTATTACGTTAAGTAATTTTCTGCTTAACAAGGTCAAAGAACAACTCCATGAAGCAAGAGTACAGACTGGGTTTGAGTATCAAATAGCTCTAGATTTTAATTCTGGTTCTATCTGTTTGATGAAGATCAAGATAACCTGTGCAACATCAGTTTCCTCATCTGTAAAAGGGAAATGATTAATACTAACCTTGCAAGAGTTCCCTGAGAATTAAATGAGATAATATAAGTAAAAGCCTTATCACTGAGTTACCAAGAATATAATAGGTGCTCAAAAAAATATTACTTCCTCTTTCTTTTCTCTGATCCTCCCAGCTCCTCTCCATTGCCTCTGGCATTCTTTATAATGTTAACATGCAAAGAACTGACTAAATCTAGGTTCTTACAGTTTCTTCACAATTGTAGCAGTAAAAATATTTTCATTAAGTTTTTTTTTAGTATTTATTTTCTTTATTTTTTTGGCTGCATAGGGTCTTTGTTGCAGCGCGTGAGCTTCTCTCCAGTTGCTCGGCGCGCGGGATTCTCTCTAGTTGTGGCATGCGGGTTTTCTCTCTGTAGTTGTGGCGCGTGGGCTCTGTAGTTTGGGGCACGCGAACACTCTCATTGAGGCTTGCGAGCTCAGAAATTGTCACGTGCGGGCTTAGTTGCCTCGCAGCATGGGATCTTAGTTCCCCCACCAGGGATCGAACCCGCGTCCTCTGCACTGGAAGGCGGATTCTTTACCACTGGACCACAAGGAAAGTCCTCCTCATTAAGTTTTAAATGTGACTTTCATAAAAGCATAAAAACATATTTAAATTAGAACAAACAACTTCATAACTTTTATCAGCCACATTTGGTTTGGCCAATAATGTGAAATGAACAAACTTACTTAAATTCGTAATTTAAAAAATTTAAATTCAAATCCTAAAATAACTTCAAAACTTAAATTCCTAAAAACTCTTTTATTTGTCACTTAAGCATATGACTAATTACCTTATAAAACCTACTCATATATTATAAACTATAGTAAGCATGTTGATAAGACCTTTCTGTGTTAGATAAATGAAAGGAACTTGAAGAACTATCACATAAACAGTTCTAACATTCCTTTTCAATGATGCCTATGGGTATGCTTTTTATCACTGTCAAAATGGAATGTCATGAATCCAAAAGAGTATATTTAAGAAGTGTGCACTTGATAATGGCTACTCTGACATTCTGGAAATTGTAAGCCTTGTATGGCTAATTAAAATACTCATGGAATAAGTAGTACATATTGATATAAGCACAAATAAATTAAAAATTAAAGTTCATAGCTAACAGAGGTAGGTCAAAAAAGATACAGGGAAAAAAATACGATTTAGGAAACAGGTCTATCTGATTAGTAAATTTTATCCTAGACATTATTTAATTAAATGTCTCATTTAACTCTGAAACCTGATTATTGTAAGAATAATGGAATTACCAACAACCCAGTCCAAAACATATATTCATATGATATAAAAGGAGAGGAGAAGAATTCTTGACTTTACCAAAACGTTTAACCAAAGGCATATTTGTTTAACACAACTTGAAGATGAGACACTTGCTTTGTTAATATAGAGACAGGTTAGCGTAGTGCCTAAGAGCAAAAGCTCTCCAACAATACTGACGGCCACTTAGTCTAACTGTATAATCTTGAGGAAATTAGTTCAAGCTCTCTGTACCTCATATCCCTGGATCCTCTGTCAAGAATAAAAATAGCACCTGTCTCCCAGGGTTGTTTTGAAATATTAACTCAATAAATACACGTAAGTCTCTTCAAAAGGTCCCATGAACATAGTAAATGTCAATATACATTAGCATCTTATTACAATTACTACTACTATTGTTGACACTTGAAAGTATCTATGATGGTTATACAAGGCTATAAAATCATCAAGCAAAGCAAACAGTTGAAAAAGCTTAATTTACTAGCGAGTTATCACTTAAACAGAAAGCATTTACCAAGGACTCTAATGAAATGGAGGAAGAAAAAGCACCTTGGTAAATAGAAGGTTTGGGGAGGAAGCTAGGATTTACCACCTTGAAAAAAGGCATTATAAACAAATCCTCCAGTTAACTGATGACAGCTCAACCTCAATATAAGATAAGAGGAGATAACCAAGATGGATGGATCCCAAATTCAGGAAATTCTGGGGAGTGCTTAAGCCCTCCCTTGGCTTCATTTCCTTCCTTCAGTAATCTCCCAATTCTCTGTTCCCCTTACCAGCAAAACTTCTCAAAAGAGTTCTACTTGGCTCTTTCTACTTCTCAACCTTCATTCCTTCTTCTATTAAAATCTGATTTCTGCCCCAACCATCCCACTGAAATAACTCCTGAAGGCCATAAAACAACCTTCAACTTGCCAAATCCAAAGGTTAATTCACAAACCTCATCTCGGTCAACCTCTCAGGGTCATTCAACACAGTTGTATCCTTAGAACATTTCTTCTCTTTGTTTCAATGATGTATCTCTTCTAGTATTCCTCCTAATTTCCTGGGTCCTTCTATTCTGCTTTATAAATGGAAAAGTAGCCCGAGGCTTAAATCTGGGTCCCCTTTTCTGCTATGGCTACACATTGTCTCTTGATAATCTCCTATGGTTTAAAAAACCATCTATATGCTACTGACTCCTAAATTTACATTTCAGCACTAAACTTTCCCCTGAGCTCTAGACTTATATATTCATTCATTCAACAAATCTTTATTGAATACACACATTATGCACCAGGCATTATTCTAGGCTACTGGGATACAGAGATAAATAAGACAAAGTCTTTGAATTTTAGATAGGAAGAAAGATAATAAACAAATGTGGGGGGGGGTAAGTGGAATGAAGAAAAAGAAAATGTGTTACAGAAATACAGAATGATAGGCAGGCATGGAGAGACGGTAAGAAAAAACCTCTCTTACACGGTCACACCTGAACCGAAATTGGTATGAAGTGAGAGAACAAGCTCTGTGGAAATATGTAGGAAGAGCAAGTTCAGCAGAAGAAACAGCAAATGTAAATACCCTAAACTCAGGAATAATGTTGACACCCTGAAGGAACAGCAAAGAGTCCTGGACAGTGTAGTTGAAACACAGTGAAACGCATTTGAATATGAAGTCAGAAAAGTAGAAAGAGACCAGATCTAATAGAGCATTATAGCCATGGTAAAGTGTTTAGACTTTATAGGAAAAAAGCTGGAGCATTTAATCAAGGAAGCGACATTGTAAGATTTTCATTTTTAAAAGATCACTCTGGCTGCAATGTGAAAGACGGATTACATAGGGACACGATTAGAAGTTGGGAGGCCAGAGAAGAGGTTACTGTAATAGTCTAGGTAAGCAGAAATGGTGACTTGCACCAAAGAGATCGTACCAGTAATCAAAGTAATCAGATTGGGCATATGTTTTAAAGACAGTTGTCAGCAGTTACTCTAAGGGACTGAATATAGGATATAAGACAAAAAGAAGGAATAAAGAACAACTGCCAAACTGGGTGAATGGCAGTGCTGTTTACTAGCATGCAGCAGGCACTGTTACCCACTTGGCTATCAGACACCTCAAAAGTAGCATGGTTAAAACAAAGTTACTTATTTTCATCAAAAACCTTGTTCCTCTTTTAGTCTTCTCCATCTCAGATGCTACCACATAATCCTTTTCTATTTCCTTCTAGCACTTGTCCCTATCTGAATAACTTAGTTTATTTACATATTGTCCACTATAGAGCAGGCTCTATGAGAGTAAAGACCTTGACTGTCTTGTCCACTGCTATATCCCTGGATCCTATAACATTGCCTGATATATAGTAGGCACTCAAATATCTGTTGAATGGGTGAGTAAATGAGTGAAAAAAACCCTCCTATTGTCTCCTTTGTCACTTATTCTCTTCGGCTTGGCCAGTTAATATTGGTGCTCTCCAATTTCTAGACTCTCTTCTCACTAGCTCTCAGAAGGCATTCTTACCCACCACTTCAATTTCCATCTATTCGCCCATGTTTTGAACATTTTTATCTCCAGTCCAGAGTTCTTTGAGACCTAACCTAATATATGTTTCTCAAGATTTCAACATGGATGACTCAAAGGTATTTCAAATTCAGCAAGAGCTAACTAGTGAGCTTTACCACCAAACCGGTCCCATTTCCGATGTTCTGTATCCTGATAAACAGCATCAACATGCATCCAGATAGGCAAGCCAGAAATATTTCAGTCATCCTTGATACCTTCTTCTCCCCCAGCCCCTGGTAATCAATCTATTGCCAAGTCCTGTTGATTTTATCTTGTAACCATTTTTCAAATCTATCTATTTCCCTTTCTGAAAAGACTTTTGCCATCAGGCTAGTCCATCTTATTTAGCTTGATTATTGCAACAGCTTTCTAATAATCTCCCCGTAGCTACTCTGGTACCTCTATAATCTATTTGTCCATATTTGATCTTTTCAAAAAGGAAGCCCTGACATCTATTACATGAAACTTTTCAGTAGCTTCTCATGCCTCTTAGGGAGAACGAAAGGCCACCCTCCCAGGCCTGGCCAGTCCAGCCCGTGCATATATTTCTGGCCTAATCTCACACCACTCTTCTTTTTGGTTTCTGTGCTACAACCACATCAGCCTTCTTTCAGCTCCTTAAGCGTGACGTTACTCACCTGCAACAGGACAGGCTCTTCTTAAAGGATCTCACAGAACCCACCGTCACAGCACTTCCCTCAGCTTGTAAATATGTGCTTATTATATCGATGTCTATTCCCTTCACAAGATTATAAACGCCATGAGAGCAGAGATTGTGTCTCACTTTCTTCATCACTATATCTCCAGCATCCATTAAAATTTAAGAATTCCTCAGGGGTTTCCCTGGTGGCGCAGTGGTTAAGAATCTGCCTGCCAATGCAGGGGACATGGGTTCGAGCCCTCATCCGGGAAGATCCCACATGCCATGGAGCAACTAAGCCCGTGCGCCACAACTACTGAGCCTGCACTCTAGAGCCTGCGAGCCACAACCACTGAAGCCCGTGCACCCTAGAGCCTGTGTGCCTCAACTACTGAGCCCACACGCTGCAACTACTTGAAGGCTACGTGCTCTAGGGCCCATGTACCACGACTACTGAGCCACGTGCTGCAACTACTGAAGTCCGTGTGTCTAGAGCCCGTGCTCCGCAACAAGAGAAGCCGCTGCAATGAGAAGCCCACGCACTGCAACGAAGAGTAGCCCACACTCACCGCAACCAGAGAAAGCCCACGCAGCAACGAAAACCCAATGCAGCCAAATAAATAAATAAATAAATAAATAATGAAATGAAAAAAAAAAAAAAAAAAGAATTCCTCAGATGCTTGGTACATGGATTTCTGCATCTGAGAAGTTCTCTGATGGCAGTATAGTACACTGGCTAAACTGGAGTCAAAGAGATTTGGGGTTAAGTCCCGAATGCATCTGCTATATAACTTTAGGAAAGTTACTTAACCTCTTGAAGCCTGAAATACCTCGTTGGATTTTGTGAGGATCAAATGAGATAATGCACATAGTATGCTTAGCACAGTTTCTGACACACAGAAGAAGTTCAATATATGTTAGCTATTATTAGCTATTTTTCATTCATTCAAATAGCCATTTAGGTTGGCTAGTTTAAGTACCTTATTTTTACCCTTTTTCTAACTATACCTTCAACTCAAGTAAATATAAATATATTTTCATAAATAATTTTTATTTAACATTTAATATCAAGTATCTGCATCCTAAAAAAAAACCATAGCATAATAAACATATAGTAAGTATATAATATTAGTTATCTCCTCTGTGTAAAAAAGTTACACCCAAAGTGAGCAGCTTAAAACAAACACTTTTTATCTCAGAGCTGTGGGTAAATAATCTGAAAGTGGCCTAGCTGAGTGCGTCTGGCTCCAGTTCTCATGAGGCTCTAGTCAAGCTGTCAGCCTGGGCTGCAGCCATCTCAAGACTCAACGGGGCTGAAGGATCTGCTCCTAAGCTCACTCACACAGTCGTTGGCAGACTTTAGGTCTTCAAAAATTTTTACTGAGGTCTAATGTTATAAACAGTAGATGAAAATGTCTCCCATCATTTATAAAATTGCTATGAAACGATGCCATCCATTATGCTATTTAACACCTTCTATAAAATTCAATAAATTTCTCTCTGTGTTTCATCTTACAGAAAAGTTTCTCTCTTGACCAAAAGGCATATGTCTTTTTACTATACAAAGGTGTTATTTTTTTATTGGATTTCTCTTTTTACTCTGACAGTTGGTACAGATAGATTTTTTTGCCAAACTAACCTCCACCTAGACTTTTCTAGATTTTTCTCCCCCTCCTGCCCTTATTCTGCCGCCTTCTTTTTTTTTTTTTAAAGGAATTTTATTTTTTTATTTAACTTGGTTGCACCAGGTCTTAGTTGCAGCTCGCTGGCTCCTTAGTTGTGGCATGCAAACTCTTAGTTGTGGCATGCATGCAGGATTTATTTCCCTGACCAGGGATCAAACCCAGGCCCCCTGCACTGGGAGCGTGGAGTCTTAACCACCACGCCACCAGGGAAGCCCCCTGCCTTCTTTTATTACATGGCTCTTTCCTTTTATCACTATTTTAATAATCCTATTATTAATATTGATATATCACTTCCTAACATTCACATACAGTATTTGGTATTAGGAAGAGTATAAGTAATCGATCAACTATTAACTAATTAGTAAGTTGACAATATCAAAATTTGTGTAACCACCAAAAACATATTTAAATAAATTTAAAATAATATTCTATTTTAAATTTGTGTTTACTTTACCAT
The DNA here is from genome assembly GCF_965194825.1 of Balaenoptera physalus. NCBI lineage: Eukaryota > Metazoa > Chordata > Mammalia > Artiodactyla > Balaenopteridae > Balaenoptera > Balaenoptera physalus. Next base: position 72,068,936 of record NC_138889.1, on the reverse strand, counting down.
ATGTGAGTGAAAATACTATCTGGTCAGCCCTTCTCAACACCACAGAGCTAAAAAGAAGTCAAAACTGCTTAAGCTCTATAAGTGTGCTGTCCCATACAATAGCCACTAGCCATATGTAACAATTTAATCAAAATTAAATAAAACTTAAAGTTCCATTTCTCAACCACACTAGCCATATTTCAAGGGCTCAATAATAAACATGAATTTCAAAGCTATATAAATCTTTGCCTTTATATCCACAAATATAACTTAGATCCACAAATAGAGAAGCAAGCTTAAAATAGGGCCAAAGGAAGAATGTTATCATGTTCACTTTGCAACCTGCCAAGACCAATACAAATAGCAACACACACACACACACACACACACACATACACACACACGTTTAGACATTTATAGTCTCTCTGAATCTAACCATCCCCTCCCCTGGACTAGAACATGTCAAAGTAATGAAAAATGATCACAGGTTAGATTAACTAGGATGCTGAGAAAGTAGGCTTCCCCTTTAATCAAAACCAAACAACCTGCTACAGTCATTAAAAAAAAAGTTGCACACATACAACCACTACCACCATCCAGTACTAGCCAGGTTGTGGTAAAACTGGTGTTCTCCCACAACTCTTGAAATGCAAAACAGCAGTAGAAACACCCTGAAATCCAACTAAATTATAGTACTTGAGATTGTTCCCATCACATATGTTATTTCCTCTGCCTGAAGTGTTTTTCTTTACCATCTTTACCTAATGAAATCCTGCTATACAAGAGTTCAGAACTTAAAACACTTATACTCCGCACAAGATATTTGATATACAATGCTTTGAGTAACAGATATTTGTATAAATATTTTAACTCTCTCTGAGAACGTTATTGGCCTAAAGCAAAGACTATTTCTTGTATTTTTTGTATTTATCATGGTGTCCTACACATAACTGGTAATCAAGTTTTTTTAAATAAATACTAAATGAAATAAGTCTATGTGCCTGACAGTAAAGGATCTCAATATCATTCTTTTGTACAACTTTATGAGACGTATTAAAGGAATCATAGGACAATCTCTAGTATAATCAAGCAGTTCACTAAGACATTATATTATATTAAGGCATTATTTAAATATGACATTAGTAGGAGGACTTGTATTTAATACTCCTATGCAACCACCTGCAAAGAAAATTACTTAAGTCAATCCATAGGATTATGATCTACTTTTAAACACATCTCTTGCACACCCACATAAACCACTTTTCCTATCTTGGGTAAAATTTAAATACTAACACACACAAAGAAAAGAAAACAGAAGTACAAATGGTAGGAGTTTGCACACTATTCTCTAGATACAGCTATCCTTAGACTTGGAAGAATGACTAAATTTTTTCTTGGCTTCTCAGCTTAAATCATTTCTAGTATTCAGTGTGCAGCATGATTTTAAAGGAAATTCTTTCCTTCCCTAACATGTTCTCAAGTCTAATCAAATTGCAAACTTGCATGTGGCCATATTATGATCCTTGGCCCCTAACCAGACTAACTATCCCGAATGAGAACACAAAGAGCATTTTTACCAGCTGTGAATGCTGTCACTGATTCATTACCCTTCTGGTCCTCTCACTTGCATTCTGGATCACCCCTTAAGCTTCAGACCAGTTAGGCCCTGCTCATTCTATCTGAGATCCTTAAGAAGCAAAAGCAGTGAAGAGCCAACCCACGAAAAACTGCAAATGTAACTTCATCCCTTTTGCCCATTATATCTTTAATCAGAGCTTCTAAATGTGACTAACAGTTTCTAAAAAGGGGGCAATCATTGGCTTATAAAGCTGGGCAGGAAGTTGGCATAGTTCTGAAAGAAAAACTGTAGAAAGAAGGGCCTCAAAAAAATGGAAGTAGGTCTCCTTCAGTTGGCTGGGGGGTGTGTGTGTGTATGTCTCTCCCTAACCACCCTCCCCCGACACCCAACTCTTATCCCTGGTAGTTTCCCCTTAGCTTTATTATTTTTTTTTTTAACTTTTCTTTTTTTTTTAAACTTTGGGTTTATTTTTTATTTATTTATTTATGGCTGTGTTGGGTCTTCGTTTCTGTGCGAGGGCTTTCTCTAGTTGCGGCAAGTGGGGGCCATTCTTCATCGCGGTGCGCGGGCCTCTCATTATCGCGGCCTCTCTTGTTGCAGAGTACAGGCTCCAGACGCGCAAGCTCAGTAATTGTGGCTCACGGGCCTAGTTGCTCCGCGGCATGTGGGATCTTCCCAGACCAGGGCTCGAACCCGTGTCCCCTGCATTGGCAGGCGGATTCTCAACCACTGCGCCACCAGGGAAGCCCCACTTTATTATTTAAGCAGAACTTCTCCACATGGAATTGGAAGATGGCTGCCAAAAGCTTCATAGCCTAAATCTCACACTCGTAATAGCAGTGTAAAGAGAGGTTCCGTTCCTCCAACGCATGCATATCAATCTCTGGCTGGACAAGACTCTGATGGACTTTGGTCACATGCCCACTCAGACTTAGACCTACTATTGTATCGACGGCATTAACCTAGATCACCAGGATGAGTAATGTGCCCATCCCTTTGGTGGTTGGGCGGAAGTGTAGGGGGAGAATGGGTGGGCAAGACAGGTTTCTAAAAGAAGAGGGATTGAGTAGAAGGGAACATCCTGAGAAACCAAAAACAACAGCTATTACAGTCAACCCAAAAAAATCAATCAACTATTCAGCACCACATCTGTGCCAGGTGCCACACTAGACCTTTACATATACTACCTCGTGGAAGGCTCACAATGACATCATCAGAGTGGTATTATCATAGCCATTCTCTAGATGAGGAAGTTAAGGTTCAGAAAGGTTAAGTAACATACAAAAGTAAGTTGCAAAGGATTCAAAAGCAGGACTAACTCCAAGGCATATGTATACTCATTCACCTGTTCTACAATGGTGCCCCAAATGTCTTCCAAACCAAAAACTGACGGTGACTACTTTGCAACTTCTCACCAAGATAAATGGCTTAAGGGAGCTTGAACTATAAATGTAGAGTGTTATTTTACTTTTAGAGGGATTCCTCTGGGTCAGGCAAGATTAAAGATATTGTGAAACCATGAACAGGAATAATATAATTAAGGACATATATCCAAATAGTAAGGATATGAAAGTTAGCCAGGAAGGGAAAAAAAAGGTATTTTATCACCATTATCTTTATGTACATCTAAGAACAAAAAATGCCCAATATGGGGAGTCTAATAGGAAACCCTATAATAAAGCTATGACAAAAGTATATAGAAAAAAAAAAGAAAGTACATAGGAGAAAAAGAGAAACCTATTATACGAAAAGCAACAGCACAGAAACTTGTCTTCCTAACTTTGGCACTAGTTTGGGGTGGGGGGGGGCGGTAACTCCCCTTCAAATTTGAACCGCCATCCAGAACTAACACAGAGTTGTAATCTGAATTCATGCTACTAGTGTGGTCCAAATTCTCAACCACTAAATTTAATTTAAAATGGTCTCAGGTTGCTAGGGCCCCCACGCTATGGCAGAAGCAAACACAAATCTTTTATGGAAGAACTGACTTCAATCCACACTGACACTGATTGTCAGATGCCACTGATTGTAACGTACACCCAGATTTCAGAGGTTTTACAATGTGGTGGGGTGGGGGGGAAGTGAATATTAAAACCAATGAGACAAGTATCCTCAGGAAGGAAAAGATTGGAAACCACTGCTCTACAGTGGTAGCATTTACATGGAAATTTACTTCCAAATTCACTTTCTCCAAGTTTGAATTCTCCTCTAGCCGTTTCCTTCCAATTCTTCTATCTCACCTCACCACCACTACTACCACACAAACTTTTGCACTTTCTTCAGAGACCTAACATGTAGCCCACACTAATCTTTCCCAATTCAAGATTCTAAAAACATTTAGTTTGTAACCCAATATTTAACACCTGCTAATCATAGTAGCCACACTGTTCTGTATGAGAAACTCTCCAACAAAGAATTAGCATTTCTGGCAATGAGGTATAGCTAGATTTTGGAAGTATTTCTCCCTACTTAATACATAATAAAATACCACTGATTGAAAATCTTTGGTTTTATAAACAGTTCTTAAAAGTCACTGTTATTAAAAAAAATCTTTAATCCATTTTTTAAACATTTTATTTGAGCATAACTGCAAACTTACAGAAGAGTTGCAAAACAAGATTAGTGCATAGAAGTCCTGTTTGTCCTTACCTGGACTAATCTACTGTTAATATTTTGTCCTAGGGACTTCCCTGGTGGTCCAGTGGTAAAGAATCCACCTTCCAATGCAGGGGATGTGGGTGCAATCCCTGGTCAGGGAACTAAGATCCCACACGCCACGGGGCAACTAAGCCCGTGCGCCACAACTACTAAGCTCACACCTCAACAAGAGAGCACGTGTGCTGCAAACTGCAGAAACCCACGCGCTCTGGAGCCCGCGCACCACAACTAGAGAGAAGCCTGCGCGCCGCAAGGAAGAGCCCGCATCCGGCAATGAAAGATCTTGCATGCCTCAACAAAGATCCCGCGTGCTGCAACTAAGACCCAACGCAGCCAAAAAATAATAAAAGAAAATTTAAAAATAAAAATAAATAAATATTTTTAAAATATTTTGTCCTACTTACCTTATCATATATGCACCCTTACAAGCACACTCTATTTTTTCCTCTTGAACTTTTTGAGAGAAAATTGCTTATATCATACCCTCTTATCCCTAAATTCTTCAGTGTAAATTTATAAGAATAGGGATATTCTCTTACATAACCATACTACAGTTAACTTCAGAAAAACCAACGCTGCTAAATACTCGTATCAAATCTACTGTCCTGTTCTAATTTTGTCAATCGACCCAATAATGTCCTATAAGTTTTTATAGGATCCAATCTACAATCGGTACTACATTTAGTTACATCTCTTTACTCTCCTTTAATCTGAAACCTATCTAAAGCCTCTCTTTGCCTTTTATGACACTGACTTTTTTTAGAATATAAACCTTTGTTTTTAATAGTATGCTCCTCATTTTGGGGTTTGTCTGATCTTTTCTCATAATTAGATTTAGGTTATTCATTCTTGGTTGAAATACTAATACTGCTTGGAGAATCACATCTGGAAACACACGATATCTATCTACCCCTTACTGCTATTAATTTTAATCATCGATCAAGGTGTTGTCTGATTTATCCTCTGTATAGTTATTGTTTTTTTCCCTTGCAACTAATAAGCAATCTGCAAGGATACTCTTTAAAATCACTGAAATATCCTGTTCCTCATTAAAAGTTCCCCATGAATTTAGCAACCATTGATGATTCTTGCCTGATCCAATCTGCAAAATTTAAATCCATTTTAATCATTCATTTTAAAACTATATTAACTATATTTTATGATAGATAAAGTTCATACTGAGAAGTCTAAAAATGTACTTATCGTTATTTGAATTACATGAACTTTAGCTTGCATATAATAACTAAATATTAAAATAAATATCATTTATTTTAACCACTTTAGATCATTCATGTCCTGTATAAGTTTTCTAACAAGCATGCTGAGCACTGTACTACCATCTTTGAGATTAAATGTAAAATTCAACTTTTGCCATGTGAGTATTTATAAAGATGTCACAAGATACCAAAAAAAAAAAAAGAAAGAAAAAGAAAATAAATGGTACTTTTATCATAGCCAAAAATATTTTCTGTTTATCACTAAAATTTACCTATCTACAGTCAACTGTTTTTGTTTTTGTGCATTAGCTAGAATATAAAGGGGAAATACTGGAACACAGGGTGGGGCATATAAATTGTTGCTACTATTTTGAAAGACAACTTGGCAACTGCTCTAAAACTTTTAAAGGCATATGCCTATGGATAAACTTATACACAATGCAAGTATACAAATTACAAGGAAACTGTTTATCAATAGAAGCCAGGTCAATAAATTACACTGTATTCAAACAATGCACTACCATACAGCTGTTATAAAGAACAAGATGGAGGATTTACCAGGTGGTCCAGTGGTTAAGAATCCACCTTCCAATGCAGGGGATGCAGGTTAGATCCCTTGTCAGGGAACTAAGATCCCACATGCTGCGGGGCATCTAAGCCCTTGCACCGCAATTACTGAGCCTGCACACTCTAGAGCCTGTGCCACAACTAGAGAGCCCACGAGCCGCAACTACTGAGCCCACATGCTCTGGAGCCCACGCGCCACAATGAAAGATTGCACATGCCTCAATGAAGATCCTGCATGCCGCAGCTAAAGACCCGAAGCAACAAAAAAAAAAAAAAAAAAAAAAGAACAAGATGGGTCTATGAAAGATATCAGTAATATGTACTAAGTGACAAAAATGTTGCAGAACAGTATTGTAGATCCTATACATGTAAAAAGAGAAAGGAAAGGGAGATACACTATATATGTAAATTTATACACACAAACATACCCTTACATATGCTTGCATAAACATCTAAAATTCTAGAAGGAAACACAAGAACCTGTTAGCAAAGTTTATCTCTAGGGAATAAGACTGCAGGGGTCAGGAACTTTTACTTTCCATTTTTCTTATTCTACTATTTAAATTGCTAACCACAAGCATGAATTATTTATAATTTTTTAAAATTTGTGACAATTTTCTCAATACCAGAGGTGAACTAGCAATTACAACTGAAAGTGAAATAAAAAGAATTATCACCTGCCAGAAAGAGCATAAAACTATATTTTTTCATATTCTAATTCTAATCTCCAATCCAGAAGGAGAAATTATCAATTGTTGTGCACATACACATAGTAGGCACTTAGCTAATGTTTTTCCATTATTATCTTTCTAGTAATTATCAGTGGCATAAAATTTCCAGATGGTTGACTAGAGCAAAGGATACTTGTGGCCTGTGGCCCTGAAGTAGAAAGAGAAAAATCACCTATCAACATGACAGAAGTTAAACTTATAAGGAAAAACTTAAACAAATCAGTCTATCCCTTCATAAAATCCATGATATTCAAGTAAATTATCAAAGTGAGTAAAGCAAAGAGTGACTAATTCACTATTCCAGTGACTGAAAGATTAATTCCTCAAAGTGCATTAATCCAAAATAGAAAATTACTAGCAAACTGCCTAGTTGGTAATTCTATATAAATATGATAGGTTCATATCTTGTAATAGCATTCACAAAACATGAACCAAAATTATTAGTATTCATATATGTGTCTATATCAATCTCTATGTATACACATATCCATATATATGAATATATTTATGTAGTTATATAATAAATACATATATAATAGGAGGAAAGGGTGCTATGTACAAGTTTTCTCCTCTACTGCTTTCAAAACAAACTTTTATACCTTGATATTTCACTAAAAAGAAGCCAGGAATCAGTCAGGCCTGATTTATCTCCAGAGCCTACAAAATTAATGATTATTTCTTTTATTATACTTCCAAATCTGCAATGAAAACCTCTGTGGATATTTTTTTGGTTTCCTAAAAGCCACATTGTTAATACCAACCACATGTTTTCCATACTTCTCTTTGCTAGTGGCATCAAGGTTCACAGAGTCAGTAAGAAATGATTCCCAGGGCCTATATGTGAAATACAGATCCCTGCCTATCTTTACGCACATCTCCTTTATCACTCTTCCACTCAATCGTTACCCTTTAGCAATGCTCATCTTTTAAAGTATTCAAATATGCCAAGCTTATCAGGCCTAAGAAGCAGTTGCACTCCTATTCCCACTAATCAGAAAATCCATCCCCAGGTCTTCATGAGACTGTCTCCTCATCATTCAAGTCTCAGTTCAAATGTCATCTTCTCACAAAGGACTTCTATAACCATGCAATCTAAATTAGTCCTTCCAGGCACATTGTAGCCCACCAGCCTGTTTTATTTTTTTCTCAGGACTTATCACACTTTCTGAAGCTATCTTGTTCTTTTATGTGTTGTTTTATCCAATCACTCTTCCCCAGTACCTTCCCCAACAATGATTTCTAAGTTTCATGACAGTAGTTTCATGACAGCAAGAATCTTGACTGTCTTGTTCATTGTGATATCCCCAGCATCTGGTACACAGTAGGTACACAATATGTATTTGCCAGACGATTGAATAAGGAAGAAATCAATCTTGTCACTACATGCTGTCAGGTGCTGAAGATATAATCTAATACAGCATGCACCAAAATGCTAAAATATGTGTGTATGAAAACTGTAATTATGTCTTTACAGCTATTTTACAACCTATGAAACTGGCCAAAAACCCTAAAAATGAATGAATATTGCTCCTATCTAAATGATCATTACAAAACCTAATACACTGGCAATAAATACAATTTAAAAATTCAACCAATTGAAAAAATTCAAAAATTTTATTGTAAATTCAAATAAAATTTACAATACACTTCTTTTTGTTTATTTGCAAGTGTCATTACCAGCATTTTTCTTTGAAATACATTATATTGCTTAGTAACACGTGTATTGAAATAGCCATAGTGAGGTATAGAAGTTGTTTTACTTTGGATATGATCATGATGATGATATGCAAACATTTGTTGAGAAGTTACTATGTGCCAGCACCTCAAATACATTAGCTCATCTAATCTACATCACCACTAGGAGTTGTGGTACTATTACCATTGCCATTTTACAAATGAGAAAATTGAGAAACAAAGGGCTTAATTTATCCAAGGTCACTTAGTAAATTACAAATTTCAATCTACCTTCTTAACTCAATAACAGATGCTAAGAAAATGTAATACTTTAAAAGATGTCAGTTTATTTAGCCTTTCAGTTTCAGGTACTGTACAATATAGTCTAATTAAAACTATAGTTTAATTTTCCTTCATTGAACTCAATTTAAAAAAATCATTTACATTAAGTGTGAGCCTAGATCAGTATACAAATTCAACTTGCACTGCCATCATCAAAAAAAAGGAAAGAGGAGGGAGGGAGTGGGGGAGGAGAGAGAAACAGGGAGGGAGGGAAGAAGGGAAGGAGGGAGGGAGATTATTGCTAGCAAGTATAATGCACCCTGTTTCCAGGGCAACTGTCAAAGTCCTGGAGTGCCTGATTCAGCACTTCTTCATCTGTTTACAATCACTCCAGCACTCTGAAAACATGGTCATTGCATTCTATTTTGTGCAGCAGTGAATTCAGCATATACAAAACAGTATTTAACCTTTTTTTTTTGCTTTAATAGGCTCACATGAAAGATCTGAAATAGCTATTATCCACATATTTTTTAAACAGTATACAGTTTTTCACCTTATTACTATATAAATAATAAAAACACTCCCAGTATCATACAACAGAATGTAATTGTAACATACACTTAACATCCATGCTATAGCAACATTCAATTAAAGGTTAAAATATTTTATTAGTAAATGAGCCAAGACCATAAATATACTTTCTCCACAGTAAATACTCCACATTCAGCCATAAACACTGTAATTTAACCACTAACATGGATTTGAAGTCACAAAATAAAAACTAGAAGCTACAATTTCATTCCCCAAATTGTCTTTGCCTATTTTATTCTGCACTATGTAAAATAAAGCTATAATTCCCAGTTTGTTTATTTTTGTTTTATTTTATTTTGGAAGAGGATGCCTATAGTAAAGACTCTACACATATGCGCGTGTGCACACACACACACACACACACAGTTAAAAAGAGCAGTTATAATCCTTCTTGAAATGTAATTTTGATTCTAGAATTTTATTTTATTATAATACAAACTAAACTGTCAGTGTATACCCATAATAGTAAAGTAATAAATAAAAACTTATGAAAAGGACACATAATTATATACTATGGTAATTGGACAAGAATATGAGATTGTCCAATCCAGTGTTACTTTTCTTAAAATCAAATTTATTGAAGTCAAATTTACTTACAGCTATTTAAAATGTTCAGTTTAATGATTTTTGACAAATATTGTACAACTGTGTAATTATCCCCACAATTAAGATATAAATATTTCCATCACCAACAAAAGTTCCCTCAAACTCCTCTGTATTCAATTCCCCCTACCACTGGCCCTAGGTGGCAGATCACTGATCTGCTCTGTGACACTATAAATTATTTTTCATTTTCTAGAATTGTATATAAACTGAATTATACAGTATTTACTCCTTCGGATATGGCTTCTTCCATTTAGCATAAGGTTTTGCTAATGTTCTGAGATTCACACATGTGTGTATTCATAGTTCATTCCCTTTTATTAATGAGTAGTATTCCATTGTAGGGAAAGTAAGAAAAGTACTTAATTGTAAGAAAAGTTTTTAATTGTAATGAAGTCCAGTTAATTATTTTTTTTTCTTTTATGGTGTTTTTTTAATGTTCAGAATTTTCTTCTAGATGTTTTATAGTTTTTTTTATTTTTAAATTTTGGTCTATAACCATTGTGTTGTGTATGGTGTGAGTAAGAGTCAGTATTCATTTTTCCCCCTCCAGATTAGCCAGTTGTTCCAGGACATTTGTTGAAAAGACTGTAACTTCCTCCTTTGATGTGCCTTGGCACCTTTGCTAAAAATCAACTGATCTTACGTGTGTGGGTCTATTTCTGGACACTCGATTCTATTCTATTGATCCATAATGTCTATCTTATTACTACTACCACACTGTAATTAAATAAATCTTGAATCAGGTAGTCTGAACTATGTTCTTTTTTAAATTGCTTTGACTGTCTTTCCACGTAAAAAAAAAATGTTTTTTTGGCCACCACACAGCATGAGGGATCTTAGTTCCCCCACCAGGGATCAAACCGTGCCCCCTGCAGTGGAAGCATGGAGTCTTAACCATTGGACCACCAGGGAAGTCCTGTAAATTAGTTTCAATCTAATTTTGAATTAGATTGTCAGTAACTTTTAAAAAAAGGAAAAAGACTGCTGAAATTTGTATTAAAATTTCACTGAAGTACACATCAATTTGTAACTCAGTGTTTCTTAATCTCTATCTATACATTAGAATTACCTGGACACATCAAAAGATAACCCAAGCCTACCTAGACCCCCATCCCAAACCAATCAAATCAGTAGGTTCTAATATGGAGCCATGATTCAGAAATTCTGGTTTAATCTTTCGGAGAAAATGTTTCCATTAAAATAAAAGATATTTGAGACTATAAAGAACTTTTTGTCATAAATATTGCTGGTGTCTAATTAGAAACTGGGATATCCATTTAAAAAATTAATTTCCCTCTTTTCTCTTGTCCACCATCCTATGTGCGGTTGGATTTGCTCCTCGCCATGTCTTCTCACAAGACTTTCAGGATCAAGCAATTCCTGGCCAAGAAGCAAAAGCAGAATCGTCCCATTGCCCAGTGGATTCAAATGAAAACTGGTAATAAAATCAGGTACAACTTTAAGAGAAGACATTGGAGAAGAACCAAGCTGGGTCTATAAGGAGCCTCACATATGAAGTGGCACACATTATCAGAACATCACTAGTGTCTGGAACAGCTGCCTGTGTTTGATGCTCTCTCCTCTTTTCTTGATCTTTCCTCACCACTGCTCACTGTGTAGCTCAGTAATAAACATATGAACCTTTTGTTGGAAAAAAAAAATTAATTTCCATTTGTTAGACCTTCAGACCTAATATTTAGATAAGACCCAAGCCTCCTGGTCATGCCAACCTTAAAAAAAGAAGAAATTTGGAAAATTTTCTAAAGATATTTGAGGAAGAAAAACCCAGGAGAAAAAAAAAACTGACAATCTAGAATTCTACATCTTGGTAAACTATCATTCAAAAGTGAGAGTTAAACAAGGAAACTTTCAGACACACAAAAAGAGCTTACACTAACTGAACCTAACTGAAAGATATTTCTGTATTATAAAGAAAAATATTAAAACAGAAGGAAGGAGTGTGACACACACAAAAAATACAGCTAGCCCCAAACAGAGTAGTTCAAACAAGCATTTAAGGAACAACTAATCCTAATTTTGTAAAAACTGTTTCAGATAACAGAAAAAGAGGTAACACTCACCAACTTTTTCATAAGTCTAGTGCTACCCTGATAGCAAAACCAGCTGAGAACAGATGTTACAAGAAAAGAACATTAAATGCCAAAATGTCTTATGCAAATAGACACAAAATTCTCAATAAAATATTACCAAACTAAACACAGCAAAGTAGAGGAGAAAAACCAATACAAATCTTAACTGCCTTGATATCAATGAGTGTTGGCAAGTCTCCTAAAATTTAATCAAATAAAAGATCTTGGCATTGAAGGAAAAGAAAGAAGAAAAGGAAGGGAGGGAGAGAGGGAAAAGAAAAGACAAGACAAAACAATACATCACGGCCTAGTTGGGTTTACCACAGCATTACAAGAATTGCACGTATATTTTTCTTTATACTTTTCCGTATGTTTGAAACACTATATGTCATAATTTTTCTTAAGCTCCAAAGGGGTGGTAATTTGCAGATCAAAAAAGATTGAAACCTAAATGCCTACAGTAAGGAAAAAGAATAGGAAGTCAATTTACTCACAGACCCCTCCGAAGACTTAGCACTTGAAGATAGCAATTGCCATAGAATGTTGGGGTAAGATTTCCCACTAAAATCTGGGGAGTTTGATTGAAAACCTACATATTTATACTGATAAGACGCTACCTCCACCGTGTTCAGTCAAGCGACTACTTCCCTTCAGACTGGCAGACCAGAATTTTGGTCTCTGGAGAAATTCTAGAGACCAGAGATCCAGAGAAATTCTGCATTTGGTACAGCAGGCAGCTGGTAGAAAATAGAGGTGAGATAGCAGACTGACACAGGCCAGAAGTAACAGGGAGTTAAGAACGCCAGGAGAGGTCGTGCACGTGAGCCCCGTAGGGCCAGGGAGGCACCAGCTGCCGCTCAGGGAGGAGGCCAGGCTGCAGCCTGAGGGAGGCCCCGGCCCCTCTGCGCCTGTGTCTGGAAGAGCTGGTGTGAGACAAAGAGACAATCCTTCCCAGCCGCGGGGATAATCAAGAGTTTTGGCCTGACCTTTGAGCACACACCGAAATAGTAAGGAGCCAAACAAAAAGCACAGACTATGGTGCTGAAACGGATTAATAACGAACTTGGTGATTTGGCCCGTGACCCTGCAGCACAATGTTCTGAAGGTCCAGTTGGGGATGATATGTTTCATTGGCAAGCTACAATTATGGGACCTAATGACAGCCCATATCAAGGCGGTGTATTCTTTTTGACAGTTCATTTCCTACAGACTACCCCTTCAAACCACTTAAGGTTGCATTTACAATAAGAATTTATCATCCAAATATTAACAGTAATGGCAGCATTTGTCTCGACATTCTAAGATCACAGTGGTCTCCTGCTTTAACTACTTCTAAATTTATTTTATCCATCTGTTCACTGCTATGTGATCCAAACCCAGATGACCCCCTAGTGCCAGAGATTGCACGGATCTATAAAAGAGATAAGTACAACGGAATAACTCAGGAATGGACTCAGAAGTATGCCATGTGATGCTACCTAAAAGTCAGAATAACCTGCATTATAGCTGGAATAAACTTTAAATTACTATTCCTTTTTTGATTTTCTTATCCGGCTGCTCCCCTATCAGACCTCGTCTTTTTTATTTTTTGTTTACCTCCCTCCATTCATTCACATGCTCATCTGAGAAGACTTAAGTTCTTCCAGCTTTGGACAATAACTGCTTTTAGAAACTGTAAAGCAGTTACAGGAGAACAGTTGCCCAAGATTCAGAATTTTTTAAAAAATGGAGCAGGTGTATTATGTGGCCAATGTCTTCACTCTAACTTGGGTATGGGATTAAAACCATTCCTCACTGCTCTAACATGTTGAAGAATCCTGAGGGGGAGGGAGATGGATGCTGAGTTGCCACATCAAAGGAAGCAGCATTATTCTAGCAGCATCCATTCTTGTTTAAGCCTTCTACTGTTAGAGATTTGAGGTTACATGATATACTTTATGCTCATAACTGATGTGGCTGGAGAATTGGTATTGAATTTATAGCATCAGCAGAACAGAAAATGTGATGTATTTTATGCATGTCCATAAAGGAATGACCTTTTCTTGTTCTACAGAGAATGGAAATTGGAAGTCAAACACCCTTTGTATTCCAAAATAGGGTCTCAAACATTTTGTAATTTTCATTTAAATTGTTAGGAGGCTTGGAGCTATTAGTTAATCTATCTTCCAATACATTATTTAATATAGCACTGAATAAATGATGCAAGTTGTCAATGGATGAGTGATCAACTAATAGTTCTGCTAGTAATTGATTTATTTTTCTTCAAAAAAGTTGCATAAACCAATGAGTTAGCTGCCTGGATTAATCAGTATGGGAAACAATCTTTTGTAAATGCAAAGCTGTTTTTTGTATATACTGTTGGGATTTGCTTCATTGTTTGACATCAAATGATGATGTAAAGTTCTAGAGAGTGAATATTTTGCCATGTTCAGTTAAAAGTGTGCAGTCTGTTACAGGTTGACACATTGATTGACTTGATATGCAGAATTAATAAGCCATTCAGATAGTGTAGCTTTGTAGGCTGCACATGATACTGGCAGCCCAGGAGTTCATAGAGGGACTTGGGACCCAGCAGTTCTGAAACGTGTATATGGAGTTTAAGAAATTTATTTTCCAGGTGCAGCCCCCACCTAACTAATTTTTTTTTTACCTTGTACACTTGACAGCTGAAAAAAACCATAACATGGGAGTAATAATGGGTCAAAATTTACAAAATAAAGTACTGTTTTGGTGTGGGGAAAAAAAAAAAAAAAAAAGAATGCCAGGAGCAACTTTTAACCAATAAGGGACAGATGTTGGTAGATAAAGTGCCCAGCTTCCCTGCACCTCAGTGAGACAATTCTGTGGTATCATGGTCTAAACCAGCATGGAAATGTTCGATATTTACACTGTCCTATATGGCTGCCACTAGCTGCAAGTGGCTATTGAGCACTTGAGATGTGGTTAGTGTGACCAAAAACTGAATTTTAAATTTTATTTAATTTAAGTAATTTATATATAAATAACAGTACATGGCTAGTGGTTAGTACTGGACAGCATAGAGTCTCTCTGAGAGTCTCCAGTAATATTGAATCCAGCTGCCCATAGCAGTAATCCACTCAATCAATATACTCTTTACTAGTTTTCCTCTTGTACTGTCTCACTTCCCCATTCTCTGATTATAATTCCTAGAATCATCTCCCTATCTTAGAGTCTGCTTTTGAGAGAACTAAGACTCTAAGGATCTGATGAAAGCTTCCAATAGAAAGGCAAAGACTAAAATGAGCCACAAGAAATTAGGAAATGGCAGGAAGAAGAAACAGAAGAAAAAATCGATAAAATGTTATTAATAATCTCAGAGAGATAAGAGTAGATATTGCATCCATGAAGCAAAAATATAATATTGAAACGGGAACAGAGAACAAGAAAGCTCTTGGAGAAATTAAAACTACGACAACAAAAGTTTTGTAAGTCAGTAGAAGGATGAGAAGATGAAGTGAAGGACAACAAGAAAAATAAAACAAAAATCCTAAGAGATGGACTTGGGGAGGAAAAAAAAATTTTTTTAATTAAGCAATTAATCCAAGAGATACAATGTCAAAATAGGAGATACAATGGCCAATTAATAGTAAGTCCAGAAAGAAAGAATTGAAAAGAGGAAAAAAAGAGAAATTATTAAAAACCACAGGAAATTTTCCCCAAACTAAAATATATGAACCTCCTAAATTTAAAAAAAAAATCAAATATCAGCACATGATTGAAAAAAAGACATATACCAAGGCACAACATCACAAAATTTGTGAACACCAGGATAAAGAAAATCCTAAAAACTTCCAGAGAGAAATCAGATTAGCTTCAGACATTTTAATAGTAACACTGGATGCTTTTTTTTTTAAAAGTAGACTTAGTTCAACAGTAAACAATATTTTCATAATCAAAAAATGTAAATACCAAAAATAGATTTTAAAATTGTGACATAGCTACAGTAAGAGAATAGAAGAAGAGTGAAAGGGAAGGACTCTAAGAGACCTAAATTCTCAATAACATACAAGAATCACTTAAGCCAAGAAATTGGCAGAAGAGGCATATTATTTTATATTACGTAGATAAATACCACAAGAAACAGTGAAAAGAATTCGGAGTGATTATGTCTGAGGAGCAGGACTGGAGAGTGGGGAAGAACTAGAAAGGGGACTGCAATTTTTCATTTGAATCTTTTAGTGCTGTTTGATTTTTTAACTATGTGTATGTATTACTTTGAAGGAAATAAAAATGTATTATAAAAGCGGAACAGAAATTTTATGTTAAAATTGTTCAAACTTTTGAAACTATTTTTGAATATCAGTTGTAAAGAGATGGTGTGAGTAATTGGAATCCAAAGATAATTCCAACACAGATAATATCTACTACTCATTTTAGACATGTCATTCAAAAAAACTTCAGAAAGTGCTAACAGGAAATATAGTTAAACCTATTTATTCGTGCCAATGGCAGGGAGCTAGAATTTGAATAAATCCATTTATTTTTGCCATTAAAATACACACATATAATTTGTCGGGAAGATTAAGCCCTGTATGTGGGGAACGCTAAGCTCTGTATGTTTTAGAAAGTTAATATTAAAATTGGATACTATCACTTGAGCACAAATCAATGAGCTAGGTAGTCACAGAAATGTTATGCACATAATAGGCACTTAGACTTGTTAACTAAGTGACCAAAGGAGATACTCCAAGCAGGGCTCCTAAAAACACAAGGAAAAGCCAGTACAAATATAAACTTTACCATGGATAATATGCAAGTAGTAACTGATAACTTAGTATATATTGAATCACTTTTAGTTTCAGTTTCATCTCTTTTCCCTTCCAGCTAACCTTTTGCCTGTCACTGTGTCAGGTTCCCATAAAATGACTGAGCCATGATAAAAGACAGAGAAGGAAATAATGACATCAGAATATTTACGATAGGAGAATAAATTCACTAGTCAGGAGACCTTGCCAGCAACAATATCAGTTGAACATTACAAGTGAGAACACAGTAAGGTTAAAAGAGAAAACTTCATTTGGAAAGAAAACTTCATCTGGAATATTAGTAATTTTTCTTTTTATTAAACAAATATTTTAAGAAATAATACCCTAAAAATTTTTCCTAAAAATGGGAAAAACTGACAAGCCTTTGCTATGAAAGTTTTTAAAGCACTGTACTATGATATTAATCTTAGGCAAAAGATTACAGTTGTCAGTTCATAAGTAATTCAACATTAAAACATTCCTTTCTAAATACTTATTTTTAACAGTTTACCTTGATAATTTAAAATTTTTTTCCTGTTTCACAAAATTATTATAATAAAATCAATCAATTTCCTATTTTTCTATCAAATTTTTAATACAACTTCTAGAGCAAGTGTTCCCAATAATATATAGAACCTCCAAACTTAAACTTTTATTATTCAGCATAAATAATTAACTATGAAGTCTATTTATGTCTAGCTTTATATAAAAACCAAAATGAAATCCTTAATTTCATACTAATAATTAACCTCACTAAATATTAGAGTCCACATATTAACCAATTAGACCTATAGAATGGCAAGAGAATAAGATCTAACTATTACCAGCAGAACTAAAAAGGGCCAATACTTTAACTCCAATTTTTAAGGTGACCAAGGCTAAAAATGATATCTATTCCTTTTTTTTTCCCAATGATTGTGACTACTGAGAGCAATGGTTGTGTTGCTTTCATTTCTGTACCTAGGAGCACCTGGCATAATACGTAATGCCCTCCATCAAATTTTATTGCATGAAAGACTGAATAAATTGTTTTCCTCAATAATATCTATTCCTTTAAATTAAATTTGTGTCTCCATTGTTGGAGGCACCCATAATTAACAAAGGATTTTAGAAAGCAATAAATACTATATTTGTCAGCAAAATAATCCCATTAAGATATCAATATCACAAGTACTAAAAGGATTAAATGATCTCTTAGAAAAGTTTTCAGCTCTAAAATCCTGAGGTTTTACTAACACAGAACACTTTTCTCCTAAAAAGAATTACCTTCTCTCATATTATTCTTTTATAGGCTTCACTAAATAACGTTTGATGCTTTAAAAATGAGAAGCTGTTTCAAACGGAGCCAGACTTTCTAATTAAGTTAACTGGAAACAAGAAAAACTTATTGAGGCTTTCATACGAAGGGAATAAAATAATGTCATGGGCACAGTATAAATTTTAGTGACTAAACAACTTTATATAACTTGCTGAAAAATCATAAAGGAATCAAACATTTCCAATACAATTCTAAAAATAAAACATAAATAGCTACAGGATGAGATGTCATTAGTAAATAATTGTTTGAAAACCTGAAGTTTTTAATGATCAACAAACAAGTACCCCTTTTCATGTACTTTGTACCCCGTAGAAAGAAAAGACGCTTCTACGTGAAATAAAAGTTAACTTTATTTTTATAAGAAAGCCTCTCTGATGAGAATGCTTGAACTAAGGGGGAAATAAAGTACTAGATAAGTCTTAAAAATCACCTTATATTTCCCTCGTATGAAGTTTTTTCCCCTATCCTTGGTCCTGTCAGTATAGGATGAGCTGACTCTCTGAACCTATCATATGCTAGGAAATATCTTAACTTCTACAAAGCCAAAGAATTTTTGCCAGGATTATGTGGATTTGGAAAAAGAGGAATTCCAGTAAATTCCAAGTAACCATTTGTTACCACAGAGAAATAAAACTGATTTGTTCAGTTTTGGAAGGGACAGGCTTTTCGTTGGACAGAGCCAGCTGAGAATTATAAAGCTTAGCTGCTTTAAGCCACAACCCTCACAAACAGCTAAGAAGCAGTCATCAGGAGTGTGATTCTTAGACTAGCAGAAAGTAAGTTTCCAAAAGAAGTTCTCTCAGCTTTCAAAAGAATAACTTCTAGTATTTCTTAAGACCTCCACACGACCACTTGGTCAGTCACTTTCCTCCATGTACATTATGCATCACGGGTTTTGAAGTAAGACAGAACTGGTTTTTAATACCAGATCAGTAACTACCAGCTGCCTAGTCCTGCTTAACTTCTCTGAGCTTCAGGTTCCTCAACTGTAGAAGAAGACAACCATACCCTATATTTTGATGACTACTTCATAAATTTTATAAGAGAAAAAAAAAGATGATCCCACAGATTAAAAGTAACAGAAACCAATCTTACACAACTTTTTTCAGCAAATAGTGAAAAAGGAAATACTAAGTCATTGTATGAAGCCAGCATAACCCTAAAACCAACACCTGACATGGACATTATGAGAAAAGAAAATTACAGACCAACATCTCTCATGAACATTAATGAAAATTCTAAAAATGATAATAATAATTTAGCAAGGCAAATCTAGCAACATATAAAAAGGATAATACATATGACTAAGTGGGATTTATTCCAAGAAAACAATGCTGTTGGTTCAACATTTGGAAATAAACCAAAGTAACGCACCACATTAACAAAATAAAAGAAAGAACTCCTAGGATCATCTCAATAGATAAAGAAAAAGTATGTGATAGAATTTAACACTCATTCATAATTTTACAAACCTCTTAGCAATCTGGAAATAGAAGAAGGAAAATTCTTTAATCTGATAAAAGGTATCTTTTACCAAAAAAAAATACACACACATCCCTCAACTACAGCTAACATCAATTTTAATGTCAATATACTGAATATATTCCCCAGAAGTTGGGGAGAAAACAAGATTGTCCACTGTCCTCACTTCTATTCAACTTTATATTGGAGGTTCTAGCCATTGAAATAAGGCAATAAAGAGGCAGAAAAGTGTAAAGATTAGAAAAAGTAAAACTGTCTTTGCTCACAGATAACAGGATTATATATGGAGAAAATGCAAAGGAATCTACAAACAAGTGACTACAATGAATAAGTGAATCTAGTAAGGTTTTTTGATACAAGTTCAAGACTTTTCTATTGTATTTCTATATAGTAATAACAATCAAATGGAAAATCAAATTTATGAAACAGCATTTATTATATAATAACAAAAAATCAAATAATGAATAAATCTTTCATAAGATGGGTAAGATAGCTACACTGAAAACCAAAAAATGATAATGAGAAAAAATTTTAAAGAAGTAAATAAATGGTGAAATACACACAGTTCATGGTTTGTAAGACAATATTATTATGACAACCAATTCCCCCCAATTAATCTATAGCTCCAATGCAATCCTAATCAAAATTCCAGCAAGACGTTTTGTGGAAACTGACAAACCAATCCAAAAATTTATATGGAACTGCAAAGACCCTAGAATAGCCAACTTCAGTCTTTAAGAAGGACAAAGCTGAAGGACTTACACAACAAGATTTCAACATTTACTATAAAATTTTAGTGTGACAATGGTCAAAGGATGGACAAATATACTAATGAAACAGAGTCCAAAACCAGATCCACACATATATGGTCACTTGCTTTATGAAAAAGATGCCACTGAAAATCTGTGTGGGGAAAAGACAGCCTTTTCAATCAATGGTGCTAGAGTTTTGGAAACTAGTATGAAAAAACAATGAACCTTGACCTCAATTTCACACCATTAACAAAAATTAATTCAAGATAGATCACAAACCTAAAAGTAAAAGGTAAAACTATAAAGCTTCTAGAAGAAAATATATGAAAATATCTTCATGATCTTCATGTAAGGAAAGATTTTTTAAAATATTCAAAAGGCCACTAAACTGCTAACTAAAAACTAAAGTTACTAGCCTATTAATAGAAAAAAAAAAACAAAAGTCATATACTTCATTAAAATTAAGAACTTCTGTTCACCAAAAGATATCATTAAGAGAGCAAATGGGGCTTCCCTGGTGGCGCAGTGGTTGAAGGTCTGCCTGCCAATGCAGGGGACACGGGTTCGAGCCCTGGTTCGGGAAGATCCCACATGCCGCGGAGCAACTAGGCCCGTGGGTCACAACTACTGAGCCTGCGCGTCTGGAGCCTGCGCTCCGCAACAAGAGAGGCCGCGATAATGAGAGGCCCACGCACTGCGATGAAGAGTGGCCCCCGCTCGCCGCAACTGGAGAAAGCCCTCGCACAGAAACGAAGACCCAACACAGCCATAAATAAATAAATAAATAAATAAATAAATTTATTAAAAAAAAAAAAAAGAGAGCAAATGGATAAGCCACAGACCAGCAGAAGATATTCCCAGTACGTAAATCCAGCAAAGGTTTTGTATCTAGAATTCACAAAGAATGTAAAAGACTACTATAAATCAATAATAAAAAAAAATCCAATTTTTTAAATGGGCAAAAGATCTAAACAGGAATTTCAAAAAAGAGAATACCCAAATGGCCCATCAACATATAGAAAAGTACTCAAGCATCATAAGCATCAAAGAAATGTAAATTAAAGTGACAATGACACAGCACTACACAACTCACAGAATGGCTAAACACTCATCTGAAGTGTTGATTAGAATGTGGAGCAACTGAACTCTCATCGACTACTACCGGGTGTATAAATTGGTACAACTTTGGAAAATTGCTTGGCAGTTTCTATTGAGGGTCAAACATATACCTACCCTATGATTCAATAAACCCACTCCTAGGTATACAGTCAACAAAAATTAATATATGTCTACCAAAAGATGTATAAGAATGTTCACAACAGCTTTAATCACAAATGTTCCCCCAAAATGGAAATAACTCAAATGACCATAAACTGGAGAATGAATAAATAATGATACATTTGTACTACGGAATACTACACAGAACTATAAAAGAATAAACTAGTGATACATTTAACAACACGTATGAATCTTGTAGGCACTATTTTCAGCAAAGGAAACCAGATATAAAAGATAACATACCATGTAACTCGATTTATATGAAATTCAAAACCAGGCCAAAAAAATCGATGGAGATAGGAGTTAGGATAGTCGTTAACATATGGAGGGAGTAATGCCTCTAAGCGTGAACAAAGATTTCTTCTGGTGTGCTGGGAATGTTTTATATTTGGATCTGGGTGGTAACCACATATGTAAATACCTATGAAAACATTCATTAAGCAGTATATTTTAAGATTAGTGTACTTGGTAGTATGTATGTTATGCCTCAATTTTAAAAAGTTGTATTCTCTAAATTTGAAGAAAAAAGCTTCAATCTGGAATTTGGAGATATATGCAGGAAAAGAAAGTACTTAACAAAGGATTTGGTCAACTCATAACCTATTTGGTTCATATAAATGCATATAAAATAAATAACATGAAATAAAGTCGTGCTAAAAAGGAGACTCAACATTTATTGCAAGTTGATAATAACTCAAGCATTGTGCCAAGGCTATACTTGCACATACATACACACACACACACAATCTTATTTAAACTCTTCAACAAATCTACGGGATAGGTACTAACTTTAGAGGTGAGAAAACTATGGTGAACAGATGTTGCTCCTATTAAGTTTTAAATGGTTTGATCTTTGTAAACACTGTTTGGCTTGCATAAAATAATTTTCTAAATATACTGAGAAAAAGTGATATGTAAATATCCTACCTGGCTTTCCTATCACATTATCTAAATATCATCCTCCACCACACTGTCATCTTACTCTCCTTTATTTTTCTTCACAACACACATTGCTATCTGATAATATATTACATGTATATGTGCTTATTTCTTATTTTCTATCTCTCCCACTAGAATGCAAGTTCCATGAAGGCAGAGACCTTGTCCATGTAGTTCATTGCTCTCCCCTAGCACCTAGACCCATGTCTGCCATGTAGTAGACACCTAATAAATATTGGTGGATGGAATGAAAAAAGTAATAATAAATGTCCTATCTGATACTCAATTTGTACCCTTTTCCATAAGATCTATAAAGCTAAAAGAAAATAAATGTATTCTAAATCTTTGGTAATAATCAGTTTGTATAACCTTACCAGCAAAAGACTTGATACATATCTCTAATTAGGGGCAACCACTTCATATAGTCAAAGAAGAATTTGGGGCAACCACTTCATATAGTCAAAGAAGAATTTGGGAAGACTGATTTTAACATGTTAAATTAATACAGATAATTATCTTCCATTTATGTCACAAAAGACATAACCATCCAAATGTTAATCTTTTAAAACTGTATTGTTTTGGAGCCAACTAAGCACAGAGTATGTCATGGTTTCAGGAAGAAATGCTTGGGGCCAGCATTATAAAAACCAATTACAATACTCAGCATCAACACAGAGCTAAAACAGTGATGACTAAACAACTGCTGAAATGCAGCATTATTTACAAATAGCCAAGATAGGGAAATAACCTAAGTGTCCATCGATGGATGAATGAATGGAAAGAAAATGTGGTATTTGTGTGTTGTGTGCATGCACACACACACGAATATTATTCAGCCATAAAAAAGAATGAAATCTTGCCATTTGTGACAAAATGCATGGATCTTGAGGGCATTATACTAAGTGAAATAAGTCAGACAGAGAAAGAAAAATGCTGTATGATTTCACTCATTTGTAGAATCTAAAAAACAAACAAACAACAAAAACAAAAAAAACAAGCTATAGATACAGATAACAGATTGGTGGTTTGCCAGAGGTAAGGGGTAGGGGTGTGCAAAATGACTGTAGTCAATAATACTATAGTGCACATTTGAAAGCTGCTAAGGGAGTAGATCTTAAAAGTCCTCATCACAAGAAAAAACAATTTTTTGATAACTATGTAAGGTGATGGATGTTAACTAGACTTATTATGACAATTATTTTGCAATAAATACAAAATATTGAATCATTATTTGTACCTGAAACAAACATGATGTTATATATCAGTTAAACATCATTTTTTAAAAAAAAAACTACTTAAGTGTATAGGGATGGATGTTTGCCCCTTCACTGAATTCAACTGTTTAGTTTACTCCTGTGTCTTGATCTCATTTCCTTACCTCTCTGCTCTAGCTACGTGAGCTTTAACCTCACTTGCTATTATCTTTAATTTTTCCTTCTGTGTTATATAAATATATGTGTGTATATACATATATATATACACACACACATATATATGTATATATATACACATATATATATTTTATATATATGTGTTTGTGTGTGTGTGTATATATATATATATATCTCTTTTCTCTCTCTCTAACATATTTAGATGTGCATCTATCTTTGAAGCATACACACACATACACATAAAACTTGCCTGGACCTTGCTTTCCCTTCCAAAATACTGTTGTTTGACGTCACAGCCACTTTCTTAAAACAATATACAACCTCCACTCTCTACTCCCAAATTCATATGATCGTCAATAATGACCTTTATCACCAAGTCAAACTGCCTTCCATATGACCTCAATGCATCATTTAAAACAGAACACATCCTCCACCTTTGAACTGTATCCTCTTGACGTGCATGATTCTGTGCCTCCCAGGTTTTGCTGGGCCTGACCTTTAAACAATTTAGGGGAACCTCTTTAAGAAAAAAAAGCAAAATTAGAAATACAAACTTAGGTGTAATGGTGAATACTTATCTAGAATGAGGGGGGAAAGAATCACAACACAAGTATCACTAAAATCTAGAAAAATAACATCATAATTCTATCAATAATAAACTCCCTGATACACTTCTAGGATACTTTTTCTACATTTTAATTGCATATCTTTCATGATCACTTCTTCATGTGACAATGATACGTAACATTTTCTATAAAGAAATAGATTTTTTAAAACTTTCTGAAAACTAAATCATTACTCACATTTTAGAAAATATTCTTTCAGGTTCACAAACTGTTACTGGCTATGTAATATAAAATTTTAGTACTGTTGTCAAATTTGGGGAAACTTACATTTGTTTCTTTCCTTTGTAAGCTATCAGATTCAAAAGAGTTTTCCCCAGACTAGCTTCTGGCTTGGTGTATTTCAAACTGTTTCCCTTACCCTACTCACGTACTTCTAGTGTCAGATTCTGTAGGACATGTCCATATCATCTATAATCTCTGGCCTTGCATCTTTTTTCATAACACTGAGTCAGCACAGTAAGTAATAAGAGTACAGTTGACCCTTGAACAACCAGGGGGGCTAAGAGTGCCAACCCTCCAAGCAGTCGAAAATCTGTATTTAATTTATAGTCAGCCCTCCATATAGGCAGCTCCTCCATATCCAAGGTTCCACATCCATGGATTCAACCAACCTCAGATAGCGTAGTACTATAGTTATTTATTATTGGAAAAAATCTACATGTAAGTAAACCCACACAGTTCAAACCTGTGTTGTTCAAGGGTCAACTGTATTCCAAATGTCATCCCTATACCAGAACAGCTAGCAAAAACCTAACTACACTCTGAAGTGACAATGAACCATATAAACACATGCCACCCAAACTAAATGTAACCCCAATTCAACTTTCCCTTAGCTGGATGCCAAAAATGCCTACAGGCACTCCAATGCTACGTGACATGAGGGTAAATCAAGAATGGAAAGAGACAGCACTCTTAACTTAAAATACCTTACTTTTGGAAATCCTACAGAAACATGTGGCCATGTGAACACCTTTCTCCCCAAGGCTTAGAAGAAATTTGCACAAGTGGTAAATCCCCCACAACCTACCACCCTGACTCTGTTTTCTTTGTTGACTCCTTTTTGACATGCCAACCACTAAATATAGGTACTTCCCACAATTCTTGCCTTTCTCCTGAAAACCTACACAATACAGGTACTTCCCAAAGTCAGGTTGTCCTTAATTTTTAAAAAATTCTATCTGCACTCCTTTTTTCCCCCCAGTCTCATCTATTCTCAAGCTTCATCTATGACCTTCTTTAGCAAATAATCCTCCCTCTAGAATATAGTGACTAGACTATCAACTCTACAGGAAAGGGAGATGCCAGCCTTGTGGTCTGCATGAACTCCAAGGCCTGAATTCCCTGGGGCATATAGAGGAATGAATGAAACATACTGAATAGCTTCAAAAGTTTATCTCTAGCCTCATTCTCTTTTCAAACCTATGATCTTCGATTCAACTGCCTATTGGCCTTTTTCATGAAGATAACATCTGCCCCGCCTCAGAAAACACACACAAAATCCCACAGCCCCGGGAGCACTCTGAACTTCATTTTAATGATAACTTTTAAACTCTTAGTAAATAATTTTCAGAGCAACCTTTAGGAAAATTAAGGCATGATAAAATTATAGGCCTTGTTCAAGAAGAATACAGATTATTCCACCTCTAAAGCTTAAACTTCTCTCTTAAAAACAAGTCATGTGGCTCATAAACCATACAGATCTAATTATAATAACTTATCTGGAATCACACTCAGTGCCCTATACAAGGACACCATAATTAGAAATGCAAAGCCTACTGCTAGTTATTAAACATGAACAGATAAAATACTTTTGAGAAAGAAAATAAATACAATAAATAAGACTAAATACCAATAACAAATAACTAAATAACAGTAAATATGCCTGTATACATATGTCTTAAAGTTTGTATACAGAATGTACTCAAACAACACGGAGTACATATTCAGTCATGTAGTCCTGCTCCAGTGAAAGACTTCATTGTAAACACACTACTAAAACAAAAGAGTTCCCAAGCAAATAGGACAAACCGCTGACATAAGTGTGGTACTGACGTAGCTGTCTATTTGCCTTTAGTTGCTAGGATTCAGTGTGTCCATTTTTCTCTAATCTCTAAAACATGCAACTCTTTGATGTTATGAAGAGTCCATAGTTAAACAAAAAATTGGAAGAATGTTTAACATAAAAAATATTTCAAATTCAAATCTCTAATTTCTTGAAAACACATTTTCCCTATGGTTAAAAAACGAATGTTAGTGAAATTTTAAATTTCTTTACCAAAAACAGCAATAAAAATCAATTTCAATAAATGAAATGAAAAGGGAAACTGCATACTTTCAAGTTACTATCGTAGAAATAAAATTCTGAATGTAGCTTTAAAGGAAAACTATCTCCTATCTAGTCAGAAACTTTTTGAACCTGTGTAATAAGAGAAGTGCATATTTTGCATTGTTCAAAAAAAGGAAATTATGTGGTGATTTGGGTAAACTCCTAAATTACTCAATTAAGATCCATTTCACCTTTAGAATTATAATCTTAAGATTATATGCTAATCGATTAGACACTAATAAATAAAGTGAATTGTATGTCATCCATAAGATCTGTGAAAGAAGAGGCAACGAGAAATCTGTTTGTTAGGCAAATAAAACAGATACAGTGGCAACTTTAGTACTATCTTCTGTAGCTCCATAACTATCATCCTATCTCAAATTACGGGTCACTGAGAAAGTTCCCCCAGGAACTTCCATCTGCTCTTGGTGCAGCACAGGTATGATGCATAAAATGGGCCTGAAATACCTTTAGTGGGCAGTAAAACCAAATTTCTAGGAAAACCTTCAGAATTCATTAATATTAAATGAACACAGTTCCATTGTTTCTCTAACAGCATTTAACAGTATCGCTTCACATTCCCACTGGCTTTAGAACTACTTAAATATTTTTCAACTTTTATATTCTTTGGGATACAACTTCCATTTCTATTTCAAGATCCAAATATTTCAAATCAATTCAATATAACTTATAAATTTACTATAAATTTTTTATTTAAATAAACATTTGAGAAGTCACAAATTAGTAATTTTTCAACCTACACAAAGTTTTATGTCGTCACTTCACTTGAAAAACAATTTGGCATTATTCAGCAAAATTGAAGCACAGATGTACCCTACCACCTAGCAAGTCCATCCAGGGTAAATACAGCACAGAAAAGATCATACACATGCACCAAATATATTTACAGAACTGAAATCATATAAAGTAAGCTTTCTGACCATAATAAAATTAGAAATTAGACTAGAAATCAATAACAAAAGGGTAAAAGAAATACTCCAAACACTTAGAAATTAAACAACTTCTAAATAAGCTGTAATTCAAAGAGGAAGTTTAAAGGGAAATTAGAAAATAGTATGAACCAAATAAAAATTAAAATACAACATATCAAAATTTATGACATGCAGATAGAATAGTGCTTAGAGGGAAAGCTAAAACACTACATGCTTATATTAGAAAAGAAATCTAAAATCAATAATCTAAGCTTCCACCTTAACAAACTATAATGAGAACAAAATAAGCCTATAAGCAAGCAGAAAAAAGGTAACAATGATAAGAGCAGACATTAATGAAAAAACCAGAAAAGCAACAGAGAAAATTAATGAATTGAATACATAGTTCAAAACTTTCCAAAGAGAAAAAAGGAATTTCTAGTCCCCAATGATATCATTCGGAAATTCTACCAAACATTTAAAGAATAAATAAAACTAATTCTATATACTCTCTTCTGAAAACAGAAAAGGGAATACTTCCCAACTCATAGTGGTAGCATCATTACCCTGATACCAAAACTAGACAAAAACAGTACCAAAAAAACTACAGACTTACATCCCTCATGAACATAGATACAAAAATCCTCAACAAAATATTAACAAATCAAATCCAGCAATACACGAGAATAATAATACACCACAGCCAAGTGGTACTTATCCCTGCGATGCAAAAGCTGGTTCAATATTCAAGAAACAAAAGCAATGTAATCCATCATATTAACAGTATAAAGAAAAAAAGACATACTATATGATCATATCATTTGATGCAAAAATTTGATGACATTCAACTTTCAGCAAACTAAGAATAGAAAGGAACTTCTTTAACCTAATAAAGAGCATATATGAATTCACTTAATAGACATTTATTAAGTGCTATGTTAATAACAATGCTACAGTGCTATCTGCAGCACTAAGGATAAGGAATGCAGAAGAGGGATAAGATATTGCCCCTATTCTTAAGGAACTCAGCTTCTCAATAGGAAGGCAATCACATAGGTAACTAAAGGTACTTTAACAGTAGTGTATGTAAAACATTATAAATATTAAAAAGGACATTCTATCCAGGTGATCAAAGTGGGGTGGGGAGGGGGTGGTGGAAAAGAAAGTCCACTGAGATAGTCCAAGCCAGTCCCCTCTCACTCGGACAACTGCAACAGCCACCTATCTTTCTGCTTCCACTCTAGATACTCCCCACCAATAGCCCATAAAAAAGCCAGAAAAATATTTTTGAAGCATTAAATGATATCATGAAATTGTCTCACTGCTTCCCATCAGAATGCGGTTAGAAAGAAGTGCAAGTGTCAACATGGTCTACAAGGCCCTATGTGATCCACACGCTTCTTACCTCGCCTACCACTCTCCGCCCACCCATATTTCTTTCTAACCCCCAAGAATGCCAGGGTCTTTCCCACCACAGGGACCTTGCCTTTGCTAGTCCTTCTGTCTGGAATGTTCTTCTCCCAGAGCCTACATGACCAGCTCCTTCTCAACATTCATGTGTCAGTTAAAACATCTCTTCAGAGAGGCTTTTCCTGACCATCTTACCTAAAGCTCCACCTCCACCACCCTGGCCCATTATTCTGTTTTACTTTCTTCATGCATCACAGTACTTGGAACTACCTGAAGTTATTTTACTGTGTTTTTATTTTCTATTTACCTGTGCTAGAATTTTGTTAAGGCTCCATTAGAGCAAAAACCTTATGTGTCTTGCTCACAGTACTAATCACGGTATCTAGAACAAAACCTGGCACATTTGTATATGCTCAATAAATATTGTTAAATAAAGATGACATTTAAGCTGGATTAAGGTGGTGAGGGCTGGGGGAGTGGGGGCAGGAGGGATTGACCTTCTCAAGAGGAATAAATAGAGAAGGAGAAAAGGAAATCAACATGGTTTATCCAGTGCTTCAATTTTCACAGACTCTGGAGAATAAAGTTACAGTTGGGAGGTATCCTGAAGATATTATTTAGTTTTGTTGTGTTTTCATGATGCATGAATACACTTTCAAACATCCCCAGTCTTTTCTTGAACACTTTCCCTGGCATGCAAATCATTATGTCACGAGCTAATCAATTCTGATCCAAACAACTTTAAATGACCAAAAGATTTTCTCATATTAGTCAAAAAGCTGCCTATTTGTTATTTATACACATTTATCTCAGTTCTGTCCCCAGAAGTTCTCATGAAAACAGGAATTTTAATCCCTATTTCATAAGGCAGGCTTTCAAATATTTGAAGACAACTACATCCTCCTAAATGTAATTTAAAAATTAGGTAACATTTCTTGACAGTGCCTGCTGGGCTCTGGGCTAAGTACTTCATATGAACCACTCATTTAATCCTCACAACAACTCTATGGTAAAGTTATTATGACTATGCCTATTTTACTAATGAGAAAACTAAGGCCTGGAGTAAGTAATTTGCCTAGGTCATCAAGCTGGAAAGTGAATTCTGATGCCAGAACACAAACACAGACAGTCCAACTCCAGAGCCTACATTCTTAACTGTAAGCCTCACTCTCTAAATGACTCCTGTTCTTTCTACTATTTGTACTCTGTCACCATGTGCAAAACACTCAGACAGCAACGCTAAAACTCAAAACTTGACCCAATATCTTCAAACTAATGATGAAGGCAACACTGATTCTCATGCATTTATAAAAGCCATGATATAATGCAAGATTTAATAATAAACAAGAGGAAAAGCGGTGTAAAAATTAACATGTCTCTGCAAATACTATCCATTTACTATTCCTCTTTGTCCAGCACACACTCCAAACTGAAATACTTTCCATTTTCTGAGCACACTTTTTATTTCCCTACTCCTCCACCTCTGTTTACATGATTTTCTCTTTCTAAGGAGCTATTCTTCCACTTCTGCAGAGAATGGTATCTACTGTGTTTTTAATTTTTATTTATTTACTTATGGCCATGCTGTGCATGTGGGATCTTAGTTTCCTGACCAGGGATCGAACCCACACCTCCAGCAGTAGAAGCTCAGAGTTAACCACTGGACCACCAGGGAAGTCCTCTACTGTGTTTTTAGAAAGCCAGTTGTGCTGGGTATATTTCATTTGTCCCTCCAGAGCCATTCTCCACTTTTCTCCACTCTGTTCTGTGTTCCCAGAAGGCTATCCTGAATAGACTGTAATAACAGTCTCCTTTGCTCTGTCTTTTGGGTAAATTCAGCCAACGGAGACAGGAAGAGAGTAAGCCTAGAGTAATGTCACCTCTAGTTAGTAATCTCACTCTACCAGAAGCCAAAGCTTCTGTTCAAATGGACTTCTATACAGCTGCCCTCTGAGTTTTGACAATAACCTCCTAACTCTGCCCTTACTTGTCTGAGGGCTGTGACGGCTACCTATTGTTGCTCACCAGATACTTCATTATTCCATGTCAGTTTCCCTTAACCCTACCCACACTTTTATAAATCACCCCCTACATTAAGCTCTCCCAAGTTTACCCATTTGACTGTGTCATCTATTTTCTGCCAGGACCTCATTGACACACTACTTCTCTTTCCCTATGCCTTCTCTGTATTTTGTTTATACCTCCTTTATGACGCTTTTTTTTTTCTTGTACTAGACTCCAAGTTTCTTGATGATAAGGTATGTTTTATTCATCTTTGAATCTCCCAAATCATTAATTTCTTGCCCATAGTAGGCACTGAAAGAATGTTTCAAGAATAAATGGGAAAAAATAACATTAAAAAATCAAAAGAACAATACTTCATGACATAAGGAAATGATCTAAAACTCAAATTTCAGTTTCTATAAAGATTCAAAAACGGACAAAACTAATCTATTAGGATAAAGGTCAGAATTGTGGACATTTCTGGATGTAGCTATTAACTGGGAGAGAACATGAGGGAGGCAACTAGGGTGCTGAAAATGTTCCTTATTTTGATCTGAGTGGTAATTATATGGGTATATACACACGTAATATTTTGTTCAGCTGTATACCTAACATTTGTTCACTTTATGGCATGTACAGTATATCTCACTAGAAATGAAAAGGAAAAACAAATCTATATTTGGCTGCTCGTGTTGAATCAATATGGCTAACACCTCATTTATCCAGAGATTCTTTATCAAAACAAGC
The DNA here is from genome assembly GCF_965194825.1 of Balaenoptera physalus. Classification (NCBI taxonomy): domain Eukaryota; kingdom Metazoa; phylum Chordata; class Mammalia; order Artiodactyla; family Balaenopteridae; genus Balaenoptera; species Balaenoptera physalus. Next base: position 72,036,991 of record NC_138889.1, on the reverse strand, counting down.
AAAAAAGGTCTCTGCACAGTCAAAATCGATGTTACAAAGTCCATACACTTTATCCATGAGAAAGACTTTCTTTCCATCCTTACTTTTACGGCCAATTCCAATTAGCTTGGCTAACTAGTTTCCTGACCTACTGTTGATAATCAGTAACAAATTGGGAAGGTGGGGAAGATGTCTGTTAAAGACTGATAACTAAGAAATAACAGCTAACAATGAGAAGCGAGCAAAATAACTATTAATGAGCAGGTAAAAATTCAAGATACAAAAATGTCTGAGATCACATAGTGTACCGCAAGGCTTTATAAGGCACTTAGGGCATCACTGTATCATGGCACAGTAAGAGAAACAGTGTTTAAAATGACAACCCTTACTTATCAGGGAAATAATGAACTATTTTCATCAAGATCTGTCAGGAAGCAGAAACAGAGTAAAACATATGAGAAACAGTCATGGCAAAAATGCATTTAAACTAAAAAGGTATTACTTGTAACAAGATAAACCTTGGTTACTGGACATAAATGTACTTAGTTTAAAATAATCACATTTCTGGAGTTTGCTAAACAATTATGACTAATAATTTACTACCATCTTCTTCCTTTGTAAACTATAAAAATTAGCAGATTTGTATTAAGAAGGCGAAGTTCTCCCTAGAAATTTTTTTAAAGTGCTTCTAAACACTTGAAGTGTTGAAAGTGTTCATTCTAACAACACTGGTTAACTGAGAACCATTCAAACACCTAGGAATTTTTAACCAAATCTTAAGCATTTTTTTGTAAGGCATATCTGAAAAAGTAACATCAAAGTTGTTTTCAGCACTACTGAACCACTACAATGTCACCTCAAATAATCACTGTATCCCACCTCTTTTTGCAAAAGAGGGAATTCTAACCCATAAGGTCCTACATTAGTCTCCATTCTCCCAGCTTTGAATATTCTTCTAAAACTTCACCTACGAACTCTGTCATTCACTTAAAGCAATCTTCTGTTAGAGAAGATTACTTCCGGGTTCTGTGATTTCAAGAAAGTATTCTTTAGGTATCCCACTCACGTTATTTTCATGATGGAATTATGAGTAGTATGCAGCAACTAGAAAAAAATGCCATGTTAAGTGGTAAAAAGAACAGTACTTAATGCAATAATTCAATTCAATAAACTATTTGCTATATGCCAAGCACGGGGGATACATAAATGAATGAGAAACTATCCCTGCATGTAAAGAACACAAAATAAACACAAATATATTGAATGTTAAGAGTAGATGCACACTGAGAAGGCAGTGACTCAATTTTGTCGAGAGGAGAAAACGAAAAAAGGTAGAACCTAGCCTCAGTTTTAAAATTAAGTACATTCTATGCAACTACGTAAAAATCTGCAGTAGCAAAAACCAGGCCACGCAAAATTTAAAATACCTGTTACATTAAAGGTGTTAGGATTACAGATGGCTTTTCCTATTTTCATGTTGAAAGGCAATGCCTTTTCCTCAATCCTATGGTTTCCACGAGTTGGAATTTTCCCTAAATTTCTGGACTCTCTCTATCCCCTCACTATTCTCTTAGAAGGAGAATAGTAACTTACATGATGGGTAAGTTTAGCCTAAAGAATTACATAAGCATAACTCTACCTGTTGCTTTTTGCTCTTGGGAGCCTACCTACTAGCTAGAAGTTCTCCAGTGCTCCTCCATGGATGGGCCCTCCTAGCAAGTAGGGAGGATGTTCCTGGCCCTGTCCTTTCTATGACCACGTATGTCCATTTAACTCTGGGCTTCATGATTAGAAAGCAAAACTGCCTGCATATATAAGCCATGTCCTGCAACATGAGTTGTATCAGAAGTAAAGGTGGTATTCTGATCTCTCATCTGTCACTCTTTTCTCAGTTTGTTCAGAATTTGGGGAAGGAATGTGGGTTTTATTGAGCCCCTCAGACACTACAAAATTACAATAATGCTTTCTCATTTAAAATAAAATCTTCACTTTTATCTCATACTAAACACCTGGGTATAATATCCATACATGATTCTTCTTTATAGCCCTCACAGTTCCTAGCAGAACATTAGCCTTAGCAATGTTTGCTGAAGGGATGAATTTTCAGATAGTAAAGTTAATTCTATATGGTGCTGAATTTACAACAAAAGCAAACTATAAAATAATAAATATTGGTGTTTACTAATGTATATGTAGGTATTTTCCCCCTAAGGAAAAATATGTCCCCATATATTTGTAAAAATTCACATCCATAATTATTTTTGTTTGCTTTAAACCATTACCATTTACGTAGTGAAAGATCTTCAGGGCACTTTATCTAAAAGGTGGAACGAAGCCGTTAAATTGAAGAAGCAGTAAAGCTCGGTGCCTCATAATGGCTGGAGGGTTGGAGGAGTCACTTTTTTAGATACCGTTTCTCTTCCTTCTGTTCCCTCATCTCTTGTTTCCCTCTTATCAGCCCTGGGGTGGGGCTGCATAACTGTCAACATGCTTAGCAGACAGTGAACTATGAAGCAAGAATTATGAGTGAGAGCATTTGTTTGAAGTTCCAGTGTACCTCCAACCCCAAAGTGACAAACTGGAACAAAAGTTTAAGGGACAGAAAGTTATGGTTGCAGTAGTTGACAAATTCTTCGTCTGCTGGACCAAAGGTTCTTAACCTTTAACTCTGAAACTTCAAAAGATAAGAAGCCCCAATTACCCTTTTTAATCACTTTTGAAGTTGCTTTGGTTTTTTTTTTATCATTTCTGTTGCTTTTCCTTTATTCTTTTTTTTTGAATTTTATTTTATTTATTTTTTTATACAACAGGTTTTTTTTTTTTTTTTTTGATGTGGACCATTTTTAAAGTCTTTATTGAATTTGTTACAATATTGTTTCTGTTTTTTATGTTTTGGGGTTTTTTTTTTTTTGGCCACGAGGCATGTGGGATCTTAGCTCCCTGACCAGGAATCGAACCAGCACCCCCTGCATTGGAAGGCAAAGTCTTAACCACTGGACCGCCAGGGAAGTCCCCTTAATCGCTTTTAAACTCATCACTTGCATCTTTTCTTTGTTGTCCTAATACTGAACAATCCGCTGGAAGAATTTTCCCTATATTATCCCTTATGCACAGGCTTTTTACTCAATACAGGTTGCAAAAGGAGTTTCAGGACAATAAAAAGGGATTGCTTGAAAGATCTAAATTTCAGTTAACCTTACCATTGATTTTATTTATTTATTTTTTAAAGGGTTTGTGTTTTCTTTTTGATAAATTTGTTTATTTTATTTTTGGCTGCGTTGGGTCTTCACTGCTGCTCGCGGTCTTTCTCTAGTTGCAGCGAGTGGGGGCTACTCTTAGTTGCAGTGCGCGGGCTTCTCTTTGTTTTGGAGCACGGGCTCTAGGCTCGCAGGCTCTAGAGCACAGGCTCAGTAGCTGCGGCGCACGGGCTTAGTTGCTCCACGGCATGTGGGATCTTCCTGGACAAGGGCTCGAACCCATGTCCCCTGCATTGACAGGCAGATTCTTAACCACTGTGCCACCAGGGAAGCCCACCATTAATTTTAGAGTAATTTGGCATGAAGTACCAAGCAATTCAAGAATGAAAATTTTAACTATAATAACAGCACTAATATTGCATGGCAACTTTACCAGGTGCCAGACACTGTTTCAAGAACTTTACAGGTTATTAACTCATTTAATCCTCACATCAGTGAGACAGATGCTATTTTACCCCCAGTTTACACCTGGGGAAGCTGAGATACAGAGAAGTTAAACAACTTGCCTAGTATCCTGTACGTGGCGGAGATGCCATTGAAACTCTGAAGCAGTCTGGCTTCACCATTGTGCAACACAGCTTATTGTTGACGAGAATACCAAAGACAGTAGGGAATTGAGACCCATCTCCACCTAGAGTTCTTTCCTTTTCTCAAGGTCAGCATGGAACTATCAAGAGTAAATACAATATTAGATAACCATTGTCAACTCCAAAATATACTATGAGAAATACAAAACAGAAATGTTTGACCATTGTTGTCAGGGAGGTTACATCCCATTTAGAGATAGCAAGTATACACATGAGAAAACATGCATTAATCAATAAAACCAAGCTCTTTGTCATTTCTCCCAAACCAGGTCCTTTCCCCATACTCCCTATGTTGGCTAACGATACCACTAACCTTTCAAGCACCCAGACCTGAAATATCTTCAGACCTCTCTTCATATGAAAATATTTATACCACTCTGTCTCTCCACTCCTAGTATTCTCACTATAGACAGAAGATTCTCACATCATCTCACTATTTTAATTTTTCCTTCCAAGGCAAAAGCTATTTTTTTTCTAGTTTTAGTTCTAGATTGTTCTCCCCTCACAAATTAGGCAGGCACTGTTAGTAATGTTTCAGAACATCAAGGCTACTTAATTTTACCTATATATTTACTATCATTCCTTCTTGATTTAAGTTCTTCCTTCTGCCTAAAGTATGCATACTTTTGCTGGTAAAAAACTCTCAGTTTTTGCTGGTCTGAAATGGTTTTAATATGTTCTCTTTCTAGAAAGTTTTGCTGGACATTGGTTTCTACTTTGACAGTTATTTTCCCTCAGCACATGACAAATGACAGTCAACTGTTTTCTGGCTTCCATTCTTCCTATTAATAAGTCACCTTTCAGTGTAACTGCCGTTCATTTTTTTGGTAGGTAACTTCTTTTTTCTCTCTGCCTTCTTTTAGAACTTCTCGTGTGTGTGTGTGTGTGTGTGTGTGTGTGCATGTGTGTGTGTTCTGAATTTTGCAATGATGGAATCTAAGGGTGGATTTCTTTTTCTTTAATCTGCTTGGGATTCAGTGGGCTTTCTGGATATCAGTTGGTATTTTTCATCAGTTCTGTAAAGTTCTATTTTACAGCCATTATCTCCTCAAATATTGCCTGTTTTCCCTTTTATTATTTCCTTTTGGAACTTCAGTTAAATTCATGTTAAACTTTTTTCTTTACTCTCCAACTTTTTCGATCCCTCTTTCTTAACTTCCATCTCTTTTTCTCTCTGCAAAACATTACGGACAATTTCTTTGGATCTACATTCTGGTTCGCAGATTCTGTCTCTCGACTGCTATTTAATATGTGCATCAGGTTTTAAATCTGTGGTTATTTTTTCATCTTTAGAAGTTCTATTTTTCAAATCTGCATGATTATTCTTTTAATTCTCTGTTCCCCAACCATTTTTCCAAGCTTCTATTTCATTTCTTTAAGCATATTAAGCATATTTTTTATATCTGATAAATAATAGCTCCAAGCTCTGAAGCCTTTGTGGGTTTCTTCTGCTGTGTACTTTTTGCTGCAGCTTCTCCTTCATAGTGCCTTGTTTCTGCGCAAGTTTTGTGGATTTTTGACTATGCACTGCTCAATATCCTTGGAATTTTATCTGTGGGAATCATTTGAGGCCCTAGAGAATTTGAATTTACCTCTATCAGTCACCTGGGACCACTTTACATTTTCACTTGAGGTTTCTAAGTCCACATATGTAGCATTAATTTAGATAAAAAACTAAATGAGTACTCTATGATTTCAATTATATGACATTCTGGAAAAGGCAAAAGTATGGAGAAAGTAAAAAGATCAGTGGCTGCCAAGGGTGGGGATGAGGTAAGGGATGAATATGCAGAGTACAAAGGATTTTTAGGGCAGTGAATACTTTGTATTTATTTTCCATAATGATGGATACATATCATTATACATTTATCTAAACCCATAAAATGCACAAGATCAAGAGTGAAACATAACGTAAACTA